>NC_133665.1:53757709-54371231 GCF_037893015.1 Macrotis lagotis | reverse complement strand
AAACAATCCTACTGTATCAATTCATCATCAAATTATACGCCTGTCTAGACTTAACACTGTGTTAAGTATTGAACAAAGCAAGTTAAACAGATAATCTTCACCCATGGGGAGCTTAAAAATCAAAGTACCTTCTCTCCTCTAAGCAGGAAGGTGGAGGAATATGGCAGCATGATGTTGTGTATATTGTCAAACACAGTCACTGTTTCAATTATTTTTGCTTAACTGTTTTCTTTATAAAGAGGGTTCAGATGAGAAGAAGGAAGGGAAGAAGGAAAAAAGAACTATATCTAGAATAAATGTGTTATAAAAGTAAAAGTATTAGCTAATCATGCCCACAATGAGACCTCTATTCAACCAATACATAAATTAATGTATTAGGGTATTTTGCATAAGGTGGAGACTCAATATATACTTGTTGAATGGTCGGAAAAGAAGAGGCTCATGTAGTAGGCTTAATAATAAGAGGAGTTGTAGCACTCCAATGAGTACCACTTGTTTGACCCATAGAACTGGAAAGGACCTTAGAGATCATAACTTGCCCCCTCATTTGATAGATGAAGACACTGAGCCTCAGCAAGGTAAAGGCAGTTTGCTCAATGTCACACAGGGAGTAAGTAGAAGAAGCATGATTTGGACTGAGCCCCTCCAATTTAGGGTCCAGTACTTTTTCCACTCTTCTCATCAAATATTCCCAAACTAAGGATTCCTAGTCCTCTCTGAATCCTGGGAAACTAGATTGCTTAGTTACTTGGGAGAATGAGTCAACTGCAGATATTCTGGGAAACAATTCTACTAAAGAAAAGATTTTATTAAATTCCAAATCTATCTATATCGTCTTGGCAGCCTTGGTGTTAGATGCTCCTACTTGCTATTCTGTTTCCAAAATTCCTAAGAGGACAGCTCCATCCCAGACTCCATCCCTCTTAAGAGGTGTCCCAGCAGAGTCATGAAAGAAAATTTCCAGCTCTCAAATGTTGTGCTTAATTCTGGAAAAGAAGAGGAGTAAGAAAAAGGAAAGGGTGATCTTTGGGTGCTGGGTTGTCAGTGTTTGGAAAGGAGCTGCAGGCATCATTTGTCCCTGAGTACCTTCACTAGGAGCCAGGGTTGGAAAGAGGCACGTGGAAGAAAAGGTGGGAATGCGCAGAACAGCAAGTCAGCCTCAACCACACAACACTCGGTCTGATCTCCCAACTTGGATACACTCAGATTTCCCAGCCATGCAGCTTTTCTGTTTCCTAAATTGAAGTCAGGTGGATCCTTTCCCTCTCCCCATTGGTTGGCACTGCTCCTATCTGTCAATAAACTTGATTGTAAAAGGCTGGACATCAGGGCTAAAAGCCAGAGATGCTGCTGCAGGCCAGAGTAAACAAAACAATTATAAGATTAACACCCTTTCTCTCTCTTTTTCTTTTCCCTTTTCCCAATCGGTCAGAAACCATCAAGTGGGTAAATGATTTAATTTGTCCTCCTAGGAGGTTGCCCGCAAATTACCTTATTAGGAAGGATCCTGCTCTCAGGCCCCCCGCACCTGGGCTCTGAAATCTTTCCATTAGCTTTGGAGATGGAGCTCACATTCTGCCTAGGCTGGCTTCATGGTCTGCAGCTGCAGAAGCATTATTTGGCTTTAATGTATTTGCATATCAATGACCCCCTGATTAATATTTAAAGAGCCAGCTGTCTGAGCCACATAAAAAAGGGGGGAAAAAAAGCCTTGTGTGTGTGTTTTTTAAGGGTCACACTTAATGTTCTTCATCAAGTATGTTTCATTTCCCCCTCCCCCCTCCCTCCCCATGCACACACGGTCCTTTTAAAGGAGGAAAAATATGAAACGCCATTAATGAGTTATCAGTGAACTGACTGTGTCCCTTTCAATGCTTCTCAGTTTCTTTGTGCCATCGCTGCAGCTGCAAGGGGCTGTTAGCAAGACAGGAAAATGAGACAGGGCTCAGCTCTCCCCGCTCCCCATCACTTCTAGAAGACAAGGGGTAGTGACTGGGATGCACCATCAGAGATCTCTTGTGTGCCTTGGATTTTTCTAATGCCTTTCTTTAAGGAGCTCAAAGCACTGTAGAGACAAGTCACAAGTAAGAAAGCCACCTTGCGCAGATAGCTGGTGCCTCCATTTGGTGAACAAAGAAACTAAAGCCCTGAACAGGTGGGCAGTTTACCCCCAGTCACCAGAAACTTCCAATGGGATCATCAATTTCAAATCAGAACCTGAGAGATCATCTATTCCATGCCTCATCTTACAGGGAAGGAGCCAGAAATTATCATCTGGTCATACAATCGGTAAATAGCAAAATTGTAATAAGGATGTGAGCTTTCTGATTTAGGTTCTCTTTATTTCTATTTAGATCCAGTGATGTGCTTACAACACCTAGAACTGCTCCCCAGGGGTACCCTTAAGCATGAGAGTAAATAAAAAGTGGGTTGCTTACACATACTAAAAACTGAAGATAGACTGCTTGTCATCCAGCTTTATTAGAATATTAGCAAATCTAAAATGACTTGTGCTGCACACTTCAATAAAACTTGCTTTGGCCCAATAGTTCGTTCACCTTGATGGCTACAGAAAGTCCAAATACAGCTCTGCCAGTCAAAATGACAGGCTTATAAAGGCATAGACGTACTACCAGAAAAAATCTAAAAAAAAAAAATCTTACCAGACCAAATAAGGATCATGAAATCCAATTTAAAAAAAAAAAAAAAAGCTTTTCCATCCCCGAACCTTACAAAATGTCCATCAGAAACCCATCCATGGGCAATAACAGGAAAAGGGAGCCATTAACAAAGCCAGTGCCATCACAGGCAAATAAGATAGTAACCTCTCAGTTGGACCAGAGACAGGATGAGAACACATATAGCATACAAGATTATGGATCGAGAGACAAGTACAATAGAGGGTACAACTCCCAAGAAAACCCAGGGATACCAGAAATCCACATTGTGGCACTTATTTGGAATGGCAATAACCTGTACAGTCATGGCAATGACCAGTCCCCAGCTTACCCCAGAACTCCATTGTCCCTATTACTGTGTTCTGAGATACCACAGTGGGGCCTGCCTGAAAATCTGGCACTATGAACCTCTGTTCTGCACTAGAATCTTGGTGTTCCTAGTAGAGACCAAACAGAGCCAATCACCCACTGAAAAGTATAGTGGGGGGAAACAAGTGGCACAGGGGATAGCGCACTGGCCTTGGAGTCAGGAAGACCTGAGTTCCAATTTGACCTCAGACACCTAATATCTAGCTGTGTGACTTTGGGCAAGTCACTTAACCCCATTGCCTTGAGAGAAGAGAAGAGAAGAGAAGAGAGAAGAGAAGAGAAGAGAAGAGAAGAGAAGAGAAGAGAAGAGAAGAGAAGAGAAGAGAAGAGAAGAGAAGAGAAGAGAAGAGAAGAGAAGAGAAGAGTGGGAAAAGTCTGGCTTTCAAAGCCCCAGGTCAGGAACTAAGACTGAAAAGATGAGTAATCAAAGAATATACTGACTACCATATAAAATTATAGATCCAGAGAGATCCAAAAATCAACTAAAAGGAGAAAGAACTATTAGAGAATCAAAGAAAGACTAAAGTGGGATAGATCATGTTCAACTGGAGAAATTAGGCAATTTAATTCAATTCAACAATTATTTTAAGATCTTCTGTATACTAGGGGATACGAAATAAAGTCAAAACTTAGAGATGGAAGAAACTTCAAAGATCATTTTGTTCAAGGAAAGTTTCACGGAAGATGAGGCACCTAATTTAGGTCTTGAGGAAGAGAAGGGTAATAACAAGTGGAGATGTCAGTTGTTTTTATAATAATGTGAAGGCTGGAACTAAACTAATATCAGTGAAAACAGAGAAGAAAAGGGAGACAAGTATTTTCTTTTTTTTTTAATTTTTCTCTATTTAAGGCAATGGGATTAAGTGACTTAACCAAGGTCATACAGGCAATTATTATGAATCTGAGGTCAAATTTGAATTCAGGTCCTCCTGACTCCAGGGCTGGTGCTCTATCCATTGCTCCACCTAGCTGCCCCCCACAAGTATTTCTCAAAGTAGAAAGTAACAGAATTTGAAACAAATTAGATGTGAAGGTCAAAGGAGAGGAGAGAATGAAAAACTGACCATGAGATTACCAACCTGGGGGGATTCCAATCAACAGAAACAGGGAAGTTGGGAGAAGACAGGTTTTGGATCCAAGACATTAAATTCAATTCGCTTAATGCTGAATCAGAGGAACTGATAGGATTTCTAGGGAGAAATGCCCAGTAGACAAGTGGTACTGTGGAACTGTCATTCAAGGCAGAGATTAGATAGATAGACTGACAGACAGATTTGGAAGTCAACTGCATGGAAATGATAAGAGAAGCAATGAAAGGAATGAACTCACCAGAGGAAAGAATGTAGAGACAGAAGAGAAAAGAAAAAGAAAAGAGTATTGAGTAAATTTAATGAATAAGAAGATGAATCAATTTAATTCTTATCTGTGAAGACCATTAAGTTAATAAGTATCATAGTGGAATTTATTCCCCATCTTCCTGACTATTAGGTCAAACTCTATTCACAATGCTACTCTCTTCTAACCCTTACTTATCAGAAAATTTTCTCTCCCTTCCATCTATACATCTTTCTCTTTTCTCTCCTTTTCTTTCTTTCCTTCCTTCTTCTTTCTCTGTCCCCTTCCTTCTTTCTTTTTTTACCTCCCTCACTCCTGTCACTGTCTCCCATCTATTCTCCTGGTTAAAAAACCCAATAGAGGATTTTCAGTGGTATCATTTTACCTTATAATACCAATGGATTTGCTTTTGTATAAATATGAACTGTATAACACACTTAAATGCCTTTACATTTATCTATCAGACATCAGATAACAAAGTCTCAAATATCTAGAAATATTTTGGATCTTATCCATCATGTTCACTGAAGTCCTTTTCAAAGATATTTTTGTGTAATTAATGGGGAAGGCACAAGCTTCTCCATACAAATGTAGATTGAATAAATGTGTGACAGGGATAGACTTCCTTCTGGCAAATAAGTTTTGTGTGCTAGGATAGGAGTGTAAACTGAGGGTTTTATTCAACTGTCATTTCAGCCAAACTTGGGCTTTGATACATATTGCAATGATTGTCACTGATCTTATATCCATAAAACAGTGAGACTCTAGTTGTTTTAACTAATTGGTATTAAGTGGCACTTGGAAAATTGATTTGTTCAAATAATTGGGCTCTGGGGGAAAATGCAAATGATTTCTGGTCTTAATTTTCAATAAAACATGCAGATGTATGCAAAACAGCTGAGGGAATGTGTCTTAGAAGCAATTTGGATAATAAAGCTGTTTAGATGATTTCCGTACCAATAAATGTTCCATTAGAGCAGCTAGATAAATGGTCAGCAAATTATTTACATTCCTTCTAGATTTACTTGGCTCAAGGATGCGGCTGAAACACTTCCTGCTTAGCCAAACGCCTAGAATAACTGAGAGAAAGAGGGAAAAAAAGGCTCACATCAATCCAGAATTTACCTAGAACAGTATGTCACATCAAAATTAGAATTATCTGGCTATCATGATAGTAGATCAATGTTCCATTTGAAAAAGTTGAATGCCTCCAAAAGAGATCTAGCCACTTTTGACTGGTAATAGGTCTCTGGCATCCTGGAGTGTGTTGCAGGGGTGGCAGGGAAATAGTATACCTTTCCCCCTTTTCTGAGCAATCTGAGCATATGCACAGATTTCCAGAACAGACCAGGATTTAGACAACAGATACACAAACTAATGTCTAGAAGAATGTAGGTTATATTTTCAAGTCTAAGTAATGAGCCATTTTCCTGTAAGAGGGTTTCTCCCTATGCCCCCAAGTCAGGGTCTGTCACTAAATTCCAGAAGACAATACTCAGGTCTAGACTAGAGAAATCCTATAAAGGCATGCATGATAGAGGAACCTCATTTTGAGAAAGAAGGAAATAATTCCTTTATCTTCCCTAGATTCATCTCTGGGACTATAGACAGGAATATTTTTCCCCTGCCATTTTTTTTCCTCTTTAGGGGGTGAACATCTGCTCAATTTTAATGGAAAAAAAAAATAATCCTAAAGACCTTTCTAAAATATTGAAGGGGTAGGGAGTCAAGAAGGAAGGGGTAAGACAACCTCTCTTTCCTGATTCCAAGTCTCACAAAATATTAACTTGAAACTGACTGACTGAGCTACAGCAGAATTTCGAGTTTTTAATGGGAGGGAAGAATGAGTACAGATCACTATAGGAGAAAGGGTCTGAAAAGGGTTCTGGATGTTCCTCCACAAGGGGCTTATGCCATTGGAGAAGTAGGAAGTGAAAGTACCCAGACCCTGTTGGTATTTCAAGAAATAGAAAAAGTAGACATATATGCGATAAGATTTCACTCCAAAAACTGGTGGGTTTCCTTTACCTTCGGATAATGTATGGTTTTCTTATCCATGATTTCATTTTCACTAACAGATATAAATCTGAAACTCATGCTAAAATGTCTAATGGGAGGAAAATTCAGCCATAAATGCCAATGGGTCTAGTAACTTAGAATGGTTCTGGAGTTTCAGCACTCAAGGAGAATGAGAATGCTGGATGTCAACCTTGGAGTTTTCCCAACTGGTATCGAACATTTTCTAGTGTTCCCAGGACAATGATGAAGAGAAAGGGAGGTTTGGTCTTAGGTCTTCAGATCAGGGCAGGTAGAAAAGGTAATCTTGCTCAGGAGAATATTTGGAGAGCCTGGATAACTGAAATTCACAAATAATCTCAACTTCACATCAGACCTTATATCAGATACTTCGAATATATTTTTGAATATAATGATTTCACAAAACCATTAAAATGAGTTTCCCAAAACCATCATATTTTTAGAGTTGAAAAGGACCTTAGGACACAGAATCTCAGATATCACAGAGATCATAACCCCTCATACTATAATTTGGATTGAGCTTACAATGCACTGAAATCCACAGATCTTTTTCAAATGAGAATCTATTTTTTAACCTAAGTGTAAAATTCTACTTTTCTATTAATAAATTTTATTTAGTCTTGGTCTACTGCTTTGGTCTGATGATTTATTTATTTCTTACTCCTGTCACCCAGGGTATTATCAATCTTATTTAACTATTTTTGTGAGTTTTACAAGTTTGCCATCTATTCCTTCATCCAAGTTATTAGTTTTAAAAACAAAGTATATGTTAAACAGCACAGAATGAAGGACAAAGAATTCTACTAGAAACTTCCCTTCATGTTGATGTCAGTTTTTTAATGAATGCTTCTGTTTGACCAGAATCAAACTCAACTATTTCTGAATGCTCCTGAACTTTTGATCATTGATTGAGCTTATATTGTTACGTTTTTGACCACAAGGATAGGATAAAAGACTTTATCAAATGATTTACTGAAATAGGTATAATTATATTTACAGTATTTCCCTGATCAACCAGTTCAATAATTCTTTAAAAAAAATTAAATGAGACCAGTTTTGTACATATTGGTCTTGATGAAGCTATGTTGGCTCTGTGATCCCTGCTTTCAGTTTTAAATGTTGGGGAAAAAACCTTCCTTTGGAGGGGAGGCTAGATGGTGGAGTGGATAGACCTCTGGCCCTGGAGTCAGGAGTACCTGAGTTCAAATCTGACCTCAAACACTTAATAATTAGCTAGCTCTGAGGCCTTGGGCAAGTCACTTAACCCTGTTTACCTTGCAAAAAACTAAAAAAAAAAACCCTTCCTTTTAATAAAATGTGTACAAAATTTAACAAAGAATCAAGGGCAGGGACAGCTAGGTGGCACAGTAGATAGAGCACCAGCCTGGAGTCAGGAGTACCTCAGTTCAAATATATCCTCAGACACTTAATAATTGCCTAGCTGTGTGATCTTGGGCAAGTCACTTAACCCCATTGCCTTAAATTTAAAGAAAAGAATCAAGGGCAAATTCACCTTCCACAGCTTGTAAGATTCTACATTTTCCCTTTCTTGATAAAGGAAATGCCAGTCTTCAGTCTTATGACATCTCTGTCATCTTCTCGAATTTTTTTAAGATCACTAATAGTATTTGGTAATCATATCTGACAACTCTCAGGATCACAGATTAATGATAGAAAGGAACTTGGAAGTCATCTTCATTTTACAGTTGAAGAAACAGAGGACCAGAGAAATTAAATGATTTCTAGCAAATGTCAAAGCCAAAATATGAACCCTTGTCCTCTGATTCTACATGTAGTGTTCTAATACATCTATCTCCCTTGTTCAAGACTGCAGATTGGAACTCAGAGATAAGCAAGTACAGTCCTAACTCAAAGATCTCACCATCCTGTGAGGGAGACACAGAAAAACAAAGCTCAAGAAGGTGGGATTGTTAATGCTCTTTGGTAAGAAAGTATCTCTTGAGCTAATCAACACTTTTTTTTGGTTCTCTTGTTAATCAACCTCAGTTGTACAAATGATAAAAAAAAAAGAATAACAATCAGGGCTTACATTTATGTAGTAGCTACTATGTGCTAAATCCTTTACAAGTATTTCTCACAACAACCCTGTGAGGTAAGTGCTGTTATTTATCCCCATATTACAATTTAGTTAGGGAGTATCTAAGGTCAAATTTGAACTCAGTCACCTAGACTGAGTTTTTTTTTTTCATTATTTTACCCCATCCCTAACAGAAAGTTCCTCCCATTCCCGACTTTTACATAGAATGGGAAGAATTAATTTCTTCCAGCTCCTATCAGACCTTTGGAAGCTACTGACTAAGCAATGAAAATATGTTTAAAGTCATTGGTTTTTTTGATGTTTCTCTGATTTTCATTTTACAGTCCTCTGGGTCAGATTTGCAAGACTGTATCAATCAGTAAAAAAAAAAAACATGCATTAAGCAGCTACTATGTGCCAGTTAACATGCTAAGTGTTGAAGATACAAAAGAGGCAAAAGACAGTACTTACCCATGAGGAGCTTACAATCTAATGGAAAAGAAAACATGCAAATATCTATAAAGGAAGATATATACTGGATAAATGGAAAATAAGAAAGGGAAGCCACTGGAATTAAGAGGGGTTGGGGAAGTTTTCCAGTAAATATATGTGTGTGTGTGTGTGTGTGTGTGTGTGTGTGTGTGTGTGTGCATACATTCATTATGCATAGGTTGATATGAATTTTTGTTTGGATATATACATGCATGTAGATATAAACACATGGGTTTATATGTTAGTACATGCAGAAATATAGCAATACATATATTTGCATGTGCATAGTCTTACAAATTTGATGTATGTGAATTTATGTGTGTGGACATATAAACACATACATGTTACTATGCATGTGAAATTTAAAGTATATGTAACTATATGTATCTACAGATAGCTATATTTACATACAAATCTATGCATATATAGATATATGTACCCACACACATACGTGTGTGTGTGTGTGTGTGTGTGTGTGTGTGTGTGAGAGATCAACCCTCTTTAGGTACTCTGCATCCTTGGTTAAAAGTCTATCATTCCTATAAATTTTAACCCATGATCCAGTAATCTAAATCCTAATTTCAGTCATTATCTCCTTAACCAATATTCAATCACACACACAGGCAAGCTCAATTTACCTTTCCCTATCTTCAATCAGCAGTAATCATGAAAATGTTACTACTAATCTATTCCTCCCCAAACCCTTAAACAAAGATACCTGTCCTTTAATACCTATGGATTCTCATATCTCTGGTAAAGGTCTCCAGAAACAGTGAAATGACTCAAAACAAAGCCATTGTAGAAGGGGGGAAAGGCATGAATTCATGGTGCACCCCTGGATCACTATGAGGTGGTTGGACAAAGAGAAGCCTTCATGACATGTTCACAAGTATTAGAATGTAAATAGGAACTCAAAATGAAATATAGATCATGTTTACAAAATCAAGATTGATTTCCCCCTTGTTTGAATTCTTTTAGCCCTGAGACTGTATCATAAGATTTAGTACTAAATTATGTGACCTTATAATGCTTTCTAAGTTAATCATGTCTATTTTGTTTGTTTTTGTACAACAATAGGGTTAAGTGACTGGATTTGAACTCAGGTTCTCCGACCCTCCCTGTTCTCTCTACCTAGCTACCACACTGTCTCATCTTTTATTAGAATTGTTTCCTACAACATGGGCTATATGCCCATGCAAGATATCTTCCATTGTTCTCTGTACTTCCCCACAACTCCAAAGATCATAAAACATGGACCTGAAACTGAAAAAATTTAAAGATGATCAAATCTAACTCTTTCATTTTACAGATGAAGAAACTGAGATTCTAAGAAAAGAAATCACCTGATTAAGGAAGGTTATAGTATTATTAAGGGACAGAGAGCAAGGGCTTCAGACGAAGGTATCCTTACTCCAAATCCAAAGTTCTTTCCAAGTGCCTTGCTGTTAACTTAGATAAATCCCATTTAGTATATTTTGAGAGGCAGATACCAATTGATATCACTACATAATGTATTAGGCAAGGATTCCTAGAAAGGGTAATTGTATGCTGGAAGCCCAGGGTTCTTAAGGCAATATCTTCTAAAAACACACCACGGGAACTTTGAACCCATTCCTTTTCATAAAAAATGGGAAGTCTCTTCCTATAACCTCTCTAATTTAAAGGGGTATTGTCATTCAGAGAAGATATGGATAAAAAGTACCCAGAAACTTCCAGAAGAAAGGTGTTATATGACTCAGAGTGCTGATTCATTATTATGACTTATTTGCTAAGTCTCTTCAACCCAGCTGTTGCAACATCGGAGAGGGGGAGTCTTTCTGTCCAGTTCTGCCTCAGGTACTCCAAACCCAGATGGCCCCAATGATGTGGAGTAATGAGAGTTTGTGACTTGTGATCAGAACTGTTGTAGAAATGAAGAAAAGGCAGCTTCACTTCCCAGTCTTAGAGGCTCTGCACATTCATTAGAATGACAGATCCCTAGAGAGCTATTCCTCTGCCTCTCTGCTCATCCCCAGGGCAGTCTCCTCCCTCCTGTCTCAGGACCTAAGAACATGCACAAAAGTCATCCATCTTGCCTCTCTTTGAAAAAGCCAGAATCCCCCCAGGATCTAGGATGCTCCCTAGGCTCCTGGAGGGAAAAGAATGGAGAAGGATGTTCCATGCTTGACCTGTCTTTCCTCTTCTGAGGTCCCCATCATCCTCCCCCCACCCCCCCAAAGACCACCTGCACATGAATGCTTGCATATTCAAATTCCTCTCCAAACTTTTGTTCCCTTCCCCCAAGTAGGAAACTTAATAAATCTTAGCTATTTACAACCATATTCCACAGGGTAAAATTATCCCTTAAGGACCACTGTCCATCATGAATAAAGCCAGTCCTTGAAAATAGTGAAGGACACACTTAGCAGGACACACTTAGATACATTTATCCTCTAGTCCAGTATTGTCAAACTCAAAAAGAAACAGGACCCTATGGGCTGTATATTGACTTAGAAAAACCAAAGATTAACTTTAGCTATTGTATTTCATTTTTATCTGTTTTGTGGGTACTTTCTGCCAATTGGGCCAGGAGTTTGACACTTCTATCATCATATACATATATAAGTACCCTGGGACATAGCCACTGAGAAAGAGGAATGAGTTTCAGAAAGAGAATATAAATTTAGAAATCTAGGTTCTTCTCTCAGGATCATTTCTCAAGATTTCTGGTGACTCCTGATACATTCAATTCAATCTTCTGATTCTGCCATCCATTTAGGGCTTAAGGGACGCAAATCAGTGATCATTAAAGGCACAAGACTAAAATTTCAATCTGAAAACTAATTAAGAAAGACTTGACAAGCTAGTTTAGTATATACAAAGCACATGTAAATGAAATTCAGATTTTAAAGAATGCAGTTATCAAGAACTGGATTCCTGTGCTGCCACTGAATCCTACTAGTTATGTGATCCTTGGAAAAATCACTTTAGAACTTATCTACTAAATTATAGAATTCCAGAACCTATGATATTGTATCCAAATTCTTTAAGTATTCTTGTATGGGCAAGACACAGTGCATGGTGCTATTGCCTCCAGACAACTCTCTAAGATCAGAAGTTGTACAAAAGTTGCAAATGTGCATTAGTGGAGGAAGTTTCCTTATTAAAGAGTTCCCAACCCAGTGATGTCAAACTCAAATAGATACTTAAAAAACTACAAATGATCATTAACTATGTTGGATTGTGTTTTTATTTATTCTTAATAAACATTTCTCAATTATATTTTAATCTGGTTCAGAGTTTTTACTGGCAGTTTATCCCAGTCAGAGTCAGCAAATTTGTTACCTCTAATTTATACCAATAAAATATTATCTACTATTGAAAAAAAATCACATTGCAATCTAGCAAAGATTTTAGATGACTTCTATCATCTCCAACTCACATCTAACTCTGATTCTAATATGCATAGCTGCCCATTTGTAGTAACTCACTATACTTGGTGAAATTCCAGGACCAGATAAAACTAACAAATTTAAAAAAAAGCAAAATCCTGTAAACAGATGTACTTTTATATTTGTGTATGTGTCTTCAAAGAAGCATAAAACTAGGAAGTGTGTGATAAGGAAAGAGAAGACTCAAAGCATTCTAGGAAAATGTGAGGTCAAACAGAATTCTTCCAGCTGAGGAAGAGTCTGGGAATGAGTTTTAGAAAGAATGGCACCGGAATTGGTTCTGAAAGGGAACACATGATGTCAAGAGGAGAAGAGGAAAGAGTATATTCCAGGCATAGTGGTGAAGCTTCACCAAAGGACAAAAGAGAGAGAACGGTTAGTAGCACAAATTGTCTGGAATATAAAGGAGAATACAGTGAAATGAGACTGGAGGTCTCCCACCCAAGTCCTCGTGTCAGCTGTTAAACCAACTGGGAATAAATCCTGACCACATTGGGTGATAGTCAGGATCCCCATCAGTGGGACAACAAGTATCATGAGATGGGACTGAAATCAAATGCCAATCAAATCTTAGCAGCTAAAACCGAGTCTCAAATTTCAGGGCCCAAGGCTAGTAGGTGTGCCAGTCTCCCTAACCCATCAGCTCAAGGTCACCAGGGGCATTTTCTTTCAGTTTGCTGGGTTCCAGCTGGCCCAACCAGTGTAAGAAAAGTAGCCCTGGGCAGACGGATACATTTCCCCTCCTTAATAGGAAAGTAGGATCACTTGGAATAATTGAATTTCTCTCTTCAGGATGTGAAGAAGAAAACTAGTTAGGGAGAAAAAAAAAATTCTCTAGCCCCTTTCCCTCTTGGGGTTTAGACCCTTGTGCTCCTGCTGCTGTCTCTCCCATGCTATTTCAGGCAGCAGCTCCATGAATTGACTTGCAGATAATCAGTTTCCATATCAATAAGACAGAGATAACAATAACCCCAGCTTCTCAGGGTTGTTATGAGGGTTCAAAAAGAGAATCCACACCTTAAAATGCTTTATAAACCTAAGTTATCTCAGTGATGGAGCCAAGAAAATGTGATAACAACAGATGCGACCTCTGGAAATAGATCCAATAAGCTTAGAGACAAAGATCTGGGATCAAATATTTTGTGTGGCCTTAGATGTCTAACTAGACATCTAGACTAGAGATGGTCTAACTACTTCCAATTTCACAAGACTGAGGAAGGATTAGTAAGGATATAGACTGAAAGCACTTAAGCCCTTCAAGGAAAAGAAGAAACTGAAACATAACATCCCCTGGAAATCTATAATCAATTCCTAGACTTAAACCCCCAGGTGCAATAAGTAGGAATGCAATGCCACAGACTAGGACTGGAAAGCCAGAGCCAGGGTCTTAGCAACACTGCTCAGCTCCCCAAGGAAACAAGGAGACAAAACTGCTTCTTTATAGATTCCATTAAGTCATCTACTCCTTCTGTTCCAGGAACACAAAGGACTCAGGATATCTAACGTTATCAGGCATGCTTAACTAGAGCCAAGCCAGGAACTGAGAAGATGGGCTTTGGGAATTTGGGCAAAGATGCAGCTGTCACAATTAGAAAAACTACCTTGCGCCTTCTAAAAGCAAAGAAGACTTTGACAGACCTTTTCTGGATACTAAATGTGTAAGGGTAGCTAGAAGGAGTGGTGGATAGAGCACTGGCCCTGAAATCAGGATTCAAATGTGACCTCAGACACTTACTAGCTGTGTGACCTTGGGTAAGTCACTTAATCCTGATTGCCTCACATTCCTATCTGGCCACTGGGCCCAGATGACTCTGGAAGAGAAAGGGAGGATGGTGACTTAGCACAGCAGCCCTTCAGTCAAATCCAATTCAAGTGCTTATCATGGCATCACCATGGTCTTCTTCAAAACATATCTGTTATCTTCCCTTATTTAAATGGCAGTGCTTGAAGGCAGGAGCATCCAGTTGTATGTATGTATCCCTGCCCTTACTACAATGCATAATAAATGTTTAATATTTACTATTTTTTTCTTTAAATCTTTTGTTCATTTCCATGCCATGAGCCAGTTCCACAGTTTCATCTCTTTTTTTTTTTAACTAAAGCAAAAAGAAACTTATGCAGTTTCTATATTTTCATTCTATAGAATGGTATAACACAAATAGCTCTACACTCCAATTCAGACTACCCAGGCCTGAGTTCCCATTCTTTCCATTACAACCTGAGAGATCATATGTAAATCACCTCACTGCTTCTATAAAATAGAATTCCATTTACTCTCTCTGCCTGATAAGGTTGTTGTAAAGCCCCTAACAAATGATGAAGTCCTATATTCATTTCAATGCAATTCAACAAATATTTATAAAGAAGCTACCATATGCTTGGCACTAGAAATGAAAAAGAGAAAAAGCAAAATAGCCTATGGAATATGATAAAGAAAGTAATAAAAAATTATGGGGCAAAGAAGAAGTCCAAATCTAGGGCACTATCAAACTAGATAGGGAGACAGTCCTTTCACTTGGATGAGCCAAGGAAACTCTATATTGGCACTAGTACCTGGGTTGAATCTAAAGAACAGTTTATAAATATAAACTATTTATCATTATACTAGAACTGTCGCTTACAGTTTCTCTGACTTTTGTCTCTAAACTTCAGTTTCTACTTACGTAAAATGGGAATAGTAATATTTATCCCAACTTGACTCTCAGGGATATTGCAAATGAAGCGCTTTGTAAACTATAAAGTGTTACCAAATGTCAGCAATTCAAAGACCTAGAAGCTAAATAAATGCCTACAAACTAAAGAATAGCTCATAACATGGTGGTACATGAATGTTACTGCACCAAAAGAAGCAATGAAGAAGTAGTATGGGAAGGCTGAGATGAACTGATGCAAAATATAAAAAAATATGGCAAATGAATACATAAAGGTAAAAAAAATTAAACTGAGCACTATATGAGCATAACAACCAAACTTGGCCCCAAAGAAGAGACTGTCTTAGACTGTCTAGGGAACTGATTGAATTTGTATTTCCTGAGAGAGCAACAGCACACCCTGGGGTGAGAGAAAATGAAAGACTAGCATGGGCTGTGAGAAAGTGAAAATGCTAACGGGAAGATGGCACGCTAACCATCTGCAGACTGGAAGAGAATCGTTGAATCCCATAACGGTTGCATTTCCCAAGAGGTCACACCAAAGGAACAGGTGCATCAACCACTTAGCTATTCAAAAAGAAAATGTTAGCCAAGGTCAGGGACCTTTAATCGAAACCACCTTTTTGAAGAGGTCAAAGAGCTGTGGTTTTAAGTTCATCAATGTACAGCTACTAACATTCCACCAGATGCTCCCTAGATCCTGTGGAATGTAGTTTCTTACACATTTAATCTTCTACTAGAATGGGGAAATGAGGAAATCATAGCCATGACTCTCCAGAAGAGAAGGCAGAGAAGGCTGGGCTGCCATGTTCTAGGACAAAGTCTGCAGAAGGCCGGCTGAACCCCAGGTACCCAAGCTCAGCAAGAGTTAACTACCCTTATGGTGAATGGAGTGAAAAGGCTTCCTTTCTTGGAACTACTCTTTTGAAAAGACAGCTGGGTCCATCACCTGTTGGAGTTCAGACAGCCACAGCTGTGCTTAGCGCAAGCCCCAAGACTTTGAACCATGCCGGATTAGGGAAACAACAGTGCCCTACATTTGTGTTCAGAATTCCAATCTGTGGCCAGACTGGTTCCTGGCAGGGGCTGAAGACAGTCCTTGATAAGGACTGAGGTGCAAGAGTGCTTGTGTTCACACGTGGGCCTTGGCTTCCAGACAGATTTTAGTCCCTGGAAATCTGTGTATGCTCAGAGTTGTCCCTTGTTTTACTCAGGATGCCCCCATCAACAGCAGCTGGGGCAGGTGCTAAGCCCTGGAACCTCTCCAAGGAGATTGCCAGAGGGTATACTTGGATAACACAGGACATAACTTCCACAGCAAAATCGGAGTGGAATCTGTGTTAACTGTCTTTCTAAGATAAAAATCTGATTGAAAACAACAAACCTCGATCACTAAGAGTGGAGTCCCTGGTTTTGACTATCATTTCTATCAGGATTCTAATGCCCATGAGCAGAGCAGAACTCTTCATCACTAATAACAATAAGGGTGAATCTAATAAGAATCACACACATTTAATAAATTTTAAGATTTAAAAAAATGCATTGTTTCTGCATTACCTCCCTTCATCTTCACAAAGCCTTTGATGCAGACGATGCAAATATTTTTTTATCACCATGCTGCAGTGGAAAAAAATTGAGGATGAGGGAATTTGTGATTTGTCCAAGGTCACACAAATAAAAACTGATCTGACTTCAAGTGATCTTTCCAAGATCACTAGACAGACAGTGACTAAGGGGGAGGGGAAAGACCTCAGAAGCTTCATATATTCAGCAGACGACTGAGGCTAAACTCACCTATCTCATTGTTTAGATCCCCTGATATTTATTCAGGTCCAGTCTCCATATTGCTTGAGTGGTACCAGAGAAACAAAAGGTATTTTTGCTGTCGCTGCCCTGAGCATCCTCTAAAACATAGGGATTATTAGAGACTCTAGGTCTTTGACATAGGTACTTCTGAAAGAAAAGAGACACAAACTCCAAAAAGGTTACAGAAGACACAGCTCCTGTTTATGGTATGGATAGGCAGGGGAAAGACTGGCTCACAGGTTTCACAAGAAATCATTTGATTTGCCAAGGCAACCACAAGCAGGATTTGAAATTCAATAAATCTAGGAGCTTTTTAGGGATGAATTAATTAAAGGTTTGACCAGTATAGCTGGCTAATTTTTAAGATGATAATTTTATATGGTATGCAAATGATATTATAAATATCCAAATGACCTTGGCAGAAAAAGGTTCCACTCCCCTGGCATAGACTAATCACTCACCTTCACTCATAAAGAATTCCCATTATATAAGATAACTCTGCCCATAGTACTGGGAAAATTGGTCACAGAGGAAGGTTGTGGAGAAATGGGAAGCTCCCTCTCTTCCCTATTCAGTATGAGTTGGCACAGAATATCAAGTCCTTAAGAGTTGACTTGACTTCCAAGAGCTTTCATCTGAACCCCCTCCCCCCCCTAAACATTTCTATGCTTGTTTGTTTGGTTTTGAATGAATCCTATAAGGACTGACTCTCAGTCATGGAATGATAAAATGAGAGTTGTTTACAAAAAAGACATAATTTATTAGGGTTGCTGAAGGTGCTTTTATGCTAGATCTATGGCTCTGTCAAGATAAAGCATGCAGAGGATGAGACTCATCCAAAGAGAGAACCCCAATTCCCCTAAGTACCACTTTTTTACATGTTTCTCACATGTTAATTGGTTAGGCTGCCCTTGTCCAGGATGAGGACACCATCTGGAGTAACAGCATCCTCAAGCATTAAGAATCATGATATGGCTTCAGAACTCCATGAATTAATTGGAGAAATGAAGGGGAAGTTTCAAGACAGGGCACTGAAAAATATGCATGCAATTTGGTCATCTGAGTATAATAAGTAGACAAGGAAGGCAGCTGCAGAGAAAATGACGCCTAGCCTCCTCTCCACCTAATCTCGATGCTCAGATACCTCTGCCTGGGTTCTTCCATTTGCTCTCATGTTCTTCCAACAAGAAAGTGCTTCTCTGCACTTTGGCAGCTTCCCAAGCTTCTCCTCCATCATCTGCAGCCTTAATCTCGCTAAACCCTTAATTTGCATTTGCAACGGCTGAGGAGAGCCAAACTGCCTCTTGGTGTTCCTGCTATTTGAGCTTCTTCAAAACCTTACCAACAAGCCACAGCTGGGGCTGGAATGTGATTCTGGACTCTAAACCAGCCTCCCATTCAGGAAGAGCTCTGGGTGAAGAAAGGAATATCCTGGGGCCCTAAGAATCATGCCACAGGAGTATAAATTTGGAGATTGACTCATCTATGGCACTGAACTTCTTGGGAGAGAGAAAGGACAGTTCTACACAAATTAAAAATCAATTCAAGGTAATTTGGTTGACTTAAATCCATAGAACTTCACAAGACATGATAGGGCCAAGATAAGAACACAGATAGTCTCTGGCCTCTTGGGAATTTTAGTATAATCTGGAGTTGTTAGAGATTTGAGAGTTCCTCTAGTCTATTCCCTACCTAAGTAATACTATTCCCAACAATGCTCCCAATAAATGGTCGTCCATTTTGGGGCCTGAAGACCTTCAATGGTGGGGAATTCACTATTTCCTTAGATAACCCATTTCACATTTTTGGATGGCACTAATTATTAGGAAATTTTTCTATAGCCAACATCTGCCTCCCAGTAACCCCCACCAGTCCTAGTTTTACCCTCTGAGACAAGTAGAAAAGTCTAACCTCTCTACTATATTTCTTGATCCTATACAACCAAGTACTTGAAGACATGGATAGTTAGTGCCTCCAACCCAAATCATCTGTTCTCTAAGCTAAACATTCCCAGTTTCTTCAAATTAGAACAAAAATCAGATAAATGCCTACTTCTTGCATAGAATGTGATAGGAATATGTCCCCATAAAAACCTAGGCAGGACTCCATATCAAGGGCAATGGAAAGTCTTCTGTTAGGATAGAGACCAAGCAACAATGTGTCTAGCGATATGTATTCTATGAACAAACTAAACAAAACTGCCCACAAACTACCCTATTTGATCATAACCAGTATAGAATAGTGACTTGGAAAAGAGCCTCCCCTTGGTTCACAAAAGCATCCAACTTCCATACTCTGCCCTAGCTCCCTGTTCCCTGTTTCCATCACACCCTAACCTGTGTGATGCAGAGAGGCTTACAGGTTGGATGCTATAACACTAGATATGCCAAATAAGACATCTGAAACAGCTCTAAATCCTAAGGATGATTTTTACCAAAATCCATTTCAAATTCTTTTTAAGGGAAACTAAAAGTGAATGAGAGGGGAGAGAAGGGCAGTGCCAGATTAGAGAAGACCTCCTCTTCCCTTGCTCCCCTTCTTCAGTGACTTCCCTCCGGTGCCATTATTTCAAAAGCTCCTCATGACGACTTCCTGTCTGTACTCTCAGTGTGGGAGTCTTTGAAGAGCGGGATTGTAATATCCATATAATTTATTGGGGTCTGTCAGGTATGAGGGCCTAGGGTCCTCAGGTGAAAGGACCTAAGATGTTAAATCATGAGATGTTACAACAGCTGCTGTTTCAGGTTGTGATTTAAGGGCTAAAGTGGTCCAAGACAGGCTGTGTTTTCCTGTAAGTTTTATTATACTAGTTACATTTTTGTGGCTATTTTAGTGCCTGTGAAAGGTGAGAACTTGACAAGGCTCTGGAAACAAAAGCCACTCTGCTGGGCAGGTATAGTCAGAGCCATTCAAATCTCAGACAGAGGTGCGAAACTGGGTAGGACAGGGGACTGAGAAAGGAATTTTCCTGACCTTTTTCTAACTGGAGAAAGTTCTCTGGTCCTAAAGTGCACTAGGCTATGGCTTTCCTAGAGTAATTATTCTTCATTTAGAGTTAAACATCACCCACCCGCACTTACTACTCAAGGGACAATTGGATTGAAAACACAAGTCCCCTTTTTATTAGATAAGGTCTATGCCTACAGGGTCTTGCATACAATAGGTACTTAATAAATGTTTGTTGAACTGGACAGTATTACACACAGGCCTTCCCTGCTACTCTATACAAATTCCTCCCCAAAGATAACAGACATGTTTTATTTATCTTTTATGAGGAGTGAGATTAGAAGAAAAGCTAATTTGCCAACTTCTTTCTATTCAGTTTCAAGAAAACCTAATCAAATCACTAGAAGCTAGTAATTGAATATAATTGATTCTAAGAGGCCAAGCATTACTTCTCCCTACTCTTGCCTGTCACTCTGGTAAACTAATCCTGAGTTGTCTTTAAAAAGATTCAAAGGATGATTCTAAATCCTGCTTTATAATATCCAGTCATCAGTGTTAAAGACCAATTGGTGCTTTCACACAAAATCTAGAGATCTTAAAGTTGAAATGCCATTTTTGAAGAGATCGCTATATTTTGACAAGAGTTAAAGGTAAGAATCATATTTAACAAAGAATATTCTGTGCCTACCCTAGTTATTCAAGGGCAGGGAGGGGAGAGGGAAAGGATCTCTTCAAACCTTCAATATTATTGGTATATCTTTTCTATATACTCAATTAAGTTTACCCAGAAATTCTAGAAAATATAGAAGTTATCAATAAAATTCATTAAGCCTCCATGGGGGCAAAACCACTTAAGATTTCTTAGCAAAAAACCACACCATTTTAACACTGTCAATTGATCACCTTGTAAAAATATTACCATTGTACTTCCTAGTAACAGCTAATAACTGTGAGAATCTGAATCTCTTACATCCTGCGACACTGAAATTGCTTTTGGAGAGCACTTCTCCACAGTTCTTCCCCAAATGTTTGATTAGTCCTTAAGACTTGTCTCTGTTACCCATCCCTTTTGTTGTATGGAGTCTAAAACACACACACACACACACACACACACACACACACACACACACACACACCCCTACCTCATTTCATGTATTTTGTACTCTCCTACCCTTCATCTCTGGCAAATATCTTCCAGGTCCAAATACTGGAAGATGACTTCAAGTCTCTTCTGTCTATTTTTAAGAAGCATGTGAACATGCTCCTTTCTTTTTTTTTTCTTTGTCCCTGTATTTCCTTTTCTTTTTTATTTCTATTATTTACTACTTCCATTATTCACAGAATCAGAATTTCAGAGAATCAGAGTTAAAAAGACTTCAATGACCATGTGATCCAATCTCCCTGATGAAGAAATACCTTAGCAACAACTAAGACATGTAGTCATTCTATCTTTGTTTGAAGATTTATAAGTCCCTTTCCTCCTCCCCTCCCAACACTAAGGCAGCTCATTTTCCTTTTGTTTTGAAGAGCTCTAATGACCAAGAAGCTTTTCCTTGATCAAACCTGAATTTGACTCTTAACTTCCATTAATTATTGCTCCAGGGACAGCTAGGTGGCACAGTGGATAAAACACAGGCCTGAAGTCAGGAGAATCTGAGTTCAAATTTGACTTCAGACACTTAATAATTATCTAGCTTGGGCAAGTCACTTAACCCCATTGCCTTGAAAAAAAAAATTATTGCTCCAAAAGTTCCCTTCTGAGAGTAGACAGGACAAGTCTAACTCCTTTTCCACATGATAGCCTTTCAAATCTGTGAAGACAACTAATTAAGTTCCTTCCAAGTCTCTTCTCAAAACTAACCTTCCCTAGTTCCTTTGACCAATCTACATGAAACATAAATTTGAGGTTCTTCATTGTCCATCTGAGAACCCTCCTCTGAACCTCCCCTTATCAATGTCTCCTATTTTGTTTCTTTTGCGCCCCTTTACTTCTGTCTGTTTTGTCTTTATTTCCCCTTCTCCCTTTGCACTAAATAGTCATAAATAGGGCAGAGCCAGAATCAGAACTAGGATGCCCACTTAAAGAGGCAATAGGACTAGATCCAGGTAAATGATGTTTGGGGAATGGTGAGTCGATTAATTAGGCAGGAGTACAGGTGTAAGGGAGCAGTGGGGGATAAAGCTGAAAAAGCAGGATGCGGCAGATATGGGAGTGGTTAAATGCCAGGTAAAAGGGTTTAGACTTTAGCTAAGAGGCAATGGAGAACCATTGCAGAACTCTGAACAGGAAGAAAGCATTATCAATGTATTGGGGTGATAATATTAATCTGAGACCCGTACAAAGATTGGAATAAAGAGAATTTGAGGATAGGGAGGGAATGGAGACAACACTGTATGACTATATTCAGACTACACAATTTTGACCCCTGTGTGCTATCATAAACAAGGAAGAAGGGCAATTGAACAAGTGAATACAGGAAGGCATCCTCTGCTCCTAATAAAGGCATCTGCCTCTCTCTCCCTCTAAGGTTGCCTGTAGGCAGTTTATAAATGCAGGGAAAGGCCAGTATATCCTAATCCCCCCCCCCCCCATAATGACAGAGCTCAGTTGTTTTGTGCAGATCGGATCATGTCACTTCCCTGCATAAAAATCTTCAGTCATTCCCAATTGTCTTAAGAGTAAAATCCAAACTCTTTTGCCAGACAAATAATAACCTCAAAAATCTCCAGGCTTGTCTCAGATTATTCCTTTCCACATGCTATCTTCCATCCAAGCCATACTGCCCGCTACTCTCCCCCCTGCCCTGTGAAGGTACACTGTATTTTCCTTACTTTCTCATGTTATTTCTTAATTTCCCCCTTTTCATCCACTGAATTCCTACCCATCCTTTAAAGACCAACTCACATACTACCTTCTCTGTGAAGTCTTCTTTGATCTCCCTTGCCAAAAATGACCTTCCCTCTCAAACCTGACAAAGCACTTTATTTTGTTCCTCTCTAATGCACTTAATCCTCAGAGTTAACTCTGTAACCCCTTTGAAGCAGTTTTCTTCTTCACAGTGGTCACTGTCTTTCTCCTGTATACCCCACATCTGGAAGAACCAAAAAAATCTAAGCGGGCATCTGCTATAAATGGGACAGCTGTGAAAGGTTATATGTCTCTGGGGTTCTTTTTCTTTCTTGATTCTGGTGGGCATCCATTCCACATCAGGAAGAAGAACAGAGGAGAAGACTGTACTGGCAGGCTCTTCAGGAGGCTTTCCAAAGGAACCAAATCACCAGTTTCTCCTGGTGGGTAGCCAGTCTGTATAGGAGCACCATGAAATCAAGCTGATGATTGCCACTGAAAATGAGATCCTGTGAATTTATTCACTCACAGGTGAGTCTTAGCACCCAGAGCCCTCATCTCTAGCCTCTGAGACCAAGTATACTTGAAACTACTCAACTATTTTAATAGCACCTACCTCCAAAGGTTGTTTTGAGGATCAAATGAGATAATTGTAAAGAATTTAATGACTGCTAACAGGACAATAGTGTTTAGAAGTTCACTCTCCACCACAGGTTCTTAAGGTGATTAGATTTTAAAGCAGCCTAATTTCACTTTCAGTTTTCTCTTTGCAAATTCCATTAATCTAAATTTTAAGCAAGTGGATTCTTTGGGGCTACACTGGGAAGGGAAAGAAAGTCAAGTGGGAATGGGGTCTAAGAGTCATCTAATAAGATATAGCTTTGAGGCAATTAATTTCAACACCTAAACATGAATTGAACCCATCACATTGGAAAACATACAGAGGTTGGCAATGGGGAGGTATATCAGGGCATGCTCAGTTTGTTGTGAATTGGTATAACTCAAGCTTCAAGCACCACCTAGTGGGTTTTATAAATATAGCATACCACCAAGCTGTACTAAGCTATACCCTTAGTGGGAGATCTGCCCTGGTGTCATATTAGCAAGCATTTCATCTGTATTTGTTTTTCATTTATTAAATAGAGACAGTCTCTTCAGCTTTGGGCTTATCCTGAGTGAAGAGCAAGAAAGTAGGATGAGACTTCTGCGGCAGAACACTGCTGCTTTGGTGCCTTCCGAGTCTGGTTACCTGTTGCCCTTCCTCAGGGAAAGTCTGATGCATTGGGATATTCAATATGCTATTAGAGGTCTTAGGCACTAAAATTAACAAAAGGTGGCAGAGCAATGATTCTGGAGTCAGGAGTACCTAAGTTCAAATCTGGCCTCAGACACTTAATAATTACCTAGCTGTGTGGTCTTGAGGTCAAGGACACTGACTCAATAGCATTTTCTCAGCCTTTCCCTCTTCTCTGGAATATGCCAGCATCATAGATCATAGGATCTCAGAGTCAGTGGCAAAAGGACCCTGAAACTGTGCCAAAGGGAAAGTAATCTAGTTAGTACTACTTTCTGTCCCTTGTTAATCTTATGTTCTTGTTCTTCTTTGCTTATCCCAAAGTCATGAGATAAAGCCAAAAGACTACTAAGAAAAACCAAATTGCAAAGAAAATTCATCTGTTTTAATGATTTTTAATTTTTATATTATCAAAATATCTGTTTAGAGGCACATTGAAAAATATCGATAAAATGGTCAATATAATTGATGATTATATTGTATATCAAATTTAATTTGATAACCAAGATAAATGAAGAAATTTATTGGGCAGATTTATTGGATTCTGTTTTATTTGTAATCAAATGTAAGTTCAAATTGTAAATGAGCAGGGGCAGCTACTAGAAGGAAGAATGGTCTGGAGTTACTGATACTACTTCTTCATCAATCACCACATTCATTGTTTTATAGTAGAAAGGGACTTTTAGACATCATCTAGTCCAAGTACTTCATTTTATACATGAGGAAACTGATGTCTACAGAGAGGAAGAGACTCAACCAAGATCACACAGTCAATATCAGAGTCAGGATCTGGATCCAGATCTTCAGGCCCCAACTGCAGTGTTCTTTTGACTAAACACTGATGTGTTAAAGTTAACTTTAAAATGTTGGACTGTTCATTATTTTCCCTTTTGTCCTAGACTGACTCTAGTGGAATAAATACATTTTAATGACTATAATAGAAGACAAATTTACAGGGAAGGAATCTCTGAAAATTAAATGTCAACTAAATGCCTATTCCTTTGAATCTTTCATTTAGTTAAAGAAATTGTCATAAAAAAGAATATTTGTTTTAGAGACATGTTGTGCTCACAAGCTAAGCTCTACAAAGATTTGTCATTTCAGAAGTAAACCATTAAAAAATACATTCTTAAGAAAGGAAAAGAATTCTGTTCCTTCATGTTATAAGTCCAGAAATCAGATGATAAAGGGTACAGGTTCTCATTTACAATTTAGGGTTGTTTTTTTTTTTGCAAGGCAAATGGGGTTAAGTGACTTGCCCAAGACCACACAGCTAGGTAATTATTAAGTGTCTGAGGCCAGATTTGAACTCAGGTACTCCTGACTCCAGGGCCAGTGCTCTATCCAATGTACCACCTAGCCAGCCACCCCTTAAAGAGCAAACTTCTTAGCATACTTATAGCCTTCCATTATCTGGTGCCAATCTACTCTTCCAAGCCTTAGCTTAAACTATTCTTCACAGTTAACTGTACATTTCTTCTTTGGCTTTTGCAAGGTAATGGGGTTAAGTGACTTACCCAAGGAAGTGTCTGAATCTGGATTTGTACTTGGGTCCTCCTGACTTCAGAACCAGTGCTCTATCCACTGTGCCACCTAGATGCCTTAACTGTACATTTTTGCTACACTCAAACCCAAATAATACCAAGGCCAGAGATCCATTAATTAACCTTCTTTAGTGGTTTATTGAATAAACCTTGAATCTACATAATTGTATTATTGACAAGTTAATCAGTCCCTTCATACTGTCTAAGGACATCATAAGAGACTTGCTCAATGGAATATGATATTCCAGAAAGCAAATATCTTGGTTTACAACTGAGAATCAACTACTCAGAAAAACTGAACATCCTCTTTTAGGGGGAAAGATGGACTTTCAATGAAATAGGGGATTTTCAAACTTTCCTATTGAAGAAAAAGTTTGATATTCAAGTACAGGACTTTGGTGAACCATAGAGGGGGTGGATGAGAAGGACTAACTATGACAAACTTAATGATGTTGAACTGTTTGTATTCCTGCATGGGAAGAAGATTTTGATAACTCATGTGAACTTTCTCATTTATAAGAGCTGTTAGATGGAGCATATATAAACAAGGCACAGGAAGGAGTGGAATATAATGGTATAATATAGTAAGATGGAGTCAATGGGTGATAAAGGAAATACTGGGAGGAAGAGAAAGGAGAGAAAGAAGGGGCTAAGATATTTCACATAAGAGTCAAGATAAAGCTTTTTCAATGGAATGGAATGGGGGAAGGCCAGGAGGGAGGCCAAGGGGGATTAGCCAGAAATGGCTGAGAGGAAATAGCATATATACACTAAATAGGGTATAGAAATTTATCTTACCCTAGAGAAAAATGAGAAGAAAGGGATGGGATAAGGGGAAATGGAGGGAGGGAAGTTGGGAATAGGTGATAAAAGAAAAGGAAGATGGTGGGAGAGGGTACTCAGATACAACACACTTTTGGACAGGGACAGGATGAAAGAGAGAGAGAAAAGAATAAATGAGAGTGGGGAGGAATCAAGTGGAGGGAAATACAGCTAGTAATAGCAACTGTGGGGAAAATATTGAAACAACTTCTCTGGTGGACTTACAATAAAGAAGGCAACTCACCCCAGAGACAGAGTCATTGGTATCTGAACACAGACTGAAGTACATTTTTTTTCTCTCTTACTATTCTTGAGGCTTCTCATCTTCTTGGGGGGAGGGAAGGGGGGTTTATGTTTACTCTCATAACAAGATTATTGTAATAATATAAAATAAATAAACCAAAAATTGTGAACTTAAAAAAAGAGAGAGAGAGAGAGACTTGTTCAATCCCTTGCAAAAATTCAAGTAGAGAGTAGCCAATATTTTTTCCTAATAGACTAGGCCTCCATAGCATTCACATTAGGAAGGGGTGAATTTTCTACAATATGTGTATTGTAACACTGTTAGGGTATTTTGGAGCTCCAATTTTGGAATTCTTCTACTATATTGGTTTTATCAGTTAAGAGTTTAAGATTCAGACTCAGGTTAGGGATGGACCCAAGACAGTGAAATAGACAGAAACCCAGCTGAACTTTCCCAACATTCTCCACAAAACAACTTTAAAATAATACCTCAAATCAAATTTTTGAGTAACAGAGCAACAAAAAAATCAGGGTAATGAGGCAGCTAGGTGGTGTAGTGGATAAAGCACTGGCCTTGGAGTCAGGAGTACCTGGGTCAAATCCAGTCTCAGACACTTAATAATTACCTAGCTGTGTGGCCTTGGGCAAGCCACTTAACCCCATTTGCCTTGCAAGGAAAAAAACCCCTAAAAAAACAGGGTAAGACATTTTTCTAGTCTAAGACAACTTATGAGGTTGGCAGGAAAGGCCTATGAAACCAGGATGGGGACTGGCCCAGAGTCTTTGCCAGTACCTGGTACAGATGACACTGATTGGCAACTCTATTGTCCATACAGAGTTCTGGGTTGCAGTTCAGGAGAGAGAGTAGAACTTGTGTTTCTCACAAGGAAGCAGGAGTCCCGATTGTTTCAAGGCAGAGATGAGCACTAGCATTTGCCTGGAAGAGAACAGAGGCTCTTCATGGGTAAAGTCCAGAGCAGAGAGTCAGAGACCAGTGACCATACCTCTTCCTGGATCCCACCACCTTGGAAGTACTAAAAACTTGCAGATCCCAGAACTAGCTCTGAAGACTCAGCATAAAAAAGACCCAAAGCTTCAGACAGTTGCCTCTCCAAACCCCAGTGAGCAGAGTTCAATTTTAGCATAAAGTTCAAAGTCAAGATATAAACTAGAAAAATAAACAAACATCAACAAAAAAAACCCTTGACTATATAAAGCTACTACAGTGGAAAGGAAGACCAAGACACAACTTCAGAAAACAACAATAATGTGAAAACAGTTACAAGGAAAGCCTCAAATTAACAAAAAGGCTAACTGGCCAAGGCCAAGAAGAACTCTTGGAAGAGTTAAAGGAAGAGATAAGTGGTAGAGGAAAAATGGCTAAAGAAGTGAAAGTCATACAAGAAAATTATTAAAAGGGGCAGCTAGGTGACATGGTGGGTAGAGCACCAGCCCTGGACTCAAGAATTGAGTAAAAATTTGACCTCAAACACTTAATAATTTCCTAGCTGGATGATCTTGGGCAAATCACTTAACCCTGTTTGTTCCCTTGTAAAAACCAAAAAAAATTTATTAAAAGGGAAATAATGACTTGATAAAGGAATGACACCTTATAAATCAAAATTCATCTAATGGTAAAAAGAGATACAAAAATTCACTGAAGAAATAACTCCTTAAAAAGCCGAATAGGTCAAGTGGAAAAGGGTATACTTTTAAAATTTCAGTGAAGAAAAGAACTTAAAAAGTGGACTTGGCCAAATAGAAAAAGAAGTGCAAAATCTCATTGAAGGAAATAATTCCTTAAAAATAAGATTTGGGGAAATGGAAAATAATGAACCCATGACACATCATGAAACATTTTTTAAAAAGTCAAAAGAATGAAAAGTGGAAGAATCTATAAAATATTTCTTAGGAAAAAGCAACTGACCTGGAAAATACTGAAGAGAGATAATTTAAGAATTATTGGACTTTCTAAAAGTCATGATCAAAAAAAGAGCACAGATAATCATTTGTCAAGAATCACAGGGTAAAATTGAAATTGAAAGAATTCACCAATCACCTCCTGAAAGACATCCCAAATCAAAGTTCACAAGATTATTAAATGCAAATTCCAGAACTTCCATGTCAAGAAGAAAATATTACAAGCATCCAGAAAGAAACCTTCAAATACCAAGAAACGGCAGCCAGGCTCATGGAAAATTTAGCAGCTTCCATATTAAAGAAGGGAAGGGGTTAGAATATGATCTTCTGAAAGGCAAAGGAGCTAGAGTACAACCAAAAATAACCTATCCAGCAAAACTGAGAATAATTCTTCTGGGAGGGGGGATAGATATTTAATAAAATAGAGCTCTTTCAAGCATTCCTGATGAAAAGACCAGAACTGAATAGAAGATGATAATTAAGCACAAGACTCAAGAAAAGCATAAAAAGGTAAAGAAGAAAGAGAAGTCATAAGGAACTCAATAAAGTTAAACTGTTTACATTCCTATAGAAATATATACATAACTCCTAAAATTCTTATCATTTTTAGGACAGTTAGGAGTATATATAAACAGAGTTTATGGATATAAGCAGATAATGTTGGAATGATCTAAAAATATTAAGGGTTGAGAAAAAAAGATGCATCGGGAAAGTGAAATTTTTTCCATATAAAAGATGTGCACAAGAGAGAACTTTTACAGTGGAGGAAGAAAATGGAGGTGGCTCCTCACATCTCTCAGACTGGCCAACATAACCAGAAAGGATAATGATCATTGTGGGAAAGGTTGTGGGAAATCTGGGACACTATTACACTGTTGGTGGAGCTGTGAACTCATCCAACCTTTCTGGAGAGCAATTTGGAACTATACCCAAAGGGCAACAAAAATGTGCATGCCTTTTGATCCAGCAATACTACTACTGGTCTATACCCCAAAGAGATGATGAAAAAGGGTAAAAACATCACTTGTACAAAAATATTCATAGCAACCCTGTTTGTGGTGGCAAAGAATTGGAAATAAAGTAAATGTCCTTCAATTGGGGAATGACTTAGCAAACTGTGGTATATGTATGTCATGGAACACTATTGTTCTATTAGAAACCAGGAGGGACAGGATTTCAGGGAAACCTGGAGGGATTTGTATGACCTGATGCTAAGTGAGATGAACAGAACCAGAAAAACACTGTACACCCTAACAGCAACATGGGAGCAATGATCAACCTTGATGGACTTGCTCATTCCATCAGTGCAACAATCAGGGACAATTTGGGGCTGTCCATAATGGGAAAATACCATCTATATCTAGAGAAAGAACTGTAGAGTTTGAACAAAGACCAAAGACTATTACCTTTAATTTAGAAAAAAAGCTGATTATCTTATTGTCTGATCTTGCTATCTCTTATACTTTATGTTTCTTCCTTGAGGCTATGATTTCTCTCTCATCACATTCAATTTGAAGCAATGTATACCATGGAAACAATATAAAGATTGGCAAATTGCCTTCTGGGGGGTGGGGGAAGGAAAGTCAGATTAGGGGAAAAATTGTAAAACTCAAAATAAATAAAATCTTTATAATTAAAAAAAAGAAAAGAAAATGGAGGTGGCTAATTCTTAAACTTCATTGTCATCAGAATTGGTTCAAAGAGGAAACAATATATATTCACACTGTTGGATATAGAATATATCTTACTCAACAAAGAAACAAGAGGGGAAGGGGGTAAGAGGAAGGAGGGAGGGGAAGTAATAAAAGGAAGGGTGAAGTAAGGAATGCAGTGATCAGAAGCAAAGTAGACATTTGAGGAAGGGCAAAATAAAAGGAGAGAAGAAGAAGAAACAGAAGGAAATGGGATGGAGAAAAATACAGAGTAATCATAGCTGTGGATGTAAATGAATAAACTCATCCATAAAACAAAAGCAGCTAGAATGGATTAGAAATGATAATTTAATAATATGTTGTCTAAAAGAGATATACTTGAAACAGAAAGACACACAGATTTAAAAGATTGGAGCAGAAAATTATGCTTCACTTGGATTTAAAAAAAGGCAGGAGTAGTAATCATTTTCTCAGACAAAGCAAAAGCAAAAATAAACCTAATTAAAAGATAATCAGGGAAACTATATTTTGCTAAAGTAAGTATCATAGACAATGAAGTAATATAAAAAATTTTACAGCAGGTTTCTCTGACAAAGACCTCATATCTCAAATATACAGGGTTCTGAGTCAAATTTATACAAAATAAGAGCCATTCCCCAATTGATAAATGATCAGGAGACATGAATAAGCAGTTTTCAGAAGAAGAAGAAATCAAAACAATCTATAATCATATGAAAAAATGTCCTAAATCACTAATAATTAAAGAAATTCAAATTAAAACATCTCTGAGGTACCACCTCATAGCTATCAGAAATGAGAAAAGTTAGAGGAGATGAGAGAAGATAGGTATACTAATGAACTATTGGTGGAGTTGTGAAACTATGCAATCATTCTGGAGAACAATTTGAAACTACATCCAAAGGACTATAAAAAAAACTATGCATACCCTTTTACCTGGCAATAACACTACTAGGTCTGTACCCCAAAGAGATAAAAGAAAAAAGGAAACAAAAAATATATACAAGAATATTTATTACAACTCTTTGTGGTGGTAAATTGGAAAATTGAAGAGATGTTAATTAATTAGGGATTGTCTGAACAGATGTACCATATGATTGTGATGGACTATATTTGTGTTATAAGTGCAATGGTATCAGAAAACGGGGAGATCTATATGGACTGAGGAGAACCAGCAGGTCATTTTACACAGTAACTATTATATTGTAATTATGATCAACTGTGAAAGACTTAGCTGTTTTGATCAATACAATGATCCAAGATAATTCGAAAGGACTTGTGATGAAAAAAAAATGCTACCCATCTTCAGAGAGCACTGATGAACTCCAAATTCAAATTGAAATATAATTTTTCACTTTATTTTTCTTGCTTTTTGCAATATAGCTAACAGAAATATGTTTTACATGTTTTCATATAAATAATTGATGTACTGCTTTTTTCTCAGTGAGTGAGGGAAGATTAAGATAGAGGGAGAGAATCTGGAACTTAAAAAAAAAGAATATTAAAAATAAATAATTTTTTTTAAAAGATCCAGGTTCAGAGCTATACCAGTCTTGCTACTTTATGACTTCATTTTTTAAAACACAAAAAAGCATTTCCCAGCTGGATCTCTCTGGAATTTATTCAAAAGATTGGTTCCAAATGACTGAGATGATTCTAAAAAAAAAAACCAACCCACTCTGAAATGACAAAGACTTGTCACCACTGAAGTTATTCAAGAATAGAATCCAAGTGCTGCAGGCTCTGAAGGCCATTTCTAAAGGCAACTCCAGAACACTGAGCAATGACAGCTTTGTTATAAGTATATGGTCTCCCACGAGAACTATTGTAACAGAGACAACACTCATTCCAGATGTATAAAATCTGATGTGTTTGTTTAAAATTAGTCATGTGACTCTAGAGTTACAACTTGTAAAATGACTAGAGCCTTGGAATGCTGTCAAATAACTGATCTTTATGTAGCCATCTCCATCACATCCCATTGCTTCTGTGGTTAGCCTAGAATGGAACAACAGCTGACATGATCTATGCCCTTCCATTAGGAAGGGAAGGTCAAAAATGAAATATGGAAAAATTGCAAGAGTGGAAAATAAAGAAGGTTAAAATGATTTGGAAAGACAGGTGTCTCCAGAAAGGACTGGACTATTCAAAATGCCATAACCCCTAAGGCAAAGGATTTAAAACTCAAGGCTTAATTTATTCTTTTAGTGGTCAGTGATAGCATAACATAATAAGTCCAGATCTCTAAATGTATAATCTCTGTATACTACATTGGGAAGAACACTGAAGTGGGACTTAGGAAACCTGAATTCTAGTCTCTGTGGAATTCAATTGAATAATATTCTTCAGGGGACCCAACATTGTGTGTGCTGAGCTCAATATCATTTACTAGTTGTGTGACCCTAGACAAGACACTTCATTTCCCTTGCCTCTGGCTTTCTTATCAATAAAAGGAAAATAGTCTGAGCTGCCTATCTCATAGTATTGTTGAGAGGATCAAATAATAGAGCACTTTAGAAATAACATTATATACAGGTATGGAATTATGATTGTCATATGTCATAAACATAACCCTTACCTTAGCTATTCATCATCTAAAAGGTCAGGTAAACAGTGCAGGAGATAGGCTGCTGGACCTGGAGTGAGTAAGACTCATCTTTCTGAGTTCAAGTCTGACCTCTGACACTAAATGTATGATCCTGGGCAAGTCATTTAACCCTGTTTGCCTCAATTTCCTTATCTGAAAATGAACTGAAAAAGGAAATGGCAAAGCACTACAGTACCTTTAGCAAGAAAATCTCAAATAGGGTAATGAAGGGAACGAGTGAACAAAAAACTTGGGGGGGGGGGAGTCCTTTTTATATACCCCACCCAGAAAGTCTGGGAAATTCTATGCAAGATCATCCCCCCATATTGTAATTCCCTGTCGTCTGTAGGATAAAATACAAACTCTAAGCATTTAAAGCCCTCCAGGATCTGGTTTCCACCTATCATTTTAGTCTTATTTCATATTATTCCCTTTCATAGACCCTCCATGATAAGGAAGCTTCCTTCCTCAGGAGCCACCTCCTTTATTAAGCTCCCCCCCCCAGTGGATAATAATCTCTCCCTCTTGAAATTATTGATATAGGAATTAGGGGGCAACTAACTGGCGCAGTGGCTAGAGCACCAGTCCTGGAGTCAGGAGGACCTAAGTTCAAATGAGGCCTCAGACACTTAATAATTACCTAGCTGTGTGATCTTGGGCAAGTCACTTTAATCCCATTGCCTTTGCAAAAACAAAAAAAAAGCAATTAGAATAGGCAATGAGAAAACAAAACTACCACTCTTTGCAGTTGATATGATGTCATACTTAGATAATGCATTAAAAACTATGTGAAACAATTAACAATTTTAGCAAAGTTGCAGTACATAAAATAAACCTATATAAGTCATCAGCATTTCTACACATTACCCTCAAAGCTCAGCTGCAAGAGATAGAAAGAAAAATTCCATTCAAAACATAACTGACAACATAAAATATTTGGGAGTCTACCTGCCAATACAATCCCAGAAACTATATGAACACAATTACAAAACACTTTTCATACAAATAAAATCATATCTAAACAACTGGAAAACTATTAGTTGCTCATGGGAATATTGACTAAAATAATAAAAATGACCATTTTACCTAAATTAGTCTACTTATTCAGTGTCATGCCTTTCAAACTACCCAAAAGTTATTTTATAGAGCTAGAAAAATAATAACAGAATTTAACTGGAAGAACAAAAGATCAAGAATATCAATGAATTAATGAAAAAATTGCAAAGGTGTTATAGCCATATCATATCTAAAACTATTATAAAACAGCAGTTATCAAAACTATCTGTACTGGTTAAGAAATAGTGATGGATCAGTGAAATAGGTTTGGTTCACAAGACACAGTAGTGATAAATATCCATGCTGATCCACTTCACAGTTTCTGGGATAAGAATTCACTGCTGGGAAAACTGGAAAACAATATGGCATAAACTAGGCATAGAACCACATCTCACATCCCATACCAAGATAAGCTTGGAATGGGTACATGATTAGAACATAAAAGGTTATACCATAAACCAAATAGAAGAGCAAGGAATTATTTACCTTGGAGAGGAGAGGAGAGGAGAGGAGAGGAGAGGGGAGGGGAGGGGAGGAAATGCAAAACGGATAATTTTGATTTCAATAAATTGAAAAGGTTTTGCACAAACAAAACCAATACAAACAATATTAGAAGGCAAGCAGAAAGCTGGGAAACAATTTTCACAGTTAATGTTCTCACAGTCTCATTTCTAAAATATATAGAGGATTGAGTCAAATTTATAAGAATACAAGTCATTCCTTAATTGATGAATGGTCAAAGGATGTGAACAGGTAGTTTTCAGATGAAGAAATTAAAGCTATCTATAGTCATATAAAATGCTCTAAGTCTCTATTAATTAGAAAAATGCAAATTAAAACAACCACCTCACACTTATCAAATTGGTTAATAACAGAAAAGGGAAATTATAAATGCTGAAAGGGATGTGAACCGATTCAACCTTTTTGGAGAGCAATTTGGAACTATGCCCAAGGGATAATAAAACTGCATATTCTTTGATCCAGCAATACCACTACAAAGTCTGTATCCCAAAGAGATCACAAAAAAGGGGGAAAGACCCACAAGTACAAGAATATTCATAGCAGCTCTTTTTGTGGCGGCAAGAAATTGGAAAATGAGGGAATGCCTATCAACTGGGGAATGACTGAACAAGTTGTGGTAATGAATATTATTGCTCTATAAGAAATGATGAGTAGGCAGATTTCAGGAAAACTGGAAAGACTTTCATGAACTGAAGCAGAACCAGGAAAATATTGTACAACTTAATAGTACAATGATCAGCTATGATAGACTTAGCTCTTCTTAGCAATGCAGTAATCAAGGGCACATCTAAAAGGCCTGTGATGAAAAATGTCATCCACATCCAGAAAAAGAACTATAGAATCTGAATGCAGATCAAAAGCAAACTATTCTCATCTTTTTAAACTTGTTTTTTGCTTTTTCCTTCCTGATATTTTTTCCTTCTTATTCTATTTTTTTCACAGCACAACCAGTGTGGAAATGTGTATAACACAATTGTACCTGAATCATCTGTACCAAATTACTTTCTGTTCTAGGGTGAGGGAGGAGGGAAGGGTAGGAGTGAGAAAATTTTTACAAAAATGATTTGAACTCAGAAAGATCAATCTTCCTGATTGCAAGCCTGGTGTTTGATCCACTGTCCACCTAGCTGTACCTTAGCAACACCCTTAAAGATGAGAAATAATTTGCTCAAGGTCACATGAGTAGCAAGTAGTAGAGGCAGAACTGGAACCAAGTCTTCAAGATCCAAGGTCAGTGCTCTATCTCCATGCTAATTCAGTGGTCCTGGGAAAGCAGTCAGGCATGCCAGAATTTAACACTCTTTGTGTGTTATTCACAGCTAATTGTAATTGCAACCAAACAGAGAAATAACCCAGAGAACAGTAACTGAGAGCTATAGAAGAACAAGTTTTACTATACCATTAAGACTCCCTGTGGGCATGACAGGAATTTCACCACCCGAGAAGTGCATTAATGGTTCTGTAAAATGTGCCCCAGAGTGTCTTAAAGCTGTGCTAACAGGGTTCTTTAAGATGCAAAAACTGCATTTTTTTGCCTTCTCTCTCTCTCTCTTCAAATCTAGCTAAGTTCTGGCAAGATCCCTGGACTGGAGCTGAATGAATTCTCAGTGAAGTGTGTGATTACAATAGATGGTCCCTCAGCATGTAGTCTCAGGTAAACCAAACAGATGGAGAATAAAGATGTGACCCTCTGAAACTTAATCTAAGATGCTACTGGATTGTAGGCAGTAATATAGGTCCTTTCAACTATCTTTCCCAGTGTTACTTTCAGAGGTGTAAGGAAGAGTTTGGAATTAGTACAAACAATTCTTCAAGACTCTTTTCCTTTTGCCAAAGAAATATTCTGTTGGTGTGGGTCTTTGGGTCAACAGTGCCATCAAGTGACTTGTGATAGATTTGACTTCACCCTTAATTTACTAAACCATCATTCTTAATGGAAATTAGGACTAAGCCAGAATGGTGACTAAGTCTGTGAGGGACATCCTTTCATCTTCATAGAGGGAAGAAAATATAATACATTCTCCTCCCCTAAATCTACCTCTCTTCCAAATAGTATCTCTACTAATTGAATTTGAATTGTCTTGGGAAAATTCTGAAGATAACCTGGTAGGATTAAGTAATAGACATTGAGATGCTTTCTCAAACTAGACTACCAAGCATTCAAACTCTACTGCAGAGAACTTAACTCCAACGGACTGGCCACATTGTTTGTAAGTCAAGTCTACGCTTGCCTAAAAGCCTGTTTTATGGAAAACTCACATAAGGCAATGCTCACATAATGGTCATGAGAAGTGATACAAGGATACTCTCAAGGTCTAACTGAAGAACTTTGGGATTGATTGCATGACATAGAAAATATTGGCACAGGACCACTGAGCATAGCATACCCACATTGAAGAAGGCATTGGGATGAGCAAAGCAGAATTGAAGTTGTGCAAGAGAATGCACAAGAGAAGTTCACATGAATATTTTGTGCCAATCTTTGGTAGAACATTCCAAGCTCATATTGATTTGATAAGCCAAGCCACAGACACATGTAACTTGACTCTAACATAGTGGTGTCATTTTAGTCATCTTCAAGAATGAAAAACAATAACCAGCCAATCTCTGCTAAATGACATCACCATCTTCCTAGACTTGGCAGTATGAAACCTTTAAGTTATTTTTGATTCTTCCCTCTTACATACCTCTCCCATCCAACCAAATGTCAAGCACTGCCCTTTCTACTCATTATCAACATCCTAATTCAGATACCTAATTTCACCCTGCCAATCTTCCATCCTTATGTGTCTCTACCCTCTGGTTTCTCCAAAATTATCTTCCTAATACATAGGTCCCACTATGCATCATACCTGTAATACATTGACCTTCCTTGTCTGTATTTTTTTTCCATCAAGATTGAGCTCAGGTAATTCCTATTTTGTGAATCCTTTCTTAAAGGAGTTCAATCTCAAGCTAAATCACTACTTGTCATTTGTTAAGTGTGCTGTGGGGATTGTTTTTCAGGTATGGATTCTAGGAGATATCTACCAAGGTTCCTTCCAACTTTAAAATGCTGCAATGTAATAATTCTGATCCCCTTGCTGAAAGGAATCTCCTTATTTTTTTCTGATCAATTTGTCTGGATTTCTACTATTACATCCTTCTTTATATCAAACTTATTTGTGTAGGTGTCTCATCATCTCCAGCAGACTTTCATCTCCTTGAGAGTATGCCTAGGTGCCATATCAGTTTTTCCTATAGGCAGCCAGGTGACACAAGAGAGAGCTGGACTTGGAACCAGGAAAAGCTTAGCTCAGATCCAACCTTACACACTTACTTTGTGGGACTGGGTCATTTAAAAATATTTTACTATGTGTCTATAAGAGGGATTAAGGGACATTGTCAGAGACTGCACATATTTACAAGGCCAATCTAGAAAAACTGACATACTGGGAAGGATGAGGCTTCTGAGAGGTGACATTTGGCAGAAATATGTCCAAGGATCTCCAACCCTTCCATGGTCTTTGCTAAGAGATAGAGATCTGGCTAATGGTCAGCTGGGGATTAACCAAGAAGATCTGAGAAACAGGCAAAGGCAAACAGTTGGATTGCTGATCAGAGAACCCAAGTTGAGAGGGAGCCAATAAAATTTTCAGTCCAATCCTTCACAGACATGCATGCTCCACCTCTTGAAACAATCAAACCACATAGGAATTGGCAAGGTTACTCAGAATTGGCAACTCCTATCCACAGTGGAGTCAAAGCTGATCTAACAGCAGTATGGAATAACCTTTAATCCAGTGGGGAGGTAAATAGAAATAAGGAAGGTTTGCTTTGGGCTGATGTCATCTGTAATCTGCATTGAAAACAGAGGTCTAAAGAAGAGGTCTCTCTTTGACACTAAGGGCAATTAAAGTACCAAGACCTAAGAAGAAGTAACATGCCAGGAAAAGAAGTCTCCATGTGGATAATTAAACAACTCTTGGGCACTGCATTAAGGTAATTGAGGGCTAAACTCCATTTCTTTCAGTGTTGCCTTAGCAGTGTTTTCTCAGGGCCACTTTGCCCAAATGCAGTGGAATGGGGCTAGGATGAGTATCTGAGCTAACATAAGAAGTAAAGGAACTGTGCATATTTGGGAGATGTGGAGGAGGGAGACATGCTAGCTATTCTCAAGCATCTAAAGAGTCATTTTGTGGAAATGGGATCAGTGCTGCTTGGCATTAGAGGACAGAACCTAGAGCAATGGAAGTAAGTCACAGAGAAGCAAATTATGTCATGATATAAAAAGAAAAACAAAACAAAAAATAAAGAAAAAAAGATTTCACAGATAGAGCTAATTCAAAAGTGAAAGGGCCTAATTCAAGAAGTGCTGCTTTCCTCCTATTAGACAATCTTCCACTAAAGGCTGCATGACTGTTTGCTGGAGCTGTTGTAGAGGAGGTTAGGGAGAGGTTGGACCTGATGGTTTCTGAGACTCCTTGTCCAACCTTTGGATTCTGAGATTCAGACAGGGAGTGAATTCCACATGTACTCACTTCTTTCCCCTCTTACCCATGTGTTAATTTGCTTCCAGCTTGGAGAGTGCCAGCCCCTCCCCTTCAGCAAACATTTGCCAAATCTCCCCCCAGACAGACTCCTATGGAAACCTGGAAGCAAGTTTCCTGATGGAAAAGGAAACAAGGAAAGAAGCGTGTTTTCAATTTCTTTTAGCCTCTCAGGCCAATTTTCATGAAGCCTTCTCTGGTGGTTTTTAGTTGCAGAAGACATGTTAGAATATTTAATAAAACTTATCTTACACAATTATTTATTAAGCATCTGCCATGTGCCAGATCCTGAGTTAGAGGAGATATAAAGTTATATAAGACAAATTCCTGTCCTCAAGCAGCTTAAAATCTATTAGTAGGTATAAGATAACTCCCATCAATAAGCACCTCAAAATTAGACTTTGGTTAATATAAGGGAAAGGACCAAAGTACTATGAAAAAATTGAAGAATGAGAGTTCAATTCTAGAAGGGAAATTAAGAAAATGTTCAAGTTCTAATTCAGATGCCACTTTTTATCATGAAAGAGGGGAAAGGATTTTACAGGTAGAGATGAAAGGTAGGAGTGTCTTTCTGGTGTGAAGAATGTTGGGAGGGAAACAAAATAGAGTGAGCTTTCTAGTTTTGCTGAAATGTAAAGAAGCTAGGGGGCACAATGGAAAGAGCTCCCAGGCCTGAAGTCAAAAGATACATTTTCCTGAGTTCAAATCTGGTCTTAGATACTTACCAGCTATGTGACCCTGGGGAAGTCACTTAATCCTGTTTGCCTCAGTTTCCTTATCTGCAAAATGAACTGGAGAAGGAAATGTAAACCATTCTAGTATCTTTGCCAAGAAAATCCCAACCGGGGTCATAAAGAATCAGACGTAACTGAAAACAAAGCTAATTTTAAAAGAAAAACCTGCAGTACTACTAAGTGAGGCTGGAAAGGTAGATTGGAGTCAGATTAGAAGGTTCCTGAATGCCCCTTTAATAATTTTCCATTTTATCTGGTAAGTAATGAAGAAAGAAGAAAGCAAGAGGGCTGATTAACCTACCTTCTCAATCTATGAGTTATCAATTTTTTTCCTTAGCTTTGATTTTTTTTTTTATTTTCTAATGTTCAGAAGGAGAAGATCAATGGAAAGAGCTGTAGATTTGGAGTCTGAGGACCCGAGTTCAAGTCCAGTCATCACTGCCTTTTTACTAGCTATGTGGTTTAGCAAGTTACTTATCCTTTTTCTGTCTCTGTTTCATGAAGCATAAGGGAGTTGGATTAGGTGACCTCTGAGGTCCCTTCAGGTTCTAAACATTTTATCCTATGATTCATGTTCTCTAAAGAGATCCAAACTAATTATCCCAGCTTTTTCAACAATATATATTTGTTGTCTGGTTGCTTTTGTTCATCCTTTGTATTCAAAGAGGACTGGAAACATCTTGGGGTGATATCTTGATTTGCATGTGAATCAGATTACAGCCAGACCGGGTGGCACAAAGGCATCAGGAGTCACTCTCTCCTCCAGAGTCATTAAAGTTCAATGGCAAGACAAAAATCAAGACAATCAGCAATGACCCAGGTTGCAGTGTGTGACCTTGATGACTTCAGTATGTAACCAAGCTCTAAATGCTCCAAAGCACCCACTTCAGCTGTCTCATGATCACTGAAACAAATCATTCCCATCTGTCTGTTCTGCTTTGGGGAGGTGCTTGGGGCAGACATCCCCCTAGTTCACCTGTAGGTTACCCTCAATAGGCAGAGTGATATAGTAGATGGTGGGGAGAAAGAAATAAAAATTTATTAAGCTCTATTATGTGCCACACTGCTAAATGTGTTACATATTACAAATCACTTAACCTTTGTCTGCCTCGGTTTCCTCAACTCTAAAATGGGGATATTAATAGGTCCTGCCTCACAGGATTGTTGTGAAGCTCAAAAGAGACAATGCATGTATCAAGAACTTTGAAAACCTAAAAGTGCTGTATAAATCTTAGTCTTCCTCTTTCTTTACCCATACACCAAGATATACTGAATGTACACTTGTGGTACATCTCATGGTTTAGAGTTTGAAAAAGATATGCAGGGGCTTCAGACAAGAAAGAGAGACATACAACAGATACAGGATTAATAAAGATAAAAATCTGCAAACTTCTCCAGAAGGGATATATAAATGAAACATACAGATACAGCAAGTTCTAACTTTCCAAAACCCTCAGGAAAGAAGTCTTTCTGAAAAAGCAACTTTTCCAAATAGACATAAAGTTTACCCCACAACTCTGTCCCACTTTAACCATCTTTGTTTAGTCTTTGTTTAACCAAGACTTTGTTTAGCCTTTTTGATAGAACTCTTTTACAAATATTTGATGCACCTGAAATAAGCTTGGCCTCCATTATTAAGCAGGAGTTAACAGGCGGCATTAGCATTCACTTTTTTTTCCTTGATTCATGATCATTGATATGAACATGATCTCATAGCCTGTTGAAGTATGTTAGGCTACTTTAGCCCCACACAAAGTATTCCTAAACTATTGCATCTTTGTCTTCTTATGTCTGCTTTTTATGGTTTTTTTTTTTAGTATCTTCCTTTTAGTGGAAGACTGATTTCTGTTGCCTCTTGTTACTGGAGGGATTCTTATCTATAGAAGGCTCCCTTTAATTTGCTAGTTCTAATAAACTGTGAGCTTCAACTGAAAATTATCATGATTTTTAGTGATGCATGAAGTAAACTCTTGAAAATTAAATAAGGGGCGGCTAGGTGGAGTAGTGGATAAAGTACCGGCCTTGGAGTCAGGAGTATCCGGGTTCAAATCCGGTCTCAGGCACTTAATAATTACCTAGTTGTGTGGCCTTGGGAAAGCCACTTAACCCCATTTGCCTTGCAAAAACCTAAAAAAAAAGAAAAAGAAAAAAAAGAGAAAATTAAATAAATATGCATTAGAATGATATATAAAGTAAGAATAAATAGCACATAAGTGGCCTAAGGAGCCTGTGAATAAGGCACATGAGTTTAACAGTATGAATTTTGTGACATCCAATATGGCCCTCAGAGACCTTTGCTGCTTTTGTCCTTGTCCTTGGCTATGGCTTAGACTGGTTAACTGCTTAACTGCATTTGAAGAGAATGGTGTGTGACACTTTTAGGAATAAGCATGATGTGCCGGCTTCAAAGAGGGGTATCTGAAAATCTCAAACTTGTGAACTTAAAGGTGGACTGACCTGGCAGAGACCACTGTTTCTATATTGATTGGCTATTGTCACTCTGCAGTAGCAAATGGTATCATAGCACAAGTCCAAGGAAAAGCAAAAACAGGCCTCCCAAGGAAATCAACTGCCACAGTGATCCTTTGGGGTTCGGGGTCTTTTTCCTGTGCATGGAAACTCTTTCTATAGAATTCTTTGGTTCAAAGGGATGTGGCTCAGGTTTATTTATCTGTATGTAAGTGTTCTGGGAGAACTGCCTATGGAGTTATTTCTATCGTCTATCTGGGATTTCAGGAGCCAACCAGCACAAAGACCTGTGCCTATCAGAGAGCATGGGGAAGCAGTCAAAGATAAGATGAGCACCTTCAACTCCAACTCAGCAAGTGAAGCCTTTCCCTTTCCCCAGGGTGTGTGCCTAATCCAAAGGACTTGGCATCTGGCTACTACTTAAGGGAATCCTGTGATGAATCATTTTGTGAAGTGAAGAATTTTTCACTGTGGATGTGGGGGTGGGGGTGCCGTAAAAGGTTAAGTTTTCACTAAAGTTAGCACAGCCAATCATATCCTTTTCTTATTTGGCATCAGAAAGTTCTGTGGTGTGTTCTTCTTGGTCCCTTAGAGCTAAGGATCATACATACTGACTTGTAAAATTTCTGGAATATGTGGCTTCCAGTAAGTCTGAAAAGACAGAAATTAATGTCTCTGAGGGGGTCTCTGTTTGAGTCTCCTATGCTAGCCAAATCAGGGAGTTGAAAAACTTGATGTGAGGATTTTATTTTTTTAATAGCCAAAGGTTTTGAGTTTGGAAAAACACTGGGAATCTGGCAAAATGTATGGAAATGACGTGGGCATCAAGCCACTCTCTCTTGCCTGTGATAACAGAAGTGCCTTATATACTGGAAACTGGAGCAATTGACTTTGGAAGCCAAGAGACTATATTCTACTTCTTCGTATACATTCATTAGAGGAAGGAGGGATGGTGACATCCAAACAAAATATAGATATGTGTGAATTTTAAATACGGAGAACAAATCATTCTGTCTCCTTTTGATTTCCTCTGCATATAATTAGAAGCAAACAGAGTAAGCTTTGTGAAATGAGGAATGAAGTGAGGCCTGTGATACTTTTAAAAAAGCAGTAGGGGATAGCTAGGTGGTATAGGGGATAGAGCATTGGCCCTGGAGTCAGTAGGACTTGAATTCAAATCCAGTCTCAGACACCTACTAGCTCTGTGACCCTGGCCAAGTTACTTAATACTGCTGAAAGAAAGGAAGAAATGAATGCCTTGGGCAAGTCACTTTAATTGGGCCTCAGTTTCCTTAGAGGGTAGAACTAGATGAATATTTCTAGCCTAGGTCTGATATATTATAATTTTATGACGACCTTTTCAACAGCTTCAACATACAAACCAATCTTGAAATAGTGAGGTCCCCCTTCCTCCTATGCAAGCTAAATGATGTGACTTTTAATATTTTTGATATTTCCACTGTGACAAATCTGTGATCTTCCCCAAATTTACTGTGACCAATCTCCAGCCCTGAAGATGACTGAAAAGACCCATCCATGGGTTAGATCACAGCCTGCCGAGACAAGTTTGAAGGAAGGTGAGATTTTGTATCTGGGCAGCAGGAGGGGGCATAGCTAACTTCAATCCCATAAAGCTTGCCATCTAGAATTCTAGTATATATACTTGGGAAATGGACTGGTAAAGGTTAACAGTGGAGTGATGATTCATAAATTCATTCTGCTTAAGAGGTTTCACAGTAACTTCAGGGATTTCATCATGAATTGTTTGGGGTTTTAAAGTAGGTTAATCAGAGCTAGGTCTTATTCATCACTGTACCCTCCACAACACTCAGCACAGGGTCTATGAACAAAGTAGATTCTCAGAAAATAGTTTGAATGAATGAATTGATTCGTGCAAACAGGAAAAAAAGTTCCCAAAGTCATATAATTGGGAAAAAATTTCTGGAATATGTTGCTTTCCTGAATTTGATGCTCCATTCTCATGCATTTGTATAATTCCACGCCTGGAATTCCCCTTCCCCAATTCTCCCTGCCCCCCAGTTTTTAATGTGTTCATTTGCCTCAAGTCATCTATTCACTTACCTTTACACATTCTTTCCAACTCCCCAGTAGGATATGAGTTCCTTAAAGACAAGGACTTTTTTCTTTTTCCCATGCAACTATTCGCCTTGTAATAGTATATGTTTAATAAATATTTATCTAATTAAATTGAATATAGTCCATTCCTCTACCTCTGGTGGACACAAGAACTGGAATCAATCGATGTCTATACTATCATTTAAAAGTTCTAGGGAAAGACAATAACACATCTCCTAGGAATTTATTTTATGCCCTTGACAGTATTAAAGCTCCTTTTTCTGAATAACCTTAAATCTTTCCTGGTGCAATTAAAGGTTTATATAAAACAGACTGACAGTAATCTGGTCTATGGTTCCTATTCCAGAGTACTCCTACTGCTCTTCTTCAGTAGGTATCTGCTCTCAGTTGAGTTCACATCTCTATTCAAGAGGGTCCTTCTGCCCAGAATACACTCCTCCATCCTTCACCTAGGAAATTCTAGCCAAGGTTCAACCCATTCTCACTGAACCTTCTTTGATCCCCCCAACCAGAAGTAGGCCTCTTTCCTCTACACTCAAGCAATAAGCCTCTATTAAGTGCTTACTGTTTTACAGATATTATACTAAGCCCTAGGGATACAAAGAAGTGGGGGGAGGATGGGGAGGTGGACTTTCAGGAACTCAAATTCTAATCAAGGAGATGACATGCAAACAACTAGGTATAGACAGGATCTATATGGAGTAGATAGAAGACTCTTAAAGAAAAAGCACTGACTGTGAAGGGAATTGTGGGAGGGAGGAAAAGGCTTCTTTAGAAGGTGAGATTTGGGTAGAGCCTTGAAAGGAAAGCAGAAAAGGCAGAAGGAAGAGAACAGAGGTTCCAAGTATGGGGGACAGTCAGTGAAAAAGGTACGGAGGAAGATGTTCTGACAAACGCCAAAGTGGCTTGGTTATAGTAGGTGAAGAGCAATAAAATAAAAGAAGGCTGAAAAGATGGGGAAGAAGTCAGGGGATGAAGGGTTTTCCAACAGAATTTTCTATTTGATCTTACAGGAGCCACTGGAGTGGGGGGGGGTGAGATTGATAGTGTCTTAAGCTTTAGAGAATTTACTTTGGCAATTAAGAGGAGGAGAGATTGGAACAGGAGGAGTGTTAGATAGGGAATTCAAGCTATGAGTCCCAGAGAATTCGATTTGTACACCCTCATGTGGCTATTTGCTGCTTCTAATTATTCATACATGAAGTACCTGTATTGTGAACATCACCATAGAGTTATCAAAGTCCGGAAACAACTAGTATGAAGTCAAACAAATTCTGAGAATTTACTGATTTTAATGACATGGAGCATGTAGATTAATAATAACTATAACAAAAACTAACATCTATTATGTGTCAGCCACTATGCTGGAGCTTTACAATTATCATCTCATGTGATCTTCACAACAATCCTGAGAGGTAGGTGCTGTGATTTCCCCCATTTTATAGATAAGGAAATTAAATGATTTTCCCATGGTTACACGTCTCTAAGGTTGAATTTGAACTCAGTTCTTTCTGACTTCAGGCCCTGGGCCCTATCTACTGTGTCATCTAGCTGATCAACTAAATGAGAATTCCTAGTAGAAGACAGAGAGAAGCTCTGGAAAGGTTGAGGTGTGAGAAGACTACTCATTGATGAAAAAGAGACAGAGAAGGGGGGGGATAAATGAAGAAATGGAGACAGACACACAGAGAAAGGCAAGGAGAGAGAGAGAGAAGTTGTCAGTGACCAATCCTTACTCATGTAGTTTAATTATAGTGACTCAGACTTTGGAAGAGATTTTTTTTTTAGTATGGTCTAAAAAGGATAGAGACATTTCTGGGTCCCTATGAGAAAAAAACTACTTATAAACTGGTTATCAGTTCCTAGATTTGTCAGAGAAACCATTGAAGTCATAAGTTAATGTCATCCAAAGCAAAACTAAGATCATACATGAATTCACAAATGGAAACTGGGAGCTCTCTACATGTGGACGTTTTTAGTTCTCTCATTGTTCAGTTATATGCAGGCACTCATGCATTATTACCATTAATACATTCTCTAAAGGCAATGTCTAAATATTCTTTAGATACTTCCCATGACCTTGAAGAGTGTTCCACACATAGAAGACATTTAGTGAATGAAAGGAGAAAGAGGAAGAGAATAAGAAGGAGGAGGACAAGGAGGAGAAGAGCTAGCAATGTAATAGTACTTTCAAGTTTACAAAGCATTTTCCTGATAAAGACTCCAGTTGAAGCCTCACAATATTTTAAGGTAGGTGCTATTATCACATTTTATAGGTGAGAAAACTGAGGCATAGATCAGTTAAGTGACTTGCTTAAGATCACACCACTTGCCTAAGATAACACACTTATATTAAGCATATAATAGTAAATATTGGGGCAAGATCTGATATCAAACACACACACACACATACACACACACACACAAGTCCAACCAAACTGATCTACTTCCTATTCCTCATACATAGTATTTGATCTATGCCTCAGTTTCCTCATCCATAAAATGGCAATAATAATAGATAGCACAGAATAAATTGATCACTTCTAATTTTACTGCCATACTGCTAACTCAGCCTTGAATATTTAAAATCTTCTCACTTCTTCAGCATCACCCCCCCTCTCTGATAGGAAGACTAGAGAATGGAAAACTATATTCCACCCAAAACTTTCCTTTATTGAGGGCAGAACCTTCTGGACTTCTCAACTCCACTTTCCATCTGTACCTCTACTTGGTTTCAAGCCCACAGTGCAGCCAGAATAGTTCTCCAGCTTTCCAGATTCATTTGGTATCTTTTTTCTTATATCCCCCCACCCCAACTTAGCAGAGACACTTAATAAATGCTTGTTGAATTGAACTGAGGCAGCCAGAGGTTAAGTGAATTGTCTAGTGTCACAGAGCTAAGTGTCAGGCTGGAGTTGAACTCAGGTCCTTTGGACACTAGATACAGCACTCTATTCATTGAGCCATCTAGCTTCCTAATGGATGAAGCAGCAAACATTGAGTGGTTCCTTGATTCCTACATTGATAGCTTTGAGAGAACTGCCTATTTGCCCTCTCCTATTTTGTACATCCTAACCTGAGTCCAGGGAACCAAACAGCAATCCTGAGATAAATGTTTCTAGCCTTGGGAGCAATCTTGTAAGTTTAAGTGGTTTGGAACTGCTGGGTCCCCAAGACAGTGCCAGATGCAATATGGGAGATCCCTTACAGCTATTGTCTTGGAGTATATCTTGGAGAAAATTACCACCAACAGACTGATAAGTCTGCTTCTTTAAATGTGCCCCCTTTGTCTCCTTGCCAGAAGATATGAATTTTGAGGAAGCCAGTACAGAACTAAGGTGAAAGGGAAATAATTACTGAGCAATTGCATTAAATAAGTTATATTTTGATATTTTAAGTATGAACCTCTTGGGAGAGCATAATAACAGCTATAAGTTTCTTCTACATCTTCAAGCTACTGCTATATCTAGGTGGCACGTTGGACAGAGCATGGCCTTGGAGTCAGGAAGACAGGAGTTTGAATTCAATTTCAGACACTTGCCACTTAACCCTGATTGTCTCCCATCCAGAGCCATCTCCAGTCATCCCGATTCATATCTGGTCACTGGATTCAGATGGAACTGGAGGAGAAAATGAGGCTGGTGACTTAACACAGCTACCCCTCACTAAAATCCAACTTATGGCATCATCTCCCAATAATGATCTCCCTTATGTGTGGTCTTCAAAAATTAATGACATTATATTATATTAAATACTTGTGAAGTTTTGTATTTTATATTTTAAGAATTTCTTTTAAGGGAAGGGAATAAATAGCTGACCCAAACCTGATCTACTCTGCATATCAAGGACCTTTCTTGGGGAAATCCTAAACATGACCCAAACCCAGGTTTTAGGTGATTTTTCCTAGGGTTCTGGGATGGGAGTATAAAAAGCTAGAAAGTTGAAGATAAAGACCTGGATTACTTCTTCAGAGACTAAGCTCCTCTAAAACTCATCTTGTTCCCCCAACAGGAATCTAGAGCTAACCAGCCCCATAGGTCCAGCCTTAGATCCAAATTATATGTACAATGGTGTCCCCACTACTACCATTATATGCGTGTATGTTTACATAAGGAACATACATGTAAGGTATATATATATGATATCAATTGAATAAGGTGTTATCACTCCTCTGAACATCTTTTGATATTCTAACACATTTTTATTTCCAATTGAAATGATAATAGTAATAACTAACACTTATATAAACTTTTACAGCACTTTATGAAAATCATATCCTATGTGTCTTGGAGGGGAAACCATAGCTAAAAGATAGAATTTTCCCTTCTATTATATGACCAATGTGCTTCAGATAGCAATGGTGACCAGGGGTCCCTCTGTCCCATAATAGCACCCCCAAAGCAGTATCATGACTCCATGCCAGAATGACAGCTGATGGATGACCCCATTGCTAGAGAAAGCAGACAGATGGTTGATGCATATGGAGAAGGGTAAAGGAATGATGGATGGGGCTCAGAGGTCTAGGTGCAGCCAAACTTGTGTATACTGTCACCCATGGAGTCAGCAGAGGACCTGGAGTGCTCCCAATACCCTCTTTCAGCTTTGACTTTCGTTCAGGAAACCTTTTGTGGTCAAGAGCAAACATAAACTCTCTCTTTCAGCAGCACCATAAAAGGTGATATGAAAGACTTTCTAGAATCAGGCAAAACATTTTTGTGAGACATTCCAAACTTGGAAAAATCCTCTCTGCCCCCTCTCCCTACCTCAATGGTCTGAAAAATACCAAGTAAGCAATTACAATAAAAGGGGGGAGGAAATCAGTGTTTATTTTTAAAATATTTTTAAAAATCTAAAAATTTAAATGTTTAAAAATATTTTAAGTTGTGAAGATAAGTACAGGGACCTAAATATTGTGAGCTTAAAGTAAATCAATGCCTTAAAAACAAGTTACAGGTTTAAAAAACAAACAAACTGTATAGCTGTCTTTCCTTTCCATTCTGATCAATTTGTTTGGGTTGGGTGGGGAGGTTTCCAGCACTTACAGGAAAAATTCTTTGAGTGTAATGGAGGTAAAGATTTTCATGGCCTCATAAGATGTAGAACAAAAGAAATAGCTTAAGGATCACTTTGTAAGAGAGGTCTGAAAGGGAAAAGATAGGACATCAAAACTGGGAATTAATTTTAGATTATCTGATCTATCATTATCCATGTTCTTTCCAGTCCCTACCTTTAATATGGTAAAAATCAAGGTTAGTTGCAAAAATTAATCACCTTAAATTCTAAAAAAAATATTGTATTTGTCTTTGAGAATCCTTCTAATTTTACTATGTTTGTCAAGTCCAAGCTGTTTGGACAACTATGTTTTCTCTTCCTCCTTTCTTTTTTTTTTCTTCCATCTCTCCTTTCCGACTTCCCTCTCTCCCTTCCTTCCTTCCCCATCCAACAAATGAAAAGCAGTATGGTAGGGTTTTGAAAAAGTCCTAGCTTTGGAATCCAAGTCCCCAAATCCAAACCCAGGCTTTGCTACTTACTAGTTTAGCTATAGAACATTAGGTAAATCACAATTTCTTTGGGGTTCCAACCTTTTTAAAATGAGTGATTGAATTAAAAGATTTCTAAATCTTTCATCTCTAATTTCTATTATCTAATGATTGCCAAAATATACTCTAAGGGGAAGGTCCCCAGCATAATGAAATAGACTCCATATGGAGAAATATGAATAAGAGTAATACAATTAATCAGCAAGTTTTTATTAAGTGCTTAGTGTGTAAGCATTGTGATAGGTGCTGATACTGAAGAAAAAGCAAAAACAGACCCTGCCCTCAAGGAGTTTACATTCTAATAGGGGAGACAGCATGTAAGGATGATAAAGTGTGAATGGGTTGCAATCTGCACAGACAGAAAGAGTACACACACACACAGACCCATCAGTATTTAAGGACCTGATAGATTGTCTAACTTAATCTATACAGTATCTATGACAGCTCTCTACAAAACGTATAACAATATTAACAGCAATATTGCAGCTTATATGACAACTCTGTTTTCCATCTACTATCCACAGAACAGAGACATTGTTTTTCTATGAATGGGATAACTTACTCTCATTCAAATACATTCTTTTTTTTTTAGGTTTTTGCAAGGCATACGGGGTTAAGTGGCTTGCCCAAGGCCACACAGCTAGGTAATTATTAAGTGTCTGAGACCGGATTTGAACCCAGGTACTCCTGACTCCAGGGCCGGTGCTTAATCCACTGCGCCACCTAGCTGCCCCATTCAAATACATTCTTACCCTTGTGCCCAACAGTTCACATTTTATATATGAGTAACTGAATTTAGATGGATAGCCAGGGTTATAGAATACATTTTGTGTTCATAACAAATCAGTCATATACAAGTTGAATTTGGAACCCTGGCCTCATTTGCACAATATTCTAACCAAATGAGGTAACTAGTAATAGATGACACAATTTTTTGTTCATGTTAATTGCCTTGTTTCAGAATCCTCTTCTCATTTAGGGGTTCTTAATCTGGGTTCTGTGAAATTCAATATAATTGGTTGCCTTTATAATCCAATGTGTTTTATTTTATGCATTTAAAAACCTGATTCTGAATAGGAGTTTATAGGCTTTACCAGACTTGCCAAATGGGTCCTGAACCTGCAAAAAGATAGGAACTTCTGCTCTAGATGCTCCTATCAATGAATGAGATCCTTCTAGTTCTATAAATTCTAACCATTTCAGAAAACTCCTTATAAAGTTTCCTAACCAATCAGAAGAGTTTGGTTTAGTCATTAACTGGAGAGTGTATGTCTGTATAGTCAATAAATGGTGGGCAATGAGTTGGAACAAGAAGCAAAAAGAAGACAATCAGGCTTAATTGTCTCTAGAAAAGTGCACACTTCTAGAAACAAAGGCATATATTTATAGCATCAATCTACAGATATCATATGACTGCATGTCATACAATGTCATCATCTCCTAAGAATTAAAAATGAGTAGACCTTTTTTAGTGAACTAATGGGAAAACATCATCAAGAGTTGCACAGAAAGGGCAGTGATCTGCCTTGTTGGAATGAATGATCTACTTTTTGGAAGAAGTATCTAAAATTATACAAGTGACTACAGATCAATTTGAATATATATGTGCTAGGATTAACGCTTAATGACTGCCGTTTCTTTCCTTTTTGAATCAGATATAATTATGAGGTCATCTATTGAGCATGGGTTTCCCATATCTTGACATAAATTCAGGTCCTAGCAAGAAGTTTATAAGAAGCTTCCAAATAAGTCAGAAGCTTTTCTCAATCTCAGGTTCATCTCCCAAGAGTCTAATTGTCATTATACTATATTTATTCTATCTGTCCTAAATTCCAACTGTATTCATTGATTAGTCTAAGCTTTGCTTCTTGCTTTCCCTAGGTTCTTGTCTATTCTTACTGCTGATGATTATGTGGAAAGGCTGTTAAAGAAAATGAGTGTGATTTACTATACAAGAAGGAGGTAGCTTCAGAATGGTAAGTCATGGGCTTAAGGAGAGAATGTGGTTTCTGTGGTTGACCAGAGACCAAGAACTGTTCAACCAATCAGCACATCAGATTCACCATGTTTGCCAGATGAACAAGAAGTACAATGGTAACTGGGGAGTTAAATCCTGAAAGATGGTTTGGCCCCTCCCTCAATGAGAGCTAGTGAATTGAATTGAATTAATTTTGAAATGTCATAGCCTTCCCATAGAACCCAATCTACGGTCAAATTGTTGGTCTTCCTTAAATGACAGTTTGAGAATTACAGAAAATATCCATTTCTTTCCTCTTACAAACTCACTTCCATTACGTGGGTCATTTCTCTACTTGCCTAGAGGTCAGTCATCATCATTTACAAACTACCTGCCTCTCTCTCTCTTGCCTCCTCCATAACCATCCTATTCTATGCTACATAATGGGAAGTGAATAAACATTTGTTATTGCTGTACCCTATGATGAAAATGATGAAATATTTTTTTTATAAAACTACTCCATTGACAAGAAAATCAAAGAGAGTTAGAACTACCAGAAAATACTACCTTCTCAATCCATGCCCTTCTTTCCTCCTTCCAAGGGCAGATACTGATGATAACTAGACCAAGTCTTTCCTTGGGTTATCATATACCAAAAACACCTGAAATGGAAGCCAATACCGAATTCGTTGAAGACAGCAAATATGTGACTATATAAACATACCTATTCTCTAGTATAAATAGTATAAACCTCAAAAATATTTCCCCCACTTCTATCTCTTCTTTCCTTTGCCTTTCTTTCCCATTTTCTTCTTTCCCCATACCAAATACATGCACATGCATATGCACACACACACACACACACACATACACACACACAGACATTCTTATCTACTAGAAATACATTCCTTTCTTTGCTTTTGTTCATATATAAATATCTTTCATTTTCCCTTTAACTTTTGTATAACTGCATATCCTTATTCTATGTTGGATAAAGGCCCACACTAATTCTCTTCCATATACAGTGCTGCCCATACTTGCATAGTTATTCTGATAGAGGAAAAGGTGGTGTGCTTCTGCCCCCCTCCAAAAAAAAACCAGGCAGGGGGTGGTGGTGGTGGAGAAATCTCAGTCCAATTCCAGTTAATTCAATTCGCTTCCCCCTGAATGGCTTTCCATAGTTTAACCATTAACAAATGGACTTGGACAGAGGTCTTGGACCTATTTGCATGATAAACCTTGTGCTGCTGTTTCTGAGCCAGGGCCCTTGGGGAGCAGGGAGCAGACGGGGATGGGGCCTGCCAGGATCTCTTCTTTTACTGGGGGCTGGGAAATGCCAAATCAGGGCGGGTTGGTGCCAATTCTAAGAGAAAGAGCAGAGAGAGCCACACACAAAGGGAGGCTTATAGGAGGCCCTGGCACCTGACATTTGGGCAAAACGTGATTAGCTCCATTAATATCCATCTTGAGTTTAATAATTTTTTTAAGAAAGGATTGTAACAGCTGGGTCTGAGTCTTTCCAGGAGATGAACTCATGAACAACTGTTCAAAATAACTTTATTCATATAGCCATTAGATCAGCCCACTAGGGAGCAACCAATTATCTTTGATTACTGGAAGCATATAAGGTTATGGAATGGAATTAGGGGTGGGGGGCCTGGGCAAGGATGTGGAGCTGGATGTGATGGATCCATGATTGTACCTCAGCTGCTCTCTAGCCAAGGCTATGGATTGCCTAAACCCCATCCTGCAGCAAACTTGAGCCGAGCTACATACAGTACTGATGGCAGATTGGCCTGGGTTGGCAGGAATTTCAGCAGAGAACTGGGAAATGGGCACTCACAGATAAGGCATCTTGTATTAAGAACAAGGGAAAGGTTGAGAAATCTGCAGGTATATTAAAAGATAGGGCTTCACAAATGTACTTATATGTTCTGTGATTCTAGATCATGTGTTCAAAATATTAGAACTTTTAGGAAATAGTAATTAAAAGGCTTGACAGCATCCAAATGTCAGACAGATCCTCCACCCTCACTCTTCTGTCCTCATGGCCCAAGTCCCATTTCCTTATTTAGACTCAGTCAAATCATGGGTTTAGGCAACATCTCCTGATTCAGGGTAAAAGGCAGTAAATTCTTTCAAAATAAATAAAGAAACCCAAGTAAACTTCTCAGGTGCTTCTCTTTCATTCATTGATTGAACTTGGTGTCATCTTCCATTTCCAGCCATACTGAAAAAGTTTGGAATTCTGTCCAAAAAGTCACTAAATTTTGTATACCCCGTGACTCATTGATTCCATCACTAGGCTTATACCCCTAAAGAGATCAGAGAAATAAGAAAAAGACCCATATGTACAAAAATATTTATAGTAATCTAAGGTGGTGCCCATCAATTAGGGAACATTATATATGAAAGTAACAGAATGTTCTTGTGCCATGGAAAATAATGAATGGGATGAGATCAGAAAAATCTGGGAAGACTTGTACGAATTGATAAAGAGTGAATTTAGCAAAAGGAAGCAATTTTTGCAACAACACCATGACAACAACCTTTAAATGCCTAAAAACTGATCAAAGTGTTGATTAATCTTAATTCCATATAGATGATGATGAACTATGATACCTAGCTCCTGACAGATGGGTTCAAGATAAAGAATAAGACATTTTTGGACATGGCCAATGTAGGAATTTTCTTTCTTTGATTTTGCATATCTGTTATGAGAGGGATTTTTCCCCTTAAAGGAGTGGGAGGATGTGGAAAGCAAGAGAAAAATGCTTATTAATTGAAAAATAAAATTAAAAGGTCTCACATGATAGGTTCCTACTGATAACAGCATTAAAGGGCTTTCAAGTTTATCTTCATCTTTTGCCTGAATAACACACAGGACTACTTAAGTTTAATTTTTAATTCTTTGAAGGTAAATTTGCATGGACTAAATTTATTCTAAAGTACATGGAAAAATCAGGTACCCACCATGATTATCCCTTTAAGACCCACACAAGGGCAGGGATGATAAATGACTCATTAAAGAAGAATGACTGATATCCTATGAGTTATGTTTCTACAGACTCTGGTTCATTTTTTTCTTATTAGAGTTCCACTTACTAGTACATGGACACCTTCATTACATTCTCTTCTCATTGTGTACCTCTGTTTCTATTACACTGACCACTTCTCAGTCTCCTCTGCTGGTATTCTGTCTTGTCATACCCAGTAATAATATATATTCCCACAGTTTTGTTCTGAGTTCTCTTCTCTTTTAAATCTATACTATCTCTCTTAATGATTTCATCAGCTCTTATAAATTAAATTATCACCTATATTGCATATAAATTCCAGGTGTGTCTGTATCCACACCTCCACAGGGAGAACTTAAACTATCTCCTTTCAAACTCAAACTGTATGTCCCAAAAACATCCCTCTAAACTCATTAGCTTTTTGCTCAAACCCTTCCCTCTTTCAGACTTTCTAATTACTCTCAAGAGCAGCACCACCTTCCTAGTTCCCTAGACTTACAACCTTGGTGTCATCTTCCATTTCTCACTGTCTTTCATCCCATAAATCTAATCTGTATCCAAATCATGTTTCAACCTCTTTCCTCACTCCAATCCTCCTTCCATTCAGCTGCCAGAGTAATTTCTCTAAAACATATATCTAACCATGCCACTCCCTCAGTCAACTAATTCCATGACTCCCTATTCCTGACAGAAACAAGTAGAAAGTGCTCTGCCATTTAAAGCTCTCCATAATCTTGACCTTTCCAATCATTCAATCCACTCCACATGTGCTCTGTGATTCTGCTAGACTGGACTGTCTGTTGTTCTTCCCACATGATATTCTGTCTCTCATTTCATGGAAGATTTACACCAATTTTCCCTCATGCCTAGATTATTCTCCTTCCATATCTCTTCCTTTTAGTTTCCTTGGCTTCTCTGAAAATTCAGCTTAAGTGTCAACTTGTGCAGAAACCCTCTCCCATTCCTCCCAGCTTTTAGTGCCTTTCTAAGTTAAACTTTCATCTAATAAATATGCACATCTATATTGCATAAAATATAATGATACACATAATTATTTTCATGCTTTCTCCCCCAGTAGCATGTGAGTTTCTTGAGGACAAGGACTGTTTTTGCCCTTTTTTGTATGCTCAGCATTTAGCACAGGGCTAGGACACAGTCAGTATCAAATGAATGTTTTCAGTTAACCACAGAACTGACCATGCCACTTTGAGTGAATTGCAGTTGCTTCCTATTACCTCAAGGATAAAACATAAAGTCCACTGTTTTGCTCCTCAAGATTCTCCTTGGCAAGCCCCAAGAGCTCCTCCATTTCCCCAAAGACTTGACATAAACAATGAAAATAAAGTTTCTGATATTTAATAATTACTTAATTTCAACTCCATATCTCTATATCACATGGCAAGTGGTTATCTTTTTTTCCCCTTGAACTTCAGAATAATGAAGCTTTTAACAAAAGAAAGGTTACTATATAGTAAAGTCAGTGTTGGTACTGGCTAATATTTACCTATGATCAACATGTACCTTAAATTTATGCCAATATTTTGTGGCTGCTCTACCAAAGACACTATCTAACAAATTAGAGTACAGTGACTAGGGCTTTATAAACCCTGGGTACCAAAATTTAGAAGATCCTGACAGCATTTGCAATTCTCTAGCATCCTAGGCATAACTAAGCTTAGCAGAGAGATAGCTGGAAGAGGCAGCAACCAGATGGAATATTTCCTTCCCTAGAGATTATATCTTGAGTGAATTCTTCCCTCTCCCTGGACAACAATAGCTACTGCCACTGCTGCTACTTATTCTCCTCACACTTAACTCAATTGAGGATGTGTAAAAAAGATGTCTCCAATTTCTCTTTTCTTATTCTTCAGCCCTCTACAATCCTACTTCCAACCTCATTATTCTATTGAAACTATGCTCTCCAAGATTGTCATTGATTCCTTAACTGCCAAATCCAATTGTCTTTTCTCAATACCCATTCTTGAGTCCTCTGCTACATCTGATACTATTTGACAGTCCTATATTTATAGCTTCTCTCTCCTCCCTGGTTTTTCATGATATTCTTTCCTGTTTGCCTCATGTTCAGTTATTTGTCTGATTCTTCATGACCCCATAGATCATACTGTTCATGGGGCTTTCTTTGCAAAGATACTTCTGTGGTTTGCAATTTTCTCCTTCAGTAAATTAAAGCAAAGAGAGTTTATGTGACTTACCCAAGGTCACACAGCTAGGTGAGATTAGATTTTAATTCAAGTCTTCTGGAGTCCAAGACCAGTGGTCTATCCATTGAACCATCTAACTGCCTTAATTACCTGCTACTTGTTGAATTACTCCTTAACAGTCTTCTTTGATGTTACCCAAGGCTGACTTGACCCCCCCTTCTTGTCTCTTATGCTATGTGCTCTCTGGGTAACCTCCTCAGGTCCCATGGATATAATTATCATGTCTATGCAAATGACTCAGGAATATGAATATAATAGAGAATATGTATATATGCATATATGTGTGTGTCTATATGGGGAGAGAGAGAGAGAGAGAGAGAGAGAGAGAGAGAGTCAGTATGGTCCCAGTATGGTCTCTCCTGTGAGTTTCAGCTATCACCAACTGCCTACTAGACATTTCCAAATGGTTGGCCCAAAGATATCTTAAGCTCAGAATTGTTAAAATTGAATTAATCATTTCCTCTCCAAACCCCACCATTCTTCCAAACTCCCCCCACCCCAGTTTGGAGAGGGCACCAACATCCTTTCAGTTTCTATGTGCTATTTTGGCATCCTTCCTTACCTAACAAAGCCAATCAGTTGTTTAATCTTGCCATTTCTACCTCTGTAACATTTCTCACATCTGTCTCCTCTTTACTTACACCATAGAGGCCTAAACTCTACCCTTTCTCATCTAGATTACTGCACCAGTCTTCTAAACTTCCTGCTTCAGGCTTTCCTGCTCTCCCCACTCCACCCACTGCAGTCCATCCTACACAGTTCCCAAAGCAATTTTAGTTAGGCACAGAACTGATCCCCCACTCAAATTCCAATTGCTCTCTGTCATCTCCAGGATCAAATACAAAATCCTTTGTTTGAGCTTCAAAGCCTTTCATAACCTACACCACCCCCACCCCAACCTTTCCAGTTTTTCTATCCCTTTCTCCTCAGTACATACCCCTCTATACAATGACCCTGACCTCCACACTCTTTGTCAGATAAGACACTCCATATCTCTTGGTTCTAGGTATTTTCCCTCTGTCTGTCTTCCATGCCCGAGATGCTCTTCCTCCTCATCTCCACCTTTTGACTTTCCAGGCTTCTTTCAAGTCTCGACCAAAATCCTATCTTTTAGTCTTTCCATTAATTGTAATGTCTTCCCTCTGTTAATTATTTCCTATGTATCCTGTACACAATTCATTTGTGCATATTTGTTTGCTTACTGTCTTCCTCATTGGATTATGAGCTCCTGAAGGGAAAAGCCTACCTTTTGCCTCTTTTTGTATCCTAGCACTTAGCACAGGGCTTAATGTATAGTAAGTTAATAAATGTTTAAGGAATTGACTGAGTACTGCCCAATGAGACTAGAAAGAGAGATCGGGCTATGCTAAACAGAAGAATTTATATTTTAACCTACAAGAAGCAGGAATGGACAGCAGTGAAGAAGGAGGGGAGGGGGCAGGGGGCTATATAGTCAAATTTGTGTTTAAGGAAAATTACTCTGGCAGTAAAGTCTAGGATAGAATGAAGTAGGAGAGACTTGAGGCAGGGCAACCAAATAGAAAACTGCTGCAATTTTCTAGATGAGAAGTAGTTGTGTGTTGGAGGAAAAGGTTCAAGAAAGATGCATAGGAAGAAATGGCAAGATTTAGCAACTGATTGAATATTTGTGGTAAATTAGAGCGAGTGAGGAGTTAAGGATTATAAAAACCAGAGGAGTGGAAGAATGGTGGTGCCTTTGTCAGAAATAGGAAAGTCTGGAAAAGTGCTGAGTTTGAGGATGGAAATTTTAAGGTTGGTTTTAGACATGCTAAGTTTAAGTTATCTTTGGGAAATCCAGGTTGAAATGTCCAATCAGTGAGATAGGACTAAAAATTCAGGGAAAGACAATGGGCAAAGTACTGAGTCTAGCATCAGGAAGACTCATTTTTATGAATTCAAATTCAGCCTCAGGACTTACTAAATGTGTGATCCTGGACAAGTCATTCAACCCTGTCTGTCTCAGTTTTCTTATTTGTAAAATGAGTCAGAGAAGGAAATGACAGATCTCTCCAATAGCTTTGCCAGGAAAATTCCCAAATGGGGTCATGAAGAATCAGTCAGGACTGAAAAACAACTGAACAACTTCTGAAGAAGATGAGAGGGGATAGGAATAAATGCATATGTAAACTGGTAACATTTATTCATTCCTATGCCTGAAGATAGAAAAATGATGATGAAGATTTCAATGAACAAACAGAAATTATATGATTGTAGCACTATAATAAATAAATATATAAATATAATATATATAAATATAAAATATAATATAATAAATATAATAAAAGAGAATATGGGCAATATTTTCCTAATACAAATAAAAATATTGCTACATAGTCAAGATATAAGAATGACAAGGAACTTGCTTTCTAGTTAACTGAATAAATACTGTTTTATTTTGTTTTTAGTTGAGCATCTGATAAATTCTTCACTTTCCTTCTTAGAAAAAAACACCCTATTATTATGGTGGTGGAAAAAAGAGATAACAGAGCTGCTATTCCAGATTTGTGACCAACAAGGATGAATTATCTAGTGATATGAAAGTACAGAAACTTTGGAAAGAAATGAACATTCTATTTAAGAGTTCAAAGGAAGGAACATGTGCCCTAAACTTTCAAAAGTCTCTGTTAATGATTTCCTACCTATTTTGTACATAATTCATTTGTGCATAAGAAAAGATAAATAATATTATTACTGAATATTAACATATGATGTTAATTGGAAAGTTTAGAGTGGCATTCCACTCATATTAAGCATTGTTATTACAATGGTCATCAACTTTTAGATGGCACAAAGCTGAGGAGGTGGCATATAGTAGGACTATTTAACCCACTGAATCATAGGAAGACGAAACTAGACCTAGAAGGGATCTCAAGAGGCCATCTCATTCAACCTCCTCATTTTATAGATGAAGAAACCAAGTTCCAAGGAAGTTAAATGAATTACTGAAATACTTGGATTAATGAGAACAGTGATCCATTCTTTCAAAATAAGGCAGATACCCTGTGTAATGTCCATCCTGTGTCATTTCTGTTTATCTGAAGGATGGGAATATATCAAAGATTGGTGGTGGGGAATCTATAAATTTAATTATATGTGTGTGTGTGTGTGTGTGTGTGTGTGTGTGTGTGTATTTATAGACTACCAAGAGAACATTTTCAAAAGTTCTGATCTATATGTTTACTTTACTATTTGTATAAAAATTTTATAAAAATAACCCACATAAATATCAATGACATTTTCCATGAATATATTGGCAGGGGACAGGCAAAGGTATTTATAATTGATATTTCATAGTAGATAGCATCTTCACATAGTAAATAACATTATCATGCAAATGTCTGAAAAATCTTAATAAAAGAGCACATTGTCTTTGTTGCTTGTTGATTATTTTAAAAGACTTTAATAAATTAAAAACAACTCTGAAATTTCTTTTCCAGTGAAGAAACAACAGCACTGATATTTCAGTTGTTACAAAAATTAAAAATTAATACTTCAAAATACTTTAAAAATATTTCAAAAAATACTTCAAAAATATCTTGATCTGAAGTCCTCTATTGCAGACCTAATCAATTACAAAAGTAATTTTATCACCTAAAGGAGGCAATTATTATTATTATTATTATTATTATTATTATTATTATTATTATTAACATTATTAAGGGGAGTAGCCAAACAAAGAGTGTAAAAATGTTTTTGTTAACCAAATAATGCGAGCTATCCCTTTTGTTTGTCATTAGCCAGATTTGAAATAGTAAGTCATTTTAGGGAGTAGGTAGTTTCTGGAAAACATGCTACTTATATAATCTCTGGTATCCCTTAACCTCCCTGTGTCTCAGTTTCTTCATCTATTAAATAAAGGGTTGAACTAGGTGGTCTCTGAGGTCTGATTTACCTTTAGATCTATGAACCTATAATCTTCTGCAAGGGTATACTAGGCAGCAACCCCTCTGAATAACTCTAGCAACTTCCACTCATACTCACAATGTGAGTCTACAAAGAGATAGAGGCTACCTCAATTGAGCTCTAGAAGTAATTTGAATGGCTGAACTTCTTAGGTTCACAAGTCCCCATTAATGTACTTTGTCTTACAATGAAATTTGAGCAAAAAAAAAATTTGCTAGGCTAGTATAGTAATAACTATTAAAACAAATTATTTTCCCCAAAAGTCTGAGGATACTTTTCCAAATACACATAAACATCTACTAGAAGAGGAGTCTCAAATAGAGTACAATTGGGTAAAGTATTTTGAGTAGAGAACATGTGACTAAAAGATAACTCATAGCAAGATGAGCAGAACCAGAAAAACACTGAACACCCTAACAGCAACATGGGGGCGATGATCAACCTTGATGGACTCACTCATTCCATCAGTGCAACAATCAGAGACAATTTGGGGCTATCTGCAATGGATAATACCATCTGTATCCAGAGAAACAACTGTACAGTTTGAACAAAGACCAAGGACTATTACCTTAAATCTAGAAAAAAAACTGATATCTTATTGTCTGATCCTGCTATCTCTTGTACTTTATGTTTCTTCCTTAAGGATATGATTTCTCTCTCATCACACTCAATTTGGATCAATGTACAACATGGAAACAATGTAAAGACTGACAAATTACCTTCTGTGGGGAGGGTGGGAGGAGGGAAGTCAGATTAGGGGAAAAATTGTAAAACTCAAAATAAATAAAATCTTTAATAAAAAATAAAAATAAAGTAAAAGATAACTCATAGATTCTGGTCCATGGAAGTCCTATATTCCTTTGTTGGGTCTTTACACAGCTCCCCTTAGCTAAGCTCACAAGATTAACATTTTTCTTGAGTCTGGCACTTTTTACTTCTATGAAGTTGTCTCCTTCCTTTAATAACTGTTTCTCTACATTTATCTGTCCTTGGCATGTCTGCCTATTCCTGGTTAGATGTATTGCCTTCTACTGGTCCAGTTTCTTTGACAAAATAATCATTGATAAGGGGAGAGGAATGATAAATCTTCTAGATTACTCTACCATCTCTTTCTGTCTTCTGATACAGATATAGATATAGAATCATCCATTGCTGAACTGTAATACTGCTGAAATTCCTCCGGTTACTTGGATTAGTCAATCTTGATTCCCTTCTTAACATAAAGAAGTCCACACCTCAGCTAAGGTTCTGTAAAGCATAACTTCATCTTTTTTGCATATTTAAAACTTCAACACATATTTTTTTCACTTTATTATCTGAACTAAGGGGGATGGGGGTCAGGGAGCCATCATATCCTCCCTCCCTCCCTTAGAAAAACATCAACATTGATCTCATTGTTAAGTAACTCTAAAAAATACTAACTGAAGAGAAGTATTTTTCTGTTGCTTTGGAATGTCATTTTTACTTCACAAATAATATATGTATTTAATTCCATGAAGGATGAGATATTTTCTGATTTAATAGAAATACTGGTCAGAACTAGTCTCCAAGCAGATATTTGTTCATTTAATAAATAAAGTATGTCTAACAGATTTGGCTGCAAGAATGGATTTTTTTTCCTTCCATCCCAAAATGTTTCCCATGCATTATTCAAGATACTTTGAATTATTCAAGGTCAAAATTTTTCAAGATACCTTTAAAGATATAAAATGAAATTAAAGAAGCATATATGTAAATTCCTATATTTAGATTCAAAAAGTTAATTGAATAAGCACTTTAAGATAAGACCTGTTTTGGCAGCATATTGAATGAAAATATCTGATTTTTTTTAGATCATAAATTCTGTATAACCTAACAATGTGAAAATCTGATAAAAAAAAAAAAGAAAATTTGGGGCAGTTAAATGGCACAGTGGATAGAGCACTGGCCCTGGAGTCAGGAGGACCTCAGTTCAAATCCAACCTCAGACACATAATAATTACCTAGTTGTGTGGCCTTGGGCAAGGAACTTTACCCCATTGCCTTAAATAAATAATTAAAAACAGATTATGGGGGTGATAACCAACCTTGATTGGACTCACTCATTCCATCAGTTCAACAATTAGGGACAATTTGGGACTATCTGTGATGGAGAATACCATCTGTATCCAGAGAAAGAATTGTGGAATTTAAAAAAAACAGACTAATACCTTTAATTTGGGGGGAGAACCCTGTTATCTTACTATATAATTCTGCTATCTCTTATACTTTATTTTTCTTCCTTAAAGATATGATTCCTCTCTCATCACATTCAACTTAGATCAATGTATACCACGGAAATATTATGAAGACTAACAATCTGCCTTCTGGGGAGGGGAAGGAAGATTAGGGGGAAAAATTATAAAACTCAAAATAAATAAAATGAAAATAAATGAATGAATGAACAAATACATAAATACATAAAAAGATAATTCAGTACTAGGCTACATCAATAGGCTATAATAAAGGAGATAGAGTCCCACCATTCTCTGCACTGGTCTGACCATATCTGAAATTCTGTGTCCAGTTCTGTTTGCTTCTAGATAATATCCAAAAGGGCCTGGGAAGATGAGAGGCCTGGAAACGTCATCATTAAAAGTTAGTTAATTTAAAAAAAAATTTTAAAGTTAGTTAATTGAGGAAACATGAAATATATAGGTTGAAGAAGAGACTACATAAGAGAGGGTTGATAGCTATCTTGAATACTGTAGGATAGTTATGGAAGATGACAGAACTAATGAGGGGAAGGAACAAAAGAGATAGATTTTAGCCCAATATAATCAAGAACTTTCTACTGATTACATCTGCCCAACTTTGAAAAAGGCAACTTTTGGAAGTAGCAGATTTCCTTCCATTGAAAGTGTTGTTTTTGTTTTAATGAATAAAACCCATGATCACAATTTGAACAGTAGATTGGTTGATCTTTGGGGCAGGAAGGTAACAGTTGCTGTGAGAAGATCTAACAAAGGGCACTATCCTCTCTCCAATTGTAAGCCTGCCTGGCAGGAGAAAGATGCAAGAAGACTCTGAACCTTTGGATTGACATTTCAACTGACTCATTATAGTATAATGGTTGTACCAGAGAATACTGGTTTGGAATTAAAAAGTGGAGTCTTCCACAATAATTAGGTATGTGTCTAAATGGTAGGGAAAAAGGGAAGTTTAAATGAGAAGTTTTTTTTAAATTTTCAGCATGATATCAAAAGAAACTGTGTGTTGTGAGGGCTAAATGTTTCCTGGAAGACATGTTGGGATGATCCTGAGAGGTGTTTCCACTCTCAGATGCCACCCTAAAATTCCCTCTGAAATACATGCCAGAGTAAAACTGAAGCATACCAGTGACCTAGAGACAGGAGAAAGCTCACAGTGCTTCTTATAAGACTAGAAGGGATAAGGCAGGAAAATAAAAATGTTTAAAGGAGGAAAAAAGAAGAACTATTCTGGACTAGAGATATTGAAGAAAAAGCAAAGAAAACCTTATTTCTCTCTTTCAACCCCCCTTTACAGGAGTTTACAGTCTAAATATTAAAGGGCATAATTTTTCTATGACTCTCAGAATTTTGTATATAGACAGTGATTAGTATTATTTTTAGAATTAAAAACTATTTTTCAGTGACACAAGTTACAAACTCAAAGAATAAGGATAATTTGAAATCTATTTTGAGTTCCTGAGTTTTTGTTTTGACATTATGACTGGGTCACTGTTGGTGGGAAGCAGATGTACAAGCTTCTAGTCTTGCCTTGCCATTTGACTCCAGTCTTCTCAGCTGTGAGGGAAGTTAAGCCAGATTTCACAGCTCACATTCCTAAAGGAAAGGAGGACCATAGTGTACAGAAGGTAAAGATATGTTTTTATTTATGGATTTGGAGGACACACATATGGGATTTTGTGATCACATAAGACAGAATTCAAAAGGTATTATTGAGTTTAGTTGAGGAGGAGTCTAGGTAAGGAACTGCCATATTTACCCAGAGATTAAAACTTGATCCAAAACTCTGACAAGCTAAGAATCAAGGTTCTGCAATGAATCACTCTCCTAGTGGTTTGCTCCCTTTGCCCCATTCCTACATAGGGAAGATTGTCTACCTTAACAGGAGCACATATAGATTCAAGTGGGGGACTTGTTCTGTTATTAAATGTATGCAATCACTGAAAAATATAAAAATAAAATTCATGTAACTAATTACCCCATCCCCATTGCAAAAGAAACTACTAGAGTACAGGTGTTGTGCTTTTAAGTTTATTAGAAGTGTTCTCTTTTTAATGAAGCAGCATGTAAAACATACATTTGTTTTTAAATGTATTGGTTAATATTTAACAACTTAGCCTTTCCTCAGGATGTTTTTCAGTTTTATCAACATTATTAATATTTTCCTTCATCCACTTTCTTAAATATAGATGATCACTAAAATAACAAAACAAGCCCTGATTTGTATTGTTTGTCAATCTCTAAGGTGAAAATGTTTGCCCTAAATTGGAACAATTGGTTTCTGATATAATCCTTTTTTTTAGGTTTTTGCAGGGCAATGGGGTTAAGTGGCTTGCCCAAGGCCACATAGCTAGGTAATTATTAAGTGTCTGAGGTCGGATTTGAACTCAGCTACTCCTGACTCCAGGGCCAGTGCTCTATTGACTGCGCCACTTAGCCACCCCTTCTGATATAATCCTATCTGAAAACCAATCTTAACCCCAACTTCTAATCTCTCACCCACCTTCATATCTCCATATTTTATCTACTGCTACAAATGTGACTCAGAATTGGAGGGGAAATGGAGAATAAAGAAAGATAAATACCAATTGAGCAGGTAAATACCATTTTACACTTAGTTCCTTTAGGTTCTGAAAATAGACTAACCATAAAAACCATAAAATCGTAAAAACATTGCCAAGATTTGATTGCCCAAAAACCACAACTCTTTGAAAGGCTGCAAAGAAAAAGGGAAGTATAGAACAGGAGTCAGGAAGCCTGAGTTCTTGTGTTCCTCCCCTATCTACTGGCACTTACTAGATATGTGACACTGAGCAGCTAATTTAACCTCTCTAAGATTCAGTTTCTCTATCTGCAAAATAGAAATAATACCTTAACAGGGCTATCATGGGACTCAAATAAGAGAATGAGGACAGCAATGTTGTACATGCTAGGGTATTATTAATAAAGTAACTTTAAGAAAGTTTTTTTTTTAATGACAGATACCCATCCATGGAGCTAGAAGAGACTAAAAAAGCATCATCTAGCTAATCCCTCTGCCTCTGGGAAGGACAGTTATCACAGCAAGACTGCTGTCAGCCCTTTCTTTAAAAATTCCTAACAAACTGCCATTTCATTAAAAGTTCCTAATAAAATAAAATTTTGTGCTAGAATTTCATTTCAACACTGTGAGGCTTCCCCATTTTACAAATGAGACAAGTGAGGTTCAGAGCAATGATGTCATTTGTCTGTGTCCACATAGCCAGTGTCAGGAATATGATCTGAACCCAGGTCTTCCTGATTCCAGAGGTGATAGATCCACTATCTATTATACCAGAAGTATCAAATTCGAATAGAAACTGATAAGTGTTATGATGTCTTATTATTATTATGTCTATAATTATGTCTAATTATACAAATTAACATTATCCATTTTGAATGGTGTTTTTTACTTTGTTAACTATTTTCAGATTATATTTTAATATGGTTTTGACCTCTTGAAGGCCCTGGAAGGAAGAATACAGCCACCTTAGCAGCAGGATCAAGATCTAAGCCCCATCTTTTCACTCTTCTCCTATGACTCTATAAGCTTTTATCCTCTCTTCTTTTTTTCTTATTTATTTTATTCTTTAGTCATTATTATTTCTTTCCAGTTATTTTTATCTTTTTAGTTTTGAATTTCAAATTCTCTCCCTCCTCTGAGCAACCCCCCTTGAGAAGGCAAGAAATATATCAATTATACATGTAAAATCATGCAAAGCATTCTTTTTAATATTAGCCATGTCACTCACACACAGAAGAAAAATAAAGAGAAAAAATTATATCTCAATTCATACTCAGTTCATCAGTTTTCTCTGGAGGTGGAAAACATTTTTTCATCATAGATCCTTTGGAAGTCTTGATGTTCTTAATGTATATTTAATGAATTTTAGACCATTTATTCAACATTGTTTTTGATAAGAGCCCTTGGTAATCACTTTTTCCCCCTCTGAACTGGTAACAACTCTCAATTTATATAGTATCATTAATCCCTTCATGGCAAATGAGATACTATTTATAAGGGAGAAAACATTACCGAGAGGTGTTTGTGGGGATTGGGGATTGAGAGGAAAACTATGAATTCATGAAATACTGTCAAGTAGTATTTTCATGGTCCCCAGCCCTTAAACAATTTGTGGGCAGCAGTGCCCTCTAGTGCTTGTATCTCAAAGTTCATATATTCAGGCCTCGAGCTGACCTAGGTTCAACAGTTGATCCAAGGCTGGAATTTCACAGCTTTTTTCGGATTTGTGTTCTCTCCCCAATCCATCTTATCTCTCTCCTGCATGCATGAAGCCATCACCCGATATTTCCTGCCGGCTGTGTCCATACCAGCTTCATTTAGCAGCATGAAATTGGGCTCAGAACAGGCAGGGACATGTGCAAAGCTCATCCCCACCTCACCAACAAACACATGGTTCTATCACCTGCTGTCTGAGGACTCTTTTCCTTTTAGAGAAACAATATGCCCTTTTCCTCACTTCACCCCTCTTCTCTGAAAGCCTCTTCCAAGGACAAACGGGGTCTATCCTATATAATATTCCTTAAGAGGTGAGAGTCAATATTGGCAAAGATTTAGACACAGGGTTGCTTAGAGGTAAGGAGGATAGATTTACTTTCCTTCAACCCTTTCAGAATCCTAGGATTTCTAATAAGTTTTTAATTTTTTGCTCATATATGTAACAACATTTGTTGAGTGGCTAATATGTTCATGAAGTGGTGCCAAGCTCTAGAGTAGATTTGATATTTCAGTAGCTTTCTGCATGCCACAGATGAGAGAAATAAAGCAACAACAGATGGCATAGTGATTTTAGGTTTAAGTGGGTCTGTAATGTGAACTTAATTCCATAAACTAATATCTTCTGCCTTTTTTGTTCTCACATCATTTACATCCTAAAGACTAAGAACATATTATTCAAGACACATTAAACTAGGCAACAAACTAGATTTCATCTTAAATTTTAGTTTTCATTCCTTCTTTCTTCTCACACTGACTAAAAGCTTAGCTTCTTCCTGATGCCATAGCCTCCCTGGTCATCCTTTTCAGCACAGGATGCACTTTCACATATCTCCAGACCCATTGGTTGACAGAGAGGAGTTGGAAGACCAATGTGCCTAATGCTACTCCCAGGTTCCCCCTCTACTATCACTATTCAGTGACCTCTCCTCTATGTCTATTACCTCAAATTTCTGTAAGCTATTTCCTTTAGATCTCTAGGACATTTCCCTTCTTTCCTCAATGACTTTAGTGCACAATGTTTCTCTCGTCCCCAACTCCTGATCTTCTACTAGGGAAGGCCAACATTTATATTGATATTCACTCTAACATTCTAACTTCCCAGTTCCTCAACTTGCTCATTTCCCTTGACTTCATCTTCCATTCCACCCCATTTTATATAGATGATCATATTCTTGATCTTGCCATCACCCACTAATATACCACCTCCATTTTTATGAACTCTAAAATTCCTATAGTTAAACATAAGCTATCATCATTCCTCCTCTCCCTCTACTTCAAACTCCAGAACCGGTTCCTCAATGAAACTTCCAATTTTTCCACCCCTTAGTTTTTATTTAGATCATTATGCTTGCATGGTCTATATTCTCTTCCCTTACCCATATTGAACTCATGGAAAACCAGTTCAATACCACATTATCCTCTCATCTCAAGTCCTGTCAAAGATCTTGCCATGCCAAACTTCACTCTTACTCATGTGGTGCTGCTGAACAAAACTGGAGAAAAACATAATATATTGAATGAATGTTAAATTATCACAAATGTGCTATCACAGCAGAAAAATAATCTTTTTATATATCTCTAATTGACTCACTATCCTACTCATCACAGCAGTTTTTCCAAAACTTATTCTTCCTCAAACTTCCACACTTTGCCCTTCCTTTTTTCAAATAAGAACCAGCTTCATAATTCATAGAAAAAATTGAACCTAGTTCCTTTTCTCACATCATCCAGATATGAAACATGATTGCCTTCTAGAACCATCCCCTCCTTTCACTCATTTAAATGAAGGCATAACCCTTCTTGCAGAAGCAAACCCTTCTATATGCAGAAGAGATCTTTTATTCAGTCTTCTCCAGTGGATTAATTCCTATATCATCTCAATTGTTAATTTTCAATCACACTATTGGCTGCTTCTTTAAAACCTCCAGATCCTCATTTTAATGTATCCAGTCCTATCAGCTATAGAAACTGTCTCTCCTCTCTTGTGGTTAAACTCCTTGAAGAAGAATAGCTACAATAGGCTCTTTTCTTCTTACTGTCTTCTTAACTCTGCAGTCTGGCTTCTGACCTAATCATTCAACCAAAACTGCTCCCTCCAAAGTTATTAATGATCTCTTAATTGCCAAGTCTGATGACTTTTTCTCACTCCTCATCTTTTTGACCTCTTCTCAGCCTCTCAATCCTCCTATTCTCTTTGATATTCTTTTTTTGGTGACTCTGGTTTTTCGTATTTCTTCTCCTGTCTGATAACCTCACTGTCTCCTTTACTGAGGTAGTTCCTCATGAAGTGTAATTTATTCTAAAGTGCAATGAAGAAATCTGAGCACCACTTCAAAGTATCTTTAGATTTGGTGAAAGCTCAAGATAGATTAAAAAATGTGAAGAATGAATAGAGCAATAATAATGACTATATGTTAAGAGAAAATTAAATCAGTTGTCTTAAAATATTTTTATTTGATTCCATGCATATACATGTGTCTGCTTCTGTGTGTCTGTGTCTGTGTGCATAATAAAATATCTACTATATACAGGGGTATGCTGGTGAATAATCAACAACCAGCTCTCCCAGAAATATTAAACACAATTTTAAGTTTAATCTGCATTATCTCCATCTTTTTATTAAGTCTAAGTAATCAATAAAAACAGTAAATTAAGCCTTAATTTGTAGCATTTGCCTATTTCCAAAGTATGAGTCCTCACAATGAAAATTTAACAATCAGAGCAAAGGGGAGCTGTCCCTAATACACCTCCAACTACATGTAGTATTTGTAAAGCATCGTAGTGAGTAGAAAGAACACTAGACTGAGGATCATGAAGCTTGGATTCTAGTACTAACTTTGCCACAAACTCACTATGTGACTCTGGAAACAGAATCACTGAACTTCCCTGAGTCTAACTTTATTCCTTCCCCCAGATAGGGTAGGCATGACTAGACAGAAGTTTCTGTAAAAAAGAGATCTGGGGATATTAGCAGATTATAGGCTCAATTTACACAAACAATAGGATGACAATCAAGAAAAGCAAATGCTCTTTGAGATTGTGTTATGAGAGGCATAGCATCTAGGAATAAGAAGCTGATGGTCCCAATGTTACCTATTCTGTGGTCAGAATACCAATGGAATATTGTATTTAATTCTGGCTGCCACATTTTAGGAAGGATATTGATTATCAAAGAAAGATAAAATAGATGGTAAACAGATTCCGGGCTCATATAATATGAGAATTGGTTGATAGAACAGAGGATGTTTAACCTGCAGAAATATGAGGCCTTGATAGCTACTTGAAGATGAATGAAGTGATCATCTTTGTTCTCCTTGATCTCCATGGGGTAGAATTGAGAGTAATGGGTACATGTTTCAAAGAGACAAATTTAGGCTTGATATAAGGAAAAATTTCCCAACAATTAGAGCTATCCAAAAGTGGGATGAGTTGCCCCAGAATATAGTGGATTTCCCTCTCATTGGAGCTCTTCAAGCAAGATCAGATGAAGTTCATCAGTATTGTACATCAATTTCATGATCACACTTTTACCCGGGTTCTGGATAGTGGACAATGCTCCCGTGATTTTCCCAGTCACCAATGGAGTGAAAAAAGGCTGTGACCCTGCCCCCATGCTTTTTAGCATTATGTTTTCAGCCATCAGTACTACACTGAAGGTAACTTCTTCAACTTGAAAAGGTTAAAAGCCAAGACCAAAGTGGAGGGAGTGTTGGTGCATGATTTTCTATTTGCAGATGATTGTGTACTCAATACTGTCTCTGAAACTGAGACATAACAAAGTATGGATTGATTCTCTGTTCTTTGTGCTAATTTTGGCTTAACAATTAACACCAAGAAAACACAGGGGTTCCATCAGCCAGGACCACATCATCCATATGTAGAACCATTGATTGTAGCAAATGGAGAAGTTTTGAGTATTGTGGACAAGTTCACTTACCTTGGTAGTGTACTTTCCAGGGAGGTATACATTGATGATGAGGTTGACACATGCAACTCAGTTTTGGGGAGGCTCCAAAAGAAAGTGTGGAAGAGAAGAACTATTAGATTGACAACCAAACTAAAGGTCTACAGAGCCATTTAGTTGACTTCATTGTTGTATGCCTGTGAAAGATGGACAGTCTATAAGTGCCATGCCAGGAAACTGAATCGCTTTCATTTAAATTGTCTTAGGAAGATTCTGAAGATCATCTGGAAGGATAAGATACTAAGCTGCCAAGCATTTCAAATGTATCTACAGAGAATGCAACTACAATGAGCTGTCCATATTGTTCAAATGCCAAACATACCCTTGCAAAAAGACTATTTTATGGAAAACTTACACAGGGCAAGCCCTCACAGGGGGATCAAAAGAAGCAATAAAGAGACACTCTGAAGGTTTCTCTTGAAATTTGAAATTGATTGTGCAGCTTGGGAGACATTGGCACAGGACCATACAGCATGACATGCCCTCATTATGCTCAAAGAGCAAAGAATAATTGAAAAGAAATATGAAATGCATAAATTTAGAGAACCTACCCCAGGTGTTCATATGGACTATTTGTGTCTATCCTAGGGTAGAACATTCTGAGCTGATATTGGTCTGATCAACCACCAGTTGAACAGACTGTAACTTGTCCTTAACATAGTGAAACCATTTTGATCTTCTTCCAAAATGTAGGACAAAAACCGGGTTATTGACAAGAGGATTCTTTTGCAGGTATTGGTCAAGATAGATGACCTCCAAGATGCCTTCAAACTTAAAGATTCTATGATTCTCTAATTTCATGTTTAAAATTGGGAGATGACATTTTATATATATATATATTTTATATATATATATATATATATTGGGAGATGACATTCTATATTATATATATAGAAGACATTATATATATAGAAGAAGACATTATATTTCCTTCTAACTCTGACATGCTAATTCTATATTATCTGGCCCTCAGTTTTCCACATTTATACAAATGACCTCTAAGTTATCTTCTAGTTCTGACATGCTATGACTCTGCAATTCCATTTGTGAATATGAAAATGTGAATAAAGATTCTGAGAGTGTAAAACATGTTTCAAGCTATAGGGATGAGGATATGTATTAACAATTGTTCACATGAGGCATCTATTATACATTCATTGTCAAGGATCTCTGCCAGACCTACTGACTTGACAAATTTCTGCATTTACTTCTTTCTTCACCTCCATAGGTCTGTGGTTATGATGGCTTTAGGCAGCTACTTTTATACGATTGAATCTATTTGACTACCAAAATTCTTCAAGCCACCAAAGGAGGTTCCTTCCAGGGCATGCCAACTTCATAGAAGAGCATTATACTGGGAAGTAGAAAACTGAGGTCTGGTTCTTTTTGAGTAACAAATTTATTTTAGGTCCAATGCCTGCTTTAGACCTTCCCTGATTCCTTTTAGGCTATAAGGCAAATAGTCAATACAAATTTTTGACATATTCCAGAAATTTTATCTGGAAGTGTAAAATACACACAACAGATCTGAAGTTGACCAAATCTGGGCTCTATTCTCTCACATGGAAAAGAGAAAGTCAGATTAGATGGACATATACATTTGTCCCAGTTTCATGATTCATCATTTCTGTAATTTGATGAACACTTACCTCCATTCAGGGTATGATTCCAGTGGGAAATGTGGCCTTGAGTTTGGTTTTGGGGGAAAGGCAAAGAAGTATCTTGAAATTTTACACTGAAATAATTGAAGATGCAATGTTTTAACTTGTTAAAGTGAAGGTTAGTTGTCTTTACTATTAAAAACTTTACCCAAAGTAGACATAACATATGAGACACTAAAGATGAAGAGAAAGGAATGCTTCACAGAAGAATAAGCATATAGAAAACATTCATTAAATGTTTTAGATATACTTTTAAGTGGAAAAAGTAGAAGACCAACATAGGAGATGGATATCTACTACAGATATCATAAAATTACCATAGAAGCCTGAAAGTCAAAGTAAATATTGAAGAAGCAAAGATTAATAAGTCCCTTGAAAAGAATGGGAGAAGAAAGGGGAGAAACTTTAAAAGTCAGGGATAGATCTGTTAGCTCAGATTAAACTACAATTTCATTAGACCAGAAGAAAGGCCAATACATAATTTGAAAACCAGATTGACTGGAGAATTTTTCTTAGATACTTCAGCCACTACCACCTAACCTCAGGACAAATAAAGTACAACCCCCCATGCTTGGTTCCTCCCTCCTTGTTGCCTTAGATTTACATATACAAAGCCCCTCCTAAAGAGAAAAAACTTTAATGTCCTTTTCCCCACTAGTCTTCCTCTCTATCTCCTTAAAAGATAGAACAAAATAGACTAGATAAACACATAATAAGGTATATTTGGAACTGATTGAATATAATTAGTGGTGATTCGTGAATCAATATCATTGAGGAGGAGGAGGAGCTGTCAGTGAATCCCCTAGGCTCTACAGATGGTCTTGTTCAGTTCAACATTTTTATTGTTGATTTAGATAAAGGAAAAAATAGTATGCTCACCAAACTTGTAAGGAGCAAAGCTGTCAGGAATAGCTAATACACTAGACAATAGTCAGTATCCAAAGAGGTTTCCATATGTTAAAAAATAGGTGAAATGTAATAATATGAAATTGGATATAAATGTAAAGTTCTTCTATTGTTGTTGTTGGGGTTTTTTAACATTAGCTAACAAGTACCAAATTGGATGCTTGGGCTGAGGTCAGAAGTAGAGGGATAAGGGGCATAATGTGGCTATGCTAGCCAGCACTTCAAGGAGAGACAATAAAGGAGTTAACAACGAACTAATAAGTCAGCTCAAGTGACTTGACAGCCACTAAAGCTAATGGAATCTAGGGATGCATTACTAAAAATATCATGTCCAAAACAAGAAGTGGCTATATTCTATTTTCATGAGGTCAAATAAAGAATATTTAGTTCTGGGCTTGTTGTTGTTCGTCCTTCATTATTGAAAAGCACCAATGACATCAAGAGTGATGCCTTGACTTACCCATGAACTGGATTTGAGAGGGACAGTTATCAGCCTCACTCTCTCCTCCAGAGTCATTAAAGTCCAGTGGCAAAGTATCTGTCAAGACAACTGGTGATGGCCCAGGATGCAAAGGGCAATCTTGAGCTTGCTAAATTAAGGTTTTTCCAGGTCTTAGTTTGTCTGAGGCCACTATGACTAAGGGCTGGGTAAGAATTGAGACAAAAGATAACCCAATTTACCACTACAAAGAAATCAGTCTAGGAGAGGAAGACTCTCAGAGTTTCTTACCAGACCAGAAAAAAAATTGCTATTTGCACTCATTCTAAGCCATCAAAACCTAAACAATGAGCCACAGAGGCTTGAGCTAGTCCTATTATTTACCATTGAGTGAAACCAAAATGTTTTTGGGCTTAAAGGCTAATCAGATAGCTCAATTCAAAACATAAACACAAAAAACAAGCAAAGCTTTTTTAAAGCCTGTTTTTCAGAGCTATTTTCAAGAAATCAAAAATGAAAACTAGTAAGGACAAAAGTTAAATTGCCCCATTTTTTTAAAATGAAGAAGAAAAGAAATAATGTTTTCCAACTTCTATTCTAATTGGCAGGTTGGGTCCCCAGAGGACTGCTACTATAATTTTTAGATAACATGGGCAAGGTAGTTAATACAAAAACCTCCTAAGAATCTGGTTCATTTCTTCCCACAAATACATCCAGCAACCATGGGAGGAGTAGGTCTAAACTTAGATTATAATAATGAGGTATACATGTAAGAAATATGTGTGACAAAGTTTAACTTGCATTACCTGCTCTGGAAGTTCTTCTGTGTAGAGACATCATACAGAACACCTGTTCAGTTCTAAACACTTCATTTTTAGGAACAACATTGATTGCTATACTATGTACAGTACAGGTCTGGTACTAATGGAAAGAGGCTACATGGAGATAGATTTTTGTCTCAACATGAGAAAAAACTTTCTAAAAACTTAGACTGATTAAAAGTAGAAGTGTATGAGATAGCAAGTACACATTTGTCTTCAAGCAAAAACTGGAAAATAATCTTTATAGGGATAGTTAAACATGTTTAGATAGAGGTTTAGATGACTCCTTGATGCTTCCCTTCCACTTCTGAGATTCTCTAATTCAATAAAATCATCATTTTGTAATGGAATATTATTATGCTATAAAAAATGACAAGCACGATGATTTCAGAAAAACCTGAAAAGACTTACATGAACTGATACAAATGAAGCAAACAGAACCAGGCTAATGTTACACAGTAACAGCAATATTGTATCATAAACAATTGAATGACTTACTGATTCTCAGTAATACAATAATTCAAGACAGTTCCAAAGAACTCATGATGAAAAAATTCTATCTGCCTCTAGAGAAAGAATTGATGTCATCTGAAAGCAGATTGAAATATACTATTTTTCAGTTTCTTCCTTTCTTGTTCAAGTTTTCATAGACAAAATGACTAATATGGAAATGTTTGATATGATTTGTGTGTATGTATGTATATATATATATATATATATATATTAAAATTGCTTACTGTCTCAAAGAAGGGAGAGGGGCAGGGAGGGAGGAATAAACTTGGAACTAAAATTTTTTTAAAAGAATGTTTAAAACTATTTTTGCAAGTAATGGGTAAATAAAATAATAATTTAAAAAGTAAAATCGTTGTGTTTTTATTTATTCATCCAGCAGAAATTATTATGTATCTTGGGCAACTCAGTGAATGAATATTTCATGGAAAATTTATGAATCTGTTTTGTCCTAAGAATTTCAGAGCATTTAATAAATATTTATTCTTTTTTTCTAGGTTCAGTTATTCAAAAAAGAGCACAAATTCAGAAAAATAAATATCATTTTCACTTACATGAAAAATGAAGCACAGAAAAGTTGCATTTAGAGTCACTAGCAGTCCTATAAAATGCTTGTAGACAATGTATGTAGCCTTAATAAAATGTTTGTTATCTATCTCCAAGATCAAAAACCCATACTGTATATTTGGAAGATCTGAGAGAACAAGGCCAAACCTACAAACATTAGAAATAGCAATGACATGTAGTAATGTCAAAACTAGGAAGAGCACACTAAAAAGTTAGCTCCAATTCTGAGGTATGAGTCTGGATCATAGAGGGTTCCAAAAGAAGATATGCAACCACCCAGGAATCAAATTAGTTTCTGAAGTAGACAAGAATTGTACACACTTTGCATGTTAGGGTCTGTTCCCTAATCCTATCACAAACTTAATAAAGACTTTATTAAACTCCTACTTGGTATAAGTAAGAATAAGTTAACCCCTAAACAAGCATTTAACAGCCCCACTCTATCATAGACTTGGCACTGTATTTAGGACCCAGCTTGGCTCCAGAATTGAACATCTTTGATGAACGTTTGTGGACTACAATTGACATCATAAACTATATGTGACAGTTACTGCTGCTGCTGCTACTACTGCCACCTTTGATTCCAAAAGGGAATTTGGGAGTTGGAGGGGAAGGGGGCCAAGAGCCAAGGTTCCAGCAAAGCCCTGTCTCAACCCACTGAAATGATGATTTAGTTGTCCCAACTTAAAGGAGTAAAACAGCCTCACTTACATAAAGACAAGTCTGGAGAGTGCTAAAGTAAGACAATCAGGTGGAGAGCCGCCTGAATAATTTCAGGTGCAACTAGTTCCTGTTGACAAGAACTAAATCTTCTTAAGAGACAGGAATAGTAGACAGTTATTTATAGTCCAATGGCGTCAGGTCGACAATTCTACAAAGACAGAAATCGTTAATGGGTTCCCATTTAGCAGAGCTCAGATGTATTTGCTATGGTGCTTTTTCCAGACAGAAAATGGGAGGTGGAGTTTTTGTTGAATTTTTTTTCCTATAATCATGGTGCAGCTGAGTGTGGGCTATGTATGACTTCACCTCAGTCCAGAAGGGGATTCAGTATGAACTTGGTCTTAGAGGAGAAAATACCTTGACTGAAGCTTTGGGGCATAGATCCAATAGATAGGGCATTCAACTCTATAAACATCCTCATAGTGTTCTTTTTCTGCATTATTCTAGTGCCTAAGATGAGGCTCTGAATAATTCAATTCCTCTGTGAACTTCTATTTTAGAGTCTCTCCTGTGGTTGGGGGGGAGGTCACATAGGTGTTTTTTTTTTCATTCCAAGAGAAACAGAACAAAAAAAGAAAGACAAAATAATGTGAGCAGCATTTAACTAAAATTTAATAAAAAGTCATTAGTTTTAGGGGAATAAAAAGAGGTTGTGAAATCAGATTCTAGAGCTATTTAAGGAAAGGTCAATCTTCTGAGATACTTTCTCATAGAAAATATATCTAGGGAGCAGCTAGGTGGTGAAGTGGATAAAGCACTGGCCCTGGAGTCAGTAGTACCTGGGTTCAAATCCAGTCTCAAAAATGTAATAATTACCTAGCTGTGTGGCCTTGGGCAAGCCACTTAACCCTGTTTGCCTTGCAAAAACCTAAAAAATAAAATACAGCTAGAAGAAATCTTTGAGTGTCCGATCATAGGCTTTCCTTTTACAGAGGAAAAAAACTGTATCCAGCTAAGTTAAGGCCCTTGTCCAAGATAACATATGCACTAAATATCAGATCGCAGAATGATATTCAAGTTCTTCTCTCCAAATTCTGTATTGTTTACATTGTACATACACACAAGCTCCCTTTTTGACCAAATTTTAAAATAGAGGTATACAGGTTCATATCTGAATTTGGGCATGGAAGTGGATCTAAGTTTGAGGGTCAAAGAAAGGGCAATATTTTATAGGGCTCTAATCTTATACCTTAATAATGGCAATAAAAAAGAATTATTATCTGATTCAATTGAATTTTTTTACATTTTTAACAGGAAGGTCATCATATTTTTGTATTCATTGGGTTCAGAAATGCCATAAATGAGAGATTTCTATGCCATGATCCCTAACAATACCCAGGAGTTTTTCACAGGAGATACTGTCTTCAAGGATCATGATGAACTTAGAGAAAAGCCTATATGGCCATACAGCATAACCTCTTTTTCTTTTGCCTAGCTTTTGTCTACAAGAACTTTGTGACATATAAACCAAAGGACATCAATAAAAATTTATTTTTAAAATATAAAAAAATGAGTAATTCTGTTTAATGGCTTTGCAGAAATCTAAAATAAAGATAACACACCAAAGAGAAAGTCCTTAATCTCTCCAGACGACTCCTTTGTCTCTCACCCTGAAAAAGAGTGAATAGAAAGCTGTCCAGCTATTGCCCCAGCCCCTGGAGAGCAACTCTGGTTGGAGCAAAGTGCCATGAGAGAAAATGTCACCTAATAGTAGAAACAATACCATCCATAGAACCCACATGGCAACCATGCCATTTGGAAGCAATTACCTGCATGTTATGTAAAACTTTTATTAAATGACTGAAGAAATTCGGTAACGTGTTAATCACAGTTTGAATGACATCTGCCTAATACCTGAGATTTCTGGAGATGGCAGAATGAGAGTTCAACAGTTCAAAGTGATTACCAAAACATATTGCTCCCTCTCTCATTCTCCTACGTGTTAATTTTTCAGATTTATTATCTTAGGCTCCTGTGCCTAGTATTTTCACGATATGTCAATGTCTATTATATCACTGCATTTGGCAGCTCTTTAGTCTTTGCCCTTGAAACCTTCATCATTCTCTGGAGTAGAGCAGTAATAACTTGAAGTGGCTGCATTTTCACCAAAAACAAAAAACACCCAAAACTCCAGGAGTAAAGTGTAGTGGGAGTATAGGAACAACTGTCCCCCTAAAAAATACCTGTGACCCACCTAGGTGATTTTAGACATCACCATGAACTGGGGTTGAGATTTATCTCCTATAGACTTTCTTCAGTTCTACATGTTTTACAATGGTCTGAAAAAACATCCTATTTTGAGATATCCATCCATCTGCATATATCATCCCCATCCAACAGCCACGTGCTTGGAGAAATTGCCCAAGGATTCCAGCTGTCTGTTCCACACATGATCATTGGCAATGGCTCTTCTTACCACGACTTTTGATCATTTATTTCATTTCATTTGAAATTCCATCTTCTTATATGTCAAATCAGTCAATTAAACATTTATTTAGTCCTTACTATGGGCCAAGCACTGTGCTAAATGTTAAAAATACAAATAAAAATAAAAAGTCTCTGCCCTCAGAGAGTTTACAATCAAACAAGGGAAGACAAAACACAGAAAGAAATTGAAAAGCAAGAGGGGAGGGGGAAATGGTGGAGAATCCTAAGGAAATCCCAAAAGAGTGTAGTTGGTGGGAAATAAGGAGAAAAACTAGGCTGAGCCTCCTCCTTGGATGCAACATGCCAACTGTGTACACATTTGTGAAAACACACATTCCTTGGTCTTTTTTTAAAAATCAGACCTATGATGTAATTGATAAGAAATTCTTGGTAAGAAACTCCCATTACCAATGAAAATGGGTGTCTGCTGTGAAATTTATAATCTTAGAGAGTTGCCCATGGGGGGGGGGGGAAGAGGAGAGAGAGAGAGAGAGAGAGAGAGAGAGAGAGAGAGAGAGAGAGAGAGAGAGAGAGAGAGAGAGAGAGAAAAGAAGAAGAAGAAGAAGAGGAGGAGGAGGAGGAAGAGGAAGAAGAAGAGGAAGAAGGAGGAGGAGGAAGAGAGACGACCTAGGAGGAACCAAGGATATCAAGGATTAGCATCCTCCCAGGAGGAATCAAGATAAGAAGAAACTCACCTATCAGGATCCTGAGTGAAGGTGGTAACAGAAGTAGATTCCAAGTTGGGACTGTCAGAGGAGAGGTTAAAGGCCATACAGTGTGTTTGAGAAGTAGACCTTGAACTCAAGACTGGCTGATTCTAAGCACAGCTCCCTATCCTCTTTGAAACATCGCCTCTTCTCCCTGAATTAATGGCAGTCTAATATTAGGAAAATAAAGGAAAAAATTATAGGAGTGATAAGCAAAATTGTTCATCAAAGAGAAAGAGTAAGTTTGACTGATAGTGCCAGGATACTGAGAGAATTTTAAGGGGAAAGTCAAGGAAGGAAAATTCTAATGCTTCTTTCTTCTTGTTTTTGTTTGTTTTATATTAAGATAGAAAAAGGATTTTAATGAACTCCTTAAATACTTAAAGGAGAAACATTATTTTTTTAATGTAAAAGAATCATGCTGGAGAGGATTTTAATGATCATCAAGTCCAACTCTTATCATTTTACAAGGGAGAAAACCATCAGAGATACAGAGTTATGTGATTTGCTCCATGATCCAACCTGTCAGTGGTGCAGCCAAGGTTAGAAGGTTGGTAATTCAGTGAACCTTACCTGGTATTATGTTAATATTATTATTAATTATAATAATAATTTATATAATGCCTACTATGTGCTTTACAACCCCTTTATAATGACTATTATCATCCCCATTTTATGAGGAAGGAAACTGAGACAAAGAGCAGTTATGTGACTTGTTCAAGGTAACATAGCTAATAAGTATCTGAAACTAGATTTGAATCCAGATTTTCTGACTCCAGGCCCAGTGCTCAGTTCCTTGGAGGAATGAATGAATATTCAAGTGCTTACCATTCAATGAATATTTATTAAGTGCTTAGCATCCTCCCAGGAGGGATTAATTGGAGGGAATATGAATACCCTGGTCTTTAGGGTACAGTATAACTGTGGGTGTCTAGGTCCAGGGGTCTGGGGTCAAAGGAAAAAAAGTAGATGTTGAGACCCACTGAACAGATGTTACAGTACCATGGCAAACAAGATGGGTACTGTTTGATGGTCTTCTATCTTACCAAAATGATCAGAGTTGGTGGATTCCATCCAAGCAATGTAAGCAGCAATGTCTACTCCTCTGGGGATGGGGAAAAAAGAGAAACAAAATTTGAGACCATTAAGAAGGAGGGAGTGATCAAATGGTTGAAGTATAAAGATGATAATTAAAACTAAAGAAATGGGTGAGATCACTAAGAGAAAATCCAAAGACAAGTTATTCTCTGTCTCTAATGAGGACTTAACAAGACTTGAAAAATCCTTGACAGAACAAGATAAGTTTTATGACTTCTTTTTTTTTAGATTTTTTTTTCAAGGCAATGGGGTTAAGTGGCTTGCCCAAGGCCATACAAGTTTTATGATTTCTAATGATGTCAAAAATAAGTACATTCAAAAACCAGAAAACAGAGTTAATCTTCTATGGAGAACTGCCAAAGTATAAGTATAGTAGGAAAAGAATTGAAGAATCAATGAATATGAACCCATTTTGACATACAACTTACAGAAAATTAGAATATATCAGTAGAAACACTAAGAGCAAAAAACTGGGGGAAATTCTACTATTCAGCATTAATCATACTCTCAAAACTCTATTAATTATAGATACCTCCAACACCTAAATATCAATCTGCTAATACATCTTAGAACTTTACCTAGTAGATCTACCACTCAGCTACCATGATTGAGTTTCCCCTCCATTTTGGCAAGAGGGAAAAAACATGGATGGTAGCCGCTCTACCCAAACAACCTTGTCTCCTCACTTACATCCTCACAACCTCCATCGGTCCCTAGACAATAAGACTTAGGAACCTGTTCCATAGGGTATTATTTAGTTAATGTAGGTCCACTTTGGTCTTCTTAAAAAAAAAGTTTTCTAAGCCATGGGATGTGCCTCCCTAGGATGTTTAGACCCTCCCAAAGAGGACATGGAACAATGGCAAAACTGTTGACATTTTCAAGCACATAACTCACATAAATACATCTACATTTTTAATTGAAAAACATTTATCAACATTCAGAAAGGTGAAATTAATAAGGCAAATCTGTCCCAACTCACAGTGAATGTAGGACAGACTATTTAATATGATACATGCGAACAAGGTCAAATGAGTAGAAATGGTTGAATCTTGATATGGGAGCCAATCTGCCATTGTTTCAAATCAGGTGATGTAGGCTAATAATGTATATGGGTGCAGTTAGGTGCCACAGTGGATACAGGCAGGGCCTGAGGTCAGGAAGAATCATCTCCCTGAGTTCAAATATGGTCTCAGATCCTTACAAGTTGTTTGACCCTGGGCAGGTCACTTACCTCTGTTTTCTTCAGTTCCTCCAACTGTAAAAATGAGCTGGAGGAGGAAATGGCAAAGTGCTCCACTATCTTTGCCAAGAAAACTCCAAATGGGGTTATAAAGAGTCAGATATGAATGAATTGTGAATATGAATTGTGTCCTAATACTGTTGCATTTGAATATAAAATATATAAACTCAAAGTTAAATAGTCTTTGAGGGGAATTAAAAGTAACATAAAATCTGCATATTTCTCAATGTTAATCATTTTATTAAATATAATTAACTGTTTTTAAAACAGTTATAATTTTATTAGTAACAAGGGATTCAAAAATCAGTTATAATCACTTAAAATTTTCAACAAATAAAGGCAAATATGATAGTCTTATTTTCTATTGTCTCTCTCTCTCTTTTTTTTTTAAGGTTTTTTGCAAGGCAAATGGGGTCAGGTACTCCTGACTCCAAGGCCGGTGCTTTATCCGCTATGCCACCTAGCCGCCCCTATTGTCTTATTTTTTAAGGAAAATCATATCCTGTAGTGATGTATAAATATATCTGGTTTTTTTTAAAGTAAACATTTTGGGGGGGCAGCTAGGTGATGCAGTGGATAGAGCACCGGCCCTGGAGGCAGGAGGACCTGAGTTCAAATGTGACCTCAAACACTTAATAATTACCTAGCTGTGTGACCTTCGGCAAGTCACTGAACTCCACGGCCTTAAAAAAAAACCATAAAAATAAAAAAATGTAAACGTTTTGCTATGTTTGTAATAGCTTATTCATGTGAAATGAGATTCTTTACTAAAGTTGTTACAAAAACAAAATTCAATTTTGATTAAAGGTTGAAAAAGAATCACAGGCAGCAATTAAATCAATACATTATATTTTGAGAAACTGTGCTCCCAAACAAGACAGCCTATCACATGAATAATGCTATGATTATTTTTATTATAAATATGAAATTATAAATTATTTCATCAATAAATAAATGCATGTTACATCATTTTTATCATAGGTCAAGATTGTTTTAAAAAATTAAAATAAATTCTTTTTTTATTAAGTTTTTACAAGGCAAAGGGATTAAGTGACTTGACCAAGGACATACAGCTAGGTAATTTTTAAGTGTCTGAGGCTGGATTTGAACTCAGGTCATCCTGACTTTAGAGCCAGTACTCTATCCACTGTGCCACCAAGCTGCCCCAAAACAAATTCTTAACTTGAGGAAATTACAATTACACTGATGGGTACATTATAATTATATGTTACCCAACATCACCCAGGCCCTCCCTGCAACAAAGCAATCTTTTTATTTCTCCCTGAGTGTCTATTTTACTCCCCATAAAAGCTTTGCCAAACTTTATTTTGTTTCTTCAGGTATCCCTCATTCTACCTTATCCCCATTTTTCTCAGCAGAGAGCCTATTGTATTCCTTTACTGGAAAAAAAATTATTGAAACCATTCTATTTTCCCATTCTCTTCTCAAAACACCTATACTTATGTCACCCTGTACTCTCACCTCTTTTCCCCATAATCTGACAATGAAATAGCCTTTCTTCTCACCAAGGCCAAGCCCTCTAAATAAGCCATCCTTGCCCATCTTTTCCATGAAATTATAATTTCAATCATTCATTTTTTCTATCTCTCATTCTTACCCTCTTCTTCTCCCTCACCTTCCTTCTCTACATTCTTCACACCTTCCTGTCACATCCTTAAAAAAAAATAACTTCACTAGACCCTACCACCCCTTCATGCTATTGTCCTATATCCCTTCTTTCCTCAGTCAGACCTCTGGAAAAGTCTTATAGCTATGTCCACTTCCTCTCATCCCACTCATAACACTTTGCAATCTGACTCATTGATCACATTGCTCTCTCCAAAATTTCCAATAATCTCTCTCTTTTTTTAATTATAATTTTCTTTGCCTGCTTTTTTTTGCAATTTAGCTAATTTGGAAATATGATCCACATGATTTCATATATACAACTGATATCACATTTCCTGCTCTCTCAATGGCTGTGGGAAGGATAAGAGAAGAATTTGGAGCTCAAATTTAAAATGAAAAGAATGAGAAAATAAATAATAAATTTTTTAACAAAGACTTTCCCCCAAAGTTTTAATAAGATACATGCATAATACAAAACAAATTTATACATTGGTCATATATAAAAATAGAAGAAATTTTCTATACATTAAATTACTCTCCTAACAGAAGAACTTGGTGTCTAGCATATAGTAGATATGTAATAATTACTGATTGATTGGTTGTTAATTGATGGTTTTATTGAAATAAGATTTCATCTTCATTCTTATAGTCTAGTGCAACAGTCCACTAATCACTGTCCAATGGTCTCCTAATTACTGAACCTGATTTTTTTTTCAGTCCTCATCCTACTAGTCTTAGCTGTTGCATCTTGATATTGTTGAACAACCTCTTTCTCTAGTTTTTCTCTCCTCTTTGACTTTTTTGCAAACTGATCTCTCTGGTTTTCCTCTTACCTGTATAACTACTCCTCTACTCCTTTGTTGACTTATCATCCATATCAAATCAGCTAACTATACATGTTTCCTTGGGTTCTGTCCCTTTCTTTCGTTCTCATTCTAACCTCTCAGTGACTTCATCAATTTTCATAAATTTAGCTGTCATCTCTGTGGAAATGACTCACAGATCTACAGAATCAATTCCAGTCTTTCCCCAAACTTCAGTCTTACATTATTAATTGCTGATTGGACATTTCAAACTAAATATCAGAGAAACATCTCAAACTCAACACATTCAAAACAATGAATTATCATTCATTCCTCCCTTTCTAACTCTCCTATAACTCTCAAGATTACTACTATTATTCTTCTAGTTTTCCAAGTTCATTACTTCAGTATTATACTTAACTCTCACTCTCTCACTTCATATAATCCAATCAATTGCCAAATCTGAATGTTTCAACCTTTGCAGCCACATCTGCATCTATCCTCTTCTTTCTACTACTCAACCAACTACTACCTTATTCAGAACGTTCTCACTTTTCACATAGATTATTATAAATGTCTCCTAATTGGTCTCCTTGCCTCAAGTCTCATTACTCCAGATAGTTCTCCAAACAACTGTCCTAGATTTTTCTTTAAACATAGAGCTGACCACAACACTCTCCTACTCAACTAACTCTAGAGATTCCCTACTGTCTTTAGGATAAAATATAGTCTCCTATATTTAGTTTTCAATTAAACTTGCCCCCACCTGATCTTTCCTACCTAAATGGACAAAACTCTCCTTCCAACCAAACTAGTCTTCTCTCTCCTCCTCCCAGAGGACCCTCCATCTCCCATTTAGGGTATTTGCATTGGCAATTCCTCATGCCAAGAAAACATCACCTTCTCACTTCTGCCTAAAGGAAAAAAGTTCTTTTTCTGAGAGGCCCCTCCTACATGAATCCTCTCAGTGCCAGAGCCTTCCCTTCCAATTCACATTGTATTCATTCTTTATTATTATTCTGTATATATACATATATATGTAGATATTTACTTGTCAACATTTTTAAAGTGTCTACTATATGTACCAGACACTGTACTAAGTTCTGGAAACACAAAGAAAGATTTTTTTTAAAAGTCACTGTTCCCAAGAAATTCACAATCTGATGATTTGACATACAATCAGCTATGCACAAACAAGACATATACAAAATAATTGAAGGAATAGTCGGTGAAAATGTCAGGAGATAGAGTATCATATGTGAGGAAAAGTAAGGAGGTCATTGTCACCAGATTGTTTATGAAAGACAATAATAAGATATAAGAAGATTAGAATGCAAGAGGTGGCTAGGTTGTGAAGGGCTTTAAAAGACAAAGATAGGCTTTGAAATTTGGTCTTAGAGATAATAGGGAGAATCAGAAGGTTATTGAATAGGGAGGAAGACATAGTTCAGACATGTGTTTAGGAATGTCACTGACAGCAGAGTAGAGGATGGAATGAGATGGAGAGAGTCATGAATCAGAGATACCAACCAGCAGATTATTTCCTTAGTCCAGCCAGGCTATAAGAACCAGGACCAGGTGGTAGCAGAAGAGAAAGGGGCAAAAAGGAGAGATTACAAAATAGAATTAACAGGACTTGGCAACTAATTATAGATGGCAAGGGGTTGGGGCACATGAGTGAGGGCAAAAACTAGAAGATATCAACATTGGGCAATGAGACAAAAAGGATTGGTAGTGCTTTTAACTATAATACAGAAATTAAGAAGGGCTGAAGGTTTGGCAGGGAAATGAATTCAGTTGCTTCCCATATTGGAATATAAGCTTCTCTTGCAAGTAATGATTGTTTTATTCTTTATATCTGTATGCTCAATGTTTAGCATAAAACTTGGAACATAGTAAATAAATGCTATTATCAATTGATTGAAGGCAAGGGTGACAATTTTTTTTCTCTTTGTTTTAAAGGAGAGAAGAATGCTCCTAAAGTTTGGGAACTTTTAATTTAAGGACAAGAAGCAAATCTGAATTTAAACACCCTGAATTCTACTTTCCCTGATATCTACACTTGTTAATTCTTAAGACCTTACATTACATTTCCTATTTCAACTCTTTCTCCTGTAAAGTCTTTTATAGAATTGTATTCATTTTCCTCCTATACTAGACTGCAACTTCCATCATATATAGTAACTTAAGTTTGAGCTAAGCTATATATGACATAACACAGTGCCCTGTACATTTGTCATTGTTCAGTCATTTTGATTGTGTCTGATTCTCTGTGATCCCATTTGGGGTTTTCTTGGAAAAGTTATTAGAGTTGTTTATTATTTCCTTTTCCAGTTGATTTTACATATGAGGAAACTGAGGCAAAAGGATTAAGTGACTTGCCCTAGTGTCTGAGGCTAGATTTGAACTCAGAAGAGTCTGACTTCAGGTCTGGCATTATATTCACTGTACTAACTGTCCTTATAATTTAATAAATGTTTGTTGAATGAATAAACAACTAAAATTCTATTTGGATCCCCAGTAGTCCCTAGCAACATGCTGAGTACAAAGCAGGCACCATTAATTTTTATTAATTTGAATTAATTTTATGTGAATTTTAAATACTGAATTAAAGGTTCATGACTTTTCAATGACAAATGAGTGGTGTTATTATTATTATGGTACTATAGCCCATTCTCCCATTGATAGCCTTCTAAGGCCATATAAATGCTATGGAGTATGTATATGCATGAAAGAGGTGTGTGTGTGTGTGTGTGTGTGTGTGTGTGTGTGTGTGTGTGTGTGTGTATATATATATATATATATATATATATATATAGAGAGAGAGAGAGAGAGAGAGAGAGAGAGAGAGAGAGAGAGATTACCTTATCTCATTGTGGAATGGAAGCAATCATGGATTCTTGAAGTCTATTCTAATGGAATTTAAGCCCTGGCAAGTTCTATCATATAGAACAAGCTTTCCATGAAGTTCCAGAATCAGACTAAGTATGCTTTGTTAACCTAAATACATAGAATGATTATTACCAATAGGCAATCCACTTTGGAATTAATTCTGTGGTCATGATAATTCATGAAATAAAGAAAAATACAAAATGGCCTTCATTTCTGTGAAGTCTCTTTTGTTTCTTTGCTGATAGTGGAAAAGTAGTAAGAAAGAAGCAAAAGATACTAAAAATCACATTTTTAGACCATCTGCTAATTTTAACTTGAATAAATGGGAGGCTCTAATTCAATAACCAATGAGTAGTATTGTAGAAACTGGCATTTTCTCTTTCTTTCAACAAGGTTTCTTCTATTTATATATATATATATTAAAATTATTCAAAATTCCTTGGAAAATATAACAGAAATAACTTTGTTCAATAGCCCCTTAATCATAAACATCAAACCCCCCCCCACAAAATTGGAAGATGTAAGTCACCAAAATTGTTCTCCTCTATGATAGAGAAGATCCAGTCTGGAGCCCAATTTGAAGAGTCATCCCAATTTGTGGATAGTTAGGTGCTCTAGAAGACCTGTTTGCAGATTATACTGGTTCCATTGAGCCATTGGAAACATTGAATAACCTCCTGGAAAGAGATTTGGAACCACTTTAAGGAGTTTGGTCTGACCACCCACCAAGGAAAGACCAAATGGTAGAAGAATGTCTATTGTCTAGATTATAATATAGAGTTGAATAGACAACCTATAGAACTTGTTGATCAGTATGTGTATCTTGGAAAGTATAGCAATTATTTCATTATCTGCCAGAAATTAGTTTCAACATCATCTTTATAGAGATGGTTGAGTAAAATTTGACTACATGAAAATGTTTTTAAAAGAAAAGGAGCATGATAGGTAATGAGTTAAGACTTAAGATAGAATGAGAAGGAAGTTGAAAAGATCAGAGCACTGAATTTGTTAGGGGGAAAAATGTGTTTGAGGAAAAAATAGAATAATTATCAACTTTGTGACCTTTGGCAAATCATTTCTCTTCTCTGAAACTAAACTGCCTCATCTAAACAAAAGAAAATATTAGAAAGATGATCTCCAAGTATCCTTCCAGGTTTGTGAATCTATTCAATCTAGAGAAAAGAAGACTTTGATGTAAATTAATAAGAAAGTCAGTTTGCTATTGACATTATAAATAAATTACTGATCAACTGCTAGACATTCACACAAAGGAAACATTGAAGCAATCAAGATCTAGGCTAGATACAAAGGAGAGTTCAAGTCCCTGAGCACTTGATGAGATTAATAAAGAGAATCTACTACAGCATCTCCATTTATATTAACAACCAAGGACCTTGGGCAGTGTGTGTAGAATTGTACCTAAAAGCAGATTCTCTTCCTCTGGCTTTCTTTGATTCCAACAAAAATATAAACTCTTTCTTTGAGGTGTTTAGAACATATAAATTGTTCCCATCACAATTGATAATTACAGTCATGGAATGAGTCATTTTCTTGATATCATAGAAACTGCAGTTGAGCAGAAAAATAGAAATTAGTTCAGGAGACTTCATACAGTGAATTGTTTGTTTTTGAGTGGATTGTTCAAGTGATAACATCGTGCCATATACAGTAGTTTTAAATGAATTCTTTACCTATAGATTTCAATGGCAGGAATTTCTCAAGTCATAATAATGACAACCAGAAAGTTTGAGAAAATATCCAAAAACTTTAAGAATATTCATTGAATCTGTGGTTTGTTTCTTTTCCTCAGCAGTGTTTTTCTGAATAAATCATGCTTCTTTGTTGAATTGTTTGTTTTGTTTTGTTTTGTTTTGCTGGCAGACAAGAAGAAAGATTTTCAGAGAATGAAGTTTTAAGCTAATCTAAATCATATTAGCTGGTTTGTTTGAAGTAAGGCTGCAATGTTGAAATTCCACAATTACCATCATAAGAAAGAAACGATATTAACTCTGAGCAAGGCACAGAGTGAACCAACATCAAGCAATAATCATTTATTAGATACTTATTCTGTATTATATACTGTGCCACAAAAGTTGGTGATACAAGAGAAAATTAATTTTTGTTTCTAGGAGCTTACATTCTAGAACAGCAGGGAAGGAAGGCAAAGTTACATAAATGCATATAAAAATATAGAAAATAAATATAAGGTAAATTTTCTGCACCAGAAACTAGGAGAATCAAGAAAGGCCTCGTATTGGAGATTAGGTTTGCTCTGAACATGGTGTCATTCTAGTAGAATTAAGAAGGCAATCATCTATGAATAGGGCAGGAGGTATATATGTAGCACTTTGCTCCAGATAACAATTACTCATGGACAAAGTTAAACCAGTGTGACCTTTCCAAGTCGTTATCTTTTCATTTGGTATCTCCTCTGCAGGGAAGTGGAGGATCTAGATGTGAGCTTCCATTTTCATAAAGAATTCACTACATCTGGGTCCTTTCCTTGTTTCATTCCTTCCCTTGTTGCAGTTTAGAAATACCTAAATAGTCCCAGGAAATCCAATTCTTATCTCTTCTCCCTATAAAATTTAGTATTCTCCCAGGGACACAAGACTATTAGATCCATAGGCTCCATCTAAGGAATCCATCCGAACATCTAAAGTTGGGGGTGGGGTGGGGTGGGGCATGAAGACACATTTAGTTGTAGGGAAAGTAGTGAATGTAATGATACAAATTGCCCCTAAACTGTCCTCAAACTACCTCACTTTTCTGACGTTAAGTTTCTAAATCTGTAAAACGGGAATGTTCCTACTTCATGAGATAATGGTGAAAATCAAATTAAATAATCTATGTAAAGTCTTATATAAATGTAAAGGTTCTATTTAAATTATTATCCCTACCCCTCCAAGAACAAAGCTGTTCTCATTTGAATTAATTGGGGTATTTTCTTAACTCATTGTAAATAAAGATTGTCTTCTTGGGTGTTAAATACAAATGTGGATTCTTATAAATGCTAATCAATGATTAACCAGACAGGAAACAGGATAATAGAGCTGGCTAGTTGGTGTTCAACAGGAGATGGGGTTGGTAAGTGTGAAAAATACAATGCTGGAAAATGAAATGAGAATTTAAGAGAAGGCTGGAGGAGTTGAAAAGTTGAGAAACTAGAATGTGGGTTGATTTAGGAAAAATTCAGGAGAAAGTTGTTTATGAAGTTACAATAGATCAGACTAATAGAATATAATTCTGAGGCATCCAAGGTATAAGAGATGGACCATGGAAAGATAGAGAACTATGGGCATGGAATATTGTATATACTATTAAAGTAGATTAGTTTTAGTTTCAGTTGGTTTGCTGAATCATACTGTCTTTGGTATAAGGGAAAGCTTAATGGGCATGGAATGTGACATGAAAACAAAAGAGATAAAATTAAAATAGATAAATAATTAAAAAGAAAGAAAAAAAGTATGTTGTATTGGAATCAGGAGACTAAATTCTGCCACTAACTTTGTAATCTGAGGGAAATCATCTCAATTCTCAGAGTCTCAACTTTCCTTTTTTTGAAATAGAGATAATTTAATGTCTAAAATGTACCTCCCCTTTACCTCTACCTCTTAGAATCCTTCCAAGGATGATGTCATTTCCAACACAAGGATTTTCCTGATTACCTTTTCCCCCACCTTATAAAATTACTGTTTATTTATAGTGTATACCTAATGATGCTAACTGGAGATTGGCTTGGGGCTTCTAAAAGACCTTTAGGGTTTATCAATTTGTGAAAAATTCACACAGTTCTTTGATCCAGAAGTGTAAGAGTGTATGGTTTTACTTCACATGTTTCTGCAAATGTTTCAGGTAATAAGTAATAAAGTACAGAGTTTTGAACTGCAAAATGGTCTAGATTTCCCATTGAAATTTATAGTTTCTTAGGAAAGCAGCAAAGTAAAGTGAGTTCCTTAAGAAAGATAGTAAAACAATTTTGAGGAAGGACAGGATGAAAGAGAGAGAAGAGAATAAATTTGGGAGGTAGGGAATAGAATGGAGCGAGATATAGCAATAGCCTGTGAGAAAAAATATTGAAGCAATTTCTCTGATGGTCTTATGATAAAGAATGCTATCCACCCCAAAGACAGAACTGATAGTGTCAGAATACAGACTGAAGCATCTTCACCCCCCTCACTTTATTATACTTGAGGTTTCTCTTTCTTTGTTTGAGAAAGGGTTATGTTTACTTTTAAAACATGACAATTATGGTAATGTTTTTCATGGCTACATGTTTTTAACCTACACCAAGTAACTTGATTTCTCAGTGTTGGGAGTAGGATAGGAGGAAGCGAGAGAATTTGGAACTCAAGGTTTTGGAAGTAAATGTTGAAATATGCTTTTGCATGTAGCTGGGGGTGTCAAATAAATAATATAAAGGGGAAAAAAGAAAGATAGTAAAGTTAAGAAAACAGGGGAGAAGGGGTGACTAGGTGGCCTAGTGGATAAAGCACCGGCCTTGGAGTCAGGAGTACCTGGGTTCAAATCCGGTCTCAGACACTTAATAATTACCTAGCTGTGTGGCCTTGGGCAAGCCACTTAACCCCATTTGCCTTGCAAAAATCTAAAAAAAAAAAAAAACAACAACAAAACAAGAAAACAGGGGAGGACTGTTGCAAGGCTATGCTTGCAAATGGGCCGATAATAATAGCAGTCCAACAAAGAGAAAGAAAATAACTTTTAAACATGATGTCTGTATTGGGAGGAGTTGGGGAAGGAGTAAGGGTGGTGCTAGGGAGATGCTAAGACATGGCTAACACCTGAAGATAACTGGTATTAGACACACAGCTAGGTGAGAGGAACAGGGCATGTGGTACATGCTAATCAAAAGGTAAAAGTGGAATTGGGGAGAAGGGGTTAAATTTATTCCTATAATCTCAATGGATGTAGCATCTCAGAGGAGGTTGAGGTGTTAAATAACAATGGGATAGGAATCAGAAGCCCATGGGATATGGCAGGCAAACACAGATAACATTTCCTCTACATATGTTGTATCCCCTTAAGGCAGGAATTTTTTCCTTTTTTTTTTCCCCACCCAAAGCCTAGCTCTATGACCTTCTTACACAGGGTAGGTGCTTAAAGTAATGTTTCTTGAATTAAATTGAATTGAATAATATTTGTGCAATCTACTTCGTAGAATCTTTTTAAGAAAAGTGCTTTGAAAACTTGAAAATGTAACAGAAATGGGAATTTTTATGGAAATAGATGGAACATTAAGAAAAAATGACATAGGGCTTTCTCATTATTCCAGCTGGACAGTTAGGTGGCCTAGTAGATAGGGTGCCAGGCCTGAAGTCAGGAAGATAAATCTTCCTGAGTTCAAATCTGTGTGACCCTGAGCTTTGGGGACTGTTTGCTTCAGTTTCCTCATTTGTAAAATGAACTAGAAAAGGAAATGGCAAACCACTCCAGTATCTTGGCAAGAAAACTCCAGATGGGGTAACAAAAAGTCGGACATTAATGGACAACAATAATTTCAGAAATATGTACTACACGCTGGAGAAAGGACAGTTCTTGCCTTCAAGGAATTTGTAAACAAGAGAATAAGACAAGGGAACAAATAATTTGAATTTTCAATAAATATTACATTTGTCATTGACTTTGGGGACTAGTGATGAAATAGGTCCTAAATAGTATGTGCATAGGTCACATGGAAGCCTGCTCTACCTTCACAATCCATATTATATCCATTATATTTTCTCCACTCACATAGTTACAACTCCAATTTGAGAGACTCCCATGGAGAAGGAAATGGCAATCCTACTCCAGTCTTTTTGCCAAGAAATTCCCAAATGGGGTCATAAGAGAACTGGACACAACTGAAATGACTCAATAGCATTAGCTATCATTTAAACCCATTGTCTCCAAAGTTGGAAAGGGCCGGATTCCAAGGATCTTGTTCTGAACTAATTTCTCACAAACATTTCTTTTAGCTTCAGAAATAACATAATCAAATAGTTTCCTTCAAGGAATGAATTGCTGGTCTAAGATAATCTTGATCCCAAAAGAAATAGCATAAAGAACTCTATCAAGTTCTCCTGGTCCTGATAACTGAACATTCCAAATTTTAAGGGAGAATTTAGTTCATATATTGGAATAACAGAGTTATGTGCAGGCACGAAAAAATTACTGTAAATACCATTACCAATTAAGCATTGAAGTACCCACTATGTTCCAGATACTATTTGAGGGTCTGGGAATTCAAAGACAAAAACAAAACATCCATTATGGAAGATAAGATATAGAGATAGAGTTAGAGATTAGATATAGATAAATATATATGCATATACACACAAAATAAATATGACATGACTTAAGAAAGCAACAGTGCTTGAGCTGAAAACTGAAGGGAAAAAAGGGATATGAAGAGGGGAAGATAAGAAAGGGAAACATTCCAGTAATGGGGGATGACCAGTTCAAGGGCACAGAATCTGGAGATAAAATATCACATGTGAGCCACAGAAAAAAAAAAACAGTTTGTCTGAACTGTAGAGAGAAGGGAGGGGAGCATATAAAGGACTTTAAAAATGAAAAAATAGAGTTTATATTTGAGCCTAGAGGCAAAAAAGTCAGTGAAGTTTATCATCATTCTTGCATCACTATCGCCATCAACACTATATTATTAGAATGTAAGATCCTTATTTTAGTCTTTATACTTGGTACTTCTACACCTCCATCACCCCTTCTCACACTTTACTTAGCACAAATGGAAGGTATTTTCTTGTTGACTGACTGGTTGATTCTTCCTCTTCAAGAATCCCTGAGTATTGATGTGAATGTGTGCAAAAAACTACAATTATAAATGCTCTGATGCAACTGCTACCTGCTATCATATAAACACAAATCACTATGGTGATGGGGTATGTAAAAAAGGAAAGTAGCTGACAACAGAGAGAGAAGGCAAAGCTTCTCCATCTTTCTATTGTTTCCATTTGGGACTGGAAAGGGCAGAACAGGAAATATTTCACAAAGTGTTAACATCTAAGAGAAGTAAGGACAGTGTAAGAGGCTATTATTAAACATGCATGAGTTTGGGGAGGCTAGGTGGCATAGTGGATAAAGCACCAGCCTTGGAGTCAGGAAGTACCTGGGTTCAAATCTGGTCTCAGACATTTAATAATTACCTATCTGTGTGGCCTTGGGCGAGCCACTTAACCCTATTTGCCTTGCAAAACAAAACCATGCATGAAAACTGAAAGAATTGACAAGAGGGATGCTGAGACCCTGTCTGTGATATCTGAAACAACAGGAGAGCAGGAGAGGTGCTTGAAGACTGGGAAAAAACATATACCTTGATTTTCAAAATAAAGGTTGGTGAATTTGACTCTAATTACTAGGCAGAAGCATAGAATGTATTATGAGAGAGATGGGTAGTGGACAGTCAGAAAACAAAGTGATTCCAAAGAGCTAGCATGGCTTCATCAAGAACAGCTCATGCCAGACAAATGTTTATTTGTTGCAGTTGTTGTTTTAACAGAGTGACTATACTAGTAGATCAGGATACTGGAACTATACTGTTAGCAAAAAATATATATAAAGTCTCATACTTTTTGTGGGCAAAATGAAAATAGAGATGTGACAAAGCAACTCATTATCCTTCCCACCAAATTCTTACCCTCTTCTGAAGTTCCCTAGTACTGATCAGTACTTCACTGTCTTCTCTTCTCAGTCACCCAGACTTCAAACCTTACTATCAGTCTGACTACTCGCACACAGCCAGCCCACATAGCCAATCAGCTGCCACATCTTACCATTTTTACTTTCCACCTTCTCCATTTACACAACTGCTACCTTGATGTCCATCATCACTTTATGCTGGGAGCATTGCAGGAATGTGCTAGCTGGTCTCCTTGACTTGTCTTTCCCATTCTAGTCTATCTTCTACCAAACCACCATAATGATCTTCCTCAAGCACAGGTCTGACCATGTTACCAGTGGTTCCTTATTTCTTCCATGAGCAAATATAAATTCATCTGTTTGACATTTAATCCCCATCAATCCACATTTTACTCCCCTTTTACAATCCAGGGACATTGTACTTTGTGATGTTCCTCTGTATGTTCACTGACTGTTGCATGGAATACATAGCCTACTTATGCCTTCTCTGAAATTTCTTCCCATGAATACTATATTTTACACACACACACACACACACACACACACACACACACACACCATTGTTTGCGTGTTGTGAGCCCTATGAGAGCCAGCACCTTACTTTTGGCCTTCCTTTATATCCCAAGAATTTAGCACGGTCCCTGGCAAGTAAGCAGTTAGTGTTTTTTTTACTGACTAAACTATACTACAAATTAGATGGATTTGGAAATACCTAAATGGTTTTCTCCAAGAGCATTCTTAAGGTTCAGTGTCAATATGGCAAAATTTCTCTAAGGGAATGCCTCAGGGATATGTGCCAAGGCTCAGTTTTAGCATTCTTATCACTTTCTGAGGCACTAAAAAAGGGAGAATTAATTACTCTCTTTCTGGTCTTTCCCCCTCAGTTGAGTAGTGCCACTGTTTTCTAATTTCTTCTTTCAGACTTGACTTTCTCTCTCTAGTTGATGCTCTCTGGGGAGAAGGTTTTCTTTTCAAACTTGACTTAGAAATAACAATAGGAAGAAACTTGAGGTGACTGCTTTAGCTCAGTTCATAGTAGATGCCCTCCACCATAAACTGCCACCTCACCCAGGATACCTAATTGTTCCCTGTCTTGACGAGACTATAAAACTATGAATCAATACTTCAATTTTGTTTGGTTTAGATCTCCTACCTCGGAAGATTACAATAATAAAAAAGACAATTTCCTTGCAGATTTTATTACCTGTTATTCTTTTTTCCTGAAGTTTTCCACATGACATCTCTAAATGACAATAATCTCAACAATTGTATTTGATTAATGGAACAGTATAATAGTCAATCATAAATCTTAGAAATGGTTTAAAAGAATAGATGAACATGAATTAAAAAAAAACACTAGGGACAGTTAGGTTGTACAGCAGATAGAGCACCAGCCCTGAAGTCAGGAGTACCTGAGTTGAAATTGGCCTCAGACACTTAATAATTGCTTAGCTGTGTGACCTTGGGCAAGCCACTTAACCCCATTGCCTTAAATAAATTTTTTTTAAAAACAAAAAAAAACACTAAATAGAGATTTGTTTTGCAATAAACACATGCTCTCCCAAAAAAGTAGGAGGGGAAAAAGATTTGGGATGAATCCAGCAATGCTAAGACTGCCCTGCCATCTTTCTACCCCCCACCTCCATCTGAAGTTGGCAACCTCATTACTATAACTCTACTGCATCTTCCATGATAATTAATTTCCATGGTTTTAGCTCTACCAGTCTCCTTTCTCAGTACCTTGTTGGGACTGTTTCCTTGGATACCTTTTGTTCCCCTATTCACTTCTCATGTTTACCAGCATCCAGGTCAAAGGGTGATAGTATCTTCACTTTCCTCCTGCTCAGGCAATGCCTATTTGCATTCCTGAGAACCCAGCAAAGCAGTCAATGCCAATAGTGGCCATAGCAACATGGAAATAGCAACCTGGTGGCTTCACTTTTAAGAACACTAGTGTTGGCCCCAGGTTTCCCTAAACCCCAGAATTCTTGAACCCATTCCCTATGCTTGCTCCAGCTCTAGGATTCCAGTTCTTACTACATTCAAAAGGCTTTTTTTCCTGTTTTTTTCTCCCCCCCACCAGGATTTCAGAAGAACTGTCCTTTCAGTCATGGTCTCCACGGCTACCTAGATTAAAAATGGGGCAATTTGTGTCCACCAGTGGTATGACCTCCAGGTCCTTTTCACTTCTGTAAGGACATAGGTATCATGTTCCTCAAATCTGCATATGACACAATGTTGGAAGGGATAGCTAACACACTGTCTAATAAAGTCAAGAATCCAAAACATCTGCATAAACTACATTATGGTGAATCTAGTAAGATAAAATTCTCTGGGGATAAATAGAATCTTAACTTGGATTTAAAAATATTAATTTCAACTAATTTTCTTTTTTTGACCATTCTCTCTTGGATAGATTCCATTGATGGCATCCAATAAGAAACAGTACTGAAAGGGGGAGAGGTTTTAGACTTCTCTTCTTTTTTAGCCCTTCATGTGACACTGAAAAAATATCTTGGTCCTGTTGCCTAGAAGCTTGTGCTTTTCTATTTTATTTGAAGAAAAAGACCAATCTATTAGCTTTGATCTTATGCGTTTTGAAAGGTAAGGAAAGCCAGCCTCTGGGAGTTCTAATATGTCTGAGATTTGCAGACAACCCAGCACTGATGCCCCAAGGAGCAAGGAGTAAGTCCCCTTAAAGACAGATATTCAGGACAGAAACTAGTAATAACTGAGCCAAGGATTCATCCAACAGCTCTCCCACATTTGGATTTAATGGGATCAATGCTATATAAGAATTAAGCTAAATCTGAGTACATGTTCCCCAAAGACTGAGTTAGCATAGAAGAGAGTACATCCCTAAACTGTTGGGAAAAATGTTTATCCTTATTGTTATCCCTGGAGGAAGTAAAGTAGATAGAGTGCTAGAACTGGAATTGGGAAGCTCATTTTCCTGAGAACAAATCTGGTCTCAGATAAACTTACTAGTTCTATGACCCTGGGCAAGTCACGTAACCATATATATCTCAGTTTTCTCTTCTGTAAAATGAGCTAGAGAAGGAAAGAACAAACCACTCCAGTGTCTTTGTCAAGCAAAACCCATAACTGAAATGAATAAAAACATTGTTATCACTATATCTTCAAATAAATATCCCTTAAATGCCCATCAATTAAGGAATGGCTTAACAAATTGTGATATATGTATGTGATGTAACACTATTGTTCTATAAGAAATCATGAGGGATGGGATTTCAGAGAAGCCTGGAAAGACTTGCCTGAGTCGATGATGAGTGAGATGAGCAGAATAGAAGAACATTATACAACTTAACAAAACCTTGAGATGATGATCAACCATGATGGGCTTGCTCATTCCAACATCCAATAATCAGGGATACTTTTAGGGGTTCTATGATAAAGAATACCATCTGTATCCATAGAAGGAACTGTTAAGTTTAAATGAAAACCAAAGCTAATTATCTTCAATTTTTAAAAGTTGTCTTATGAATTACATAATTTTGCTATCTCTACTGTTTTCTTTCTTCTCTTTGGATCTGATTCTTCTCTCACAACACATTCAATTTGGAGCTATGCTTATCATGGATACAAATGCAAAGCCCCTATTAGATTACCTTCTGTTGGGGGGGAGGAGGGAGGAGGCAGGGAGAAAAATTGTAAAACTCAAAACCTTGAAAAAAAAGATTGGTAGAAACTACCATTGTATGTAATTGGAAAACAAATAAAATATTTATATAATAGGGGAGACATTGTTAAACTATAGTATGCCTGAAAAAGTAATGGAGTTTTTAGAACACTATTTACTCAATATAAGTTAGCAAAGTGATGTGATAGCAAAAGAAAAACCTAAGACAATATTGGGTTGCATTTAGGAAAACAGTCTTCTGTTCTGATCAGACAATATCTAAAGGACTGTCTTTAGTTTTGTGTACCATATTCAGAAAAGACATGACAAGCAGGAGAATATACAAAAAGTAACTAGAATAGGAAGGACCCTGAAGATAGGTGAAAGAAACTGGAAATTTTTGGCCTGAAGAAAAGAACATTCAGAGGAAGATGTTCTACCTGGATTCAAATACCAAAAGGACTATCATTAGAAACTTATTCTCTTTTTCCCCAGGCAGAACCAAGAACAATGGGTAGAAAGAAGTATGCTATGAAGATAAATTTCCTAATATTCCAATTCCAATTTTACCTTTGTAAAATAAGCTACCTTTAGAATTAATGGACTTCCCCCATTTTAATCAGAAGAGAGCTGACCACTTGTCAGGTATGTTATAGTGGGAATTTATCTTTGGACCTGAATTGAACTAGACAGTTGCTGAGGCCTCTATCAACTCTAAAATTCCTTATTTCTTTGGCATTTCAAAATATCTGTTGTCAAAAGTAGATTTTGTGGAGAAGATTAACTCCATTTTGTGCTTTATTAGCTATTATTATATTTCTTTCTTTTTCTGTATGACACTGAATATATGCATTGTCTCTCTCAGTGTCTCCCTTTCCCCAGTTTCTCTGCAATTACACAAGAAAACTCATTGGACTATAAGTAATTCTAAGAACTCATCCATTTCTCTTTATTCTATCTAAGAAAGCATATGAGGTATATGAGGTATTCAGGAAGAACTAGTATGTCTGGTATGAAGGCTTGTTGATCCTTTTTAAGGGTTGTTCATCCACCTTTGATGTCCATCTTCATCCAACTCTTCCAAGAAGCTACTGAACTTACAGTGGCCATATCTTGGTAAAAACAAACTGGCAGATGGACTATGATACTATTACTGTTCATGTTATTTAAAAACTAATATAAACTTGTTTGGAATTTCCTGGTTGACTAATTCAATTTTTGTTTGAATTTCAAATTTAGTTTGAAGTTTTTGAAAATTAAATTTACTTTTCACTTTATCTATAGACTATGAGGGCTTTGGTGTTGTTTTGTTTTTAAAATTATGAGAAGGCAAATCACTATCATGGGCATCAGGCCATGCTAACTAATAGATGAGCAGTGGAATTGAATTAAAATTTAAGAGTTGTTTTAAGAGTTAGCAGTTTTCCGATCCTTCCCAGTAAGTAGTGTGTGTGTGTGTGTGTGTATGTGTTTACATGCACATATAATCTATAGAATATGATGTCCATCACCTACTGATGGGTCAGGTCACAGTCATGAGTGGGTGAGCAAGCTGCAATATACCTGCCAATCTGTAATCTGTGCTGATTTATTCATATAGTGACTAACAAGGACCCTCAACATTCTTGCACCATAGTCATAGTACTAGCAAATTTCCAGTTCATATATAATTCTATAGATATGTCAAATGTAAATAAGCTTCCTTTTCATAATTTCATTTTTACAATGAAAATTACAACATCTATCCTCCATTGAAAGGAACAGAATATTTTCATTTATTTACTTAGGCCCCATCTCTACTAAGTAACCTGTTTAATGTAATCCAATATTTTCTCCTTCTCTTTCTGTGTGTTGTTTCTGTAACTCTATCCATGCTCTTTTCCGCATCCTCTTTGGAAGAAAAAATCCAAAAACAAATCTTTAAAGACCATCTCAAAAAACCACAGAACGGTTGGTATCAAATGAAAATAAAGCTTGTGGTTTTCTCTCAGGGAACTTCCTGTCTCTCTTAAAATACTCTGAATAATTAGCAGCAGCTTGAAACCCAAGTCTGTTGACATGGTTTACCCTCTGAACCTGGAACAAGGGAGGTCAGGTCTAAAGGTCTATAATAAACTTCAGTTGGAAGTCATCTGTCATTTTTCCCTGTATATATGATATGCTGTATGTGTAAAATTAGGTTATTAATTAGGTACAGTTAATTTTATTTTCTGGTTTAATACTGCTATATATTGAAGGTTCTTTCTCTTTTTTAAATTTTTGTTGTTTAGTGGATCACATAGAATATCTGAAAAAAGATAAATAGTAACATCTTTCAATAGATTTCAAAATGTATAACTTAAGGCTAATGAATATTCAAGTATTTAAACATCATTGGACTCTAATAACTTAAACTATGATCTATGTCATTTCATGGGAAGGCTCTTTTAGGGGTAAATTTGCTTTTGGCAATTGTCCCAATTTCCTTCCCTCTATATAGCCAAGATGGCCATGAAAATTAGCATTAACTCTTGATCTCATGCACATTACCTTTCATTGTGACTTTAGACTGAAGGGTTTTTTTAATTAAACAAAAAGGCAGTTCATTAAGATGGGCATTAGACCATGTTGACTAATGGGACTGAGCAGTAGAAGTAGATTGACATTTAAGAGCTTGTTTTTTGTTTAACCCATGAAAATGTCTAAAGTTCTGCCAAGTTAGTTACTCAAATGGTCAGACAAATGATATCTGGGACCTCATGCAGTAAAACATAATTTTCATTCACTCTCACAAATTTTTACTTAATGAAAATATCTCTGGAGTATATTTCTCCACCTGAGCCAAAAGAAATAAACCCTATGAGAAGTTGAACAAGATAACTGGGGAGAAGAATTCCACACCTAATATTCTAAATATTGCTAGCCATCCAGGTTTATATTTCTCCCTTTTTAAATTTATTTGAAATATATCACAAAGTTTAGAATGAAACTGGTGTTGCTTCCCACATATTTTCACTTACTGATAGGAACTCAATTGTCTTAAACTATCATATGATTGGGAGAAAAATAGTATTGAATTTTGGTGATGCTCAAAAGAAGACTTTATTGCATTATTTTTGTTGTTGTTGATTAAAAAGAAATACCATGGGGCAGCTAGGTGGCACAGTGGATAGAGCACCAGCCCTGGAGTCAGGAGTACTTGAGTTCAAATCTGGCCTCAGACACTTAATAATTACCTAACAGTGTGGCCTTGGACAAGCCACTTAACCCCATTTGCCTTGGAAAGAAAGGAAGAAAAAGAAAGAAAGAAAGAAAGAAAGAAAGAAAGAAAGAAAGAAAGAAAGAAAGAAAGAAAGAAAGAAAGAAAGAAAGAAAGAAAGAAAGAAAGAAAGAAAGAAAGACAGACAGACAGACCACAATGAAGAGTTCAAAGATCAATCCTGGTTTAATTTGAAATCTTGTTATATAATCTTTGAGGGAAATCTAATTATTTTAACCTAAGTGACTCAAACTATAAGACAACATCTCAGCATCTTCTATGGCATGTCTTATTGAGACTCAGCTCTATTCTTAATCTATAGAAGTGTGCCTGACTATTATTCATGGTATTAACAGATTTCTATATTTATAGTCTGAATCAAAATGTCACATACTATTGTATGTAGTCATATTATTTCATTTTAAAGCATCATAACAATATAAATACTAATTCAGAAAAGTAAAATAATTATTGGGATGAAAATTTCCTACTAAAATGATATATCCTGTATAACCTTCTGAATAATTCCAAGTCTTGTACGTTACTAACCAGTAGAGATTAGTACAACTCACATTTTTATAGCACCTTAAAGTTTATAAAGTATTTTCCTCACTATAACAAAGGATTTTGAACTTGATAAGGTCAGAAAAATTATTTTGACCAATCCCATATCTTATGTAGAAGGACAATGAGGCTCAAAGAGATTAAGGACCAATTACTGATGGTTATGAAGCTAATTGGAAAAAATGATAGAAAAAAATGGTCAAAGAATGTGATGGCAGGTTGGGGGGGGGTTCCAAGGCAATGGGGTTAAGTGACTTGCCCAAGGTCACACAACTAGGTGATTATTAAGTGTCTGAGTCGGATTTGAACTCAGGTTCTTCTGAATCTGGGGCCGGTGCTCTATCCAATATGCCACCTAGCTGCCCTGAACAGGCAGTTCTTAAAAGAAATAATAAAATTTCAATAAAATTTGGGAAGAACCAAAAGACAAGGGAACTCACATCTCAAAATATTCCAAGATTCATCATAGTCATCTAAGCAATCCTAAAGAGTTACTAGACAAGGTGACATTCTGGATTCATAAGGTTTCTAATTAGATTTAAACAGTACAATAATTAATATGTTTTCTGAACAACATAATATAACATTTTCTATAATGTCAAAGTCTTGGTAAGGAAATCCAAGGGAAAATTAAAGTGAGTCTTTTTTTCCTAGTCCAGGCCAGAATATGGAAATGAGGGTCTTAGATTCTCACCAGGAATGAGGGAATGGGTAGCTGGTGTGGAATGGGTAGCTGGTGTTTAGAAGAGGAGTTTGTTCTCTGGCGATATGGCATTCACTATCATAGAGATTTGGAAAACAAAAGGGGGGACCAATGAATATGAGAAGAATAAAAATGAAGTTCATCTCTGAAGGTGGGTAATTTAAGATTCTAGGCTGACCCTGTAGTTTCTAACATGTATTTCAACTTTATATGCCACTTAGTTATGTCCTAGGAAGCATCCAGAAATTCCAATTATAACAGGCCAGAAGGAGATGCAAGAGCTGATACATTCAGAGGCAGGTAGGTGGTACAGTGGATAGAGCACTGGGCTTGGAGTCAGGAGGATCTGAGTTCAAATCCCACATCAGACAAACAATAATTGCTTAACCATGTAACCTTGGGCAAGTCACTTAAGCTCATTGCTATAAAATAAATTTAAAAAAATGTTAAGAAATATTGTATTCGCAAACAGAAATCTGCTGTCCCAGAATCTGATTTGGAGCAAGCCTAGCAGGGGTTTTTGTCCTGAGTCTTAAAATGTAGAACAATAAAACAGGAGGTGTTATGTTCACCCCTCTTCATACCCAGCCCCCAGTAGGGTTGCCTTGTGGTCCTCAAGAAGCCCAGTAAGGAGAGGAATTTATATAAGCCCTACCACATGATTGCTTGTTCAGCGTCTTGAGAAAAACTTCTCCTGGTAGATAAATTACATATTATATTCTTTCACTAGATAATTAATAAAATGAAACCTTGCTTTTCCATATACTTAAGAAAGAAAGCTTTTGAAAACAAAAGGGATGTTTGTACTATTACAGTATAGTAGATATCATATGGAATACTTATGAAGTACAGTACCTCTGTCTCTTGGCTTCCTTCAAGTCCCAGTTAAAGTCCCATCTTCTACAAGAAGCCTTTTCTCATTCCCCTGTAATGCCAATGCCTTCCCTCTATTGGTTATTTCCAATTTATCCTGTAAAGACCGTGTTTATACAAAGTTGTTTGTATTGTGTCTCTCCCATTTGACCATAAGTTCTTTGAGGGATTATCATATTCCCTTTCTTTGTATCACCAGTGCCTGGCAAGTAGTATTAGTGAATGATTGGCACCATCTATATTTATGCCACAAGTGTAATGTCTTTGGAGACAAAGATTATTCTGTCTTTCTGTCTATATCCCTACAATCAGAAATATAGAGATAGGAGATGGGGAGCTTCTGGTGAGGAACCACCTCTACTGATATAGATCAGCAATGCATATAAAAGGCACTTAATATAAGCTTATTAAATAAATGATATTTATAATAGCTTTTTACTCAAGGAAAGCTCTATATTAATATGCTCCAGTTCCATCAAATAATAGAATATTTGGTAGGTTGGTTAAGATTTATTGGTATCTTAGACTAGCCCTATTCCAATTTAGCTTTTATCTTTTTTATAGTCCCTTCCTTATTTCCTCAGCCTAGAAGCAATGGGCTCTTTCCCTAATCATGACTCTTGGGACCAAGAAGCACTGAAAGCATTTGGCCATCTCCAAACAATGAATGTTTGACAAGTTGAGCCATGCATTTGCTCTCAAATCATCCCTATCTTCCCATAAACTGAGTGGTACCTCCCACACATCATCTTTGTCCACAACTGACTCAAGTACATCGTAAAGGATGATAAGATTAAGAAGACCAGCATGCAGCAGTTTATCAAGATTTATGACGAAGTCCACCCAGAACATGACCTACCCTACTGGTATCTTGACTTTCATCAGCATTAAGAAGGCCAGCAAGTATTTCCATCTGGTGGATGACACCAAGTCCATTTTGCTATTCACTGTATTACAACTGAGGAGGCAAAGACATACTGCAAAGAGAAAAAGACCTTTGTGGAAGCTAAGGTCATGACTCATAATGCTATCCAAACCTGTTCAAGAAGTGAATGACACCATTCAGATAGATCTAGAGACTGATAAGAATATGGATTTCATGAAGTTGGATACTGGTAACCTGTATACGATGATTGGTGGATCCAGCTTGGGTCAAATTAGTGGGATCACCAACAGGGAGACACATCCAACCTCCTTTGATGTAGTCCACATGAAAGATGCCAATGGCATTAGTTTTGTCACCATGCTTTCCAATGCTTTTATTATCAGCACAGGGAACAAGTCTTGTATTTCTCTGCACACTATATGAATCATATGACTATTTTCCTCAAGATTTGGGCGGGGGGGGTGCTGAGACAAGTTGGTGGAAAGAAGACAGAAAAAGACTACTCTAAATGCCTTTAAATAATAACTCTAGACAAATTCTAGAGAGGCTGAACCCACCCACAGAAAGACAGAATGAAACTATTTTCCAGGTCAAGAAAACTTGGAAGATCCTCAGGGTCTGTTAAATCTGGATTAGAAACAGTCCCAGCAGGGATCCTCCTCACAGTTCCAGGGTAGGGGGGAGTGCTTGTGGTTATCCACAGACTAGAGCACAGGCCCAGGAGAGCAGTCAGAGCCTCTCATAAGACCTTGAAGGAATTGAGGCTCAGGGCAGGGGTTAGCCCTGAAAACAACTGCAGAAACTCTCAAGAGCTTAGGATAGTGCATCCTCTATCCTAGAAGCAGACTCCACTTTAACAAAGAGTTAAAATCAAGTCATAGGTTGGGGAAATGAGCAAACAGAAGGAAAAGAAATTCAATCATAGATATTAGTTTGGTCCTATGGAGGATCAAAATGCACACTTAGATAATAAAGTCAATGTTTCTGTATCCAAAGCCTCCAAGAAAAATATGAATTGGTCTAAGGCTATGGAAGAGTTCAAAAAAGATTTTGAAAATCAAGTAAGGGAAGTAGAAGAAAAATTGGGGAAATGAGGTGGGGGCAGAGCCAAGATGGCAAGAAGAATGATTGTGTCTTAGGACCTCTCTCATAAATCTTCCAAACTAAGGACTCTAACTAAATTTTCAAGAGACAGAACCCAGTGAGGTAACCTGTAAAAGAGCAAAAAGGCTCTGCTCCCTGGGGTTGGAGGGGCGGCCCGCCAGAGAGGTGGCCTGCCAGAGCAAAGAACTTCAGCCTCCTGGAGGCAACCCCAGGGCACTGGGACCCTTAGCTCACAGCAGTGGGGGAGTTCCCTGAGCTAAGCCCCAGGGAGCACTGAGCACAAATTGGGGGAAGAGTGGGGGACCTCTGCCAGAGTGAGCACATGAAGCCCAGCCCTCAGGGCACACAGAGAGCCAAGTGGCCAGCTCAGCCAAGTCCCAGGAAACAGAAGCAGGAGGATCCAGAGCCATAAGAAGGAGCCCCCAGGGCATGAGCCCATTGAACCTAGGGAAGGGAGTGAAGAGAGACTGCCAAGCTCTGTCCTCTGCCCCTGGAACAGGACTCTGGGGCTCTGACCACATTCAGATTCTGATCACAATCTAGGCCCCCCCATAGAACAGCAGGGCCCCCCACCTCAGCCCTGTGGCAGAGCGGGGCACATATGGTCATTCACAGATCAGGAGGGAGGACAGAGCCTCACACATTGAGACCCTTATGGGAGTGTCCCTAAAGCTCAGGAAGCACCCCAAAAGCAGGCTTAGGCTGGGAAAATGAGCAAGCAGAGAAAAAAGAGGAACACCATTGAGAAATATTTTGCATAAGAGCCCAAGAAGGATCAAAACACTCAGTCTGAAGATGAAGAAGCACAAGCTACTGCATCTAAAGACTCCAAGAAAGACAGAAATTGGGCTCAGGCTATGACAGAGCTCAAAAAAGACTTTGAAAATCAAATGAGGGTGTTAGAAGAAAAACTGGGGAAAGAAATGAGAGAGATGCAGGAAAAGCATGAAAATGAAGTCAGCAGCTTAGTCAAGGAAATCCGAAAAAAATGCTGAAGAAAATAGCATGCTAAAAACCAGCTTAGGTCAAATGGATAAAACAGTTCAAAAAGTTATTGAGGAGGGGGCGGCTAGGTGGCATAGTGGATAAAGCACTGGCCTTGGAGTCAGGAGTACTTGGGTTCAAATCTGGTCTCAGACACTTAATAATTACCTAGCTGTGTGACCTTGGGCAAGCCAGTTAACCCCATTGCCTTGAAAAACTTAAAAAAAAAGTTATTGAGGAGAAGAATGCTTTAAAAAGCAAAATTGGCCAGATGGAAAAACAGATAAGAAAACTCTCTGAGGAAAATAAATCCTTCAAACAAAGAATAGAACTCGGGGAGATTGCTAAATTTACGAGAAATCAGGACTCATTACTTCAAAACCAAAAGAATGAAAAATTAGAAGAAAATGTGAAACATCTCATTGGAAAAACAACTGATATGGAAAACAGACTTAGGAAAGATAATTTTAAAAATTACTGGAATACCTGAAAGTCATGATCAGGAAAAGAGCCTTGACATCATTTTCAAATAATTACTACAGAAAAATTTCCCTGATATCCTAGAAGCAGAGGGCAAAATAGAAATGGAGAGAATCCACTGATCCCCCTGAGAAAGAGATCCCAAAAAACCAACCCCCAGGAATATTATAGCCAAGTTCCAGAACTCCCAAGTCAAAGAGAAAATATTACAAGCAACCAGAAGGACACGGTTCAAATATCGTGGAGCTGCAGTCAGGATCACACAGGACTTAGCAGCAACTACATTAAAAGCTCGTAGGGCTTGGAATATAATATACTAGAAGGCAAAAGAGCTTAGAATGCAACTGAGAATCAACTACCCAGCCAAACTGAATGTCCTCTTCCAGGGAAAAAGATGGACTTTCAATGAATTAGGGGAATTTCAAATGTTCCTGTTGGAATGGCCAGAGCTGAACAGAAGATATGATCTTCAAATACCGGACTCACGTGAAGCATAGAGATTGGGAAGGGGAAAATATGAGGGACTTAATGATGAACTGCATGTATTCCTGCATAGAAAAATGACACTGATAATACTCATATGAACCTTCTCAGTTAATAGAGCAGGTAGAGGGAGCTTTTATAATTGAAGTACAGGAGAAATCTGAATTTGAAGATAAATATGGTGTAAAAATTGAGTCAATAGAAAAAAGGGAAATATAAAGGGAGAAAGAAAAAGGAGAGGAGGAATAGGCCAAGATATTTCATATAATAAGATTTTTCTTTATTACAATGAGCTATTGCAATGACATGGAAGGGGGGAAGGCAAGGGGGAATGAGGAAATCTTTGCTCTCATCAGAAGTGTCTAGGAGAGGAAACAGCATATATACTCAATGGGGTATAGACATTGGAGTAAGAAGGAGGGGGGGACAGGGGGAAGGGGTGTGTGTGATGTGAGTGGTGGAGGAAAGGATGGACCATGGGGGGAAAGTGGTCAGATATAACACATTTTCTTTTTTTACTTCTTGCAAGGGGCTGGGATTAGAAGGCCTGTCTGGGACCATAGGGCCAGGTGGATGCTGGACCTAAGGAGTGGTATGTGGGCTCAGGGCCTCTTGGCCCCAGGGCCAGGGATCTGTCTGCTGCACCACTCAGCTACCCTACAGCAGAGTCAAAGGAGAGAGAAAATATAGTACATGGTAGTGCAGAAATACGAAAGGAGGGAGTTGTGATCAGCAATGGCAACAGTGGAAAAATATGGAAGTAACTTTTGTGATGGACTAATAATAAAGAATGTGATCCACCTGCGACAGAGTTGTTGGTGTTGAAACAAAGACTAAAGCACATTTTTTATTGTTATTATTCTTGGGGGGGTGCAGGGCAAATGGGGCTGGGTGGCCTGCCTGGGGCCACATAGCAGGGTGATCGTTGGGTGTCTGAGGCCGGATTTGGACCTGGGTGCTTCTGGTTCAAGGGCCAATGCTCTGTCTGCCACCCAGCCACCCCTACTATTATTATTATTTTATTTTATTTTGGGTCTTTTTTTCCTTTTTTTGGTTTTTGCAGGGCAGTGGGGTTGGGGTGGCTTGTATGTCACACGGCTGGGTGATTATTGGGTGTATGGGGCCAGATGTGGGCTTGGGTGCTCATGGCTCCAGGGCTGGTGCTCCATCCATTGCGCCACCTGGCCATACCTACAATTATTACTATTATTTTTTTAATTTTAATTTTTTTCTCTCCCTTTTACTTTATTGCTCAAGCGAGTCTATATTTTTTGGGGGAGGGGGTATTTTGTTTACTCTTAAACAAGAATATTTTATTAATGTATAAAAACATTGTACAAAACGAGAATAAATAAATATTAAATATAAAATTTAAAAAAAAAAAGAAGAAAAATTGGGAAGAGAAAAGAGATTAGTTTGGGGAATATCATGAAAACCAAGTCAGCAGCTTGATGAAGGAGATACAAAAAATACTGGAGAAAATACGTCTTAAAAACCAATTTAGGCTAAATGGAAAAAGTGGTCTAAAAGTCCAATGAGGAGAAGAAAGCCTTAAAAGTCAGAACTGGCCAGATGGAAAAGGAGATACAAAAGCTCTTTGAAGAAAATAATTTCTTCACAGGTAGAATGGAGCTAAGGGAAGCTGATGCTTTTGTGAGAAATCAAGAAATAATAAAACAGAACCAAAAGAATGAAAAATTAGAAGAAAATGTGAAATATCTCATTGGAAAAACAACTGACCTTGAACAGGTCTAGGAGAGATGATTTAAAAATTATTGGGCTTTGGGGGTAGCTAGGTGGGTCAGTGGATAGAGCACTGGCCCTGGAGTCAGGAGTACCTGAGTTCAAATCCAGCCTCAGACACTTAATAATTACCTAGCTGTATGGCCTTGTGCAAGCCACTTAACTCCAATGCTTTGCAAAAACAAAAACAAAAACAAAATTAGTGGGCTACCTGAACATTATGACCAGGAAAAGTACCTAGACTTAATTTTTCAAGAAATAATTCAAGAAAAAATTGCCCTGATATCCTAGAAACAGAGGGCAAAATAGAAATTGAGGGAATCCACCGATTACCTCCTAAAAGCGATCCCTAAATGAAAACTCCCAAGAATATTATACTCAAATTCCAGAACTCCCAGGTCAAGGAGAAAATATTACAAGCCAGAAAAAAATTCAAATGTCGTGGAACTATAGTCAGGATAACACAGGACTTGGCAGCATCTATGTTAAAGGCTCATAGGGCTTGAAATATGATATTGTGGAAGGCAAAAGAACTTGAATTACAATTGAGAATCAACTACCCAGAAAAACTGAACTTCCTCTTTCAGGGAAAAAGATGAGCATTCAGTGAAATAGAGGACTTTTAAACTTTCCTGATGAAATGACCAGAGCTGAACAGAAAGCAAAATCTTCAAGTACAGGATTCAGCATAGAGAGAGTATATGGGGAAGGGCAAATTATGAGGGATTTAATGATGTTGAACTGCTTGAATTCTTGCATGAGAAGATGATACTGAAAACTCATATGAACTTTCTCACTTACTGGGGCATTTAGAGGGAGTATATATAGACGAGGCACAGGAGGGAGTTGAATTTGAAGGTACAATATATTATAAAGATGGTGTTAATGGACAAGAAAGATATGATGGGAGAAAGGGAAAGGAAAGACAGAATGGGCTAAGTTATCTCACATAAAAGAGGCAAGAAAAAGGTTTTTTGCAATGGAGTGGAAGGTGGGAAGGCGAGGGGGAGTGAGTGAGTCTTCACTTTCATCATAAGTGGCTCAGAAAAGAAGTAACATACACACTCAGTTGGGTATAGAAATCTATCTTACCCTAGAGGAAAATAGGAGAGGAAAGGAATGGGAGAAAGGAGATGGGAAGGTGAGTGTAGGTGATAGAAGAGAGGGAAGATCATGGGATACAACACACTTTTAAGAAGGCACAGGGGAAAGGAGAGAGAACAGAATAAATGGAGGCAGAGGGAATAGAATGGAGGGAAATACAGCTAGCAATAGCAATTGTGGGAAAAAATATTTAAGTAATTTCCATGATGGACTTATGATAAAGAATGCTATCCATCCCAAAGACAGAGCTAATGGTATCTGAATACAGAGAAGAACTTTTAATTGTTTTTCTCTCTCACTTTATTTTTCTTGAGGTTTCTCTATCTTTGTGGGGGATATTATGTTTTTTTTATAATATGTCTATTGTAGTAATGTAAAAAAGTGAAAAAATTTAGAATTAAAGAGTATGAGGAGGGACAAGAAGGCAGAGAAAAGGCGGGGACTCATCTCAGTTCCCTCTAATTCCTTTCAAACAATTTTAAATAATGTTTCAAAACAAATATAAAGAGACAGAAGTCACAAAAGGACAAAATGAAACAATTTTTCAGGCTAAAGCAACTTAAAAGTCAGGTAGAGAAAGATCTGTCACACTAAGGGACAATGGAACCCAGTTCAGTACAGGCCTCCCCCCAGCAGCAAGCATCAGTGGGCCTTAGCTCTGGCTCAATCAGCAGCAGCAGCATCCTTTGGAGCTCTCAGCTCACAGATGCTTCAGGGGATTGGATAACTGGAAGAAAAAGATGACAGTGGTCCCTTTGCTAGCACTGGGTGTGGGACTTTGTGGATGCAATCCCAGGACTGGGAGAAGCAATAGCATACCAGATCTTGTGGCCATCCTGGTCAGGGCTCTAGGACAAAAAAAATACTCTCTCATAGACCAGAACATAGGCCAGGAAAGTAGTAAACACATCTCTCCTTAGATCAGAGATGGGGAAGCTTTTTTCTGCCAAGGATCATACAGAATTATCAACTTAAAATTTAGCCTGCTATATTTGGGCAACATTTAATTAATTCACTCCTAAAAAGCTCCTGGATTTATTTTTTTCCTTATTATCTTTTTTTAGGTTTGTATTTTTTTGCAAGACAATGAGGTTAAGTGGCTTGCCCAAGGCCACACAGCTAAATAATTATTAAATGTCTGAGGCCGGATTTAAACTCAGGTACTCCTGACTCCAGGGCTGGGGCTCTATCCACGGCACCACCTAGCTGCCCCCACTAGATTTATTGAAATTCAAGTCCTGCAGCTGCTCAAACAATGCAACCAAAAGATATTGCAGGACCTATATGGCTTGTGGGCTGGATGTTCCCCAACTCTGCCTTAAATCATACCACCTTGGAAGAACTGAAAACTTATGAATTCAAAGAACTAGCTTTGGGGAAAAAAAATTACACAAAAACCTGAAGCTTGGGCAGGTATAGTGCCCAGCTTTAACATAAAATCAAAGTTCAGAAACAGACGGCAAAATGAGCAAATAACAAAAAAGAACCTGATCACAAGAAGTTACTATGGTGACAGAAAAAAAACACAAACTCAAGACAACAAAATCAAAATTACTACATGTAAAGACTCAAAGAAAAATGTGATTTGTTCTTTGGACCAAAAAAAGAATTCCTGGAAGAACTCCAAAAGGATTTGAAAAACCAAATGAGAAAAAAATAAGGGAAAAAATAAGAGTGTTGCAAGAAATCATGGGAGGGAGAGTCAATAACTTGGTAAAGGATTCACACAAAAAAGAAATGAAGAAAATAACAACTTAAAAATAATAAAATAAGCCAAAATGATAAAGGAGTTGCAAAAATCTGCTGAAGAAAACACCTGCTTAAAAAGCAGGACTGGACAAAGGAAAAAATGTAAAAATTTCACTTAAGAAAAGAACCCCTGGTGTCGCTAGGTGGTGCAGTGGATAGAGAGCACTGACCTTGGAATCAGGAGGACCTGAGTTCAAATGCAACTTCAGACACTTAATAATTACTTGGCTGTGTGACCTTGGACAAGTCACTTAACCCCATTGCCTTAGGGGAAAACTGATAAAAGGAAAAAGCAAATTGGGGAAGCAAAATACTTTTGCCAGTAGAGTGAAAGAAGAGAAAAAGTGAGAGAGGAGAATAAATGAGGAAAACAGGATGAAGGGAAATACTCAGTAATCATAACTGGAACAAATTTTTACAGCAAATTTCTTTGATAATTTCTCAAATATATAAAATACAGCATCAACTTTATAAAAATAAGACCCATTCCCCAACTAAAGAATGATCAAAGAATATGAACAGGAAGATTTCTGACAAGTAATCAAAGATACTTATAATCATATGAAAAATGCTTTAAATCACTATTGATTGGAGAAGTGCAAATAAAAACAACTCCAAGGTACTACCCCACAGCTAGGAGATTGACTACTAACACAGAAAAGGCAAATGACAAATGGTGGAAAGGATGTGCAAAAATTGAGACACTAATGTATGGCAGTAGAGTTACAGAAAGACTAATTCTGGAGAGTAATTTGGAACTTTGTTCCAAGGATTGTAGAACCATGCATACTCTTTGACCCAGCAATACCACCACTAGTTCTGTAGCCAAAAGAGAGAAAAAATAAAGAGGAAAAGATCTATATGTACAAAAATATTTATAGCAGCTCTTTATTGAAGGGATGCCCATTAATTGGGGAATGGTTGAACAAGTTGTGGTATATGATTGTGATAGAATATTAATCTACTATAAGACATAATGAGCAGGATACTCTTAGAACTTGGCTTACATGAACTGATGCAAATTGAAATGAGCATAACACATTGAATGATGAACAAGTGTTTGGGGTTTTCTTGGCAAAGACACTGGGGTGATTTGCCATTTCCTTTCTCAGCACATTTTACAGATGAGGAAACTGAGGCAAAGTTAAGTGACTTGCCTAGGGTCACACAGCAAGTAGGTGTCTGAGGCCAGATTTGAATTAAAAAGATGTCTTTGGCCAATATGACCAGAAAGGATAATGATCATTGTTGGAAGGGTTGTGGGAAATCTGGGACACTATTACACTGCTGGTGGAGCTGTGAACTCATCCAACCTTCCTGGAGAGGAATTTGGATCTACACCCAAAGGGCAACAAAAATGTGCATACCCTTTGATCCAGCTACTTTGATCCACTACTGGGTCTATACCCCAAAGAGGTGATGAAAAAGGGTAAAAACATCACTTGTATAAAAATATTCATAGCAGCCCTGTTTGTGGTGACAAAGAATTAGAAATCAAATAAATGTCCTTCATTTGGGGGATGGCTTAGCAAACTGTGGTATATGTATGTCATGGAACACTATTGTCTATTAGAAACCAGGATGGACGGGAATTCAGGGAAGGCTGGAGGGATTTGCATGAACTGATGCTGAGTGAGATGAGCAGAACCAGAAAAACATTGTACGCCTTAACAGCAGCATGGGGGCAATGATCAACCTTGATGGATTTGCTCATTCCATCAGTGCAACAATCAGGAACAATTTGGAGCTGTCTGCAATGGAGAATACCATCTGTATCCAGGTAAAGAACCGTGGAGTTTGAACAAAGTTCAAGGACTATTCCCTTTAATTTAGGGGAAAAAACTGATATCTTATTGTCTGATCTTGTTACCTCTTAGACTTCTCTTCTCTTTAAGGATATGATTTCTCTCTCATCACACTCAATTTGGATCAATGTACAACATGGAAACAATGTAAAGGCTGGTAAATTGCTTTCTTTGGGGGGTGGGGGAGGGAAGTAAGATTGGGAGAAAAATTGTAAAACTCAAAATAAATAAAATCTTTTAATTTAAAAAAAATAAAAAAGATAAGTCTTCCTGACTCCAAGTCTGGTGCCCTATCCACTGTGCCACTTATCTGCCCATTAACACAATCTAATCTGAATCAAAAAGTATTTATTAAGTATTTACTGTGGGATGGTACTATACTATGTGGTGGAATGCTCTTGCCATCAAGAAACTTACATTCTACCAGTATGATAAAAGATATAAATTGTTAAGAACTTACAGAAAATCATGAATATGGAGAAAGCACTTATAACTAGGGGAATCAGACAGCACATAAGCTGAACCTCAAAGTAAACTAGGGATTCTAAGGTTAAAGTATGAATTCCATATATGGAGGAAAGCCTGTGCAAGGCACTTAGATGAAAGATCCAATATGGAGTCAGAAAATTAACAAATAGGCCAATTTGTTGGACCACTGAATAGCTTAAGGAAAATAAAAGTAAATAAGCCTGGGAAGTCAGACTGGAAAGAGGTAGTGAAGGCTTTTAAACACTAAGCACTTTAGCCTAGAGTCTACAAGCTCAGGGAGATTTCTTATAGCTGTGATAACAGCATGACTAGAAGTCAGAAGTTCAATTAAGAGGCTACTATAAGGGGTGGCTAGGATAGAGTATACCAGCCCTGGAGTCAGGAATATCTGAGTTCAAATCCAACCTCAGACACTTAATAATTATCTATCAGTGTAGCCTTGGGCAAGCCACTTAACCCCATTACTTTGCAAAAACCTAAAATAAAGAGGCTACTGAAATAGTCCACAAAGAGGAAAAAAAACTTTTGATAAAAAAAGCTTTTCTTTAAAAAAACAAAACCAAACAGATGAGAAAATCAAAGCAATCCATAGTCATATGAAAACTTGCTCTAAATCACTTATTATTAGGGAAATGTAAATTAAAGTATCTCTGAGGTACCACCTCACACCTCTCAGACTGGCCAGTATGACCAGAAAGGACAATGATCAATGCTGGAAGGGATGTGGGAAATCTGGGCCACTAATACATTGTTGGTGGAGCTATGAATTCATCCAAATTTTCTAGAGAGCAATTTGGAATTACACCCAAATGGCAACAAAAATGGGCATACCCTTTGATCCAGCAATACCACTACTGGGTCTGTATGCTGAAGTGATCATGAAAAAGTAAAAACATCACTTATGAACCTGAATACCTGGAAGTACAATGATACCCTCACAACAGAAATAGAGCAGTTTTTAACAATATCAGAGAAAACTTCAGTCAATATTCCTTTGATAATTAATGTCAAATGAGGCATAAAATGGGCCAAAGATGTTTGCTACCATGATGGAAAATGTCCCATGTAGAGTCCAAATAAAAGAGGGATCTCCTAAAGATGGTGAGTTCCTCCAGATATTCCTGTCCATAAATGGCTCCTGGTGGCAAAGAACTCGAAATCAAGTAAATGTCCTTCAATTGGGGAATGGCTTAACAAACTGTGGGATATGTATGTCATGGAACACTATTGTCTATTAGAAACCAGGAGGGATGGGAATTCAGGGAAGCCTGGAAGGATTTGCATGAACTGATGCTGAGTGAGATGAGCAGAACCAGAAGAATATTGTACACCCTAACAGCAACATGGGGGTGATGGTCAACCTTAATGGATTTACTAATTCCATCAGTGCAACAATCAGGCACAATTTGGGGGTATCTGCGAAAAAATTTTGGAGTTTGGACAAAGACCAAAGACTATTACCTTTAATTTAAAAAAAAACTGTTATTATGTAATTTTGCTGTCTCTTATGCTTTATGTTTCTTCCTTAAGGATATGGTTTCTCTCTCATTACATTTGACTTAGAATCAATATAAAACTTAACAGACTGCCTTCTGGGGGTGGGGGTGAGGGAAGCAAGATTAGGGGGAAAATTGTAAAATTCAAATTAAATAAACTCTTTAAAAAAAAAAACCAAGCTGGAATAAATGGACCTTTCCTCGATATGTTAAATAGTACCTATCTAAAACCAAAAGCTAATATATGTAATGGGGATAAACTAGAGGACATTCCAGTGAGATCAAGAGTAAAGGGTAAAGGAGATTTTTCCATTATTACAACTATTTAATTTAGTGCAAGGGATGTTAGCATTATATTTAGACAAGAAAAAGAAATTGGAAGAATAAGCATTGATTAACAAAAAGGAAACAAAAGTAACACTTTTTACAGAGTATATATTGGTTTGCTTAGAGAAGTCAATTATATAGTCAATTTATTGGGGGGGGAGTTGCAAGGCAGTGGAGTTAAGTGATTTGCCCAAGGTCACACATCTAGGTAATTATTAAGTGTCTGAATTCACATTTAAACTCAGGTCCTCCTGACTCTAGGCCCAGTGCTCTATCCACTGCGCCACCTAGCTACCCCAGAGACTCAATTTAAAAACTAACTGAAACAGTAATAGTAAAACTAACTAAAAACAACTGAACAAAAAATTATAGAATATAAATAAAACACATAAATCAACATCATTTCTATATATTACCAACAAAACCCAATAGAAAGAAATAAAAAAAAATTAAAAAGAAATTCCAAGGGGCAGCTAGGTGGCACAGTGAATAGAGCACTGACCCTGGAGTCAGGAGGAACTGAGTTCAAATTTGACCTCAGACACTTAATAATTACCTAGCTGTGTGGCCTTGGGCCAGCCACTTAAACCCATTGCCTTGAAAAAAAAAAAAAAGAAAAAAGAAAAGAAATTCCATTCCATTCAAAATAACTACAGAATGTAGAAATTTCTTGGCAAAGGAACCATATGAACAGAGCTACAAATAAACAGAAATAAAGATGCACCTAAATAATTAGATATTAATTACTCATGGAAAATGGACAACTAGGTAGCTCAGTGGATAGAACCCAGGGTCTGGAGTCAGGAAATAGCTGAGTTCAAATCTGGTCCCAGACAATTACTAGGTATGGGACTCTGGTCAAGCCACTTCACCTTGTTTGACTTATTTTCCTCAATTGTAAAATGAACTGGAGAAGGAAATGGCAAAATACTCCAGTATCTTAATCAAGAAAATCCCAAATCATGATACAAATAGTTGAATATGACAAACGACTGAACAATAACTTGTAAAATGATTCCTTCTCTCAAAAAAATTTTAAAAGGGTAGGAAAATATGGAAAAATATAATATTTTGGTGGAAAAAACTATAAACTAAGGAGGTATATAAATGCAATGGAATACTTTTCTGTTATTAGAAATTATAAAATAGACAATATCAGAGAATCTTGGAAAGACTTGTTTGAACTGATGCAGAAGGAAGTGAGTAAGTCTAAAAGAACAATTTATATAATAATAACAATTCTATAAAGGAATACAATTCTGAAAGATGTTAGGACTCTGATAAATTTAATCACCAACCCTAGTTTCACAGAATTGAGGAAGAAACATGATATCCACTTGCTGAGATGATGGTCTCATAATATAGAAATAGACATACATTTTTGGACTTTGGCTATGTGGGGATTTGTTTTGTCTGACTATATATATTTATCATAAGAGTTTACTTTTTAAAAAGGAATGAAAGAAGTGGGAGGGAAAGAAAATAAGCACTTGCTAATCAAAAAAACTAACTAAAAGAAAAGTTTAAAAAAGAGTCCATGCAAAAGATAAAAGTCTGAAATAGATCTGATATGAGTAAACTACTTTAGTAGTTTAGTAAGTACAGAGAAGGGGGTAGATATGGGATGTTTGCTACAGGTAGAATTGACAGAATTTGAAAACTAGTTGAATATTGGGTGAGACAAAGAAGAGGAAAGACTCAAGAAGTTATGAACCTGGAAGTACAATGATACACTCACAACAGAAATAAAGCAGTTTTTAACAATATCAGAGAAAACTTCAGTCAATATTCCTTTGATAATCAATGTCAAATGAAGCATAAAATGGGCCAAAGATGTTTGCTACCATGATGGAAAAATGTCCCATGTAGAGTCCAAATAAAAGAGGGATCTTCCAAAGATGGTGAGTTCCTCCAGATATTCCTGTCCATAAATGGCTCCTGACATGAATGATGACTCCAGCAAGCCACAGAATACAAGTATGTCTCCTAAATGTGATCCATAATCACCTAAAAGTGATTTAATCAGTTGTCAGATAGCAACCAGTTGCTGTATTTATCTCCACAGCAGTTCTGATATGTCTCTCTAATACACTTTCGCAACCACCAACCTTATTCAGGTCCTCTTTCCCTTTCACCTGGGACAATTTGGAAACTTATAATTGAATAATAATCAAGTAGATGACTAAAATCAACTAGCCATGTTCAGTCTCCCAATTAAGCTTACATCAGATCTGCTGGGTTTTGACTTTGAGAATTTGATGTTCCTGACTGAATAGTTCCCATCATGAATAGTAATTGTACCAAACACCAAGAAATAGAAATGTCTCCTAAATGAGAACCATAATCACTCAAAAGTATTCTGCTCAACTAACCCCACAGGAAAAATCAAATAATGAAGAATACCTTTTGTCTTGATAATGATTCACAGGAAAATGAACATGCCATAGAATTGATCCATCAATGCATATATCTTGTACTAACACTGCAGAGAGACAGTGATAGCTCATATTTTCCACTGGCATCCATGATATATCAGAAGAAGAAGAAGGCCCCTAATATGACTCCTTATGGAAGATGATATACTTTAGTTGCCCAAGATGTATGGATGAGTGATAATTTGCATCAGTGGAGGGAGAATTGATATCAGTGAGATCATAGATTCATTCAAGCATGCAGTGACTGATTATTTCTATCAAGATAATCAAATTGATTCTATATCATCCCTAATGTTTAATCATATGTGTTTTGAGGGCTGGATTGATTTCATTTTAAATCTTATATTTCCAGGGAAAAGTAATAATGTACGTAAAAAGATAGTCTCAGGGTCAGAATGACCTGGTTCCTGCCTCTAAAACATTCAGCCTAAAACAATCTAGAGAAGTTGCTTGATTTCTCAGGGCCACTGATAACTCATGAAAACATTAAGTACAGTACCAATCTACAATGGTAGAGGGAATTTCCTATGCCTGTGAAATCATAGGTCCACACCAAAAAGAATCTCCAGTGACTAACATAGAACACGATAAACTTAAAAGTGCTTGTAGAGGGGCAGCTAGATGGCACAGTCATTAGTACACCGGCCCTAGAGTCAGAAGGACCTGAGTTCAAATCTGACCTCAGATATCTAATAATTACCTAGTTGTGTGACCATGGGCAAGTCACTTAACCCCATTGCCTTGTAAAAATAATAAAGTGCTTATAGAGTTCAAATGTGGAAATATTTCAGTCCTCCAAAGATCTTTTAATATTTCCAGTTATAGGGGCAGCTAGGTGGCATAATGGATAGAGTACCAGCCCTGGAGTCAGGAGGACCTGAGTTCAGATTTGACCTCAGACCTAATAATTACCTAGCTGTGTGACCTGGGGCAAGTCACTCAACCCCATTGCCTTAAATTTTAAAATATTAAAATATTTCCAGTTATATCAGTCCCAAAATATTCTACTGGTTTAACCTAATTCAACAAGCATTAAAATCCTACTTTATGCAAGGCCCTGCATATACTGAAAGTAAAGCAATCCTTCCCTCAAGACATTTATTTTCTGATGGGGACTACAACATGGAAATAGATAAGCACATATATAATAATTTGAGGAGGAAAGAAGAAACACTATCAGCTAAGGAGATCAGGAAAGTCTTTCCACAAGAGATGGAGCATGAGTTGAGCCTTTAAGAAAGCTAAAAATTCTCAGAGGTAGAACTAAGGAATAAGTGTTCTCCAGGTGAGGGCTAGAATATGTATAGTAACTGCTGAATGATAACCAGTAGGTTAATCTGTCTGAAAAAAAGAACGTGTGAAAGAGAAAAACAAAAATTGCCCTTCCTCAGAGCTTTACATTTCATGAGCCTCTGCAGGCACAATTCTTCAATCTATGGCAAATAACATTCTGATGATTACCTTCTTCAAATCCAAGATGGTCCACAGATGACAGAAACACAATCCATCATAAGAGGCCTAATGAAATCTTTCCATATTCTAGGATCTGCCAGAGATTTTGCTCCACTTGAATATGCTTCAAGAACTAAATATTGCTTCCATGCCAAAATGAGATATTATAGATAGGACTTTGGTGTGGCCTGACATCTTGTAAATTTTAGGAAATATGACATTTGTAAACAGTAAAAGAACTCTCCACAATGTTTTTAAGACAACTTCTTAACTGCAACATCTTAAAAGATTACTCTTCTAGATCCTTTTATGGATATTTGTAGCAAAAAGCTTTGTCCTTCAGTTCCCTTATGCCTTTTATAAAACTGAACAAAATCTAACTGACTGAACCTCAAACCGTGAAAAACTGAAAAAGTTGTTGATAAGAGGTGGAGGGGAAGAATTTGAACAAAGGCCTATGTTGTGTAACTCTGTCTCCACTTGAGATGGCCAACCGGATGTCTGTTAACTGGAATGTTGCTTTGGGGTGATATTGGGCCCATATTGTCCCTGGACTTGTACAGAGCTAGAGTGGCCAGAATGGTTTTTCCACTGCCAATTGTAGCCTTTCTTCCTGGATAAAAACATAGCCAATGTGATTCATATATGAGTTTACATCTAGGTCAGATTATTCCAATATGTTCTGTCTCTTAAACAGGAAAGCACATGAGAATTATAGCTGGCAAAAAGGAAAGCTACTTGCTTTCTGAACAGAAAAACCCATCATGTTCTCTTGACTCTTCTCCAGAGCTTCCCACCCTTGTTACTCATCCAGTTCAAAACTGAAATACTTCTCTTAAAAAAAACCCTGAACCTGGCAAGAAGTGAAACTCTTTAATTTATCCTAAAAATAATCCTCCTGAGGAACTCAGTTTGAGTTAATTGTGTTTCAAATCAAGGTAGGGACGAATTCACTAGGCTTCCATATTCCTGAATGTCATCTTCAGAAATTCTGCTGATCACATTTATTTTGAGAAAGATTCTTCAACTAACTCTTCCTCTAGTTTGGACATAGGAGGCCCAAGCATCACTTACTGGACATATTTCAATAGTGATGAAAATAAGTACAGTCCCAACTGCCCAAAATTTTAAAGAAATTAGGGAAAACCTACTGAATATCAAGCAGTCAATCAATTATAAATATATTCCAGTCTGTCTGTCCTTTAACAAAGAGAAAGAGATGCTACCAGAAAATTTAGGTGAAGCCTATAAAAATTTTTCAAATCAAACTAAGCAGCTAACTGATTTTGGAAAATTAAATTTGAAATGGTCAATACCAGCCCCTCATAATTTAGTCACTAAAGTTCTCTGGCCTAGAAGTAGCTGAGGAGATGAACTAAACAGTATTTTGCCTTTGTCTTAGAAAGATTATAGCTCTGAGTTGTTCAGGTCACTTGCCCAGATGTTCATTTAATGGAAAATTTATCTGCTGGAAAATTAATTCTCTTAATGCTCCAAATCTCCTTGACTCATTAATAAAGGGAGGTTGGATTCAGTGAATAGAGTGCTGGACCTGTAGTCAGGAAGATCCAAATTCAAATCTAGATTCAAACATTTACCAGCCGTGTGATACTTAAACAAGGGCAAGTCATTTAACCTCTTTGTTTCTGTTCCTCAACTATGAAATGAGGATAATACCAATTGGTGTTGAGTATCAAATGAGACCGTATTTGTAGCGTGCTTTACATAGGCCTTGCATACTGTAGATATTATATAAATACTAGATATTAAGAAACAATAAATCTTAACAGTTCAGAGAAACCTGAAAAGACTTAGCTGAATGATGCTGAACTGAATAAGCAGAACCAGGAGAACAACATACAACTTCCAGAGCAAAACAAAAACAGCATTAAAAGCAATGAAATTAGTTAACTGTCATGCACAAGTTTCACCCCACAAAACTTGTAATGAAATAGACTTCTTTATGTACAGAAATGGAGGAATATGACTATGGAATGTCACATTATGCTGTCAGAACCAACAGATTTAGTAGTCACTTGTTTCCCTTTGAATGTGGGGCTTGTCAAGGCAAAACTATAAGGCCTATGATGTAACAACAAGATAAAAATAAAACAAAGTTAAAAATAATAAAACTTTTTTAAACATTAACAAACAGAAATAGCCCAGGTTCTTATATTCTCTATGCTTGTTAATATTATATTTAAGGGAGAAAAAAAACAAGTAGAAACTGAAGCAGCCTACACATTTAGTTTAAGAGCTATTTCTTTCCAAATTTAACAGAGAAAAAAATTTGTAGTATGTTAAATGGACAGACAAATGATTTCTGCTACATCAGAAATCATTGCACTTGCCCTTTATAAAAGTTATGTTTCTAAGATGGGAGGGAAGGAGTTCATAGATACTCTGTTTTGGAAGGTAATTAACTGATGAGCTGGCATTACTAGTTATAGAATTTTATATTGTGTAACACCTTCTCCTCTGGGATACTCTTTCTTCTAGGGGACTTGGTGACCATTCTCCAAAGTATTTTTTTGCAAGGCAATGGGGTTAAGTGGCTTGCCCAAGGCCACACGGCTAAGCAATTATTAAGTGTCTGAGGCCAGATTTGAACTCAGGTACTCCTGACTCTAGGACCGGTGCTCTATCCACTGCGCCACCTAGCCGCCCCATTGGTGACCATCTCTTGGATTTCCTCCAATCCTTCTCACTCTCCTTTGCTGGATAATCAGCTAACCGTAATATGTCCCCTACAAGGGATATACCCCAAGATTTCATCCTACCACCTCATTCCTTTTCTTTATACATTTAAGTGGGTGACATCATAATGTCCTGTGGATTTAATTATCATCTCTATGAAGATGATTCTCAGCTCTATATTTCCAATGCACCATCACTAATTTAACATTTCAAACTAGTTGTCCCTCAGGAAATTTGAACTCAACATGTCCAAAACATAACTCATTACCTTTCTCCTCAAATCCAACCTTCTTCCAAATTTCCCTGTTTTTGTTGAGGATCACATCATCTTTTCTTATTGTTTGCAACCTTAATACCAACTGTGACTACACAATCTCCCTCATTCCCATACATATAATCAGTTGCCATTTCTATAGACATATGTCATATGTATCTCCAATCTATAGACATATGTCATATGTATCTCCAATCTATCCATACAACTACCAACCCCCATTCCCTATCACCAGAGAAAATTTTGAAACTTGATAACAGCCAAGTAGATGACTAAAATCAACTGTGTTGAAGTAACCCAGTTAGGTTTGGAACTGTTGTATTTTGACTTTCAGTATTTTGTTGGTATTGATATAGATGAAAAAACTCAATAGTTTTGACCAATTTCATGTCCTTTTCTTCCTCCATCCTTTCTCCTTCTTCCACCTACCATCTTTTACTAACATCAAAGACTGAGGGTACAAATATGCTTTTCACAAGATGTACGAGCCTTCAAGAACTGATGTCATAAACTGTTGCAAAAATGATGTAATAAGATTTGTGGCTTGGCATTCTTTGACATCAACTCAGAGTTCTGGGAGTATATCTCCACATCACACAAAGAACATACAATTCATCACTAATAAAAATACAGCAAAGAAGAATACTAAATGAATGTTAAAGAATTGAAAGAAACAAGTAACCCTTGTACCAGAAGGTAATTAGTGGGTTTTTGCTTTGTTTTAGCTTCCATTAGTAATCTTTCACTCAAGTCATATACATCTTTTTTTTTTTAAGTTTTTGCAAAGCAGTGGGGTTAAGTGGCTTGCCCAAGGCCACACAGCTAGGTAATTATTAAGTGTTTGAGGCCGAATTTGAACTCAGGTACTCCTGACTCCAGGGCCGGTGCTCTATTCACTGCGCCACCTAGCCGCCCCAAGTCATATACATCTTGTTCTTCTCTTTCTTACCTCTCTATTTCTTTTTTTTTAAATCTTATTTTTATTGATAAGAGGCAGCATGGTTTAGTATTAGAAAGCTCTAAGTCAAGAAGATCCTGAGTTCAAATGCCATTTCTGACATTAACATTATCTGACTCTGGACAACTCATTTTTCCATTCAGGGCTTGAAGTAACTATATTACAAGTAAGGTAACTGAATAGGGAAAGAGGGCTGGATATATTTAAAAATAAGGTGACACCAAAACAAAAGTATCTATGACTGTTTTAAAGTTGGACCTGTGATTTCATCAAAATAGGGATCTTTTAATGAGGAATTTCTATTCATGCAGATCAGTATAATTTAAGATTTAAAAAAAGATGCAAAAGCTTCATGGAGTCAACATTACTGTACATTAATGCTGTCAAAATCAATTTGACCCTCAATCATATTCATGCTGAATAGCTCAAAGCAAATTGGAATGTATAACCACTGAGAAGATTTGGCAGGAAGTTTTCCCATTACTGGAAGTCTGTTCTGAGAAGACTTAACCTGCTGAGATGAAAAAACTTTGACTGTTTTCCTTCTTTCTCTCAGGCAGACAGAGACGATTCTATTCTTCCAGTAGACATACATATTGCAATGTTGAATTTCATGTCCCTTTGTTTTATCTGAGTCCATGAACCTTTTGCATCTTTTTTTAATCTTTAATTATACTTGTATGCAAGTTTTTTGACTTAGTTTTTCTCTTTCAGATCTAATACCCTGCTTTGTACCACCACAAACACAATTCAGTCTCTTGCTGCACCTTCCCCACAAAAAAAGGCACATTCTCTCCTTATGAAAAATTATCAATTGTAATCTAAAGGAAAGTTAATAGAATGATAGACTTTCAGCTCTTGCCCAGATTACCTCTTCAGACAATACCTCTATTGGTTTCAGTCGAACTTTTACCTAGGTAGCTAGAATATGGGCCTCATAACCTTCCTATGCAGGTAAGTAACACAGAAAATGATCTCAAAGATCATTTAGATATAACCCATACCAGAACTAGAATCCCTTTTATAAAAAATCTGAAAAGGGGCCATCCAGTTTGGGCTTAAGAGAACATATCCTACAACTCATTGCCTGTTTGAGATAGATAAAATTATTTGTAAATGTTTTCTTACGTCAAACCTAAAATTACATCTTTGCAGCTCAAAAAAAATTGCTACCATGAGCATGTCAACTATTCAAATACTTTAAAAATGTTTTCTAAGGTATGTTCCCTGATATCTTCTCTTCTCCAAACTAAATATTCCCTATCCTTTCAACTAATATAGATCATGATCTTATTATTTTTCAACATCCTTTGTCTTGTGGAAAATTTCTAATTTATCAATCTCCTTCCTAAAAGCAGTATTCAGAACTGAATATAGTACTCTAAATGTGATGTGATCAGGGCAAAGAGCAACAAAACTCTTACCTTCCTAGTCCTGAAAACTATCACTTTCAATAATTATAATAGTAATAATAATTATAATTTATATAGTACTTAAAGGTTTTTACAAGTATTATTTCATTTTATCCTCTAATAATCCTTGTACTCCTTCAGTATATAAAAATAACTGAGCATATCCCCTAATTATTTATATATAATTAGCCATGATACTTACTTAGCTCCTTCCTAGTTTTGCCCCATCATCCTTTCTTCCCCAGAGATAGCCTGACCAGAAGTCACTGAATTTAGGATTTCTGACTACACATGTTCACACATACATCTTTTCATACCACCATTTCCAATTCTGTCCCAGAGGAGTGCCTTGGGTCCAGAGGTCAGAGGTCTTGGTCTCTCCTTTAGGTCATTCTCATTCCCACTGAATTTGTTTCTGCCCTTTGTGATTTAAAGAGCTGTTATTGTTCTTTGTGTAAATATAATTCTCTCTGTTATTTTCTATCTGTTCATCCCTCTGCAGTATCACTTCATCACAGTCAGGTAAGAGTCACAAAGTTTGAACTAAAATAATACACGACTTACTCAGTCACCCTAAGACATCTCAGGTCTCTTTGTCAATGATTGTATCCACATCTGGAAATCTCACTAGTTACTCCCCTAGATTTGCTGCATGATGAATGAACAGGTATACCAAAGCTACAATAGTTCAAGTGGGTTACTATCCTGAAAAATCACTTTTGCTGAAGATTAGTATCTTTCCTCTATATATTGTAAAACAGTATGATAATAATTGCTAAATGAGTGGAATTTTCTTGAACCAAATTTGATTTTTACTTGAATCTTTGGGATTGTTTGTGACCATTTAGGGACAGGGGTATAGAAGAAGATAAGAAAGGAAAGCATGGCAAGAGAGATGTTCATCTGAAAAAGTTCCACTAGATTGGGTGTATTGCAAAGGCATTGTAAGTTAGGAAAATACATTTCTATTGATAGCTTTTGTTTTAATAACACTGAAATTTCTCCCTGAATCTCCTCTCACTCTTAGTGAGCCATAGTTTCCAACAAATTTTTTTTTTAAGTTTTTGCAAGGCAGTGGAGTTAAGTGGCTTGCCCAAGGCCATACAGCTAGGTAATTATTAAGTGTCTGAGGCCGGGTTTGAACTCAGGTACTCCTGACTCCAGGTCAGGTGCTCTATCCACTGCACCATGTAGCCACCCCAAACAAATAATTTTTAAAAAGACAAAAAGGGGGGAAGAGAAAATAAATTTAGTAAAACAAAAATGTGAAAATATCTGATATTATATGCCTTACTCTACACTCGGGAATTCCTGTCTGTGCATAGGAGTAAAGGGAGATGTCTTTACATATCTTCTTCTGTGAGGATCAGGCTTGTTCTTTATAATTTTGTTTTGTGGTGTTTATTATTTCCATTTACATGGTTGAGGTAGTTGTATTATTTTCCTTGCTCTACACATCACTTTGCATCAGTTCAAGTCTTTCCATGTTCAATATATTAATTTCTTACAACAGACAAATACTCTCCAATCAATGGACATCTATTTTGTTTCTAATTCTAAGCTACAACAAAAAGCAACAACAATATTTTTGTGTGTATGGAGGCTTTCTTTTGGTCAATGGCACAAAAATTAAAACAATCTTATATCCAGAACTATAAATATACTAGTCCCACTGTCCTAGTCAGCCCATATTTAAAATATTATGCTCAGTTCTGACACTTTGAGAAAGAATATGGGACACTAAAAAAGATGATGAAGACATTATCTTATGCTATATGATGATGATCAGTTGAAGGAACTTGGAATGTTTCTCCTAGCTATTAAAAAAAATGTTTGGGGGGGGGAATGGAAAATGGCTGTTCTCTCAAGTATTTGAAGGACTGTCATGGGAATGAAGGCTTAGACTTGAGTTGATTGATCCTAGGAGCTGCAAGCAATTCAGTGGCAGAATGGATAGAATATTGGACCTGGAATTAGGAAAACCTGAGTTTAAATCCAGTATCTAACATTTACTCGCTTGGTAAGTCATTTAATCTCTGTTTGCCCCAGTTTCCTCATCTATTAAAATGGAAAGAATAATAGCATCTATTTCAAAGGGTTATTTGGGGGATCAAATGAAATACTATTTGTAAAACACTTAATACAGTGCTATATAAATGCTAACTATGTATTACTACTGCTGTTGCTGCTACAACTGCTACTGCTGCTACTGCTGCCACTACCACCACTACCATTACTACGGCCATTACTACTACTACCACCACCACCACTACTACTACTACTACTATTACTACTACTTCCACTAGTACTACTACTGCTATAACTACTATTACTTATTACTACCACTACCACCATTGCTACCACTAGTACTACTATAAAACAGAAATAAGTTAGAAGCTATATAGAAGAAAATTGGACTTAATTTAAAGGAGAAATGTCATAGCAACTAAAATTATCTTAAGGTAGAATAAATTATTCTTAGTCCCTGAATCCTTTTCTGTAAAATGAAGTGTTGGACCTACATGTCTTCTGAAGTCCCTTCCTGATTAAATCTGTGATCCTTTGAGTGGAGTAGTTCCTCCACACTTGAGGTCTTCAAACAAGGACTGGATAATCATTTCCTGTAGATGTTTTAGGGGGATTTCTTGTTCAGATACAAGTTGTACTAGATGGCAACAAGGCTCTTTCATCTCTGAAATTCTGTGATTCTATGAAATTTGAGGAAAGTGCAATTTTCTGAAATTTCCAATAATGTCTCTTATGTAAGAACAGGACCCTATTGATTATCTCATCCACTTAAAAGTAATTATTTTTGTTAGATAAGGATACTTCTTGACTGAATCAATCAAAACTCAATATGAACAGGGTCTTTACACCTCCTTGAATAAATCAAAGCCATTGTGTTAGAGGTTTGGTCATTACCTAAGGATTGAACAAAAAAGGAAGGATCCATCTCAGAAGAAAAAGATTCTCAGGGTCCAGATTTTGAGAAGTTGGAGCAAGGGAAGTCTTCTAGCACACCTCTGAGGAGTAGAGGTAAAACTGAATTGTTGCAGAGAAGGGAGCTCCTTCGAGATTTTGTTGATTCTAAAAGTCCCTAAGGGTACAAAAGAGCCTCCCCTAAGCCTTCTCCCTGAACCTGGCTGCTGACAGACATTAAAATGTTATCTGCTTTTTCCTTGTGTAAACAAGGAAACTGAATTTTTCTTTAACCACAAACAGGCCTGGGTTAACAAGAGAAAGATTTAACTGTAAAGTTAGGAATTTTCCTAATTTGAATCTCAGAACAATTGTGACTGAAATAATTACTCTTATCTTAAACTTCCAAAAGCTGAAGAGGAACCTATTGACATTAGAGGCCAATATATCTTCCCCTGTAGTCTCTAAATGAGACTAAATGTTAGAACTAGAAGACCAATGAGGCATATCTATCAGTTGTCTCAATAAGAAACTGGAAATGCAAAAGCTATGGATTTCTAATGTTTCCTATTGGTGATGTTTGTGACTGAAAAATAACTTGAACTCAATTTTCTAATCTGCAAAATGGAATAGTATTCATCAGCATACAATTTCGCTTCATTTCCTCCATCTCCTCCCCCTCCCCTCCCAACCCTGAACTTATTAGCAGAACATTCCCAGTATTCAGTAAAAAAAATTTCCCTGGATTGAATTAGGGCAGTGTTATGGGCTTTCCCCCGTAATGTCCATCAAGTTTTTCAGCACCTTAAGTTGGTGACTGTTAGAGCAGAATCACAGAACAGATGTGTGTGATCCTACAGATCAACCTTTCCAAAACTGTGCTCCAAACAATGCAAACAGGATTGCTATAAGAATTTCAATGTTGGCATATTTTCCTTTCTAAAATATTAACTATAAAATTATGTACATATTAAAATACTAATTATGCATGGCAACTTTTCAATATGTGCATTTAATTCCTCTATTTTGTTCCCAAATTACCCTAGCTCTAACTTTATTCTTGGTATATACAAAGATAAGCATTTATCAGTTCCACCAAAATATTTCTAATCTGAACAGATTCCATGACAAATTAATATGGGAAATACCACTAAAGAGTAATCTCTAATTTTAGCATCATTGTTGCCTTCATTTAGTCCTAATAAAAAAAGATCCCAGTTCATCTAAATCTAGAATTTGCATTTTTATAAGCTAAAACCAAATTGAACCCTCTGCTATACACAGAGCAATTAAAATTCTTTCACAGTATGTAAATAACAATTCCATCCTGGACCTCAGGTTACAAACTGAATCAAGGGTCTCTGCTAGAATTTTGCTGAGAGGTAAATAAAACAGTGAGTACTGTACTTGTTTCAGCATGTAATTCTCATATTTTGATTCAAATTATGAATATTTTATAAGTTTTTAGGTCCAGATATCATTACTATTACTTTGAATTTAGTTATATCTTACTTTCCCAACACCCACTGTCTGATTAGAACAAAAACTCTACATTAGAAATGTATGTAGAAGGGAATAAGAGGATACAAGTGCTATGATGCTATGATGGTCCCTGGAAAATAGCCTATCTATACTGAATGAGATAATCTCATAAACTTTATAGATAAGGCAAATTTTATTAATTCTCTGGTAGATTAAAAAATCATTTCCTGTCATAAAAAGCACATTCTATTTTTTTAATGTTTAAAAACAAATCAGGTCAAATTCATATGAAATAAGTACACATCCAGGTCCCATCTTCCTTTTCTCTCTTTTTCAAAAATCCAATAAAACCAAAGTCATTCCTCCTACAAATATTCCCAAATTTAGTCTCATGGGATTGGGGAAACTATCAAATGAAATCACTAGGAAAGTGCAAACTATGCTCTTTGCCTGCATGTGGCTTTTTAACATGTCACTGATAAAAAATTGGAGGCAGGAAGCATTTCCTCTATCCAATGTCAGTACTCAGGAGAGAGAGGTACTCACAACATGGGTCAAAAGTTGAAGGGAAAAAAGTGAAAATGTACTTTTCCTTGTAAAATTCTCAAGAGTCAAAATATTTTAAAGTCATTTTTCTTGGTTCAGGGGTTCTATGTTGCCCATACACTAAATAGTATATCATACATAATGCTCTGGATAAATTCAACACAGAAGTGTGAATCAACATCACTTATTGAATGCCCATCTTGTGAAAAACCCATTATGAAATATTTTAAAATAAAATAAATAAATAGTCCTTGTTCTTAAACAGCTTGTAATCTATATACACATACATAAATTTAATAATATCATATAAAGAAATATGCAACTTTTAAATTAATGTCCTTTCCTGATTTTAAAATAATAAATAGTCCTTGCTCTCAAACAGCTTGTAATCTATATACATATATACATAAATTTAATAATATCATATAAAGAAATATGCAAAATTTAAATTAATGTCCTTTCCTGATCCTCTGAAATAAGTGATCTTCTCCACTCCACCACCACCACCTCTGTCAAACCCCTATAAAATTTTATTGATACCTAACTTTCTTTCTAACTTGTATTTGGGTTATTATATTATTTCTCTTATCAAAGCCATGACTAATAATTTTTTCACATGGATAAAAATACTCTGCAGGAGTAGAGGATTGGTAGCCCAGAAAACAATTTGATCATGGGCACAATGATATTAAGAAACTGAATAGTCAATCCCCCAAATCCTTTACACTGAGAGGGTTAGAAGGGAAGATGAATTCTGGGAGAGGGGCACCATACAGACAAGATCCTTGGAATGGCAATAGTTGTAATCACATTGTGGCATGGGTCAGTGGGGAACCATGAGAGAGAGAGAGAGCACCATCCCAAGATGTCAGCAACCTGGGAAAAAGCCTTGTTCACTATGTCCTAGTTACAACCCTATGTCTTATTACCTGTACTAGAACCTAAGTTCTTAAGAGCATGACCCCTGTCTTATTCATCTTCCTTGTATCAGTCCCATGGTTTAGTACATGATCTTTATAATGAATAACAGAAGTTCAAAGAAAATTTGTTGAATAGAATAACAACAACAGCCAAAAATATATATTGAGAATAAGAGATAGGTGGTAGAGTTGTACTCTCAATATTGGAAAGAACTTCTATGAAAAGTTTTTAGAAAAACATAGACAAGAGTGAGATGGATAAGGGTTGTAATCCACAATGATAGAGGAAAATGTACCCACCTTGGTTAATGTTCTAAGTAAGTACAAAAAGGAGTGGCCATGGTAGTATGAAATTAAATGGGGAAAACTGGAAGGAGGAGAGTTTCTGAAGAAATACATTGTGTTTCTCTTGTATTTATTGAGTAGAATGGGAATTATGGGGGGAGAATTTGAGAGTCAAGGAGATAGAAGGCCATCTAACTTGAAAACAGCTGTTTGCTATCATTGTCATCCACCTTATCCCCTTGTTATAAAAGAGTAGGTCAAAACTTCTCTTGACTGTTTATTATTATGTGACGGAATGTGCATATGAGGGTGGAAGTACAGTTGAGTTATTATTGTTATTGAGAGAATGGTGTGGTTAATAAGTAATTAATGAGACCTGGAGAGTGTGAACCACACAAGAATGAGACTATTACAGTTCATTGGTTGTTTTTGTCTAAACCATGTGAAGATGTGTAAAAGGAATTGCTTCTGGGTATGAACAGCCCTCCCCTAAACACTATGTCTTAGCATAGTTGAGACAACCTTGAATACAGATCTTGTAGCTAATTCTGTCTTGGGCACATGAGGAGTAGTTTCCAGGCCTACTTATGACAGGTACTTCCTGCCTCTAGTACAGAAAAAAATAGGTGGTAAAAATCCTGGGTCCTATTGCAATACCTATGGCATAGTCCCAATGGAAGACCTTTGAAAAGTAGCAGAAGGGGGTTCCTGGGACTCTAGGGCAGTGGTCTTCAAATTACAGTGGAAGGGCAAGCACTAATGGTCCTAAAATAAGCTGCCCTTGGACAAGAATTCCCAAGTTCCACCAGGTTCAATTTTCATAGTCAAATGTGCCTTGGTTCATCATAAGCTCTCTGCCAAGGAATTTTGAAGAAGCTAGGAAGAATATGAATTTGATAGGGAAGAAGGTAGACTCTTATTGCAACACCCTTGATGAATTTCCTAGCTCTCATGTACAGGATAGGGAGGTTCAAGGGATTGACTGGCAAGACTCTATATAATCAAAGAGTATGGAATTTTTCCATAAAAAAAGAAAAGGAAAAAGAGAAGATGGTGGCATGAAGGCAGGAATTCCTGGAAACTAGTTCCCCAAAAAACTCCAAAAGTCATCCAAATTATGACTCTAGCCAAAATTTAGAGGGGCAGAACCCACAGAAAGACCAAGTGATACAATTTCCCAGCCCAAGACAACTTAGAAATTTCATGGGAAGTCTGTTTCACTGGGATCAAAGGTTCGAAAAAGCTGCTGTAGGCACAGCCAGTGGAGTGCCTAGATCCCTGGGGATGCCTGAGTCCATGGCAGAGGGGGTAGTTTCCAGACCTCCTGGCCCAGAGATCACCAGGAACAGCTTGAGACCTTCAACACCCCAGCTATGTATGTTGCCATCCAGGCTATGCTGTCCCTATATGCCTCTGGTTTTACCACTGGTATTGTGAGGGACTCAGGTAGTGGTGATGTGACCCACACTGTGCCCATCTATGAAGGTTATGCCCTTCCTCATGCCATCCTCCATCTGGATCTGGCTGGCCATGATCTGATGGGCTACCTCATGAAGATTCTGACTGAGAGAAGGTACAGTTTCACTACCACAGCTGAGAGGGAAATCATGCATGACATCAAGGAGAAACTGTGCTATGTCTCCCCAGACTTCAAGCAGGAGATGGCCACTGCTGCCTCCAGCTCCTTTCTAGAAAAGAGCTATGAGCTCCCTGATGGGCAGGTTATCACTATTGGCAACGAGAGGTTCTGATATCCAGAAGCTCTCTTCCAACCTTCTCTCTTAGGAAAGGAATCGTGTGGAATTCATGAAACTACCTTCAACTGCATCATGAAATGTGATGTTGACATCTGTAAGGATCTGTATGCCAATACCATATTGTCTGGTGGCACCACCATGTACCTAGGCATTGCTGACAGGATGCAAAAGAGATTACAGCCCTAGCCCCCAACACAATGAAAATCAAGATCATTGCCCCACCTGAGTGTAAATACTCTGTCTGAATTGGAGGCTCTATTCTGGCAGCCTCTTCCTTCTACCTTCCAGCAGATGTGGATTAGCAAGTAGGAGTATGATGAATCTGGGCCTTCCATTGTCCACCACAAATGGTTCTATTTGTTTTGGGTTTTTTTGTCAAAAGGGTATGATAATGGCCCAAAAGAGAGATGAGATTGGCATGGCTTTATTTGGGGTTTGGGTTTTTTTTTTTTTGGCGCCTGACTCAGGATTCAAAAACTGGAATTGTGAAGGTGACAAGCAGTCTAAGTATGTGGGAGGTAAACATCTCCAAAGTTCTACAGTGCATCTTCAGGACACTGTATATTTGTTTTTTTTTTAAGTCATTCCGAATAATTGTATAATGCATTGTTACAGAGTTACTTGCCTCTGTGAAGGTGGCTATCCTGCTCTTAGAGCAAAGGAGCTACTTAACAAAACATCCAGAAGGGGAAGGGGGAAGGTATTAGTATTGCTTTTCATGTAAATTAATGTAATCCTTTAAAAAAAGCTTTTCATATCTTCCGCCTTAATACTTGTTACTTTTTTAAAAAATTGTCAACCATAATGGACAGCCCCCTAAAATCCCACCCTGCCCCCAACATAGATGTGAAGGAAGACTTTTTGTAGTCTCCCTGGGCATTTAATAAGATTGGTGCCAGTACTTGGGGGAAGGGAGGAGCTTTACCTGTATACTGACTTTAAGACCAATTCAAATAAAAGTATACATGTTAAAGGAAAAAAAAACAGAATTGACCAGCTGGAAAAGAAGATAACTCCTTCAAATGCAGAATGGAACTAAAGGAAGCTAATGACTTAGTGAGAAATCAAGAAGAAATAAAACTATTCCCAAAAAAACTCCCAAAATTAGAAAAAATATGAAATATCTTATTGGAAAAACAGCCAACCTTGAAAACAGATCCAGAAGAGATCATTTAAAATTATTGGGCTACCTGAAAGTCATGACCAGGAAAAGAGCTAGACTTCATTTTTCAAGGAATAATACAGCAAAATTGTCCTAAGATCCTAGAGGCAAAGGATAAAATAGAAATTGAGTAAATTCATCAATCACCTCCTGAAAGAGATCCCAAAAGAAAAACTTCCAGAAATATTATAGCCAAATTCCAATGGAAAATACTAAAAGCTTCCAGAAACAAACAATTCAACTACTGTGGCTCTACAGTCAAGATTATACAGGATCTGGCAGCATCTACTTTAAAGGATCATAGGGCTTGGAATATGATATTCTGGAAGACAAAAGATCTTGGTTTACAACCGAGAATCAACTACCCAGCAAAACTGAACATCCTCTTTCAGGGGAAAAGATGAACTTTCAATGAAACAGGGGACTTTCAAACTTTCCTATCAAGATGACTAGAGATGAACGAAAAGTTTGATCTCCAAGTACAGGACACTGGTGAACCATAGAGGGAGTGGAAGAGAGGGACTAACTATGAGGAACTTGATGATGTTGAACTGTTTGTATTCCTGCATGGAAAGAAGATATTGTTACTCATATGAACTTTCTCATTTATAAGAGCTGTTAGAAGGAATATATATATATATATATATATATATATATATATATATATATATATACACACAGGACATAGGAAGGAGCAGAATATAATGGTATAATATAGTAAAAAGATGGAGTCAATGGGTGATAAAGGAAAGTACTGGGAGGAAGGGAAAGGAAAGGAAGAAGGGGCTAAGATATTTCACATAAGACTGAAGAAAAAAGCTTTTTCAATGGAGTGGAATGCGGGGGCGGGGAGGCAAGAAGGAATGAGTGAGCCTTCATTCTCATCAGAAATGGCTCAGAGAGTAAATAACATTCACACTTAATAGGGTATAGAAATCTATCTTACCCTAGAGAAAAATGAGAGGAAAGGGATGGGATAAGGGGGAGTGGAGGGAGGGAAGGGGGGGATAGGTCATAGAAGAAAGGGAAGATGGTGGGAAAGGGTACTCAGATACAACACACTTTTGAACAGGAACAAGGTGAAAGGAGAGAGAGAGAGAGAGAGAGAGAGAGAGAGAGAGAGAGAGAGAGAGAGAAGAATAAATGAGAGTGGGGAAGAATAGAGTGGAGGGAAATACAACTAGTAATAGCAATGGTGGGGAAAATATTGAAGCAACTTCTTTGTTGGACTCATGATAAAGAAGGCAATTCATCCCAGAGACAGAGCCATTGTGATCTGAACACAGACTGAAGTACATTTTTTCTCTCTCACTATTCTTAAGGTTTCTCATCTTTTTTGGGGGGGAGGGGGTCATGTTTACTTTCACAATAAGATTATTGTAATAATATAAAATAAACAAACAAAAAACTCAAATATATGTATACACACATACACACACACACACACACACACACACACACACACACACACAGTGAAGGATGTGCTACAGAAAATATAACCTGCTTAGATGTCAGTATTGTTTCATACTGCTCAAGGACATATACTGAGTTTTTTCTCAATTGTTTTGAAGGCTAAGTTGGGGAAGAGTAGAATGGGGAGGATTGATCAGAAGAGTCCCCTAATAATTACAAGCAATAAACCTTTTTCTGAGGTCATCTTAAAAGCAAGATCCCAAAAATCTAGCTTTCTATCAAGAGAAGAGAGATTTCCTGAGCAGTATCAGCCTCATGGGCAAGAAAGAATTCCCAAGTTGAAAATGCAGGAGACCTGACCTTCTAGATCAAAAGATGGGAATTTCAGGGCAGGTAGGTGGTGCAGTGGACAGAGCACCATCCCTGGAGTCAGGAGGACCTGAGTTCAAATCCAGCATCAGATACATAATAATAATTACCTACCTTTGTGACCCTAGGAAAGTCACTTAACGCCCCCATTGCCTTGCAAAAACCAAAAACCAAAAAAAATGGGGATTTCTCTAAGTGTAGTTTCTCCTGAAGAAAGAAAAGGGTCAAGTGCCCAGCCCTGAGACTGAGAGTTTCTTTACTATTCTGACTGGCCTCTGACAAGATCCTTTTATGTTCTCACTTCCTAGGTAGACAAATCTCCAACATCAGGGAGTGATGCCATGACAAGTACGTGAATTGGATTTGAGTGAAGGGGTGCTGTGTTAAATCACTAGCCTCACTTTCTCCTCCAGAGTCATCTGCATCCAAAGATCAGATGTGAATCAGGACAACTGGATGTGTGGCAATCAGAGTTAAGTAACTTATCCAAGATCACACAGCTAGTAAGTGCCAAGTGCCTGAAGTTGAATTCGAACTCCTATCCTCCTGACTCCCAGGTCAGTGCTCTATCCACTGCACAACCTAGCTAAGACAAGAGGATTTCAATCCCCAGCAGAATTCTTCTCACAGAGGGCCATTTGTTAGTCTCTGGATCTTTGAGTTAGTCCAGTGTGGTTCTATTGTTCTTTTTTTAAAATTTATTTATAATTTATTTCTTTTTCATCCATATGAACTTGTATATTTTTAAATTACAAAATTTCCTTCCACCCTCCCTTCCCACCCCACTCCCCTCAGCAGTAAACAGTCAGATTAGCATTGTACATATTTTTGATAAATATGTTTACAGATTAGTAATTTTTCAGTATAATGAATTCAGATGAAAGGAAAAAGATACATGAGAGATAATTTTTATAAAGTGTTCATCAGACTCTGAAGGACTGGTTTTTGTTTTGTTTTATTTTTCTTCCTCTGGATGGGGATAACATTGTCCAAACCGCTGAGAGGAGTTGCTTCTATCAAGATTGATCATCTCACAATGTTGCTGTTAATGTGTACATTGTTCTCTTGATTCTGCTCCCTTTACTTGCTCAGCTTCAAATCCTATAAGTCATTCCAAACTTCTCCCACCATAGTATTCATGTACCATAACTTGTTTAGCCATTCCCCAATTAATGGCCATCCCCTCAAATTCCAATTCTTTGCCACTACAAAAGAGCTATGAATATTTTGGAACATGTGGGACTTTTCTCATTTTTATAATTTCTTCTGGATATAGACCTAGAATTGGAATTTCTGGGTCAAAGAGTATGAACAATTTTATTACTCTTTGGGCATAGTTCCATATTGCTCTCCAGAATGGTTGGATCAGTTCATAGTTCCGCTAGCAATGCAACAATGTCCCTATCCTCCCACAAGCTCTCCAACATTGGTCATTTTCCCATTTTCTCATCTTGGCCAATCTGATAAGTGTGAAGTGATACCTCATTGTTTTAATTTACATTTCTCTAATCAATAATGCTTTGGAGTATTTTTTTCATATGATTATATATAGCTTTAATTTCTTCATTTGAAAACTGTCTATTCATATCCTTTGACCATTTATCAACTGGGGAATGACTTGTGACCTTATAAATTTGATTCAATTCTTTATATATTTTAAAAATGAAGCCTTTATCAGAACTCCTAGTTGTGAAGATTGTTTTCCAGATTACTGCTTTCCTTCTAATTTTGGCAGCATTGATTTAATTAGTGCAAAACCTTGTTTAATTTAATATAGTCAAAAATCATTCATTTTGCAGTTTAAAATTTACTCTAATCCTCATTTAGTCATCAATTTATCCCCTTTCCATAGATCTGACAAACAGAATATTTCTTGGTCTATTAATTTATCTATGGTGTTCATGGGTATTTTGACCTTATTTTAGTATATAGAGTGGGGGATGTGGGACTATGCCTAGCTTTTGCCATACCGTTTTCCAGTTTTCCCGACAATTTTTGTCAAATGATAAGTTCTTATTCTAGAATCTGATGTCTTTGGGTTTGTTAAATAGCAGATTGCTGTAGTCATTCACTGCTTCTTCTTTTGAACCTATTCTAATCTACTGATGACTACTACTTCATAGTATAGTTTTAGATCTGGTAGAGCTAGGCTACCTTCCTTTATTTTTCTTTTCATCAGTTCTCTTGCTATTCTTTTTTTTTTTTTTTTGTTAGTTTTTTAGTTTTTAGTTTTTGCAAGGCAATGGGGTTAAGTGGCTTGCCCAAGGCCACACAGCTAGACAATTTTTAAGTGTCTGAGGCTGGATTTGAACTCAGGTACACCTGACTCCAGGGCTGGTGCTCTATCCACTGTGCCACCTGGCCACCCCTTTCTCTTGCTATTCTTGACATTTTGTTGCTCCAGATGAATTTTGTTACTATTTTTTCTAGCTTGTTAAAGTAGTTATTGGTAGTTTGATTGGTATGGCACTGAATAAATAATTTAACTTGAGTAGAGTTGTCATTTATATTATATTAGCTCAACCTAACCCTGAGTAATTGCTATTTTTCCAATTATTTAGAGCTGACTTTATTTAGGTGAGAAGTGTTTTATAATTAGGCTCATACAGTTTCTGGGTTTTTCTTGGGAGGTAGATTCCCAAGTATTTATTGTTGTCTATAGTTATTTTAAATGGAATTTCTCTTTCTATCTCTTGCCTTTGGGCTTTGATGTTCATATATAGAAATGCTGATAATTTGTGTGCATTTATTTTATATCCTGCTACTTTGCTGAACTTTTGGATTGTTTCAAGGAGTTATTTAGATGACTTTCTCTGGTTCTCTTGGTATACCATCATATCATCTATAAATAGTGAAAGCTTTACTTCTTCATTGCCAATTCTGATTCCTTCAATTTCTTTTTCTTCTCTTATTGCTACAGCTAGCATTTCTAATATTTTATAGAATAGTAATGGTAATAATGGTATCCTGTCTTCACTCCTAATTTTACTGAAAATGCTCCAAGTTCATTCCCCTCACATATAATATTTTTGATGGTTTTAGCTAGATGCTATTTATTATTTTAAGGAAAACTCTGATTTATTCCTAAACTTTCTAATGTTTTTAATAGGAATGGATTGTTGAGTCCCTTTTCTGGACTCCCTCAATCTTTCCCAGGCAAACGTTGGAGGGGCAGGAGACAAGGAAGACAAGTTTCTCCTATACACCAAGGTCTCCAAGGTCTCCAAATTCTCCATTTATTGAATCAAATACCTCCCCAGTCTCTAATCCACTCCTACTCCCATGGCACTTAGTAAGATAAGGCTCTGGTGCTCAAGGATAGCAGGTAAAGATAATTTACGCTGCTCCCATACAGTCTCTAACATATCTCCCTTGTCTTTTTTTTGAAACAAAATTATTACATAATGAATGCCACATAAATTGTAAACAAAAACTAAACAAATATCAATGGTAAAAACCAATATTCTTAAATTCCTTGAAAAACATTTTGTCCCCAGCTTACAAAGATTACAAAGTTTTTTTCTTTTTCCAACAAAAAAACCTTTCAAAGCAATCAACTTCAAAACACAAATTAAAAGGAGTAACTTTTAACTTTACCTAACTATTTCAGACACTAACACAAACACAGAAAACAATTCTCTTGAATCACATTTACCAAACTGAGACTACTACCCTGGCCAGTACCAGATCTCAGACTATAGAAACATTCTCCCACCTCTCCAGGCCAGTAGAGAGCTGTAAAAATGCCCTATAGATATTCAAATACACACATACACACATATCCAATCAATATCAATCAAAAGAAATATAAGCACAGACTTCATTTAAAAGACAAAATCCAAATTTCCTAATCCCAGAAAAAAATCTTCTTCCCCTTTTTTCTTAACTATTTAACCACGAAGCTTCCCAATCAATAACCTATTGAAAAATATAGTTATTGCCAAACCCCCCCTTCCTCCCCAAACCAGAAGGTATGGAGGTCCCTTGATTTCTAAAATAAGTTTTTTTGAGACATGGGTTTGAGTTTCGAAGTTCAAAAAATAAAGCTTTCTCTTCTCCCTCTCCTTTCCCTCTGCAGAGGGTGGGAATGGTAGAGAATGAGAGAGAGCATTTGAAATTACTTAAGATGTTGACAGTACAATCTGGAATTGTTGCACTCCATGAATGGTAGCCATCACCATAACAAACTGTCCAATAGCTAGTGTTCCATTCACAGCCCTCCGCTACAAGAGCAAGGGCTGAGGTGAAAGCAATGACTGAGGTCCACCGGGCTGCGGGTTGGAAAGTGAAACTTGTTGCGGATTGTGAAGTGAAATTTGTCATTGGTGTCAGGGTCTGCATCAGGGTCTTCAGCAACAATGAGAAGTCTCTAAAGTTTCCCATAGGCTTAGGGGTTTGTATCCTGCTTAATGTGCATTGCAGTCAGGCTAGCAGCCTCTGCCAAAAGGAGCAGCAAGCAAGTCCTCCACATGCGTTCATGGTGATGGTACAGACTCCTGCTGAGGAAGAAGCTCCGTCCCCTGCAGCACTGCCTCAGAGGCTCTACTTCCCATGACTCCTCGATGTTAAATATTTAATAATTTTCTCACTTTTGCTGGTTCTTTAATTCTGAATGCTTATTTGTCTTCTCACTTTCGCTTTACACCTCTTTGTTTAAAATCAGCCCCCTAGTAACAAATCAACCTGTTACTTCTCCAGAGTCCTCTTCTCTGGGATGTCGCCTGGTTCTCTTGCTTGTATCTGCTGTGTCTTTATTCCAGACTTCACTCAGATGACTCTGCCTTCTTGTCTCTATACAGGTGCCATATGTTCAGTCCCTTTCTGGACTCACTCAGTCTTTCCCCAGGCAAGCATTGGAGGGGCAGGAGACAAGGAAGACAAGGATGACAAGTTTTCCAAGATCCCCAAGTACTCCATTTATATCTCCCCAGTCTCTAATCCACTCCCGCTCCCATGGCACTTAGTAAGATAAGGCTCTGGTACTCAAGGACACCAGGTGAAGATATTTACAGTGCTCCCATACACAACAGTCCCTAACAATGGATGTCATATTTTGTCAAAGGCTTTTTCAATATCTATTGAGATAATCATATGATTTCTGTTGGTTTTGCTATTGATATATTCAATTATGTTTAATGTTTTCCTAATGTCGAACCATCCCTGCCTATCTGGTATAAATCCTACCTGATCATGATGTATTATCCTAGTAATAACTTGATGTAGTCTCATTGCTAAAATTTTATTTAAGATTTTTTGCATTGAGGCAGCTAGGTGGCACAGTGGATAGAGCACCTGCCCTGGAGTCAGGAGTACCTGAGTTCAAATCCGGCCTCAGAAGCTTAATAATTGTGTGGCGTTGGGCAAGTAACATTCCCATTTGCCTTGCCAAAAAAACCTAAAAAAAAGATTTTTGCATCAATATTCGTTAGGGAGATTGTCCACAATTTTGTCTGTTTTGGTTCTTCCTGGTTTAGGTATCAGCAACCATACTGGTGTCTTAAAAGGAGTTTAGCAGAACTCCTTCTTCTCCTATTTTTTAAAAAAAGTTTATGTAGAATAGGAATTAATTGTTCCTTAAATGTTTGATAGAATTCACTTGGTAGAATTCATTTGGACCTAAAGATTTTTTCTTTGGCAGTTTATTAATGGTTTCTCCAATTTCTTTTTCTGAAATGGGGTTATTTAAGCAATTTATTGCTTCTTCTGTTATTCTGGGCAGCTTATATTTTTTGTAAATATTCATCCATTCTGTTCAACTTATCCAATTTATTGGCATATAGTTTGACAAATTAGCTCCAAATTATCTCTTTAATTTCTTCCTCATTGGTGGGTAGTTCACACTTTTCATTTTTGATGCTGGTAATTTGGTTATCTTCTTTCTTTTTTAAATCAGATTAATCAAGGTTTGTCTATTTTATTGGCTTTTTTCATAAAACTAACTCTTAGATTTATTTAGGAGATCAAAGGTTCTCTTTCTTTCAGTTTTATTAATCTCTCCCTTGATTTTCAGAATTTCTAATTTGGTATTTAATTGGGGATCTTTAATTTGCTCTTTTTCTAGCTTTTTTAGTTGTATATCCAATTCATTGATCTCCTCTTTCTCATTTTATTCATATAGGCATTTAGAGATATAGTTTCCCCTCAAAACTGCCTTGGCTGCATCCCATAAATTCTTGTATGAGGTCTCAATAGTTTCATTTTCTTGGATATACTTATTATTTCTATTATTTGCTGTTTGACCTATCCATTGTTTAAGATAAAGTTATTTAATTTCCAGTTAGTTTTTGGTTTATCTTTCCATGACCCTTCATTGCATGTAATTTTTATTACATTATGATCTGAGTAGTGTACATTTTCTACTTCTGCCTTTCTGCATTTGATTATAAGGTTATTGTGCTGTAGTACATGGTCAATTTTGGTAAAGGTGCCATGTGCTGTCAAGAAAATGGTATATTCTTTTCTATCCCCATTAAGTTTTCTCCAGAGATCTATCATATCTAAGTTTTCTAAGATTTCATTCACCTTCTTGACTTCCTTCTTGTTTATTTTGTGGTTAGTTTTATCTAGTCGTGAGAGAGGGAGATTGAGGTCCCTCATTACTAAAGTTTTGTTGTTTATGTCTCATAATTCACTAAATTTTTTTCCTCTAGGAGTTTGGATGCTATAATACTAGGTGCATACATATTTAGTAATGATACAGCTTCAATACAAATAGTGCCTTTTAAGAAGAAGTTTTCTTCCTTATCCCTTTTAATGAGATCTGTTTTTTGCTTTTATTTTATCTGAGATCAGGTTCACTACCCCTGATTTTTTTTTTTACTTCAGAGGCATAATAAATTTTGCTCCAACCTTTTACCTTCACCCTGCTATCCTCTTTCATTTTATAGGACTGTTCATACCATTCACATCTACAGTCAAGATAACTAATTCTGTATTTCCCTCCATGGTATCTTTCTTCATTTATATTTTTCTCTTTCCTTTCCTCAACAAAATTTTACTACCTTTCCCCTTTGACTTATCTTTTAAAATTTTAACTTTTTTCACTTATTAACTATTTTATTATTAACTATTTTCATATATTCCTTCACCTTCTCTTTTATCAGTTCCTTCTTCCCTTATCTTTCCCTTTCCCCATCCCCCCTTCCCTGTAGATTAGGGTATATTTTTAAACCCAATTGGGAATATATCTTATTCCCTCTCTGGGCTAAATCTATTGATTAGAATTTGCTCAGCATTCACATTCTCCCTTCTTTCCCTCTAAAATTATAAATCTTTGTGCCTCTTCCCCTGGTGTTATCTTTCTAGTACTATTAATCAGGTATCATCATTACAATTTGATAATTTGACTGCTTAATAAGCTTATATTTTTATCAAGGCATCATCATAGATTTATTATTTGATAAGCAATATTATCTCTAATTAGATCAAATTATAATTATAATCATTTTTCCTTACCCCCTTTTTAAGTACCCTCCAAGTATACACAATGTTCCTCATGAGCCAAAGTATCATCCAAAGCCATATCATTTCTTGAACTATTTGTGCCCCTCACCCCCAGACCTATTTTCTCTTACTATTTTCTCCCCACCAAGGGTACTTAACCTCTTGTTAAGTGAAGCACCCTGATCTACAAATATCTTGACTACAAGTATTTTAAAAGTCTCTAAGCACTGGGAGGATCTGAGAACATTACAACTGATTCTAAGTTATGGGAGACACTGACTCAGGACCACCCAGGTTATGATGCTCTCATTAGACAAAGTGTTAAGTTTTTGTCAGCACAGCAGAATTAAAGTGGTTCAAAGGATAATGAGACACTTAAGTTTAAAGTTAACACCCTTGATTTTCATCAGGGCTTTTTGTCTCAAACACAGTGATGTCATCTTGGACCTCTTCAATGGAGAGACAAGACATAACTATATCCATACCCTTCAAGTCCATTCCATTCAATTATATTCGACTCTTTAATTATCCTAAGAGAAGTAAAGTTCTAAAGAATTAGAAGTGTTATATCTTCCCTTTTAGGAGTAACATTTGTTTTGTTTTGTTTTTTCCTTCCCCCTTTTTTATTTTATTTTTTTAATTTTTGCAAGGCAATAGGGTTAAGTGGTTCACCCAAGGCCACACAGCTAGGTGATTATTAAATTTCTGAGGCTGGATTTGAACTCATGTACCCCTGACTCCAGGGTTGGTGCTCTATCCACTGTGCTAGCTAGCTGCCCCTTCCTTCTCCTTTTCATTTACCTTTTTTATGCAACTCTGGAGTCATGTATTTGATGATTGAATTCTCAGTTCAGTTCATGTCTGTGTCAGGAAATTCTGGAAGTCCTATTTTTCATTGAACATACATCTTTTCCCTGACAACATATTCTAAATTTTGCAAGGTAGTACATTCTGGGTTGTAATCTTAGGTCCTTTGATCTCTGATATATGGTATTCTGATCCTTCGGTGTTGAGGCTGATAGGGCCTATGTGAGTCTGATTGTGTTTCCTTTGTATTTGAATTGTTTCCTTTTTACTGCTTGCAATATTCTCTCCCTTATTTGAAAGTTCTGGAATTTAGCTATAACAGCCCTTGGAGTTTTTATCCTGGAGTCTCTTTCTGGAGTGGTTCTGTGTATTCTTTCAGTGGTCATATTGTGTTCTTGTTCTAGCAGATATGGACAGTTTTCCTTTATGATGTTTTGCTGATCAAGGCTTTCTGGTAGTTCTGTGATTTGTAGATTGTCTCTTCTGGATCTATTTTCCAGATCATTTATTTTCCCTAAAATGTACTTTACATTTTCTTCAATTTTTTTCAACCTTTTTGTTTTGTTTGATGGAATCTTGAAGTCTCATACATTCATTGGTTTCTATTTGTTCAATCATAATTTTTAAGGTTTTATTTCCTTCAATTACCTTTTATGTTTCCTTTTTAAAGGTGTTGAATTCTCTGGTATGTTTTTCATAATTTTCCTGCATGACTTTCATTTCTTTTTTCCATTTTTCTTCTTGTTTTTAAATTCTTTTTTAAGCTATTCCATGAGTCCTATTTATAGACTATTTTGATACTTTCCCTGTGAGTGATTTTTTACTAGTTTCTTCTTCAGTTATGGCATTCTTATCATCTTTGTCTGTAAAGTAGTTTTCTATAATGAGAACTCTTAGCTTTTTTGCTCATCTTTGTTGCTTTAGCTCTGCTCCTGGGGTATTTTTTGCTGGGACTGGGGTCTGATCCCTGGCTTGTCATTAACCAAGAAGTTGTCTATGCAGACCAGGCCTTGCCTTTGCAGACATTTATTTCCTCCTTCATGTCCAGGTTCTGACTTAGTAGTGGTTTGTTCCTGACCCAGTCCTGTCTTTTGCCCTGGTGTTCCAAGGGTTTAGGGTTGGAATCCTCCCTGCTAGCTTGTTATCCAGCTGCTGGGATCTCTGCAGTTGTCAAGCTGCCAGGACTTGGATTGCTCTGTGGCTAAGAGTCTCCTGCTGGCTTTACTACTTTCCCACCTCCTGGGCTTTACTTCCTCTTTTCCTCCTAAGAGACAGACCTTCACTGAAGATCCTCCACAATGTCTACCATTGAAAACCTCTTTGAATCTTCTCCTTTTCTTGGTGGGATCTGTAGCTTGATTGTCAAACTAGAGGCTTCATTTATGTTTGGTGGGGAAAAGCTCTGGGAGTGTATTAGCATCATGCTGCCAATTTGGCTCCACCCAAGAAGTGGATTCTATTGTTCTTGATGGTCTCACAGCAGTTCAATATATTGTTGTTGTTGTTCTGTTGCTCTGTGGTTCTTCCTTCATTCTTATAAAGGACCAATGGCATCACAGGACTGAGACCCAAAAGACTGGTTCTAGCCCTAACCTGAAGACATTAAATTAGACATTACATAATCCTTAACCTGAAGTTGATAGCTGTTAGCGAAACTCATCTTTGGGACTAGTTCTCTTAATTGCTTTCAGTTATCCTCAACCTCCAGTGAAATGAATTCATGGTAGAGGATTGTAAAACTAGGATAGAACATTTAAAAGCTATTTTTGGTCCAGTAGCTATAACATAATATATCCTGGGTAAGGAGTTTTACAGTATACCACTAAAGTTGCTATTCATCCCTTTTGCAGAGCTGGTGATAACTGTATAGTTTTTTAACTGGGATTTCCCACATTTTCAGATTGAATATATTTGGAAAATTTTTTGTTTTCTAAAACTTAAATCAACAAAGACTCTTTGGCTAATAGACTCACCAGTGTCTTCTTATCTTAACAACTTATATTTTCATATAGTATATTAAAGTCTACAAAGCACTTCCCCCTATAGCAACCCTGTGAAATGAGGTTATATAACCCTATTTCCCGGATAAGAAAGACTGAGGTTCAGACAAGCCAACTTGCCTGAAATCACTTTGCTAAGTGTTAGAACCAAGATTTTAAATCCAGCTCACCTGACTCCAAGTTATACTCTACCACTTTGCTTCTCTGATTTACTCGCAGGAATGTCTTTCTATGGTCCATAGGCTTTCTCTATGTTCAAGAAAAATAGAACTGATATTACCAATATTACTAAAACCTGACCATTATGGATTGTGCCTTATTAAAAATTTTATTTATCCTCTTTTAAAAAAGAAAAAAGAAAAAACAGTATTGGCTAAGAATTGATAATGGTTTCAGAAAGAAATGGAACTTGTTAGTTATATGAGGATGGCACTGGAAAAGAGGGCATGACTTCTATTTTTTTTTACTATAGATAGGTCTCCAAATGTCATGGACATAAAATCTGCCCTGCCCAGTCCCATTCTGGGATCTTTCAGTCACGCCCTTTCCATCTGTTCAAGGATCAAAAAAAAATTGGGTCTCCATTCAGTTGAGATTCAGCCTGATTTTACTCTTCCTTTGGGAACTATTCTACTTAAGTATCCAAAATCCTTTCAATAAAAAAGACAATATTTCCATCACCACTTATTACTGTTGAACATCATGAGTCAAATAAAATTTTCCAAATTCAACTTTTTGGCATTTTACTTAAGTCTTTAAGTGATTTAGGTTCATTTTCCAATTCTCTTATAATAAAAGAGAATTATTTTTATCTAGCCCTTGATTCCCTCATTTGCTCTTCTATTTAATTTGTAATCCATATCATTAGGCATTTTGATCAGTCTTTCTCTAAAATGAAACAGCACCATGGAATTCCTCAGAAGAACTAGAACTCTGCCCTACAATTAGTGGATAAAAACACCTGTGCTCTCCTAGCTAACTCTAGTATTATGGAACTAGGATTCAAATTCTATACAGTGTTGCCTCTTGCAATTAAGTGGTACTGTGGATAGGGTGGTCAGGATCTGAAATTCAACCTCAGACACATTCTACCTCTGTGACCTTGGGCAAGTCACAATCTCTGAAGGCCTCAGTTTCTTCATCTGTAAAATGGGAATCATAATAACACCCACTCCTAGAATTGTTGTCTGAGTATCAAATGGGATGATATTTGTGAAGTGTTTAGCATAGTGCTTAACTTATAATAGGAGCTATTTAAATGTTAGATATCATCATCATCATCAATAATCTGTTTATAATAAGAATAATTTTTGCCATCAAAGAACCCAAAACAGTCCATCCTAGGACATTAAGTAGATTCCAAACAGTGATGCTGTGTGGGCATGTCTCCTTTCTCCTTGACCTCAAGATCTCCTGTGTCCATTTGTTTTCTCATGCCTGATTTGAACTCTGTTTGACCAGCCACCCCACCCCCAAAAATAATCTGCCAGGAGTTCTGCCCTTCCCCTCAGTCTGAACCTTTGACAACTGTCCCAGTCCCTTTTACACCCACTCTAACTTTGTTTTTTCCTCTGGAGTCATAGTATTTAACCTCTTTTTGTATATTAGCTGATACCCCATCTCTGTGGATCCTTCACTATGAGCTCAGTGTACTACTGTACGTTGTATTCCAGCTCCTAGACCCTTTGAGTCTCTTCTATCTCGCTACTACCCTTAACCTAGCACTGACAACAAAGGAAGAGGCAAAAAAAATCTTTCTTTGAAGCTCCTTTGAGACTTCTATTAGAGAAATCTTTATGTTTTAAAAGACTGTCCAAATTTGGTGATCATTTCTTAGGGAGTATTTTGCCATATTCTTTTTTTGTTTGTTTATTTGTTTTTTGGCAAGGGAATGGTTAAGTGACTTGCCCAAAGTCCATTGCCCAAGTCACACAGCTAAGTGTCTGAGGTCACATTTGAACTCAGGTCCTCCTGACTCCAGGGCCAGTGCTCTACCCACTGTGCTCCCTAACTGCCCCTTATTTTGCTGTATTCTAAATGAAATGCAACCAAAGCTGGGCAGGCTTGGAGGGCAAGAGGGAAGAAATATTGTTTGACTCTTGCATAGCTCACCTAATGCTTGTCACTGGCTCCATAAAAACATGATACTTGGCCAAAAAAAGATGTTTCAAGATGCAGTGAGTTCTAGAATAAATGTTATTCATGATGTATAATGCTAGTCTTTCTGACCTGTCTAAGGAATTTTTCTTTGCTCAAAGTACAATCTAGTCTTCCTCCTAGCAAAGAAGGTGCAGATGCTTGAAGGCTTCTCTGCTTTCCAGGTAATTAAGAAAAATGATATGCTCCTTATGTAGCATCCCAAGAGATTAGTCCCCTGCATTCATATAGTTTCCAGAGGGAAAACTGCTACTGTTTTCAGATTTCTAGGAGTAACCTCAAAATGCTGGATTTTCATTATTCATCAATTTAATCTACTTTTACAAAAGATATTTAATAAGCAGGTATAATAAGAACAGTTGGTACAAAGTATTTCCCACCTTTCAAAACCTGGAGCACACCCTTCCACAAATACACACAAGGTTCATGATGAAAGTAGGTTCAAAATGAAATACAAGAGTAGTGAGGAATACATGCAGGGAACACATGTGGCAAAAAAAACACCTTTCTCTCCTGATCCTGGAAGCCCTCTTCTACCTTTGTGGTTTCCATATGGAGTTCTAAGGTATAGCTCTGCTGAGCTTCACGAAATAATGTTTTCTAGAGTTCATAGTTAAGTACTTCTCTCTGTCATAAGGGACTCACCCTTCTGCAAGCTGCTACTGTCTTTAGTGACTTTCTTTTGTATCTGACTAAAGCCACTTCTGCTGCTTTAGGTCACCATTCAACTCAAACCCATAAATGAGACCTCTGGATATTCTAAACTCACAAAGTGGTATATACTCTTTCATCTCAGAAAACTCATCTCCCTAAGATCAGGAGGCAGAAGCAACCATGTACTCATAAGAAGCCAAAGCCATGTGGGAGGCAGGATTACTGCCTCTTTCCCACCTGACTTTTAGGCCCCAATTTTAGGCCTCCTTTTAGTCCTGCTTACTCTTAGCCTCAAAAGAAAACATGAAGGAGCAAGTTGCCTTTTTGTATGTTCACTAAGTTCCAGTTCAATATGTCCTGAATCATCATTTCTTCCAGCTTCTTACAACCAAGTCAAAGAGCTCATTTGGACAGGATCCTAAAAGAAAATATCTTTGCATGTACCATGGTACTCCCAAGGACAGTTGATATCTATGATACTTTTTTTTATAGAAGAAGGACTTCATTGTAAAAACAAAGAATAATGAAAAATCAATAAGTAGTGATTAAGTCCCTATTATGTGACAGGCACTATGAGAAACATGGATGATACAAAGAGAAAAATAAAATAGCTCCTTAACTCAAAGTACTTATATTCTATCAGGTGAGGCAATATGTCCATAAGTAAGTATATGCATAAGAAAAATGAGAGGAATAAAAGAAAAATAGGGGAAAATAAATGAGAGCAATAGGAGAAATATTGGAAAAATAATTAACTACTTGACACAAGAGGTACAAAATTTTGTCCAAGCAACAGATTCCTTTAAAGTTAGAATAACCCAAATAGAAGTTAATGATTCCATAAGGCAACAAGAAATATTGAGATATTGTGAAAAGACTAAAAAATAGAAATATAAGGAATACATATCTTATAAAAATTCCTCAATTGAAAAACAGAACAAGTAGAAATAGTTTAAGATTCATTAGGTTACCTAAAAGGCATGCCTTCCTGCCTCCTGCCAAAAAAACAAAACAAAACAACTTAAACATTGTGAAAGAAAACTACCCAAATCTCTTAGAAACAGAAAGCAGAATGAAAATACAAAGAATCCATTTACCATCTCCTGAAAATAACCTCCCAGATACATTATAGCTAAATTTAGAACTTTTGGACCAAAGAAAAAAGTACAGCAAGCAGTCAGAAGGGGAAAAAATCCAGTTCCAAGGAGCCACAAACAGAATGACTTAAGATCTGTTAGTCACAACTACAAAGTAGAGTCTTTGGAATACAACACTCCAAAAACCAAAGGCTTACAACCAAGAAAAAACTTCATCTAGCAAAACCAAGTATATAGTTCTATGGTGAGTGCGGGGTGGAAGGGGGGGGTGGAAATGCGGGGGGGGGGTGGAAATGCGGGACGGGAAGGAATGGATCTTTAATGAGATAGAGTTCTTCCAAGCATTCATGTTGAAAAGACCAAATCTTCATAGAATCTTTGAAATATAAACCTGAGTCACAAGAAACAAAAAATAGGAAGATATGAGTGAGTAAACATAAAAAACTAAAAAAAGGATGAATTGTTTATATTCTAATCTGGTATGTTAAAATTGTATCTTTTATTGGTCCCCCTGACCATTCCCACTCCCTTCTATTTAGTAGAATAAATAAGTTTATAAATAGCCAGGAAGTTAAGATTATAAAGGGGAACCTAAAAGTTACCTACAGACTGCCCCACAGAGCAAAGGACTGTAACTTGCAAACCGTATCACAAGTTAACTAAAACTCCCATCTTGAGACTATATGCTAAAGCAGGGGAAGTCATCTCTGACTTACATTCAAAGTAAGAACAACTGAACATAAAATGTTCCCAATAACTGAGCTGATGAGGATAAATTAATGAACTAACCCTAAGGCAATCTGGATGAGAGATAGTTTGCCCCTCATAAAAAAGAGATCCTAAAATCTTGTCCCTTGAACATTTTTTTCATTTCCTAAAGGTCCTTACTGCTCTAGTGCTCCCAAATCCTATCTGTGATTATATAATTCTGTTCCTTCATGCTATCTCCATCATTCCATCCCATCCCACTCCCCATGCCTTCTGCCTCTGTACCCTAACCTTTGTACCATTTGTCTCTGTGCCCTTTGCCCCTGCACTCTACATGCTTTATTAAAGTGTGATTGAAGCATTGCTCCCTGCTGCCATCATGGTCTTTCCTGGTGGGTACTCAAATGAATTGAGTATACAGGTATCCATTTCATAATTCCATAAATTAATTAGTAATTCATGTGAAGAAATGTTACATGTGTCTCCCTAGAATCCTATCATCATCATCAGGGTGTAATAGAAAGAATCTAATGAAACAGAGGCCCTAGGAGTAGGTTTTATTATGTTTTTGTGATCTTAAAGGATAGGAAAGGGAGGAGGGAGAAATATGCTGAGAAGAAAAGGATCAGAAAAAGGAAGAAAGTTATCTCATAATAGAGGAACACAAGTAGAAGACTACACAATGGGGAAAGATTGTAGGGAAGCAGGTAACACTTGAGCCTCACTTTCATCTGAACTTTCTTCAAAAGAGGAAAGAAAAATGCATACAGAGTTGGGTGCAGAAATTTGCTCAACAGGAAAAAAAAAGAAAAAGAAAAAGTGGAGAAAGCAGGGAATAAGAAAGAGAGAGTAGATTAAGGGAGGGATTAGTCCTAAATAAAACAAGCTCTAACCATGGAAGGTAAAAAGCAAAGAGATGTTTAAAAGGAAAAAGAAAGCATAAAAACCTGTGACTGGGCTCTAATGTGAGGAAAATAAAAGAGTGACAGGAAAGAGAAATAGTAAAGTAACTTATCTCTCAGAGGAAAGTTAGTCTATAGGAAAATGGTTGAGGTGGCAAAGGGAAAAATGGAAATAATAGTAGAAAGACAACAATTTATTAAGTTGTGAGAGGTTGTTCCAATGAAGACTATTCCCAGGGAGGCAGAAAAATCAACTATTATGGGAGGCAGGTACTTAGAATGGATCTGTTTTGATTGTTATTCAGTCATTTTCAATCACACTCATCTCTTTGTGACCCTATTTGAAATTTTCTTGGCAAAGATACTGAAGTGGTTTGCCATTTCCTTCTCTACCTCACTTTGCAGATGAGGAAGCTGAGACATTTACCTATTTAGGGTCAAGTGATTTGCCCAGAGTCACATAGCTAGTAAGTGTCTGAGATCAGATTGTAATTCAGAAAGATATATCTTCCTAACTCCAGACCTGGCATTTTATCCCCCATTCCACCTAACTGACCTTATAATGTAGTGATTCCTTGCTTAGAAAGACCACCTCTAAAGGTGTGTTGTGCCTCCCTCAACACCGTCTTCCTAAAGGAGAAGGAAAATAACTATTAGGACCAATTAATGCCCAAAAGAGTGGAGTGTTCATAACAAATAGGAAAAATGAACAGGAGAGGAAAAGGGGTTAGTAGTGTTAAAAATACAATCAGGTCACAGTATAATTTCTATGATGGAGCAATATTTATTTATGTCTTCTCTGTCTCTTATGATAAATTATATTCCTAAAAATGAGGGGAAAGGGCAGGATAGGAGACAAGATCTACAAAGTAATTACATAGAAAATGTTTAGAAGAAAGAACTTACAATGGGTATTTTAGAAAATTTAAATCTGGGGTGGCTAGGTGGCGTAGTGGGTAAAGCACCAGCCTTGGAGTCAGGAGTACCTGGGTTCAAATCCGGTCTCAGACACTTAATAATTATTTAGCTGTGTGGCCTTGGGCAAGCCACTTAACCCCATTTGCCTGGCAAAAAAACTAAAAAAGGAAAAAAAGAAAATTTAAATCTAAGAAGGAAATAGAGATTAAAGAAGGAATAAATATTATAAACCAATAGTCATAATGGATATCAATTCAAAAATTTTAAATCCTGTCAAAAAAATTCCATTCAAAAAATCATCCATTATGGCCACATTAGATTTATACTATGGATCCAAGAATAGTTCAACATTAGAAAAACAGTCATAACTTAAGGATCAATCCACCAAAATACAGATTCTATCACAGAGTATTCCTCTAAGAAATAAAGTAACGGGGTGGCTAGGTGGCGTAGTGGATAGAGCACCAGCCCTGGAGTCAGGAGTACCTGAGTTCAAATCCGGCCTCAGACACTTAATAATTACCTAGCTGTGTGACTTTGGGAAAGCCACTTAACCCCATTTGCCTGGCAAAAAATAAAAATCGATTAGAAACAGAGGTCAAAAGTGAACAAGCATTTTTAAGAGGCACATTGTGGATGGAGTCAGGCTTAATTTCAGGAAAACTCATCTTTCTGAGTTCAATTCCATTCTCAAATACTTACTACCTGTGTGACCCTAACAAGTCATTTAACCCATTTGCCTTAGCTTACTCATCTATAAAAAGAGCTAAAAAGGAAATGGCAAATCACTCCAATATCTCTTCTAAGAAAATCCCAAATGGAGTCATGAAGAGTCTGACACAACTCAAAAACGACTGAATAACAACAAATTCTGGGAATACAAAGAAAAACAAAAACACTCCCTGCCTCTCAAGAACTACAGGAGATACCACGCAAACAACTATGTACAAATGATATAATCAAAATAAATTGGACGTGATCTCAGAATGTAGGCACTAGTATTAAGAAGGATAGGAAAAGGCTATTTTAATTTTTTAACTGAGCTGAAGGAAGTCAGGAAAACCAGGAAGCAGAGATGAGAAGAGAATTCTAGACATGGAGGACAGCCAATGAAAATGAACAAGTGGGAGATAGAGTTTTCTGTGTCAGGAACAGCAAGGAGTCCAATGTTACTTGATCATTGAATAGATGGAGGGTAGGGGAGAGAAGTGCAAGAAGACAGGAAAAGTGGAGGGAATTAGTTAGAAAATTCTTTAAAAGACAAACACAGGATGTCATATTTGATCTTAGAGGTAATAAGGAACCCCAGGAATTTATTGACAGGGGACAGGGGAGGAGAGATATGATCAAATATACACTTTAAAAAGATCATTTGGATAGCTGATTGGAGGATGAACTGGAATGAGGAAAAATTTTTGGCAGGGAGATCATTGCAATAACCATAGGATTATCATAATAGTCAAGACTTAAGGGGGCAGCTAGGTGGTGCAGTGGATAAAGCACTGGCCCTGGAGTCAGGAGTGCCTGAGTTCAAATCCAGTCTCAGACACTTAATAATTTCCTAGCTGTGTGGCCTTGGGCAAGCCACTTAACCCCACTGTCTTGCCAAAAAAAAAAAAAAAGCAAACCCAAAAGCTAAAGAGAAAAAGAATAAAGATAAAAATGACTGAGAGCATCAATAGCTATTCAGAAATTAAGGAGAATGAAGATTAAGGAAAAGATTATTAGATTTTAAAGTTAAGGGGAAGTTAGGTGGCACAGTGTATAGAGCAACAACCCTGGAGTCAGGAGGAGCTAAGTGCAAATGCTGCCTCAGACACCTAAAACTTACTAGCTGTGAGATATTGGGCAAGTCACTTTACCCCCACTGTCTCACAAAAAGAAAGTAATATGTGAGCTTTGTTATACTCTTTTTTAATAAAAAACACACTTGAAATAAAGATTTATGGTTTCATATGCAATCATCGTGTGTTCTGTTGTCTAAATTGAAGTGCTCTTTTGGGCCTTAAGTTTATAATAAAAATATAAAGTTAAATATTTAAAAATCCAACTGAACAAAGAGGTTTGTGGCAGCTAATAACTGCTTGAGCCATAAGTGATACAAATTTTGGAACTTGCTGACTGAAGAAAAAAGTAATAACTGCTTGAGCCATAAATGATACAAATTTTGGAACTTGCTGATTGAAGAAAAAATTTGTACAAAGAGACTCAAATACCTAAAGAGAGAGAGTGTATTCCCTTTGAGATGAGCAAAATAGAGACCTTGTCCCTATTGCAGGTAAATTATAACAGAATATTTGAGCTAGAAAGTGTCTTAGGTTTCTTAGACACTAACATTCCATAGAATCACTGTGTTGTTTTAGGCAAATAATTTCCCAATAGCAGGATTATTGTTGTTTGTCTCTTCTCCATTTGAGTTAAGTTTTACTCTTCCAACAGGCACAGGTTTGTGCTTAATTGAGTAATGGAAACCTGGGGATGATTGAAGATGAAGGAAGAATTGACTGATAGAGCAAGAAGCCAAAAGAAGGAGAGATAATGAGATCAAAAGCATATAGAGCATAAAGCAAATCATCTTTGGGTCTGGGTGTGAATTTCCCTTAATCACTATTATAATTTGTTTTTAACCTTTGATACTCATGTAACTCAAAATTGGCTTGATGCCAACTTTGTTTTGCGTGGATTGACTTCAGGATGTGCAAACTTGAGATTATGGACCTCCAGATTTGTGGGCTTATCAGTGGATTTGTATACCGATTTACAGTCCTGTGCCCACTGTAGCTTCCTGTCAATACTGCTATACAATAAATGGGTATAAATCTCCTACCCTGCTCCCCTCTTGCCAGCATAGTTTTGGTCTGTCTGAATCCCAGAACCTGCACTCAGAAGGAAAAATTCCTAATTTACATAGAGGGATTAATTTTAGCTAGCAGGAATGCTAACTCTTCATTTAAAATCAGAAAGACAGGAAGATTGGAGCAACTAAAAACACAAATGCCTGAATGATTAAATTAAGTGTATGTAAAAAAAAATCAGAACACATTCAACCACAAAGAGGAATGGGAGGAAAACTTAAAATACATGAGAACAAAGACAGACTAAATTATCAAGCACGGCATGGGGGAAAAAAAGAAGCTTCAGTTATTCAATCCCAGGAGTTTTGTCTAGAAGAATCTAAAGTATTCTCATAAAAACTGATATTTCTCCCTCCTTATCAAGGCAGTATCTGATGAAGACAACCAACAATTTCATCCTGGCCAGGCTCATTAATAATAACACTAACTAAAAATCAGTTTGCCTTATAGAGCTAGGATTCCTCCCCTAATTACCCATTCATGTGAGTTAATGTATTACCTGGAGTTCAGAAAGCAAAGTATGATACGTTGTTTTCCAAGAAAGCAGAGATGCCTATTAGGTAACTTTTGACTATGCCTATCTGTGGACAATCAAAGGAAACCCAGCACTAATCCAATTACAAAGAATATCTCCTGGGTTTGTGAAACTTGCTTCCAGACTAGGTTGTAGAGGTTTTTATCTGAGACTTGCTTTTTTAGGGTGCCCCTATTCACAACTTTGGGAGTTGTGAACTTCCAAATGACTTCCAACATCTCATTAAAGCTGAATGCAAAATCTTTTGCTGAGAGTGAAAGGAGAAAGAAATGATGGGAGAAGAATCTGAAAATATATTCAATATACCCTCAGTAGCCTCTGCCTGTCAGATTGAAGGGTTAGATGATAAAGAAGAAAAACGTGCCCCCCCACAGCCTCCATTTAAAGATGGTTCAGAAGCACAATCAACTCTTCATTTCTCATCAGTTGTGCTCCTTGAATTCAACCAGCACCTTCTCTCTCTTCTGTTCCACTTCCCAATTTCATTTTATGTGTTGTCTTCCCCCATTAGATTGTAAACTCCTTGAGGTTAAAGACTGTTTTTTTTCTTATTAGTATCCCCAGCATTCAGTTTCTGGATAGTGTCCAGTGAAAGGATGAATTGCAGAAAAAAAGTAGAGATATTTTAAGGGCAATAAGGGAGAGGTTAATCCAAATTTGGTTGGAGAACCTTATTAAAAGATTTAAAAAGTTGTTTAACATCCTTTTATTAGCCATTTTTGAAATGAGGAAAACTAAGACACAAACCAGGAAAGGCAAAAATTTGAATAATCTTACATAGGCATTAAGAATCTAGCACTAGAATACTACATACTTCCTAAACGTCTATTCTATGATGGGTATGCTGACTGTTCTATCCTTCTAGTACTTTGCTTTTTTGAGTATTCCTCAAAAACCCTATCCAAATCAGGATCAGACAGCTTGAACTTCCCTCAGTACAATCAATGGTGTTTTTTCACTGAATCAATTATTTGGGGGCCAACTGAGTCTGAGAGTGGTTTGTGGTAAAGAAATCAACAGTAAGCTTTAAGTAGACTCTCAAGGGTATTCAGTCATGTTGGACTTATGTACTTGTTTACTTTTAAAGAATTTACTACCAGGTTAATCCATTAAAGCATATAGATGGCCTCCACCTCCTCTTTGGGAATAAAAACTGATTTTCAGAGATGATTCAAGACTTGTAATTGACTGAATTCCAGGAACTTGGCTTATGGGAATCATTGCTCCCCATTAATGATCTCATTACATAAGAAATCTGACTGGATAGAAATCTGGCTTAAGTCATTCAAATGAAAATGAATTTTGTGGTTTTTATCTATCACTCCTTGAAACACATGAAATAAATCCACCTGTGTTATGCCTTAGAACAAGATTAGGTAATGACCATTCATTGTACCAGGACAGTTGAAGAGCAAGTGTACACTTAATTTAGACCCAAACCTGCTCTCCAGCAGCAACAGAGAACTAAAAGGCAAACCTGAGGACCACAGACAAGCCTGTAGGACTTGGGTGGGGGGCAGGAGAGGAAACATAGCAGAAACCTGATATACCTCTGGGAGAGTCCACATTGGCCCAGGAGAGCTTTAGCTAGATGACCCTGTAGCTCAGGACAAAACTGGATTCTCCTAAGGAGGAGACTGTTTGCTAGTCACTGTTTTAAAATGCTGTAGAACTTTTGTTAAATACTTAAAATATGATTTGATAATGTGATTGAATGGTATGATTATTGTATGACATTCATTAAATGTTTTCTAATTTTATACATGGGTCCTGAAACAACTCCTGTGAAAAATGTGAACATGACCATAATATAGTCAGTGAATAAGCCAAGTAGAAAGGCAAAAGGTAAAAGTTTGTAAAGCAATTTAGTTTGTTAAGTTTGGCTTCTGCCAGAACAATCACATTCTCACTGATAGCTGGCATTGTTTCATTAATCAAATCCTTCCCAGAAATCCAACTAGTCTTCTAGTTTGCTGGGAAAGGGGATGAGGGGTGGGGGCAGGGAGGAAAGAGGAAAGATAGAAGAGAGTCAGAAAGAGAATGAGAGAGAGGGAGACAATGAGCAAGCACTAATTGTCTTTTCGAGAAATTGGCTTTTAGAGAATAAAATTTGCACATCTTCAGTTCCTTCCTGGTTTCACATTGAACCTCTAGCAGCTGTCAGGTAAAGATGACATTTTCTTTAGTCAACCAAAAACAAAAAAAAAAGTTGCATCTCCACAAGTCCATCAGACCCAAACAGAGATGGCAGAAATTGAATAGACAACTGGCCACTTGTTCCCATCTCAGGATTAAAAAACACAACTGGCAAAGAGTCCCCTGTCTTTTCCACTCTTCTTTCCATTGTATACATCTCCATCATTCAAAGAGCTTTTGAGGCACAGTTTGAAAAATGAACTTTGTATCCATTTTTATCAAAAAAGATCTCAGGTTTTTTAAACCCTGCATTATGAACAGTGTTGAAAGGTCCTGTGACGGGCAAGAGGTCTGCTTTTGAAATTGAACAAATTGTCGGTTTATAGTTCCCGGAGGTATAGGGTGCTGTAAATCTTACAGCATTTAACCCATCTGTTCTTTTCCAGCTATGCTACCAACTTCTCAAGGAAGAGAAGGAGGAGGAGGAGGAGAAATGCCTGACATTTCCTGATGTCGGTTGGAATCTAGGCTCTAGGGAGTCTCTCCAAAAAGTTTTTAAAGTAATATTTATGGATGATCGCCATGAATCAGGATTCTAAAAGGTACAGGGAAAGGGACTGGTGTTCATTAGTGTTTGGAAACTGTGCATTGAGGATTTCCCTGTGGAGGGACAAAAGAAGTGGAAGGAAAGTGAAACAGTTTTAGATTTAAGCCAGATCCTTTCTTTCTTAAAATATGTCTACACACACACACACACACACACACACACACACACACACACACAAACACACACACACACACACAAACACAGAGTAAAATCAGATTCCAGTATGGAAAAAACAAAAGCAGCAGAGTAATTAAAGGTGGGGACAGAGGAAGATGGGAAAGTTACAGAGAACTTAAATTCTTAAAGATAGGGGAGATTGTTTTGTCTCAAGTTATCCTAATTATCATTGACCAAAGATGTGTTTTCCTGTTGATTCTGAGATGAACTTTTATCTATGGGCTCTGGGTTTAATAAATAAAATATACCAAAAGCTAGATATTAACTAAAGTCCAGCTCCTAGCTAAATCTCATAACTTTAAAAATAATGACAGTGACTTGGTGATTATGCACATCAGTGGTTATTAACATACACATAATAACAGAACTGTACCCTGATAATTCATTTGCTAAGAGCTTACCACAGGTAAAGGCACAAATGTGAACCATAATTCACCTCCACACCAAGATGTGCTACAAATCATGTTGCCACCCCATTTAGAAACCTCTGTATATGGAGAGTAGCCTTGGAGTAGTAATATTAATAAAAAAAAATATAACTGTTTTGGCTGTCTAGAGAAATAGCTCTAATGAGTTTTTAATCTACACTACTAGCTAATATTTTTAAGGCTGTGAATGAAGACAAAGAAGATGAATATCACCCAGTGAGTCAAAGATGCAGATAGAAATCTTTCAGTAGCATATAGGACAGTCTGCATAATGAGAAAACAAGACACACTGGAAAAAGACTCTGATATTGGGAAAGATTGATAGAAAAGGACAGAATCAGTAGAAGACAAGAGAGATAGATAATATCACAAAAATATTAACTTGGACAGATTTTGAGAAATAGTGAAAAGATGGGTTCATGAAGAGACAGATATGACTGAATGATTGAACAACAACAAAATAGCATTTATTTACTTAACAGAGGACCCACAGTCATAAATATCTTCTTTATTTGTGCTGTTGATGCTGCCTTCTTACTTCCAAGTCCTTGAGCAGGTCTTTATCTATGGAGTGCATAAAAGATTAGGTCATGGCCAACCTAATCACTTTACCCTTCATCACTGATGCCAATACTTGGGGCCAGTCTATTTATGTATCAGTCTGCACTAAACATTACAATAGTTGAGATGAATATCCCTGCCGTACTTCATCAATATGGGAAAATTATAAAGCTGTGGGCAAGTGAATGTAGGTAATTCAAAACCAGTTGTTATTACTACAAGCAACGTTAAGTTTAGCTCAGTTTACTAAAGAATGTCAGTTATCCTTGGGTGATCATTAAAAATGAAGAATAATTATAGATTATCTCTTAAAGTCCCTTGCAATTCAAATACTACTAGATTATAAACTCCATTAGTGTAAGGAATATCTTTTCATCACTCCTGTCCAAGTATCCTGACTTGTCTCAATATCTCAAAAATCCACAATTTGATTTTTGTGGATGTTCCCTCAATCAATGCAGATGCAACTCTTCTATGCTGTAGTAAATAATTTATTGAGTTCATGTAGCCAAAAAATAAAAACAATTGGTAATCAAGTCTTATGAGAAGGTTCTATGTGCTTTGGATGTAGTATCTGAAGTAATTTTTGAATTATGTAATTTATAATCCCTTTCCCCATATTGCTTCTTCAGCCTGCATCTCTGAATTGCTACAATAGTGTGTTTTAATTTTATCCCAAAAATGTCCTGCTTCTAATCAAAATTTTACTTTTTCTGATTTGTTCCTTCCATATTTATTCAGAAAAGTGAAAGTCCTAACTTGAAAATATATCTATAACTTTTTAGGACTTGACTGGATAAATACACATTCTGTCCTAAAAATGCCCTCTAAGTTGATGGTCAGTTATGAAACATAAAATATTATTAAACTGACCTTCTTAGAGAAAGTCAATAAAAAACCCAACATTCAATAATCTTCCACAAAGCACAGTTCTTTGCATATAAAAATATTTAACAAATATTTTTCATTCATTCATTCATCATTTAGAAGTGAGAAAACCAATGGTCTATGCATATAGGACCTTCCATAATGAAGAAGAGTGGTTCATTAGGTTACAGTTTTGAAGCAATATAAATTTTCATTTTGATGTCTATTCAGACACAACAGCTACAAATACAGATTCTGTACATTTGTACATAGACGTCAAAGGAAGAATGATCTGTCTTTTTCTCTTAAACAACCAGCTACTTCATCTGGAGCACCATCCTCTCCCATGGGATTGATAGAACCAGCAGTGAAGAGGTTAACTTAAAATCTCATGGCCATTAAGATGGCAGCTTCTTAAAGAACTGAACAGCCTAATCCACATCATAGACTGATGGTCTGCAATGTTTCATTAATAATAAAAAGTGGGGGTGGGGAAAAGAAAACCACAAGAAAGCAAGACTCCAGCTGGCCAACCAAAAAAAAAGTGCCCACAAAAAACCAGATGTGGCCCTTTATAATATGGTGTTATCCCCAAGCTTTGGAAAGCTCCTGAGTAAAGAAGATAAAGTGAGGAAGGTGTGGGGTGTTTTGTGACATACAGTGGAGATGACTGCTGTTAGAACTGTTCATACAGTGAAGAAAGGAAAGCATTTCTCAAGAAGATATACAGGGCACAATCAAATCTTACTCATCAATCCTATGATCCTACTTTCCCCACTAAGAGTAGCAGCATCAAAAAGGGGCATAGTACAAAAAAAAAGATGCCATTTGATGTATTTTACTTTGTTAATTTTATTGGCAAAGGACTGGATCTCCTAATTATGGTCTTTGGATAACATTAAAATTAGTTTCCATTCCTTGATGAGCCAAGGAAAAGCAATCTAGAAGAATTCTGTAAAGGAACAAAAGACACAACAGTGGCATTAGTAGAAAGACTAATAAATTAAGACTTCTGGCTATTTCAGCAAGTAAATGGGATTTCTCCACCTAAAATGAGTTGTTTAAGGGCAGCTAGGTGGCACAGTGGATAGAGAGCTGGCCCTGGAGTCAGGAGTACCTGAGTTTGGATCCAGCATCAGACACTTAATAATGACCTAGCTATGTGGCCTTGGGCAAGCCACTTAACCCCATTTGCCTCGCAAAAAAAAAGAGTTGTTTAGTTTTTCATAATTCCTTATCTATAAAATAGGAATAATAATACTTACCCTATCACTGAGTATTGAATAAAGGAATATGTGTGTAAAGGAATATGTGTGTATACATATATGTATATGTATACATATATATCCTATGTTTTATATATATATATATATACTCTGTTTTAGATAAATATATCCATATATAAATATAAATATATATGATAATAGAGTGTGTATGATAGTAGTAAGTAATCGGTTGAATCGAAAAATCTGAAAATCCATCTTTGATACATAGCACAGCTGAATGGCTATTGTGTAATCACTTAACTTCTCTTTACTCCAAGTAGTTCTCTCATATCATGCTTTATAGGAGAGTTACTATTCTCCATTCAGAGGTTAAGTGACTTGTCCAAGCTAGTATCTCTGGTTGGATTTGAATTAAAACTACCTTATACCAGGCCCAGTACTCTATTTATTGAGTCACCTAACAGGGGTTCTCCAACAATTAGCACCATACCATCCATATAGGAATTATTAGTTACAGTAAATGAAGAAATTTTAAATGCTGTGAACAAGGTCACTTACTTTGGCAGCATACTTTCCAGCCATGTCCACATAGATGACAAGAATGATACAGTATTACCAGAACTAAATGCAAAAACTAGAAGGCTACAAAAGAAATATCTCAGAAGAGGTATTAGACTGCATACCAAACTGAAGGTCTACAGAGTCATTTTGCTGACTTCACTATTGCCTGCTTGTGAAACCTGAATAAGTCTACCAATGCTATGCCAGAAAATTTTTTTTTGTTTTTTTATGAGGCAATGGGATTAAGATACTTGCCCAAGGTCATACAGATAGTAAATATTAAGTTTCTGATGCTGGATTTGAACTCAGGTCCTCCTGGCTCCAGGACTCATACTCTATTGACTGCATGCCCTGCCATGCCAGAAAACTGAACCACTTTCATTTGAACATAGGAAGATTTTGAAGATCATGTGACAAAATAAGGTACAGACACTGAGGTCCTCTTTCAAATTCTCCTATCAAACATTCAAACTCTACTGACAAGAGTGCAATTCTGATTGAATGGTCACATAGTCGAAATGTCAAACTTACATTTACCTAAAAGACTATTTGACAGAGATTCACACAAGATAAGCACTCACTTAGAAGTCAGAATAAGTGGTACAAGAACAATCTCAAGGTCTCTCTGAAGAGAGAGTATTGATAATAAGACAGAAGATAGTGACACAGGATCATTCAGCATAGCATCACTACATCAAAGAAGTTGCTACACTCTATGAGCAAAGCAAAATCCAATAGCACAAAGGAAATGTGAGATGAAAAAATCTAGAGACATCTTTGTCCCAAATGTTGAAAGGGACTATTTCTGCCCAGTCTATGATATAGTCTTCCAAGGTCATGTTGGACTAATCAGTCACAGTCAAACACATTTTATTTTGACCCAACATTGTGATATCATTGGTTCTCTTCCATTATGAAAGATGAATAACCCCTAATACCACTACCAGAAAGGCATTATCAAACATATAAAATGCTATGTAAATGTAAGATCTTATTACTGATATTGAAATACTTAAAAAACAAAGTATAGATAATAAGTAAAAGAAAAATAATTTACATTTTAACTAAAGAAACAGTGAGCAATAATGGCATAGCAGAATGTGGAAGAAAAGGAGATAAATTTGTAAAGTGAGTTCATGTAGCCAAAATCTAGAACACAGAGCAGGTCAACTGACTGCAAAAAAAAAATCAGTTTTGCCATAGAACAATCAGTCTGGAATGAGGGTCTCAAAGACCTTGGGAAGTATAACTTTAGTGGGATAGCAGGTTTAGAACCCCACTAAGAAAAAAGAGCTTTCCAAAGTGAGCACTAAAAAAGAGCAAAGCTTACTCATTTCTTTAAGTGGACTGCTTTGAACCTGTGAACACGTACATAATGAAAGAGGTACTTAAATCTCCATAGGACTCCATTATGTCTGACTTCTTTGGAGTGACCCCTGGAAACTGAGTATACATTTGATGGTTCCCATGTTCCCAGGTTTGGTTCTTCTGAATCCTAAAGAAATCTCAATAGTATTCCAAATGGAAAATTTGGAAATTTCACAAATCATGGTAAATTCAAAGTGATGTTCCTGGTTAGGAGGAGGAGGAGGAGGCAGAATATTAGAATTTTTATGTGTAGTTACGAGAGGTGGGGAGGAGAATAAATCTCACTTTACTCTGGAATGTGAAGTTTACCTCTCTTACCAAATGGGTACAATACCAGGGGCAGAATCCTGGAAGACTACTTCATAGACATGTGGGTTTTAAACATGAAAAACAGTTCACAATCTCCACCCCTAAACATAAAAGATAATTCCCTATAGAGTATTTTTCTCTACTATGTTTAATGTAGTTTGAAATGGTTTTTACATTTATTTAAAAGACAGATATTTTCCCTAGCCCCATATACACACATTCTTTTGCTCTGGCCCATCCACACACAGGTGTTCAAGGATGACTGGTGAGGGATGCTACAGGGTGGGCTTTCTTCACCTTCATAGATTAAACATATGTAGTTCATCCCTGAGCATGGGATTAGCTCTGTGATGTAGTTCACTGTTTAAAGGATGGAGGATGTCTGTGTGTGTCTGTTTGTGTGTGTGTAAGAAACAGAGACAGAGAGAGGTAAGGAGAGAGAGAGAGGGAGGAAAAAGAGATTGGGGAGGGAGAGAGAGAGAGAGAGAGAGAGAGAGAGAGAGAGAGAGAGAGAGAGAGAGAGAGAGAGAGAGAGAGAGAGAAATGGGAGAGGGAAAGAGAAGGGAAGAGAGAGGCAGAGACAGAAACAAAGAGAGACACGGGGTGGGGTGGGGAGATGCCAGGGAGAAACAAATTCTGCAATCATTCAGAATACAATCAAGTCGTCACAACAGAGCTCTCCTCTTTTACTGGAGGAAATGGGACTCTAAGCTAGCTCAGTTTAGTGGGGATAGGAAGAGTGGAAGAGTCATATAAAGTGGACAGGAGTTTTAATTTGTTACAACACATTGTGGACTTTGTTGGTATAAAGTGATCTGTTTTATTCATGGAAGCCACTTGGATTTATTTAAGGCCACCTCTTACCTAAATTTGGAATTATTAAGAGGATCCAGACTCACCCTTAATTTCTTCTGGGAGTTTACTAATGTCCTCTAACTCTTTAGTCTCAAAAAAGTTCCAATGGTTTTTCTGGCACCATCATTCTGAAAATGTGATACCAAAAAAACCAATAAAAGTATCCATTAAACTTTATTTTTATTTTCAGCTGCCAAGACAGCATCTCTTCCTTTGGGACAATATTAAAATTCAAGGGAAAAGCCTGAAAGACTGGGAAGGAAGGTATTTTTAGTGGAATCATTTTTCTATGGGTGTAAACCTTACTGTGGCATTTGGGGAGGAAGGGGGGGGGTCCCTATGGGGGGGGGGGGATGTGAGAAGAGCTTTAGGGATCAGGCCAAAAAGAGTTCCTATTTTAGCAAAATTAATTCATTTAAAACTTTAATTCTGATCATGATCTTGACTTTGACCTTGCTTTCTAGCGCCTAATAGCATTGTTTTCATTTGCAAATCTTACATGGTTGTCATATCATCCAATGGCTGAATATAAAAGAATATCAGAGCTCTGTTTGCTATTTAAATAAAGCAGAGAAATCTCACTTTCTGCAAACCCAGAACAGCAGCTACTGGCTGCCTGAGTAATGCTGATCTTTCTGCACAATATTAATTTAAGATGCTGTGAAGTGAGAGGTGTGGGGGTGGGGGCTGTCTAAAATTTGTTCAAAGTCTTTGCTGACTAAATCCACATGGAATTTAATTTAAAGAAACTGACACTCACATGAATAATGCCAACATTATTAGCTTTTGAATACTTCATACCCATTGCCTGTACTTTAACAATTCTTTACTTATGCTTTTAAAACGATGAGCTAAAAGCATCTCAAAATGCGTTTAAGCCCCAGTTTTAGGGGAGTGTGATCTTTTCTTTCTTTCTTTACTGTAAGTAAGAAGTAACATCTGTTTTTAAAATGTACCATCCGAGAATGGTAAGGATGGACAGCAACTTATCAAAATGTGACCATTCCAAACAGTGGCTGATTTTGAAACAAACATTCAGTTCAAATTTTGTGGTTTGGGTTTGTAATCTATTTAGGCGATTAAGTGTATTAAATTGGAGAAATAGTTAAAGAATTTGTAGGAGAGAAAACAGAAAAAAACAAAGAAAGAGAGAAAGGTAATGAAATGTGATCAATATTTTTAGTACAAGTTTACAAAGTTATATAAATTCGAACAAGCTTTACTGAAGGAAAAAAAAAGCTCAATACAGAGTGGTGCTGTCTAGACTAGTCCGAGACTCTTAGAAGACTATAGTAAAAAGAAAGCAAATGAAGTTAAAAGTAAGCATGGCACTTGCATAATTGTTTTTAATTTCAAAAGAATAAACATTACTCGATACCTATTTGTAAAGAAAAATGGAAGGGGAGACTAAAGGTTTCAAAAAAGGGAAAAAAAGACGAAGGGAATGAAAGAAGCACTCTAATTTTATTTGGAGTTTTTCCAACAATAAAATCTAATCCATCATTCTCTCTGTGTGACGGCTCTTAATGAAAATTTAGAGACTGTGACTGAAATTTAGAATTCATAGGGGATACTATTAGGAAGATGTCTAGCAGCTATGCAAAACCTGTTATATCAAAACCTGCCAAAGGAAAAAAAAAAGTTGAGTGTGAAATGGACACATTTTAATTTGGCTTCTGGACTGCCTCCCTACCTCCACCCCCCAAGAACAAGAAACTTCCCTCCCAGGATGAAGACTTTGTAATGTTTGCATTCCTCCTGACATCATTTCTTAGAGTTTGGTAGGTGTTCTTTTTGTTTATGCATACCTCAATCAATGTTCTAACAGTATCTATGTGGAGAAGAAAACAATATAATTCAATGAAGTAGAACTACAGTTAAATCAACCTCTTATCAGCAATTGAAGTGCAAATTCAGAAGGAAATGATTATCCATCTATATATGTACTTCCTACAGTAAATGTAGCTGTGAGGGATAAAATCTGTGATCTCAAGATTTAGAAGAGTATAGTTACCCTTCAGGCTGAGGGGGTGGGGGTGGGAATAGGAAAAGGTAGTGTTTCAGTTGAAGGATAATAGAAAGTACATCTACTATTGTTCCACAAAGAATATTTCAGATTAATATTTAAGTCATGGGTTCGATGATGTTAGCCAAGGATCCTTAGCCAAATCCCCAATTAGCTCTCTTTTGTTGGCAGGTTCTGATGATAAGACATCCAAAAATGTCAAGACATATCTAAAACTCTTGAGGCTGCTAGGTAGCATTGTAAACAGAGTGCTAGATCTAAAGTCAGGAAGACCTGAATTCAAACCACCACCACCACCACCACCACACCTCCAGATGTGAACCTGAGCAAGGTTACCTCTCAAGGCTGTTGTGAGGATCCAGCGAGATAATATTTGTAAAGTGCTTTGCAAACCTTAAAAGACTATATAAATGCAAACTCTTTTTAATATCTCCAGAAGTTGAAATAAGATAGGAATCTTAGACAGCTCTTGGTGTAATCTGCATTCTAAACTTCTGAGTGGTAAAAAAAATCAATTTTCTTTTTTTTTATTTTGACAAAATTCCCTATGAAATGAATACCCTTATGAAAATGTGATAATTTATGATAAGCATATTTTTATATAAAAACTATTATATAGAGAAGCAGTGAAATGTAGTGGAAAAACATTAAATTTTGAGTAAGGAGAAATCTAGGTTCAAATCCTGCCTAGGTAAAACAAGACAATGTATGAATTGTTTTATAAACCTGAAAAGAACTATATAAATATTAGGTATGATGATTCATAGAAATGACTAGTTTATATAGCACTTTAGCAAACACTTTCTTCATAATAACCTTACTAGCACAAATGCTGTTAACCCTGTTTTAAAGATAAGATCAGTGAGAGAGTGGCAGCTAGGTGGCGAAGTGGATAGAACACTGACCCTGGAGTCAGGAGGACCTGAGCTCAAATTCAGCCTCAGACATCTAGCTGTTTGACCTTGGCCAAGTCAATTAACCCCACTGCCTTGCAAACCAAAAAAAAAAAATCAATGAGAGAAGCAGAATTATATAGTACAAGGTGGTGGGAGATCTCAACAGAGGGAGAGGGAGAGGTAGGAAAACAGGGAACACATTAAAGACAAGAGCATTTATGATCTAGATCTAACACTACTATATGGCCCTGAGCAAGTGTTTTCACCTTTGTAAGACTCCATTTCTTCATCTATAAAATAAAAAAGTAGACTAGATGATTGCTAAGGTCTCTTTTGTGAAATGGTGGCTCAGACTCCCAGTGAACTAACTGCTCAGAGCAAAATGGCAGGTACATGTCAGAGTCAGGACTCAAAACCAGTTCTTCTAGCACAAGACCAGTAAACTTTCTACTTTACCAGAATGCCAAGCTATGCTACTTACTACCTAATCTGTGTTACTTGGACAAGTCACATCACCTCTCTGTGCCTCAGTTTCCTAATTTATAAAATGAGATTTAGAGGGGTTCTTAAATTTCCTTTTAGTTGTAATGACTATTCCTTTAGTTGTAATTTTCAAGTATACAACTTATTCCTCAGTCATTTGAAGTGTATTCTTATTATCTTATTGCACCCTGATTAGAAATGTATTTGGAAGAAAGTTTTATTTAATTTTAATTAAATTTAATTTGTTAAATGTTCCAGTTTGATCTGCTGAGGAATTTGATAAATAGACTGACAGCCAATTATCAAGGTTTTTTTTTTTACTTTATCTAGTAAAAAATTATATATCCTTAGCTGTAAACAAGTTAATTTTCCTTAATGTGTCTCAAAAGTTATGGTGAAAGTGGGAAATTTAGTGTAATGTTAGTGCTGGATCAGAAAGCATTAAATGTTAGGTAAGGATTTTCAAATGAACAGTTAGCTATATACTAGGAAATGGATAAAGGACTTAGAGGTCAGCCATAGGCAATGGCCTAAAATGCTAAGTAGGAATGGGGTGGTAATGATTTTTGGTCACTTAAATCTAGAGTTGAACCAACAAGAAGGAAGATTTTGAATTCAATTATCATTTCCCTGTGCTTTTCAGATCTTAATTTTTTAATCCAAGAAGAGACTACTTTCCTAAATATTTCATTTTTCTAGTGGAAGAAAAAATCTCAAGGATCAAAAGACATAATACAATAATAAATTACTTAAGGGCCAGGTTGACAGCATGAGCCAGTTCAATATAAAATTGTTGCCATTTCTTAAAATGAATCAAAATGCAGCCCTACCACCAATTTTAAATTCCTATCTAAAGTCTTCTTGGGAAGGGCTTTAATAATTAAGGTTCCACTAATGCAAAAGAAGGGAAAGTAGTTAATGCTTAAACCAGACTATATAGTGATAGCAGATGTTACTCTTAAGCATAAAGAATTGGCAAATATCAAATTCAAACTATTAGTACTACTGGTTTCAAAGTTATGTCACCAAGTTTGTAATCTGCACAGTAGGCTTAAGCTATCCTTTAATTTTCTGCCTATGAATAACAGACAACTTGGATTAGTTCCCACAATAATAATACCAATCTAATTCTCCACAGATGAGCTTCTAAGTATCTGAAATGCCCCCCAAAAAGGCCTTTTAAAATACTTTGCATTTTGAATATCTTATGTTCTCAAATTATATATCTTTGCTGGATTCTTGTAACTTAAAATTAACTGTCTGAAACTAAAAGAATACTATATTTTAAGAAAAGATGTTTTTTCACATTCATGGAAAGAGGGGTGGCAAATATGAATGACTGCTTAGATTTACAACTAAAACATAAAATGATAAAGTTACTGAGTTATTTCAAAGTTTCTTTGTTCAGATGATATCTGAATTTTGTAAACCTCTAGCAATACAAAATACAACATTTAAAGTGAATTTAATGGATGACTGTGTTGAGAATTTGACTCTAATCTAAAACCATCAAGATTCTGAAGTCCAGTTCCAAAGATAGAAAATGGACCAGAGGGCAGCTAGGTAGCGCAGTGGATAGAGCACCGACCCTGGAGTCAGGAGTACCTGAGTTCAGATCCAGCCTCAGACACTTAATAATTACTTAGCTGTGTGGCCTTGGGCAAGCCACTTAACCCCATTGCCTTGCAAAAAAAAAAAAAACTTAAAAAAAAAAGAAAATGGACCAGGAATGTCAAATATTCCATCTTTTCAATGATAAATCTTGTTTGGACACATTGTACAAATACCAACAAAGACACAATTTAATGTATAAGGGCCTTCAATGGACAAACCTCAAAACAGCACAAAAGAGTGATTATGACAGATAGTACATGCAATATTACTATTTGGTTATATATCATTTGTCAATAAAAAGGAAGAACATTTGCTTCCACTTGGAAAATTTTATTCTGTTCATTTTTAGGGAGGTGAGTTGTTTAAGGGTAAAGCCATCTTCATCTACATCATTTTGTGTGTGTGTGTGTGTGTGTGTGTGTGTGTGTGTGTGTATACAGTGATTTTTATTTTGCTTTCCTTACTTTTTATTTTGTTTTATTTACTGCTTTACTGCTTTTATTAAGTATCTATTATATGCTAGACATTGTGTCTTCCTGTATTTGTTTGAATCTTTCATATTCATAATTCCTTAAGGAATACTCTAAAATATTTATGTGCCACAATTTTTCTAGTCTCCAGCAGCAAGGTGGCATAGTGGTGTGACCATCCAGATCAGGAAAACTAAGTTCAAATCCAACCCCAGATACTTCCTGTGTGACCCTGAGTAAGTCACTTAACTTCTGATTGCCTCAGTTTCCCATTCTTATAAAATGAAAATAATAATAGCACTACTTCCCAGATGTCTTGTGAGAAACAAATGAGAATATATTTAAAGTACCTAGTCTAGTCCCTGGAATAATAGGCATTTAATAAATACTTGTTTTCTTACTTTCTTCCTTCATTAAGAATAATAGCTTGTATCCAACTTTTTGCAGTTAAAAATAGTGTTACAAATATTTTCCTACAGAAAAATCTTTTCCTGCTATTTACCTGCTCCTTAAGATATAAAACTCAAATGGGATCACAGGATCGAATCGTATGAATAACAATAAAGAGGTATGAACATTTCCCCAGGTTTTCTTACATAATTCCTATTGTTTTCTAAAACTATTGGCCCAAATCAAAGCTCCACGGGGACTAAGTTAGAGGAGCTGTTCTACCAACAATGATATTTTTCTTTCTTTTATTGTCTGCCAATTTAGTGGGTGTGAAATGATAAGTTAAAATTGTTTTAATTTCTGATTATTAGAAACTTCAGTCATTTTTTCAGATCCTATGGACATTTTACATTCCTTTGAATGTGTACTTTCTTATGAACAGCAATAAATCCAGTAGTCTAAAAGACACAGAATTGCAATAGTTCATAGTGCAATAGTGAGAGGCACAAATTTAGATACATCTCCACACCAGATGGACTTTATGTGCCCAACCTATGGTAGAGCCTTCCAAACTCATACTGGTCTGATCAGTCACAGTTGGACACAACTATGCCTACACTGATCCTAGTTTAATGATATCATTTTGGTCCTTTTTGAGAACAAAGGACAAAAATCACTTTCTTGTCACATTATCAGCATTTCGATTAAAACAATCACACAATTCACTGACATATTAGGAAAGAGAAGTTTTCTCCTACTATGACTACTATAACAAAGAATCAGGGGATAGGAGTAAGAAATATTGAATTCAGGGCAGCTAGGTGGCACAGTGGATAGAGCACCGGCCCTGGAGTCAGGAGTACTTGAGTTCAAATCCAGCCTCAGACACTTAATAATTACCTAGCTGTGTGGCCTTGGGCAAGCCATTTAACCCCATTTGCCTTGCAAAAACCTAAAAAAAAAAGAAAAAGAAAAAGAAAGAAATATTGACTTCACAGTAGGGAGAAAAGAGTGAAAAGAGAGGATATGAGCCTGGAAGAACTGGAGCTAGAGTGGCTCCAGATAATTATGGGCCTAGCAAGAAAGTAGCAAAACTGACCATCCTTACCTCTAGGTTGGGAAAAAAGTAGGACTGATTTGGATATGAAAACAGAGTGGGAGGTCTTGCCAAACTTTTTTTTAGATTGCTCATCCACCTTTGGTGTCTACTTTTCATTCAACCCTCACCTGTGACTCCAAAAAAAACTGTAGCCTCTGGTAAAATCATCTGGGCAGATGGGATAAACCAGTTTGAAGGTAATTGTCAGTCCTCAAATCTATCAGAGGATTAAGGGATGTCTACCCTAAGCAATTAAAGATTTCCCCAGCAGAATGGATAGATGAGAACAATGCAGGCAGCAGAAACAGATGCCGTGGAGCATTTAGAGCTTGGTCAGATGTGGAAGATGCCAAAGTTATCCACTGCATCCTGTACCATCATCAATCATCTCAACTCTTGTCTTATTAGACTTTGATGACATTAGAGGAGAGAATGTGGTTGACAAATTTGTGCTACTCTTCCTCACTTCACCCACAAGACCCCTCTGCTGTCCCCTTCTAGAAAAAAAAATGGACAAACTCATATGATATTTATCTGTTTATAGTTTTATTTTCCAGTGTGTTTCACCATACTTGGCTAAAAATATTTCATTTAGACTAGTTTACCTGTCAGATCTATGGAAAGGGAAGCAGTATATGACTAAGGAAGAGATGGAGAACATCACTAAAATCAAACTAGATGATTTCGATTACATTAAATTAAAAAGGTTTTGCACAGATAAAACCACTGTAACCAAGATCAAAAGAAATGTAGTAAACTGGGAAACAATCTTTACAACTAATGTTTCAGATAAAAGACTCATTTCTAAAATATACAGAGAACTGAGTCATATTTAAAAAAAAAAAAAGCCATTCCCCAGTTGACAAATCGTCAAAGGATATGCCAGATGAGGAGATCAAAGCAATCCATAGTCATATGAAAAATTGCTCTAAATCATTACTTATTAGAGAAATGCAAATTAAAGCTTCTCTGAGGTACCACTTCACACCTCTTAGAAAGGATAATGATCATTGTTGGAAGGGTTGTAGGAAATCTGGGACACTATTACACTGTAGTCAAGTATGGAGCTCTGAACTCACCCAACCTTTCTAGAGAGAAATTTGGATCTATGCCCAGAGGGCAACAAAAATGTGCATACCCTTTGATCCAGCAAAACCACTACTGGGTCTGTACCCTGAAGAAATGATGAAAAAGGGTAAAAACATCACTTGTACAAAAATATTCATAGCAGCCCTGTTTGTGGTGGCAAAGAATTAGAAATCAAGTAAATGTCCTTCAATTGGGGAATGGCTTAGCAAACTGTGGTATATGTATGTCATGGAACACTACTGTTCTATTAGAAACCAGGAGGGATGAGAATTCAGGGAAGGCTGGAGGGATTTGCATGAACTGATGCTGAGCAAGATGAGCAGAACCAGAAAAACACTGTACACCTAACAGCAACATGGGATGATGATCAACCTTGATGGACTTGCTCATTCCATAATTGCAACAATTAGGGACAATTTGGGGCTGTCTGCAATTGGAGAATACCATCTGTACCCAGATAAAGAATTGTGGAGTTTGAACAGAGTTCAAGGACTATTCCCTTTAATTTAGAAAAAACCATATCTTATTGTCTGATCTTGTTATCTCTAATACTTTATGTTTCTTCCTTAAGGATATGATTTCTCTCTCAACACACTCAATTTGGATCAATGCACAACATGGAACCAATATAAAGACTGACAAATTGCTTTCTGTGAGGGGGTGGGGGGAGGGAAGTAAGATTGGGGAAAATTGTAAAACTCAAAATAAAATCTTTAATAAAAAAATATTTTTATCTAGTTTTCCTGTAGCAGAGATAAGTTATCATAATTTTACATATATAACATAGAATACATTCCTTTTTATTAATAAGTGGCCTTCCTATGTTGTGTACTGTGGAATCAAGTTAAAGAAACAGTATATGTCTGTAATATAGGTGTTAAATATACACACATGGATATATATACTAAATATACATTCTGAACACTTAAACTCTTCTCAAAACTTTTTCTTCCACTCTCTATATAAAGATCACATCAGTCACCATTTGAAATGAACAAAGTGAGTCACCAGGATAAAAGAAAACAACTTGAAGCCACTGTTCTAAGAGGAAACACACTGAACACAATGAAAAATGAAGATAGTAATATCAATAGTGCTAAATTTACTGGGTTAAATGTTTTAAATGTTGGAGGGGAGGGAAATGCATAAAGATAAGTAAATTATGACCCCAAGTCTCAAGGGGCTTATAATTAGCAAGGTGATTAGAGTTGATTTCTAAAAATTAAAAAAACAAAACTATTGATCCAATGGATTAATCAGATGCTGCCACTAATGGGAGCTTCACAATAGAATTAGATAGGCCAGTAAAAAAAAAAAAAGGATATTTTAGGAAAGACCTCATGACTAACTGGAGACAATCAAGTTTGGAAACATGGCAAGAGAGGCAGGAATAGTAAGGGGAAAACATCAACTTTTATGAATTCAACTACCATCTCTATCCAGGACTTCTCCCAGATCTCTCTCCAGCTCTACTTTCTTTCTCGTAAACTCCAGTTCACATTAGCAATTGCCTACCAGACATTCTCTCTGAATGTCAAATACAATGGTGAGATTAAATCAGTTCACACCAGGTCGGCAGAACCAATACCTAATTTTATATTGAGTTCAGTAAACCGGATGTTAAAAATGGCACTTGTAATCAGAGTTCTCTCTAAGGTGGGCATCTGGGCAGCCACCCAATATGGAAATCACAAATTTATATTTTTTTTATTCTTTTTAAACATTCATCTGCACAACAGCATTTTCTAAATGCCCATCATAAAGTTCATTCCATCCAGAGGTGAAAAAAATTGATGGAACTATGCTCATAATATTTATTTATTCATTTCTTAAAACTCTTCATACCTTTGATGAAATACTACATTTTAATTCCCTCATTTTTGTTACTTCAGTAAACAAACATTTAAAAGTCCCAAGCAATCAGAGGGTGAAAAGCTGTCATTTGTTGCTGCTTTGTGTTACTCCTAAAATTCCCCTGAGATATTATGAGTGCTCAGGGTGCTCTCTGAATGGTAAAACCAATAGTAAGTTGAGTCACAATGAAACCAATAGAAATAAAGATTTAAGGGTTATCTTATTTCAGAAGTCATGGAAGTAGAAGAAAAAAAAGTTAGAAGAGGTAGAATGATTTTTGGTTCTGCATGTGTTCCAACATTGGCTGCTGTGGTCACATGGAAGCTTTTGCTCCATAAGGATATGTTTACTTACTGTGAGTAATATAATTTAATCTAGTTTTATGTACCTCTTTTATTGTTTTTGAGTATTAAATGCATAAAATATTAAATTACCTCTCAGTATATCTTTTTGTATATGTAAATTGGTCATTAGGGCAGAGAACCAGTTGTTAAATTTATTTGAATCCCACCACTGGTCAGAAAGATATAACAAATTCCAAGTTTCACAAAAGAACTCATTACTTTTTTCCCCAAAACCCACTCCTCTTCCAAACCTCTCCATTTGTGTTAAGTGCATCACAATCCTGCCTTTTTCTCCCCCACTCTAATTCATACTTCAGGTAACAGTCAAAGTGATACACCTGAAGTACACAAGTCTGGCCAGGTTATTCCCATACTCAAGATGTTCTAGTGACTCCCTGTTGTAACAAGAATCAAATACAAACTCCTCTGTTTACATTTAAAGCTTTTGATAAACTGATTCCAAACTTTCCATCTAATAGTACATATTACCTGCCTTGATACACTGCAAGATTAGGCATTCTGGTCTACTTGCTTTCCCATGCATATAACATTTCATCTCCTATCTCCAGGCCAGGAATGCTCTCAACTCTTAAAGTCTTATGGCATCTTGTTCTTTCTAATCAAATGTCTTACTTTTTGCAAGGCAATGGGGTTAAGTGACTTGCCTAAGATCACACAGCAGGCACCACCTCCTACCCAAGGCCTTTGCTGATGCCTTTAGTTCAGAAGGTTCCCTGTAGAATCCAGAAAAAAAGGGGGGGGGGCAAGTAGGGAAGATGAAGAAGTGGAAGTCAGGCAAAGAGAGCATATCTATAGCAAAGACAATCAATTTTTAATACAGACTAGACCCCAAGAATCTGCAAGGTTTTTTCCCCTAGATTTCTATATTCATAATATTTTTCCCTATGATCAAAAAAATCATTCAAAATGCATATTATGAACCATAGCCTTTCCCATGCTATGCGAAAGGACAAAAAGACAAAAGTAGATAGTCCTTTTCCATGTGAACTGGTCTTTTATAGCGATGTTTATAATATGATGATTTCATTTATTAACAAAAACAGTAATTCATACTTTATAATTTGCCCTAATTGATTCTAACAAATATTGAGGGTAGGGGACATGAGGAAAGTGGAAATGGTTGGGAAAGGTGCCTTTTGTGCCCCCACTGAAATAATTTCTTGACTTTAAAGTTTGAGTCATTGTATTATAGAATTAAGTTGATAGTAAAAAATACTTATATATCATCATTCAGAATTTTAACACAATCTTACTAGTGACAAAAATATTTTTAAAATTTTTCTATTACACCCATTTAGCTCCTTTTTTTTTTTTAGATTTTTCAAGGCAATGGGGTTAAGTGGCTTGCCCAAGGCCACACGGCTAGGTAATTATTAAGTGTCTGAGGTTGGATTTGAACCCAGGTACTCCTGACGCCAAGGCCAGTGCTCTATTCACTCAGCCACCTAGCTTCCCCTAGCTCCTTTTTTTCAAAGATCTGCCATCTATGATTATTTTAAACCATCCAAATAGGAATAATAGGAATATTTAGCATAATACTAGGAATAATAGAAAAATAATTAGTTGAATAAAGAAACAAAATATTTTTAAAAGTAAAATTTTGCATTTTAAAGTCACTGATGATGTCACAAAAGGTAGAGGAAGACCAATATTCTGATTTTTCTCCCCAAGACTAACCCAAGGATTCACGTTCAAGACTACACTGTATAAATAAAAGTCAAACAAACATCCTCAAAAGGAAATTATTTAGTGATTAATGTTTGGTGGTTATAATGGAAATACTGGTTATTAGATAAGCACTTTCACTTATATCTAGTAGTTCTTCTTAAGACTTCTTAAGCCCTAGGCTTTTCCTTTTCACTAGGAAAGATTCCAATTTCTCCTTTACCTAATTGTACAATAACATCACAGTTCTGAGCTTATTACATCATAAGATGTCACAGAGCTGAAAAAAATAGAATTTTTGTATTCCTATAGCAAAATAGATTAAGCAATAGAGAAGATTATGTTTCTTGGATGAAAGAAAGATGGTCAAATAGAAGCCAAAGTAAAGATAAAGGTCAGGAATGAAGGATGCACAGGTTAGTATTGATTTGTATAGGTTAGACAGACAGTTTATATATGAAACAGGAAAACAATAAGGCAATAATGTGCATATATATTTTTACATATGTATGTGTGTAAAGGTAACAATATTATCATCCCTAAAACATGTTTGTTTAATGGTTAAATAACTATACTTTAGTGCTTAGCAACCTTATTTTTTTACTTCCATTAAAAATTCACAGTATAACATGAATCACAAAAATAATTTTGATAGACAAAATGTTGACTGTCATTCATCTCAAATCACTCATATCTCTTTCACTTGGAGTAAAAGTAGTAGATTTTTTTCCCCTCCATTTTAGGGAAACATTTTTAGATTACTCCTGTGCTTCAAGGATCTGTGATTTGTCACTGGGCCCTTGCAAAGGAAATACATAGTCTGTCACAGAGTCTGTCCCCAAAACCTTTATATAACTGACACAACCTAGGGTCCATTATTATAGCCTTTACAACCCCAAGGTCACCTCTATCTCAATTTGAGGCACTGGAGTGGAACATTGTTGGAAGATATTTTATGTTATTTAGTATAAATGTATAGAAGAGTACTTGCTTTATTTAAAAGACATGTCCTAAAAAATTGGGTATAATGCAATTTTTATAAAACTTAATTATATTTTAAATATACTAGGAGAGTTTATATGTAAATGAACAGTGACCCAAATTCTTCTGTAACGTAAAATATAACTTCATTTATTTCATAAATTTAGGGTTTTTTGTGTCAGGTTTTCTTAAAGTAGAAAATCTGTATGACACCTTATTGCCTGCCATATATTTTTAAATAAAAGATGAAATAACAGTGCATTTGAGCCCTAAATGTATCTAATCCCCAAATTCAAAACCATTTCTGTGGGATTAAAAATCCACTTAAAAAATATAGAGACTCCTCTGAGCAAAAAGAAAGTTTATTTTGGCTTTTGTAGAGAAAAAGGCACACTCCAAGTTTCACAAAGGTAGGGAAGATCAAGGAACTGCCCTGAGGTAACAGTCAAGCAAGAATATATGGCCTAGCACGATTCCCCCCATCCCTAGGCTGCTCTCTTCCAACCTGATTGGTTAAGGTTTTTAGAGTTACAATCTTTACGGGAAAAATCTACCTGGTAACAAAGAGAAGAATAAAAATTACCTCACCATTCAGATGGTGAGGGTATCAGAAGATTTCTAATGACCTTTGGTTGTCTAGTTAAATGAATTAATGTCTGAGTATGAGGTCTTCTTAGTACTTATCAAATAAGAGAAGGCAGACTACTGTTCTCTCAGTCTATCATCAAATAGGTGGCTAACTAAAAATGCAAGTTCTCTTCTCTGGAAGTATTCCACTATTTCCCTCCCTAACAGAATCAGGAAGCATGTCTGGTTTGGAATGCAAGGTCTCTCTCCCTCTTTCTTCCAAGAATAGTCTAAGAGTAATAGTCTTTCTTTGTTTTAATGATTTTTAACCCTGAGAGGACTTCACTAGGAATATTTACTCTTAAGAGGGAATATTCCATTCACGTTTTAAAAAAAAAAAAGACAAGACTCCAAAGCAGTCTTTAGGACAATATCCTTGATAATATTTCTTGTCAATGGAACATCAGGGACACCCTGCAGATAGATAAAAGGGTAGAAACCAAAGTTGGGGGTTAACTACAGAAAACAAGATCATTAAGTGATGTGTACCTACAAAGGAGAACTAATTCCAGTACTCTTTTATTTTCATCTTATACAGTCCCTAGGATAATAATTCAAATTTAGGTTAAATTAAATGACCTCTGATATTTTAATGCTTGGCTGTCACTCCCTGAGGTAGGTAAATGGATCCAACTTTTCAGTCAAGTGCATATATAAGCTTCTCAAATCCTCTACTTAAAAAGAAGAGAGGGCAGACATGACCATTAAAAAGCAAAGTCTGTATATTCATTTGCTGTTGAAGAAATCCAGATGAGCCAATCTCCACATTTGGTTTGCTTTTCAGAAGGGTAACCACAAGAGTTCAATTCCTGGAGAGTAGGACTGGTTTTGTTCCTGCTTTAATGCTAAAGGAAACCTCAGCCCTTGAAGGCTAGAGCAAGAGAGTACAGACAGCATAAGATTCTCAAGGAAGTTACGAATCAGTGCTATGAAGGGGTCAAAAGACATCCTCTCAGCTAAAGGCAAAAAAAAGTGCTAGCAGCCAAATCATGCCACAGGAATACAAGTTGTCTCAGCTAGTCAAATTATTCCACAAGGGGTGAATAAAACTGACAGTCAGACTGAAGTGTCTGATAGACAAAGGGGGGGGAGAACTCATTAACAAGTCTCTACTAAGCATCAAGTATAAAATCCAAGAGATCACTGTTTCACTAAAGTGTGGGAGCAGTTGAAACAATGGGCATAGATTTTTATATCTTATACTATTTTCTTCTTATTTAATAAAACATGGCTTGTATATTGGACTACCAAGCCCTCTAAAAGCAATAATAAACAATATCATGAACTAAAGAAGTGTGGGAGCATGAAAGAACTAAAAACACTTTTTTCCTAGGAAAGGGAAAGCAAAAACAGTTGGAACCCAGGGCAAAAACGGAGCCAACGATCAGGCCACTGATAGAAGTATTTCATGTATCTGAGGTACGTGTGGTTGTGATCCTGACTGGATGTTAATATATTTTTTAATTTATATTTAACTCCGTATTTTAGTTTGCTCCATTCTGTAAAAATCTACCCAAAACTTGTAGCCCTCCTTCCACTCTCACTTGTTTTCTGAACTTGGCTATGTACTTTTGGTATTGGATTGGTATGGATTGATAACCATATTATAGGTGAGAGGGACCAATCAGAGGCAAAAATTAAGAAATGATGACCTTAAGGGATTATATTTTAATGTAAAAACTACCTTAGAATGATAATTTTATGACAACAATCAATCCATTAATATTTAACCTCCCTGGATTTTAATTTTCTTAACTAAAAGGTTAAGGATGCTGGATTAAATGATCTCTCAGGTTCTTTCCAGCCCAGGACAAGGAAGACAATTATCCCATTGAATTCAGAACTTCTTTGGTCAATTAGGAAGCCATTTAATAATCAAAGGATTATCTAGAATCTAGATAGACCACCAGGATGGGGAAGATCCTTGAGATTATACTGTGTGAGGCCTAGCCAAAGAAAATGAGGATGTCTATACTAGAGAAAAGAAAACTTCAGAGGGACATGTTGAAGAGGAGGGATTAGATTTGTTTGCTCAGGTTCCTCTGGGGAAAACCAAAAGCAGTTGGTAAAAGTTGCAAGGGGACAAATTTAAAGTTAAAGTATGTGTAATGGGGGCTCAATACATAGATGACCTAAAATGGATCTGGCTGTGTGAGGATGCTATTGGGCTGCTTTTGGAAGACTTTTCTGCTCTGGTCTACCACATAGCTAGGAGTAACATTTTCCCATATACTGTATAGCTGGAGATACACTTGAAATAGTCTGACTCAACACCTGACAAGGTCATTTTACATTTGAAGGTGAAGAACCCCTTCACTCACACCATGCTCTGGGGGTGGGGGGGAGACTTGACAGCTGCTTCCTTCCTCCTAGGACTTTGGACTTTTTGTTCATTCTTTTCGTTCTAGACATAGGAAGTAAGGTCTGCAATCCAGCCTGAGTGTGAGCCATGGTAATCTGAAAGGCCATTAATCCCAGTCAAGTTTAGCAGGCAGCCCAATGGTGACAACACACAGATCAAGACTCCAGCTGGGCAGAAGCTGGTAATGCAGGCATTAGTCTTGAATTTGATGTGGGACTAATGCTTTGTAGGACACCTCTCCCCAAATGCTGAGTTGTAAAGGGAACATCATATGCTTATTATTGCTGTATCTTTGAACAGCAATGAGACAGCTAGGTGGTTCAATGGAAAGAGCACAGAAAGAAACAGTCTTGGAGTCAGGAGGACATGAAATGTTTGACACTTACTAGTAGAGTGGTCTTGGGCAAGTCACTTTACCCTGATTGACTCCAATCCAGGGTCATCTCCAGTCGTTCTGACCACTGGACTCAGATGGCTCTGGAGAAGAAAATGAGACTGATGGTTTTGTACAAATCCTCACTCCAATCCAATTCACTTGCAAATCATGGTGACACCTCCCTGAAGTCATGGTCTTCTTCAAGAACAAAGAGCAAACATCATTGTCATCTTTGAAGTAAATATTCCTTTGTAGAAATTAATCCAACATAAAGAAGTTATGAAACTGAAGTAATAATCACTGGCCCCTAAGAATGGGAAGAACACAATTGGTAGGGACTCCTCAAACCTTTCAGTGAATAAGAGAGCCCTAAGGAAGATAAAAAGAACTGCCACTCAGAGAGTGGGACCCTCTTACTTTAATACAAATCTTCCTAACCATTAGAGATATTTAAAGATGGAAAAGATTCCCACATTCCTGCTCACTGTAGATCTTCAAAAACCGGATAACCATTTGTTTAGGATGGCATAGGAGTTGGACTAGGTGGTCACTGAGTTCTTTTACAATATCAGATTCTGGAAGTCTCTGATCACAAACTTCCAGTCAGAGCTTCTGGCTTCCTTTGCTGACAAAATGTTAACTATTCAGAGAAATCTTCATTTCCTATAACTGCTCTTCTATTATTCTTAATCCGTGGCCCTAATAACATATAGATGCCCAGATCCCTCACTATTTTTACCCCTTTCTCCAAAATAGAAGGCTTTTCCAAGAACTATATGATACAGATAAGAAAACACATGATATAACCCCTTTCCCACAGCCTTAAATCTTCCCACTTTGCCAGCCAGGACAAAGCAAATGATTTTATGAAGCAATATGCCACTAAAATGGAAAAACAAAATAGTACATCAACAAATATCTTTTGAGTAAAAGTTTCAGAAAACATACTTTACATAATATTGTGTCATATCTATCCACTCATAGTATAATAATATTGAATAAAGGGATTTCTCTTCCTCTTTCCCCTTACTGTCCCCCATTTTCTGAGTCATTGAAACTTAACTTAGTGCTGCAGCCTTGCCTTTACCTGAAATAATGGAGAGAAAATAAGATTCCTTGCTTTCTTTGCTATATGAGTTTCAGTGAAGGAAAATAGAAAATATTGTATGGAGTAAATTAATGCATGAAAAACTTAAGGAGACTTAGGAATTTAAAATATTTAGTTACTGCACAGTTATTATAATTATCAATTTTAGTGAGTCAGATTGGATACAGGTCAAGACCAATTCAAAATCTGAATATCTACATTTTAAAGATGTCGATTTCATAGGAAGAAATATTTTCATTCAGTTTTAAGGATTTTCCTGCTTCTAACAAATTTGAAAATGAATTGAGAGGAACAGCTAGGTGACACAGTGGATAGAGTACCAGCCCTAGAGCCAGGAGGACCTGAGTTCAAATCCAACCTTAGACACTTAATAATTGCCTAAGTATGTGACCAAGGGCAAGTTATTCAAACCCCATTGCCTTAAATAAATATAATTTTTTAAAAAAAAAGGAAAATAAATTGAGAATAATTCCTTCTCATAATGTTATTGTATTTCAGTTTCTCCATCCTAACCACATCATCCTAAGGAAACTGAATATCTGAATATCTGTCTGTTAAAAAAAAATTTCCCTTCTAAACACTGACAATAAATGTAATTTGCAAACCAAAATGTAGTAGGAAACACAAACTGAAAAGGAAGGCAGTAACCAAAAAAAAAAAAAAGTAAACAAAGGGGCAGCTAAGCGACAGTGGATAGAACACTGGTCCTGGAGTCAGGAAGAAGTGAGTTCAATTCCAGGATCAGACATTTAATAATTACCTAGCTGAGTGACTTTGGGCAAGTCACTTAATCCCATTGCCTTGCAAAAACTAAAAAGAAAAAAAGGAAGGCAGCAGAGATATAAATACTATAACTGTGCCCAAACCCCAGCCAACTGCTTTCAGTTAGTTCCCATGACTCTGCTTTAGAGAGAGAGATCTACAATGCCTTGTTTAGGTTCAGTGGACTGGCGGATTAACACTTGCCCACATGGAATTGTATGTTTCAATTCACAGAGTTCTTTCCAGTCAATTGACCTACCTTCAGCTTTTCATCGGCCACAAAGAGGCCTTCGACTTGTAATGGAGCACAGCAGCAGTAAATATAAATGGAACATGTGAACATTTTTTCAAATGGACATTTTAATGGTCTGATTACTTTAAGGCATTGCTATTGCGGTTGGAGGAACATTTCATATTGACTTCATACGTCAGTGGATTGAAACCATACAATCCTCAAATTTAGGTTCAATTCTTTCTCACAAATCAAACATCTTTATTGGAATTACTATATTCAATTTGGGCTGCATGAAGTTTCTCCAATACAGATGTATGATTCAGAATTAGCAGACTAGCATGTCAGTTTCTTCTTGAGATACAACTAATATCTATGTATAGAAAAAGCTAAAACTGAAAGAAATTTCAAGAGATTATTTCATTCATCACCCTGCCTCCAGAAACCTAAATCAAGATAGCAATATAGCTACTAAATCCATTCTTTAAAACATCCAGATTCTACAAATTCTCTAGAGAGTGTTTTTGCCTTTTACAATCTTGATAAAATGTTTTTCTTAGTTCCTATATTAAATCCCCCTTAATAAGATGTTTCATTCCCTCAGAATACAGGCAACCTCCCTGATTTATTCATGCTTTATAGGTATGTAGCATTTGTTTATTGGGAAAGCTAAGCAAGGTGATAAGGATATTTCTAACTTTAAAACAAATAAATTAATAGTAAACTGTGAAAGGTGATTTTAAATTGTATTAAATACAATAAATTATTGATGATAAAATGTTTTTTAAAACTTATTTTACACCCCACTTTTTTAATCTAAATATGTATTTGTTTACATACACAGAAAAATCTTTTTCCATATGAATAGTGGCTTTTCAGAGATTTGATCTTAGAGATTGACCCCACGCATTTTTATACTTGTTTAAATTGCTTACTGGTGATTTTTGTGTCAGCCATTTCACAAAAAGCTATAATTTAAAATAACAAAACCCAATTCCATAAACATGATTCTAAACTGAACCTTAGTGATATTTGCTTTCTATACTTGAAATATCTGGTCTTGCCTCAGTTTCTACTGTTTATTGTCATGACCTTCGTCATATGTGAAAGTATAATTGCATATTTTTCCAGAGACCAAATATAATTAAATGGTTCACAAAGTCAGTGTTCATTCCTTTGATCACTGAGAAGGGTTAGATTACTTAGTTGATATTGTCTCCGTAGAATATGTAACATGATTCTGAATTAGAAAAATAGGGACAGAGAGGATTGTGTTGTTTTCTTGGTTTAAGGGGAAATGTTTAATTTTCAAATATGCATCTATTTGTATTTTCTGTTAAAATGCATGACTGCAAAACCATTATTGGGTGTGGTGTTCCTAATGGAAAGTTTTGTTGTATTTTTAAAGTTTGCACTCAAATCTTGAGAAATAAATCCATCCATAGTACCAAAAAACACCCAAACTTATTTTAGGGGGTGGCTAGGTGGAGCAGTGGATAGAGCACTAGCCCTGGAGTCAGGAGTATCTGAGTTCAAATCCGACCTCAGACACTTAATAATTACCTAGCTGTATGGCCTTGGGCAAGCCACTTAACCCCTTGCCTTGCAAAAACTAAAAAAAAAAACAAAAACAAAACACAACTTTATTTTAACTGAGGGCATTAAAATGTATTTTCTGAAATAAATTTTTTGAAACATGCATATTTTATGAAATATATTAATAAACACATTCTATATAAATACATTTAGTAATATATTGTACAAAATATACATTTCTCAAAAAACATATAAATAAATCATTTTTATAGCTACTAATTTTTTTAAATCCCTCAAACTATTTTCTGCTACTTTTTACATTACTGTATTTTTAAAAAATAGATCAACTTCATATTAGGTCAATTGTTTACTTTGGGTTATCTATACTATCATAAATTAGGTCCTTTTGTCCCCAAATTTTGGAAATTCGTATCTTAGATGCTTTTTTTTTCAAAAGCCTTTTAAGCAATCTAATTCAAGAAAGGAGGACATGAGGCAAGAGAATTCTAAGAAAACTAAGGAAAATTAGATTAATATTTGAAACTACACAAACTACCTATTTGGCCAAATAAAGAAACGTCAATCCTTAACATTCCTGTTTAACTTTTGAGTCTTCGAGCATTCACATGATTTTATTAGTAACCTCATTTTCATTCTCTGCATTACTTGCACATTACTGGCAGACTATGCCCAGCCACCCCAGGTTAGAATTCTGAGCTCAAACAAAGACAGAGGACTCAGCCTTAAATATATGTTTTTCATGGGGGAACAGGTCAACTGTAGAGCAAAAAGATTAGAGATAGCAGGTGTTATGCCTTACCCTTTTTTTTAAGCTGGAGTTCTTCTGACATCACTTTCTCATACAGAGTTGTCTTTTCTCTCCCCTGCATTTTATGGATTATTTCATGGTTATTGTATTAGGAAAAGTGCATATTATCAAAATCAATGCTGTGTTATACAGAATTGTATGGAGAAAATTGTATTTTCAGCACTCTCTAACAAAAGATTACAGTTTTTGGTGGTCTTGGGAACCTAACCCCCTAATTCCCAAAAGTTCAACATATTAACATTCATGTTTTTTACATTCTGCACTGTTTTCTAGGAAAATTATCCCCATGAAAATTGAGTATTGATTCATACTTAGAATATTCAATTTCCCCTAAGATTTAGGAGACAACTGGAAAAATTCATGGATATTCAGCGCCATCTAATGCTAAATAGAGGAATAAGAGAAGAGGGAGAAAAAAAGGTGTAAATCTTATTTTTATCTACCATTTATTTAAATTAGGACTATAAACCTTAGGGAACCACAGGGAACAGATAATGCCTGGAATTCTCTCCTTCATCTTTACGTCCTGGATTCCCCGGTTTCATTCCTTCATGTCTCAGCTAAAATTCTACCTACTGAAAGTAGTCTTTCCTGAATCCTGGTAATATAATAGCCTTCCCTCTGAAATTTACCTCCAATTTATCCTGAATTGGACATAGGTGTTTATATGCTGTCTCCGCGCCCCCCCCCCCCATTAGATTGATAGCTCCTTTGGGCTGTTTTTACTTTTCTTTGTATCTCCAGGGCTTACTTAGAAGTCCTGGTGTGAAGGACTTAATTGATTTGTACTTAAGTACTTGTTGACTTATGTGACTTTTTCTTTTAGATTTTTGCAAGGCAAATGGAGTTAAGTGGCTTGCCCAAGGCCACACAGCTAGGTAATTATTAAGTGTCTGAGGTTGGATTTTGAACTCAGATACTCCTGACTCCAGGGCTGGTGTTCTATACACTACACCAACTAGTCCCCGACTTATGTGACTTTTAGATTTTGCAATTAAGAAATCACTGGTTATGATTTTTCTCAATTTAGATCAATGTATAGCATTGGAAACAATATAAAAAAACTAACCAACTGCCTTCTATGGGGGGGGGGGCACGATTAGGGGAAAAAATGTAAAATTCAAAAATAAATGTTTTTTTTTTTAAAAAAAGAAATCGGGGCATATAGGTGGCACAGTGGATAGAGCACTGGCCCTGGAATCAGGAGTACCTCAGTTCAAATCCAACCTCAGACACTTAATAATTACCTAGCTGTGTGACCTTGGGCAAACTACTTAACCCCATTTGCCTTGCAAAATCCTAAAAAAAAAAAAATCACTGGTAAATTTGAAGAGAGCAGTTTCAGGTGAATTCATGTACCTTCCCTGAGAAAACACAAAATGGGTGGACACTGAAAATAAGGGACATCTTGGGATCTTTGAAAGAGTACTATATTGCTAACCCATTTTCTCCAGTTGAATTCTGGGCCCAAATCATTGTCTATAGTGCCTATCAAGACACTGATGGGCTACCTCCCTCAATAGGTTTTCCGTAAACTATATAATTCAGAGAAATAAAGGGCATTACAGGTTAGTTCAGTTACCTCATTTTATAGATGAGGAACCTGAGGTCTAGAGTCATGAAGTCACTTGACCACAGTCTTACAAGGGAGTAAGTAACATAGTAAAAATTTGAACCCAGATCCTCTGGTTACAAATCCAGTTTCTTTTTTCATTTCTTCTTTGCCTGCACAATGTCTTTATCCATTTTTTTCTGAGCAGACTACATACTCTTTTTGTATGACAATGGAATTTTGAAGAATCTTTAAAATATTCCAGTACTCAAATCAAGCAGCACAATAACCTCAAACAATAGTTGGAGGATCTCATCATATATAAAAATCCCTCTCCCATTTGTACTTGGTGCTCACCACAATAGTACCATTGTAAGCTATATCTCCAAGACTGTCATAGCAATGTTGAACAAAACTATCATTCTATTTGTATGTATCAAGTAATCTTGACATATACATGGGCTCAACTTCACTGGAACAGTTTTTAGAGCTATATTTTGCTCTCCTGGATCAAATATTTCTGCAGTAATCAAAAAAACATTTATTAAGCACCTTGAAACAAATATAAGGAAGCTATCTTTGCAGCATATTTTATTGTGATTATGTGGTCTATTTGTGAGCTTATAACATGTATTATTTAATTTTGTACTTAAAATATATGATGGTTTCCAACTAGCTAGTAACTTAATGCTTAATGCTTTATTTAAGAAGCTATGTTGTATGTATCTTATTTTGATTTTGGTAATTATAAACATATTCCATTAGGTAACTTTTGGGGGCAAGGGAGGCCTAGATTTAAGTTATATCTTTCACATATAGTAATTGTGTAATTTTGAGTAAGAGTTACTTAGCCACCCAGTACTCCACAAGATTTTTGTAGCCTATGGAATTGGTGAATCCTGAATTCCCAATAGGGATGAAGTCATGCAATTCCCTAGGCCTATGATGTCCCAGGCTCAGATTTTTCTTAACATTCCACTCACTGTGCATTTCCACTGGCCGCCTCTTACACTTGTGATTTTCTCCCCCTTTATCTCTTCTCCACAGCTACCTTCCAGACTCAATCAAAATCCTACTTTCTCCAATCATCCTTTGTCCAAGAGTCTTCCTTTTGCTATTAACCTAATGTATTCTGTCTGTATCTTATTTGCATATAACAGCTTATATACAGTCTCCCTCATAAGACAGGAGCTCCTTGAAAGAGGAATTCTCTATTTTGGGGGGTTAATTTCTTTTGGTTTTCAGTTTTTTTTTTTATATCCCCAGAATTTAACATGGGATTCACTTAATACTTGTTGACTTGACTAAACTCTAAGGTCTATTATATGTGTTTCCCAGAATCATTTAACCCTGTAACATGGCAAACCACTCCAGTATCTCTGTCAAGAAAACCCCAAATAGCATCATTTGAACATAGAGTTCTTGAGTACACGGTAGACCCTTGATGTTTGTTAGATAGAATGGTTCATTAGGCTGGCCCACCTCAAGATCCAAGGTTGTGTGCCCAGGCCTGAGGCCTCCCCCTAACAAAATAGGGAGCAAGACAGAGATTCAAGTCTCTCTAGTGATGAAGGACAATGGTGAGAAAGTAAGAACAGGGAAGAAAAACCACATGGGGCCTAACGAAAATTGCCTTCCAGTGTCAGTTCTTCCCCCAAATACTACCCTCTGGCCTTGCCAGTATCTTTTCAGTCCCTCTCTCTGAGAGGATCACAGATGCCATTGCCCAGTTCCCTTCAGAGAAGGTCAGCTAGGTGGTGTGGTGGACACGACGCTAGCCTTAGAATCAGGAGGACAGAAGTTCGAATCCGGCCTCAGACACTTGACTCTTACTAGTTGTATGACCTTGGGCAAGTCACTTAACCCTGATTGCCTCTCATCCAGAGCCATCTCCAGTTATCCTGATCCATATCTGACCACTGGACCCAGATGGCCCTGGAGAAGAAAGTAAGGCTGTGACTTAGCACAGCTCCCCTCACTCATATCCAACTCTTGTGCTTGTCATGGCATCACCTCCCTGATGTCATGGTCTTCTTTGAGAATGAAGGAAAAAAACATCATCAATGATAAAGGAAAAATGTTGCAAGTGTAGTAATCTAGTCTTGAGTTTTAGAATGCATGATTGTATTCAGAAAAAACAGCTCTTGACCCAGAAGTATTTGAGATTAAAAAAAAGTATGTATTAGAGGGATTAGTAGAAGTTGAAAGAGAGAAAATAAAGGCTGATCCCAGGAAATAAAGTCAGGGGCATGGGAGGAAAGTAAAGGGCAATTACAAGGAATTATAATGTAGCTGATCCTAGGGGATCCAAAGTTTTTGAGAGTTTATATGCTCCCCAAGAATGAGCTGGCTTCCCAAAAGGAGACTGTACCTTAAAGATGACTTAACTACAAATTTAAAAAAAAAGCCATTCCCCAATTGACAAATGGTCAAAGGATATGCAAAGGCAATTTACAGATGAGAAGATCAAAGCAATCCATAGTCATATGAAAAATTGTTCTAAATCATTACTTATTAGAGAAATGCAAACTAAAGCATCTCCGGGGTACCACCTCACACCTCTCAGACTGGCCAATATGACCAGAAAGGATAATGATCATTGTTGGAACGGTTGTGGGAAATCTGGGACACTATTACATTGTTGGTGGAGCTGTGAACTCATCCAACCTTTCTGGAAAGCAATTTGGAACTACACCTAAAGGGCAACAATAATGTGCATACCCTTTGATCCAGCAATACCACTACTGGGTCTATACCCTGAAGAGATGATGAAAAAGAGTAAAAACATCACTTGTACAGAATATATTTCTAGCAGCCCTGTTTGTAGTGGCAAAGAATTGTAAATCAAGTGAATGTGCTTCAACTAGAGAATGGCTTAGCAAACTGTGGTATATGTATGTCATGGAACACTGTTCTATTAGAAACCAAGAGGGACAGGAATTCAGGGAAGCCTGGAGGGATTTGCATGAGCTGATGCTGAGTGAGATGAGCAGAACCAGAAAAACACTGTACACCCTAACAGCAACATGGGAGTGATGATCAACCTTGAAGGACTCCCTCATTCCATCAGTGCAAGAATCAGGCACAATCTGGGGCTGTCTGCAATGAAGAAGACCATCTGTATCCAGAGAAAGAACTGTGGAGTTTGAACAAAGACCAAAGATTATTACCTTTAATTTAGAAAAAAAAAAACTTATTGTCTAATCTCGCTATCTCTTACACTTAATGTTTCTTCCTTGAGGATAGGATTTCTCTCTCATCACACTCAATTTGGATCAGTGTATACTATGGAAACCATGTAAAGACTGGCAAATTGGTTTCTGTGGTGGGGGAGGGAAGGAAGATTAGGGGAAAAATTGTAAAACTCAAAATAAATAAAATGTTTGAAAAAAAAGATGACTTAACTAGGGATATGTCAATGGGAGCAGTTAAAAGGGGCTTGCAAGGGGAGTTTGTGATATCTATAAGATAGTCAGTAGCCTCTAAGTATGGGGAGGTTTCAAGTGGCTTCCATAACTTTTGAGACTATAATGGGGGAATATGGACCCCAAGAACAATGAGATGGAAGTGGGGGGGCAGTGGGAGGGAGGTTAGTGTGAAAATAAGGCTAGTTCAAAAAGAATGGATTAGGGCAGCTAGGTGGTGCAGTGGACGGAGCACCAGCCCTGGAGTTCAAATTCGGCCTCCCATTGCCTTGCAAAAAAAAAAAAGAGAGAGTGAGAGAATAGATTAATTATGAAGCATTAATTGCATTAATGGGATAACCAAGGGCTCCGCTGGGGGCCTGGGGGAGGGGAAGGGTGTTTCCCCGCCCCGTTGGCCACGTGCCCGGCCCTCTCCTCCGTAAAGGCCACACCCTCGTGGGCCCGCCCACCCAGGCCGGCGCGGTCCGGTCCCTCCCCGCCGATCCCATCCCTCGGGGCCGACTTCGCGGAGCACGCTGGGAGCCGAAGGGAAGGAGGAAGCCCTCCCTACCCAAATGTAAAATGGCCGCCCCGGAGACAAGACGCCCGCCGCCTCGGAGCCCATCCCGTCCGCCTACGCCAGGATCCGAAATAGCCCCAGGGAGCCTCGAGCCGGGGAGAGTGAGTAACTCTCCGGGCCCCACCTACCTCGCGAGTGGGCGGAGTCCCGAGCGCGCGCCCTGACCCCGGGCAGGCCACGCCCCTGACCCCCGTCAGGTCGCGCCCCTGACCCCGGGCAGGCCACGCCCCTCCCGGAAGTGACGGTTATGGCGGAAGTCCGCCGGTGCCGCGGGAATTGAAAGTTTCGGAGTGTTGTGGCAAAGCTATTTGGAAGGTGCTAGCAGCGCGGAAAGAGGGGTCCCCGCCGGGGCCGGAGAAGAAGCAACAGTGGAGGAGGCAGTGGCTAGGCCAGGACAGGGGCGCCCGACATCCGGCGGCGATCGGAGAAGCCGGGCCAAGGGGTGAGGAGCGCCCTGGCACCGGGCCGGCGTGGGGGTGGGGGTGGGGAAGCGGCCCGAGGCGCCCCCCCACCGGGGCCGCCCCTTTAACTGCGAAGGGTGCCCACCTCGCCCCCTACCCCGAGTCCTCGCAAACTGTGGTGTCAGCCTTCCGTAATAATGGGATGCCCGAGGATGCAAGGGCGTCGTGGGGGGATACGGAGACAAAAGGGGGAAAAACTCACCCAAACGGGCCTGCCCTTCCGGGGTGGGGGAGGGGAGGGCCTGCTGGCAAAGGCAGCCCTTGGAGCCGGACAGGAGAAGCCCCTTCCGGAGGAGGCACCCGTAAGTGCCCGGGCATCCTGCCCCCTGGGAAGCCACCTGTGCAGAATGTCGTGTCGGGAACTTGTGGTCCAGGTTCCTTCTTGGTCGGGCACTTGTCAGGCGTCTCGTGCATGCCAGGCGCATACGTGGTTGAACCTGGGGAAGGAAGGGATTTCATCATGAAGAAGCCCCCCCCCCCCCCCCCCCCCCCGTGCCTAAGCCTTTTACATATAAATAGTCCCAAGCCGGGAGTCAAACTGAGCCCATTGAGTCTTGGTTTGCCTCAATTTCTGCATCTATCGAATGTGAATAATAATAATAATAACAACTTCTTCCCAGAGTTGCTGTGAGGATCACGTAGAGTCTGGAACAGGCCTTATTCATTCTTCTGGGGACTGGTTCTGTCTGAGGCAGACCCAAGATCTGATTGGTGGGTTAGTTCTTCCAACTACAGTGTGTCCAACTGGTTGAACAGATATCGTCTCTACCACAGATAATCCTTGTGAACACCTGGGGTGGGTACTCTAAACTTAGGGATGTCACCTTTCCTTGGAGCTGCTTCCCTTGCCTTGCTCTTAGCAGAGCTCTCAGATGAAGGCATTCAATGCGGAACTGCACAATCTCTAAAAAAAAAATTTTTTTTAGGATTTTGCAAGGCAAATGCAGTTAAGTGGCTTGCCCAAGGCCACACAGCTAGGTAATTATTAAGTGTCTGAGATCGAATTTGAACTCAGGTACACCTGACTCCAGGGCCGGTGCTCTATCCATTCATTGCCTTGCAAAGACCTAAAGAAATAAAACAAAATACAAATTCATAACTAAATACATATCCTTTTTTCACTGTGTTTTCAATGACCTGTTTATTAAATGTATGATAATTTTTTAAAAATTTAACAAAATGGGGATGGCTAGGTGGTGCAGTGTATAGAGCAAGGGCCTTGGAGTCAGGAGGACCTGAGTTCAAATTTGACCTCAGACACTTAATAATAACCTAGCCGTTTGACTTTAGGCAATTCACTTATCTCCATTGTCTTGGAAAAACAAAAAAAATTAACAAAAAGATACAAATTATGGCTTGAGGCAAAAGCAGGGTCAGCTGTTGAGTTCTCCTTAGGCTGTGGAGTGAGTGAGTTTTTAAGCTGGTAGTGGGGCCTGGAAGTGGGAATGGGGCAGTAACAGATAATGTGGTAATGAGAGTTAGGTAAAGGGCTGCTAGGTGGCATAGTGAATAAAGCACCGGCCCTGGAGTCAGGTGTACCTGAGTTCAAATCCGGCCTCAGACACTTAATAATTACCTACCTGTGTGGCCTTGGGCAAGCCACTTAACCTCTTTGCCTTGCAAAATCTTAAAAAAAAATGAGTTAGGTAAGTAGGTCAGAGTTAAGCCTTTCTGGTTTATTTAGGAGTCCATTGTTTTTTGTTGATAGGGGCTTCTTTAGTGCCTGAGTCCTTGCAGAGGAGAAAGGTACTTTACTAGTTCTTTGACCTCATCTCAAAACTTGGACAGTGGGATGATGGGGGAGGGGGAAATAGGGGGCATAAGAAGAAATATATGATCAGTACAGAGTACAGTTTAATGACTATAAAACATTTCTCTGTCCAGTATTTCCCCTACTTCATAACTCCCTAACTTCTCTGTTTGTGCTGATGATACATTGCCTTCTAGTCACTCTGATTGTTTTTTTAAATAGACTCAAATATGAGTCATTCTAATAAGTCACTCTTTAATTTAAAAATTTTCAGTAGTGTCCCATGGCCTACCAAATCAAATACAATCTGATCCTAATATTTAATCTACCTTTCTAACCTCTGCTTCTATTTTTTTCAAGTTCTAGCCAAACTAAGTTATTTTTAGTCTTCCTTTCTGTCCTCCTCCATTTTCTTATTCATTCCCATCCATTTCTTTGACTTTGTACTGTCTTCTGTCTTTGTATTGGATTCATTCTTTCCCCACCTATTCCCCCAAAAGTCTTGAATGGTTGTTTGATCTCCTTCCCTTTTCTCTAGGGCCAATCCTAGTGCTTCAGTAATTTGAAACCAGTAAGGGATCTAGACTATATTTCTTCTTTTACACTTGACCAAACTGAACAGCTCCCTCACTGGACATGTTCCACAGTTTCCCAACTCCTGCACCTTTGTTCATGTTCTTCACAGTCCTGAAATACCTCCATAAATTATAAAGCTATATATCCTTTCCCAACTTGAACTTAGCAAAAGGTATGGAAGAACAGCAGCCAAGTTTTATCTTTGAATACCTTACACACTTTATTGCACATGGTAAGCATTTAATAAATGTTTGTTTTAATGACTAAACATTGCATATAGCTTCCTTATGTAATTCTTAACAGAAAATTCACACTAATACAGCCTGTTGTCTTTTGGAGGTGGGTGTAGGTTGTCATGTTTCCTTCCTGCTCACCCTAGGGCTCTTGGCCAATAGGAAGTGATTTTCTGAATGGAGATTGAAGCTGTCTTTGAGGACTGAGTCTCAAAAGGTGAAAATGAAAACTTGGAATCATTTGTTTCTCTTTTCCCTAAAATAGTATTGCTTATGAAGATTTTCACAGAAAAGTAGTGGTTCTGAACAAGTAATATTTAAAAGGTTCTTTGTTTTCTAAACATAATTTATGGTTCTTCATTTGCTCTTCCATTGTCATTAACAACTAGTTTTGGGGGGGGGGGGATTGGGTTTTTTTGCAAGGCAAATGGGGTTAAGTGGCTTGCCCAAGGCCACACAGCTAGGTATTTATTAAGTGTCTGAGATCGGATTTGAACCCAGGTACTCCTGACTCCAGGGCTGGTGTTTTATCCACTGCGCCACCTAGCCGCCCCTGGCTAGTTTTATACCTTTCAGTTCAAAAAATATGTTTAACCCTGTTCTTTATGATATCCTGTGCTAGGTGATGGTTGAGTGTTCAAAGATCAGTAAAACATAGTCTATGAGGCTTTCAAGCTTTTACGATCTAGAATGGGGTAGGGGGTAGTTAACCTATAAAAAAGATCAGAATGAGACCAATACCCAGGGAAGGTATGAACACATTGGCATAGGGGATCCCTTGATAAAAGGAGCATTTAGGTGGGAAAGGGTCAGGGCAGGTTTTGTGGAAGTAGTATTTGAACTAGGTCTTGAAGAAATTAAACATGTCAAATGGAGGAGGTGCTTCCAAGTGTTGTGCATGGTATGATCAAAAGGCAGAGAAGTAGGAAAGCATGTGTTGTATAGAGGAGACAAATGAGAAGCCCCATTTGAGACCCTAATGCCTTCTTTGTTGGGAGTTCTTTGAGTCTCTGTTTTTCCTTTTGAGCTAAACTTTAATCAGATATGCTTATTCTGGAATTAGATACCATGGGACCTGAAAAAGAAGCCAATGAAGAGATTGTGATTTTGATTAGTGATGATGAAACAGACTCTGAAACTACCTTAGGGAATTCCGTGGTGGTGATTGACCCATCTGGTATGTACTGTATTTTATAAGGTTTTTTGTTGTTGTTGTTATTTTTGTTACTTGTTTTTCAAAATTAAATGTATACTGGGGCTTCAAACATGGGGTATCAAATGGAGCAGTAAACTGCCATAGTCAGTTATTTCCTGTAGGGACTCAGTTACTGAAGGAGTGGAAAAGATATTAATTGTATAGAAAAAGTAGGGAAAGAATACAGATGAATATAGTAGAGGTGCTAACATGTAAAGCATTTTGCAAATCTTAGAGTCCTATATAAATGGTAGCTATTATCATAGCATAAACAGAAGCAGATAATATTGCAGATAAGGAAACAAGTCTAGTGAAGTAACTTTACTCAGTCATATTAACTAGCTAACTAGGATAATGACTTCAAATGTGTTCGTCTGATTTCTCTGTTTCATACTATGTTGACTTGGGGTTTTGGTTGTGATGGAGAAGTAGCAAAACAGAATTGTAGAGAGTTCCCTTTTATCTTGAATTAATTACAAAAATATTCTTTTGCTAACTGTCCCATTAGAAACCCACTTCTATAAACCATAAGGTATAACCAGAGCAATTTCTTAACCTATGGGCAGGAAAAAATTATTACAGATTTTAAGAGCAGAACTCAATTTCTATTTATTTAGTTTTAAGTGTTTGAGATATTTTTCTTAACCCCATATTTGGAATATTTCTCCAAATAAACTGTCTAGTAGACTTTTATTTAAAGAAAAATAGAGTTTTGTCCTTTCCTTTAATAAAAAAAAAAGTTATGTTTACTTTCTTCTCCCTCCTCCCACCTTTTTCAGAAAACTCTGCTCTTGGAGAAAAGAAATCTGAAGAAATCGTGGATGAGGAATCTGGACTAGTAGTTATTTTCTGTAAAAAGGGGCCAGTGATGCCACATGCAAGATATGACTGTATGACACACCCCTTTGAGTATGTTTTTTGTCATGGCAACAATAGAGACTAACTATGAGAATCTTGTCTTCAAGTTAACTGTGGCATCCTACAAAGTAGTATAAAATCTATTTGCATTCTTGCCTATATGTTAGTAGAGTATTTCAATATGAAATGAACTGGCATTCTCAAATGAACCATTCAAGCCTTGACAAACAAAAGTAAAATTTAATTTCCTTTCACTTCTGGGTAAAATTTATTTTTTGAGATATAAATCAAAATAATTTAGCTTATGTGTTTAACTTGAAGCTACCTTTTTTTTGTGGTCTTATGTTGATTTGGTTTTAAACTATTGGGAATTATCTAACTACATGAAAAAAGTAAAACTTCTTATTGAATTTTTTCCTATTACATTTAACTCCAAGGATCTATCCAAATTCAATCATTTTTATTATGTAGCTTGAAATGAGTGAGCCATCAACTTTGTCCTAGGAATTTTTTTATTATTTAGAAATTGTCATGATGAAATTTGTCTGCATGAATTCAAACCTTTTTTTAAATGCTTTTCTCCAAAAGTGATCTCAAGAAAATCACAGTTTTTGAAATGGAAGAGAGCTTAGTAGGCTTCTCTAACTTTTGGACAGCCCTGTTCTGTAATGTGCCAGACAAGTAAACTAACCCTTGATGGGGACTGCTACTATCTCCCAAGGAAGCCTGTTTTACTTTGTTATGGCTCTAATTCCTAGGAGGCTTTTCCTAACGTCAAAACTAAATTTCTTTGCATTTTTCATTCATTGTTCCTTGTTCTACTCACTAGAGTTGACTATAACAAATCTTAATTCCTCTGTCACATGACAGCCTTCAAAGTGCTTGAAGAGATGAGATCTCCCAGTCTTCTTGCTAGACTACAAGTAGTCCTCATCTGGCATGGAGTTAAGGGCTATCACCAATTCTGGTTGGCTGCCCTGGTCATTCTCCGTCCTAGTGTATCTTTTTAAACTATGTTATCCAGGATTGAACAAAAGTATTCCAGAGGCGGTCTGACTGTAAAAGACTATAGAACATGTCTGTTCTGTCACAAATATCACTATCGGGGATGGCTAGGTGGCACAGTGGATAGAACACCGGCCCTGGAGTCAGGAGTATCTGAGTTCAAATCTGGCCTCAGATGCTTAATAATTACCTAGCTGTGTGGCATTGGGCAAGCCATTTAACCCCATTTTACCTGGCAAAAACCTAAAAATAAATAAAAAAACAAATTAAAAAACAAAAAATTTTTTAAAAATTTTAAAAAAATAAATAAAATCACTATCTGTCCTTACTGCTAGAAGCCATGCTTCTCAATGAAATGAAAGATGTCACCATTTTTAAGGTTGGCGTATTTCATTGAAACTCTCAAATTTTTTTCAGACAAACTGCTGTCTTGTGCTTGATGGTTATCCCTATTCAGTTGTATCTTATTAGATTCAACCCAGTGTGCTAGCTTATCAAGATTTTTAGTGAATTGTTCTCAATCTCTCTCTCTCTTTCCCTGCCCCCTCCCCCTTTTCCCCTTCCCTCTCCCTCCCCTTTCACAATTGAGAAAAAGAAGGTTGTCTATACCTTGGTCCAAGTCATTGGGGAAAATGTTAAATGCTGCCAGGCAGGGGTTCAAGCAAAGACCCCTAAGGCACTCCACTGGAAAATATTAATGCCTACTTTGAGTCCAGCTTTCTAATTACTTCCGGATTCACCTAATTATTCATTCTCACCTACATCTTAAATATGAGATATTTTGCTAAATTTGAGATAAACTGTTTATAGCATTCCACTGACTGTCCCATCTTAATAACCCTCTCAAAAAAAATTATGTTAAGTCTTTATGATCTATTCTTACTTGGGGCTTTCCTAGCTCTTTGTGATCATTACTTTCATTTCTGAATATTAATTAATGATCTCTTTAATATTGTGTTCCATAGTTTTGCTGGGAATCCAATTGTCTATTCATTTTTTGCCCTCTTTTGAAAACAGGATGTTTGTTCTTATTTTTTTAAAAGAAAAAAATATGTAATTATCCCCTGGAAAAATTCTACATAGGATTTTTATCTACATATTAGCATTTTTATATTTCAGTTCCAAGTGAAGATGTTGAAGTTGTATTATCGTTTTTCTCTTTGTTTTGATAATTCTATAATAAGCATTATTATAGATCATGGTTAGTCAAATTTAGTATGAGTGGAGAATAGCACTTATTCAATCAATATGGTATATTTCTTCTAAAACTTTTATCACTAACTCTGATTTTGTATTGATTTCAGACGAACAGAGAGTGAGACATGTATTCCTGTTAAGCAAAATTCAGATATGTGTGGTCAGTGCTACTGCTATGTTTGTGATAAACTAGCATCAGAGGTAAGATGAGATTAAATCAAATCAGGATTAAAGTTCTAAAAAGATAATTTTTGTATTTTAAATAATTACCTTATTTAGTCATTTACACACTTTTAATAATTTTTGTCTTGACAATTAGAGTTTGTCAAGTGCATATAAAATTTCTGAAATTTGGAGTAAATTCTCTGAAAAAAATTAGCTTAAAATTAGCATTATTTATGAAGGAGATTTAAAAGTAACTGCTTATAGCATAATTCATTTTCCCCTTCTCAAATTGTTTCTAAACTCAGTTTGTTTTTTTGAGTTCATCAGAGACTTAAATCTGTAATAAAAAAGTATTCCTATATCTAGCAGAATTATTACATAAGTCTAATTTTTAAAATTTGTTTACCCATTGCTATTTTCTTTTTTGGGGGGGTTCATTAGTATAAAGTTTGCATATTTAGAAAATTCACAAATTACTAAATAAACATCTAGACTTTTTAAAGAGTAATCTTAGTTGACTTTTCTGCTGACTTAAGCAGAATTTTTTGCTTGATTTTGAATTACTGTAATATAGTTATCCCCTACATATCTCAACTTTTCCCTGTCACAGTTCCAGTATATCACAGGTTAGCATAAGAAATTAAATGGGAATTTTGTGGACACTACAGATGATACACAAAGGTCAGCAGATGGCACAGAAAGTTTGGAAACTCAGAAATGCATAAAACCTATGTGTAGTATTGTATATTATCAACTTGAATATTATAATGATACCATAAATACTCCTGGTATGAAAGGGTGAGCCAAAAAAATTTATGCAAATTTTCCAAATTGCAGGGACTCCTCCGCCCTTAACTCCCATGATATGGAAGGGATAACTATATCTTTTGTCTTTAGTAGTGTATCTGCTACTAGGTGAAATTGGTGAAATCAATTATCTTAATGAAGCCAAGATTATAAGTTAGAACCTTCTTTGGGTCATTTAATGTCCCTCTTTTTCATAGCCAGACTCTATATCCTTTCCCCCTTCCTGCCTTGATGAATCTATTTTTTGATCAATTTTTTTTTTGATGAATCAAATTGAATGAATTTCAGGGCTAGTCTTCAGAATAATAACTTTTTAAAAACAAAAGTACATGTATTGAATGGAAATAGTGAAAATGGAAGCACTTTTCCAATGATCTTAGAAAATTCCCCAGGTTAAAACAATATGGCATCTGGAACATGATTAACCTTAGATTGAGATTCAGTTTCTGGCCGGCAAAAATATACTCAGCATACTTTACAGTAGCAGTGTGAAAATAAATTATAGGGAACACCTAAGTGGCACAATGGATAGACTATGACCCTGGAGTCAGGAGGAACTGCGCTCAAATCTGGCCTCATACACTTAATAATTACCTAGTTGTGTGACCTTGGTAAGTCACTTAACTCCATTGCCTTGCAAACCCCCCCCCAAAAAAAAAGAAAAGAAAGAAATTATAAAATATTTATATAAATACTTCAGGTAATAATATAGCCTGTAAGAAAGTTGTCCCATATATATATATACATATATATGTGTGTGTGTGTGTGTGTGTGTGTTTATATTTATATACATATATAAATACATGCATTTATATATGTAGATACACATATTTAGTAGGCATTGTCACATGCTAAGACCATACATCTACTTAATAACTAATTTCACATTTGAATCCTCCTCCCATGATAAAATGTAAATGGGACTTTTATCAAAACACTTTCCCTATTGACTTGAGAGGCAAGGACATGGGGAATAGACAGATCTCCATATTTGTTCCTTCGTAACTCAGTCCTTTGGTTGAGAACATGATGTGCACCATGGAAAATGGGCTGTTTTTGTCAGGTTTAGTTCTGTATTGTAGATTTGTAACAACCAATCATCATGTATGTCATACTAAAATTTGTCAGCCTAGTGTTAAATGAGGTGTCTGCACTGTAGTCCCTGATCATTGTAAATGTGTATAATTGTTTTTATCACTTTTGATTTGTGGAACAGTTTGCTAGTGGAAACACCAGTCAACAACTTTTCTATTATTAAAAAGTGGTCTTTCCCCCCTAAAAAAAAAAAATGGTTCCAAATATACAGGGGAAAAGTTATGACATTTGGAGAGTTTTTTGCTTTTTGGGAGAGCTAAACTTTCCAAACTATACAGTGCTTCAGCACATTTGATAAATGTTCTTTGGAAACCTGTTAATATAATAATAATAAGATAATATCATTGGAAATGACTATCTGGCAAATGCCTGTATCCCTGTTGACACAAGATTGCTATCATCCCACTAACCTCAAAGTGCTAATAGTTCTAGGACAGTCACCTATTCCTGGCAAGAAAGAATAAATCAAGCAACATACTTCAATTATTGAACTGGAAAAACTGTTCAGTATACTTGCCCTATCAGTGATGAATTGATATTGTTATTTTTATTCTTTTTAAAAAAGGCATGTTATTGACTTTTGGAGCTAAGGTTTACCTTGCCTATACCACCTTAGAAGAAATAGTTGGTCACCTGTCAAACTACGTAACATACAAGAAATTCTTTGTTTTGGGAAACTGAAGATTTTGTTTTTTTAAAAACAGTGTCAGTATTGGACAACTTCTTCTTCTTGTCATTGCAATGCCCATAACAAAAGTAAATTTTGGAAGGATCAGCGAAATTTTACTTTGACTGGTGTTCTTGTAATTTTTAACCTGGAACCCACAGAGATAGACACAGATCTACGTCATGGGGGTAAGCAATTCATATTTTTAATGTTCCTTTAAAGTCATTACAGTTTGTTCCTCTGTTATCTGATGTAAATTAATTTTCTTTTTTTTCCTCCTGAATAAAAAAAAAATTTTCTCTCATGCTCTTCTCCATACCTTTATTTTATTTTAGGAGAGCTTCTGTTTAAATTTCTTCGAGAACTTTCTATACAATATAACAACTATCTTTCTGGAGAGATTGTTCTTAGTCTTCAGGACTGTGTTTGTACTTCAAAACAGATACCTAGCCAATGCCAAGTTTGCAGCCAGTTTCAAAATGAGGTTATACATAGGTGAGTAAAGTATTAGTGTTAGGACTGTAGTAAAATTTGAGGACCAAATGTCTCTTGTTAGCAATGTGTGTACTGCTTCCAAAGCAGAGATTGGGACATGCTATGAAAATTTTTTTTCCTCTTATGATTTTAAATGATATTTTTTATCCCAAGTATATTCTCTTCTATCCTAAGTATGTTTAATTCCTTTCAGAGTTTTCCTTAACAATATTTTGTAGACATTTAGAAACTTAAGAAAATGCAATGAATATTAATATCCATATATTACCAAACATAATGACTTCTGGTCTCTTTTTGCATGACATTTCTAACTATCATATTTTAACGTCCACCTGAAAGATAAATAAGATAGAGTATCAATAACTGTTAAGCTTGTTGAGAACATGTTTTTATATTTTCATATATATATATATTATATATATATTTCTTTTCTTTTTTTTTTGGTAGGGCAATAGGGTTAAGTGGCTTGCCCAAGGCCACACGGCTAGGTAATTATTAAATGTCTGAGGTCGGATTTGAACCCAGGTACTCCTAATGTCAGGGCCTGTTGCTCTATTCACTGCGCCACCTAGCTTTAGATTTTTAAATTATATATTTTAGATTTTATATAGTAATTTTTGGGGAAGTAAAAACATCTTTCATGCTAATTTTGTTGGCAATGCACCAAGACCTTTTATTAATCTAGCACCTAGGGGTGACTAGGTGGTGCAGTGGATAAAGCACTGGCACTGGAGTCAGGAGTACCTGGGTTCAAATCTGGTCTCAGACACTTGATAATTCCCTAGCCGTGTGGCCTTGGGTAAGCCACTTAACCCCATTTGCCTTGCAAAAACCTTAAAAAAAAATCTAGCACCTGTAAGTACAATCTGAATAATGCCATGTTGAATTGTTTTTTCCTGAGGATTTTTGCTGTCTGCTTTTGAAAATTGTTTACATTTAGAGTTAATTAGGGGGGCAGCTAGGTGGTGCAGTGAATAGAGCAACGACCTTAGAGTCAGGAGTACCTGGGTTCAAATCTGACCTCAGACACTTAATAATTACCTAGCCATGTGGCTTTGGGCAAGCCACTTAACCCCATTGCCTTGAAAAAAAAACTAGAGTTAATTAGCTACTTTTATGGTGTTCCCCCCCCTCCCCAGCAATTGACTCCTATGGGAGGTTCTAGATATGAAATCAAGAATCCAATTTTGATGTATGATTATGGTCAAAGGAAAAACATTATAGTTTTTACCATTTAAGATAAGATAGGCATTATCTTTGGGTGTTGGCCTTCTTAAAGTGAGATAATTTAGTAAAGGACTCTTTCCAGTTTTGATCACTGTTGATTTACTGCCCAATCTCTTAACTTTAAATTTTATAGGAGAAACTGAGAGAAGAAAATAGCTTCTTACTTTGTTGTCCAGATTTTATTAGCAGTAATACTCTGTCATTTTAAAAGCATTGTCTCAAAAAAAAAAAGCATTGTCTCTTTAATCCTCAAAACTTGACAAGTTAGGATGGTGTTAATCCCATTTTAGAAGAGAGCATTGATGCTCAGAAGCTAAGATATTGACCTGGGATCATATAGCTATTGACTAGTAGTACTGTGAATGGGACCTGGCTCTTCTGTCTTCTAGTTCAGCCAACATTTTTACCTGCTATTTCTTACGCCTTTCTAAACTCTGCATAGAAAGACATGTTTAATGTAGGATACTTTTTAAGACATGAGCAGGTGGAAAGGACAAGAACTTAACTGTTTATCACAATAAATTTTGGAAGACTATACCAGTATATACCTATTCATATGAATTACTAGATTTACACATAAGCAAACCAACTTGGCTCTCCTCAATCTTCAGGTTTATTTTGATCTATTTTAATAGCTGTTGCTAAGGATCCTTAAGATAGTCATCTACTGTTCCTGTATCATCTTATAAAGAGCATAATTTTAAAATAAAAATAATATAAAAATGCAATCAATTATGTTCTTTTTTTATTAGGTATACAGATGTTTTCAATTTGGTGTCTTCATTTATAAATAAAGCAGAAAAGGAGAAACCTAAAACTGCCGCTGTTATGTTGTTGGGAGCAGCCAGGGAAATAGCACTTCACAAGGACCCCGCTCAGTATGTAACTAATTTTGCATGTTGGAATCCCTTCGCTTGAATACAGTATGAGTGACTGTCACTCCCTACAAATTTATAATACTTGACCTCAAACTAGGCCTCAAGTACTACATAATTTTTTATTCTTCCTTTTTTTAACTATCTCATTTCCCATGTTGTTTTCAGGCTTTTTCTTTTCTTCCAAACTACATCTTTCCCTCCTTCTCACTACTCTGCTAAAAGAACTGAGAACATCTAAAACTTCCTTTGTTCCTCAGAATTTCTCAGCACATTCCATTCTTTTCTTCCCCCAGTCATAAAAGAAGCAATAAACCTATTCCTGATTGTGGTTGTTAACCTCTGTTTCTCTACTTCTAGACTTTCCACTTATTTTTCAACCCCCCTTTCTCCATTCTACTTAAACTATTCTTTCAGGGATTGATGACATCCACAGCTCTGTACATTAGACTCTCTTGACTATTCTAAATGTTTATTCTCTGCCTTTGTAATCAATTTTATGCTCCTAAGTCTAACAACCAGCTCTCTAAGAAATGATAGTTTAAAAATACTTTCATGTTAAATGTGCATTAACATTTTTTCATTTCTTAAGTCCAGACAATCATCAAAAAAAAATAAATCAAGACAAGATTTCTAGTGTTTTCCAATTTTCAAAGTATAAATGCTCTCATTGAAAATAATAACAATTTTGAGCTTATGAGCTGATATAAACTGACTCCAGCACTCTCCTGATTGTAACTGTCTACTCTATTTACATTGAAGTCTTTGTGGCTCTTATATTCTTAGTGCTCTTACTTGATTTTTGTATAAATTTATAAAATGCTTCTATATGTTTACCATATTCATTATTTCTTACAGCACAGAAATAACTGTTTCATTCACATACTACAGTTAATTTAGCCATTCCCTCAATAGATAGACATCTACATTATTTCTGATTTTTCTACTATAAAAAGTGCTGCTGATTTAGTGATTATGGTACTTTTCTATCTTTGACTTTGGAGGGGGGATGGGTAGGAATATGCCTTTAATTTCTTTTATGCTCTCAAATGCATTCTTAGAACTATATAAAATAGTTGTGGGGGGAGAGAGAGGATCCTTACCTTAGTGTGAAAGCTTCTAGTATTTCCCCATTTGACATAATGCTGGCTTTGGTTTTAATGTATATCACTTTTCTCATTAAAAGTGAACCTATGCTTTTAAAGGTTTTTTCGGGGTTTCATTTTTTTTTAGCATAAATGACTAGTTTATCACTTGTTTTTAATGTGATTAATAAGAACTTTCTCTTGAAAGAACTAGCTTTTAGTTTTCTTGATCATTTGTTTTTCTCCTGTAGTTATCAAGATTTCCTCTTTTGTGTTTATTTTGAGTTTATTTCAGTCAGTCAGTAAGGATTTATTAAGTATCTGGTATGTGCCTGCCACTGTAGCTAAAGTAGAAAAAGTGAACCAATTCTGCTGTCAAGGAACTTATATCATAATGGGGAAGACCATGTGCAAATAGGTATTGTGGCAAGAGAATTAACCGAGGCAAAGTAATTATGCATAGTGATTTATATACAATAAACCTTACAAATATTCACATCTTTTAAAATTTGCAGTGTCCTTTTGCAGCAGTCATTTTTTTAAATGTGATTTGCCATTGAATTCATAAGATTTTGAAACATTATAATTCATTATCAAGCTACACTTACATAAATAAGCCTACCTTTAGCAAAATTAGTTTTTGCAGATCTGGCCCTAATCATATTTTCAGTTGGGTTTAAGTGTAGTGAGTTTCCAGTGAAGAATGTTTTATCTCCTTCTCTTGGGTAATTTCTCCAATATTTAGTGTTTCTGTCTTTATATTGACTTGCCTGTGACAAGCAATTTTTTTTTCCTTTATTGCAGTGGCTAATAGCTGCTTTTTTATGATCTCGCTGATATTCCAACTTTTTTTTTTTTTTTTTTTGCTAGGCAATGGGGTTAAGGCCACACAGCTAGGTAATTATTAAGTGCCTGAGGCCAGATTTGAACTCCTTACTCCAGGGCCCAGTGCTCTATTCAGTGCGCCACCTAGCCTCCCCAGATATTCTAACTCTTAAGAAAGCTTCACTATGTTGTAGAGGAATCAGTTGCAACCCCCAATTGCCAAGTTCCTCTGAAAGTCATTGCTTTTGATTTCCAAAAATTAATTAGGCTGTTTGCAAACAGAAGTTTGACATTATTCATTTTCAACCACACTTTACACTTGAGAACAACCAATCTGTTTTTCATTGTGAGTCTGAATGACTTTTGAAATGCTTGATTTCTCTACAACTAAAGTGTTTTTGTTTTTGTTTTGCAAGGCAGTGAAGTTAAGTGACTTACCCAGGGTCATACAGCTAGGTAATTATTAAGTGTCTGAGGCCAGATTTGAACCCAGGCCCTCCTGACTCCAAGGCTGGTGCTCTATCCACTGCACCACCTAGCTGCCCCACAAGTGTTTTTTAAAAGCTACAGCTTTTATGTAATTCCTTAGAATAATGTCAAACACATGATCACATGCATTTATAGCCCATGATAAAGCAATATTTTATTGTTCTTTTTACATTTGGTTACAACTTTTTGGTGTAGGTAACCTTGTTACTATTTTCCCCCAAAAAATGAGTCATCAAAATTTTGGGTTTTTTTAAATGCACAGAATGAAACAAAGAAGGCCAGAAGGAAAGACAAACAAGATAGTTTTTAAAATTACATGTTAATTTTTTCTTATAATCTTAAGAGGAAAAAAACATGCATTTCATAATAAAGATTGACAGTTTGACATGCAGTCCTCTTTAAGTACTTGCCAAATCATAATTTTTCTTTGCCCTAAGTTATTCACATAAAACTGTAAATATACAGAGTAGATATACAAGAACTTTATCGGGGTAGGCACTAGTGGCTGGGGTGTTGGGGGTGGCAGGGAAGAGATGACCAGTAAGAAGACTTCATTCAGAAATTGGCACATTTTTTAAATTGCATAATTGGTTCATTAAACTTTTTCTATTTTCCTTTCTGTCTTCCAACTTTATTATTCAACTGAAACTCTCCTCTCCTAAATTACTTATGATTTCTTCATTGTCAATTGGCCTTTTCTCTCCTCTACATGCTTTGTGGCTTTTCTCTCTAGGTTTCTGTGACACTGCTCTTTGTATGTGTCCTTTGCTGGATCTTCATTTGTTATACCTGCTAACTGTGGACCCTTATTTCACTCTGTATTGTTTAGTTTGATGACTTTATCAGCACCCATGGGTTCAGTTACTTTCTCACAGGCACAGATCTCAAACTTCCTCTTTGAACTCTTAAACTGGATGCCCTTTGGGTGTTTCAAACTCATCATGTCTAAAACAACTCATTATTAAATGCTTGTTTAATTGAATTTGAAGATCTAGGAAATTTAAAATGAAAAATTACATTAAAATAGTAAACCCAGGGTCATTGAGAATTTTCTCATAGAACTGTTCCCTTCTGCAATATTCATTGTAAAGATTTGAATGGCAGAGTGAACTTAATTGGGGCAGCTCTGAATTAAGTTTGGCTCTCTAGTTTTGTCAGAGCTCAGAGCCTATTGTCCACTTCAGCCATTAGAGAGAAGTTCATTTTCACTGCAAATTTATGTGTCACATGCTTTTATTGAGATATAGAAGGAGAAAAATTGACCTTGACAAAGAAATGGATCAACACACTGCCTTACATTGCATAACCCCAAACAACCATCTCACCTCTGAATCTCTTTCCTCATTTGTAATATGAGAATAATTGACCTATTTAACATGTTTTTGGAAGAATACTTTGTAAGGTCCTGTATCAATATGAACTGCTAGTGTCTTCATCCTAATCATGATCAAATATTCAGATTTGTGCATGACATTGAGCATTGTTTAAAAGAAATTAGACTTATTTGCTGTGCTTCAGTGTATATAGACTGTCGATATGGTCCATATTTCTATCATTACAAACAATTAGACAAATACACGGTTATGTTGACAATAAGCAGAAGTGAGAGTACTTGGAGGGGTTGTGGGATGATAGGTTTCTGGTAGAATTCAGAAAATTCTACCTGTACTGGGCACTTCAATTTTCTGATATTCAGTAAAATCCTTTCATTGCAATATTGCTTTTTAAGTCAGCATGATTAATCAACAAGATGGTTTTTTAACATTTGTTTTAGGTCTTGGCAAAATCTTGGACCATCTGAGTCTTTGAAATTGGCTGTACCTTTTCTCATGTCAAAGTAAGTTGGTTATTCTGATATAGAAATGAAAGACAGAATCTCTTGTTTCTACAATTCTTTGTTTTAAACTAAGTTCCAACATTCCTTCTGATGCTTGAATTAATTTTAAGACCTGAGAAATAGTTCACTTTTGGCTTGGTTTGAAGATATTATTCCTGAGTACAAATGATTATTTATAAAGTAATTAGGGATTGTTGCAACTAAAATTTTCATTTTAATTATTCAATTGAAATTCTATTTACTTCAAAATTTCAAAAAAATTTTTATCTGATAGCTGCTAAGATATAAAGTACTTTGTTATTCATTTACCTATGTAAGCAGCATACTCTTGATAATTACATTAAAAGCAAGACTATAGAAACGTATTCCAATTATAAGAGACATTTGTTAATTTTAAGTTTAAAAAAAAAGAGACAAAGCTTTGGCCATAGTCAACTTTTCCCTTATTTTCCCCTTTATAGCTAATTGTTCCCCATATGTGCATGTATTTTTCATATTCAGCTACCCTAGTCTTTAGCTTCATTTATTCCTGTCTTAATCACTTATTGTCCTGAACTAAGCAATTCTTTCTAATCTTGTCTTATCAAATTACTTGCCATTTCCCTTTCCATTTCTCATGTTTTCCTTGCCAATAGAATTAAGAGCTTATTTTAGACAAAATTATATATTACATAATTTTTCTAAAAGAATATTGAAATGGTGATTTGTTATCAAAGACATTCATTTCAAATAAGATTAATGAAATTTATGTCCATATGCATCCCTATGTGAAAACTATAATAAAGAATTTTTAAAATTTGATACATTTCCAGATATATATCTCCTTCGCCTTCTCAGAAGGCAACCCTTTGAACAAAGAACGGAAGAAAAGGGGTGGGGTGCAGTATGCAGTTCAAGAAGACAAAACAACTTACTAACTGAGGCTAACCATTTTTGCAGTGTTTGCACATTTTGTAGCCTCCCATCTCTGCAAAGAAAGGAGATGCAATTTAGCATTTGTTTATAGAAATCTTTCCATGCTTCTCTGTATTCTTTATCATCTATGACTAAGAAATTCTCTTACAGTCTTTTGCAATTATTGATATCTCATTAGCAATAGTTATTAGCTCTATTTTTATAATTTATATATTACATGTTCACGTAAAGGAAACCTTGTTTTTTTCTTCACACCTTTTCACTTTTAGATAAGAGATCAGGATATGATAACTATAGGAAACCCTCTTTAATTTGTGGTTTTGATGAGCATTTTCAAGGTTTATTAAGTGGGCTGCTGCCAACTCATGTAATCATATTATAGATCCAAAATCATCTCTCCTTAATGCTTTGTATTTTGATCTAATTCAGTCAAGTAATTCAAGTAGCACTTAGGCAGTAGGCAATAATCTCTCATTAACATCTTGTAATCTAGGGGTTATTTCTATTTGTCAGCTGTCATTACTTCTAGGGAGGGGGAGTCCCCTGTTCAGTTAAAAATGCTTGCTCATTCCTCCTTTCCAAACAGCTTTCTTTTTTTATATTTAAATGCTAACATTTTACATATGCTTAGAAAAGTAGCCATATTTTCTGCTTCTTTCTAGCTTCATAAAATAATTTCTTTCATCTAGGATTACCAAAACCCTCCAGAGAATACTTGTGCTCAATGACTTTTCCAAACAACTTTATGAAAAATTCATCAGCTTTTTCCAAGCTATTCCTCTTCCCCCTTACTGTTTTAACTTCACAAATTGGTAAGTATTTCATTTCAATTATAAATGTTTATATTTGTTAATTCAAGAATACTGAAAAAATGATTCAGTGGAGATTGGTGTACAGAAGATTTGAGTTCAGATCTTGCCTTGAACACTTCCTATCTATATGACCCTGGACAAGTCACCATGCCACTCTCAGCCTGTTTTCTCATCTGTAAAATGGTTTCAGTATTAGCACCTGTATGACAAAGTTGTTGTGAAAATTATATGAGCTTATATAAAGTACATTTCAAATATTAACGTATTTAATGAGTCATGTTACAACAGATACAAGATGTGACCTAATAGATAAAACCAGAATTTATCCAAAACACAGAGGTTAAATGTAATACATACTAAAAAATAACATCTGTGTTCTTCACCTGTTTTAGTGCTGTCTACACCCTGAATCTGGCCAGTGAAATATTTTAAGTAGTATATGGTCTTATCCTTCATTCTGTGTGTATTCTCTATGAGGACAATTCATCTTTTTATCTCTGATCTCCAGAGGATGTTGGAATCTTCCAGATTCCCCCCCCCCCCAATCTGTCGTTCCTTATTCAGATAACTGCTGTGACCCCTGGTGGTTCCAAATACTTAAGGGTTTCCTCTGGTAAAGCAATGACTTCTGCTATTCATTGAACTGGAAATCAAATGACACTAGCTAGAAGGGGAACAGGAGTGGTTGAAAATATGTATAAATGCAGGAAATGAACAAGAGAAATACACATGAAGTTGCTAGTTTTTACCTTTTTTCTTTATAAATTTCATTTACCCTACCATGTATATTTGATGTTTTTAAATTTTTATTTTATCCTGCTTGAAAATTTAACTATCTATGTATAGTTGATAAAGGAATGATACTGGTAATTCAACATTTTTTTAAGCATTTATTATCTACACTATGTAAGTCTCTGGGAATGCAAAAACAAACCAAAAGAAAGATGTAACCCACCCTCAGGAGCTTATGGTCAAATGTGTACATATTCACCCATAAGCATATAGTGGGATTGGGATGTGAGAGAACATGTTCAGCAGGAACGCATCTTGGTAGGGCTAGAAGTAACAGCAGACGTGGGTCTGTGATCCCATCAGAAGAAATAGAGAAGTTCACAGGAGAGGGTAGATTTCATTTTTTAGCATGCTGCTTTTGAGAAGCATCCAGGTGAAGCATACAGATACATGTTTCAACGGTAAGGTCTAATTGGTATGAGACTGGAGCTCAAGGGAAACAAGGGGCTAAAGACAAATTTAGGGGTCATTTGCAAAGAGGTCATTATTAAAACAATGGGACTGATTGAATTCACCAAGAAAGAGTAGGGAAAGAAAAGAGTCTTAGAAACTTGCATATTTCAGAGGCAAGAAGAGGATAACTGAGGCTACAAAGGTTCAAGGGGTAATAATTATTGGTAGCATTTATAGCACATTATTCCCTAGCCATTCTTTAAAAACAGGATATTTTCTAGAATAGCAGTTCTAGAAAATGTATTTACTTCGTATGCGTATATGTATATATTTGAGAAGAGTTGTTAAATTTCTCCTGCTTTTTAGTACACAGCTCAAAAAAAGGTGAAGTTGAAAGGGAAAGCACAGAAAATGACTCCACTTAAAACAGGAATCTAAATCCAGTAAAATCATACTTTGGAGATTTTTTCCAAAGCCATAGAATTTAAGAGGAAGAAAATGAAATGTTTAACTCTATGTGATCCTTATCAAGTGAGCTTGCTTCTATAGCCACATCAATATTTGTCTATAAACATATTCTCTGAAATAATGAATCATTCAGTTTGTATCATTTTAAACCAACTTTCAGCCTGAACGTTGTATCATGGGATCACAGATTACTAACCACGGTTTTAAAAGGCCAGAATATTACTGGTGAACAAAAGAAGAATGGGAAGAAGGAAGTCCTCTGGGAAGTTCTTACTGTGATAAAAGCTAGAACTGAAAAAATGGAGAACATGGGACAGTAAGTACCTAACCGCTCTTATCTGTATTTATAGGGATTAACAGTTCTACATCATTGAGAAATTTAGAATATAGAATTTTCAAATGTAAGAAATAAAATAGATGCTTTTTAATAAAAAAAATCTATTTTTATTGTTGTTTCTCTTGTTTTCTATTGCTTCTGTCTTTGTCTTCTTCCCAAGCTCTCTGTGTTCTACAATTAAAATATATTTGTGTTCTGGTGAGATTTTAATCTTGCTGAGAGAGCCATTGATTTCTTGATGTATTTGATCCTATCCTATTCTAAAAGCAGTATGTGCAAACTCCATCATATGCTTTGTCATAAAATGCTGCTTTGCTACATAGTACTCTGTGTACAAATTGTCAAGAGATCTGACAGTAGTGATACTAATAGCAAAGCCAACCAAATTTAAGATTAATTGGGTCTACATAAGAATTAGTTCAATTTGAAGGAAGAAGAAAACAATATTCAGAGAAAAGTAGTGGGAATTTTTGATGTCATAGGAAATTCAAATTCTGAAAGAACTGGTTACAATACATTGAGAAATTTTTTTGCAGGGCAAATGGGGTTAAGTGGCTTGCCCAAGGCCACACAGCTGGGTAATTATTAAATGTTTGAGGCCAGATTTGAACTCAGGTACTCCTGACCCCAGGGCTGGTGCTCTATCCACTGCACCACCTAGCTGACCTCCCATTGAGAATTCTTAATGTTTTTTCATGGACCCCTTTGTCACTATAGCAAAACTATTAGCTCTTCTAAGAATAAGGTTTTTAAATAATTGAAGGAAATTATTTAAATAATTTAAAGAGTTTCAGTTGGAGGTTAATGAAAATAAGATGTAGTTTTGTTTTGTTTATTTAACCATCCAAATTAATGGACCCTAGAAATCTATCCTTGGATTCCAAGTTAAGAATCCCTGGACTAGTGGGAATTTGTGTTGAAATAAGAGGCAGTCTGTTTAAAGGGGCTGCTCTAAACTTAGTAAAGACCTAATAAGCTAGTTTCCACATTCTGCCAATGATCTCTATTGTTATCATTTAAGAAGAAAAATCTCAAATATAGTCCCTTTCCCCATTTTTTTTTAAAAATTTTCTTCATTGGGGTCCCTAACATACTCCTTTTTTCCACTTACCCACTCACCCCAGCTTCCAACCCTCCCAGTCTTTGGTAGTTTTAGCAATTTGTCCCAAGTGTACAATCAGACTTCACTACAGTGTGATGGAATGTTAAGTTACCCAGTTGAAATGAGTCACTGGATCAATATTATTTCTTTGGAGTTATAAGAGATTCTCTTTTTCAAATTTTAAAATGTTGAACTTAATAAACCTAATAAAATGAATATTTCCATTTATGGAATAGTACAGAAGAAAAAGGATTGTATAAGAAACTGTGAATCTCTTATTTATCTTTGCATTAAGAATATAACTGATTCAGTATTGATACTCTCAATTTGCTTTATCATCTGTCTTGTGGAATTTTGATGTGTATGGGTCATTGCATTTCAAAGTTGTTTGCTTCACAATGTTATTATGCAAATTTTTCACTAATAGAAAGAGCTGCTATAAATATTTTTTGTGTGTTCAGATACTTTTTTTGATTTCTTTAAAGTGTAGGCCTAGTAGTGGGCGAGATTTTCATCTTTTTGAAAAGAATTGATCTGACTCTCCCACCAATTTTATTTCTTATTTTTAGCAGCAAAAGCAACTCAGAAAAATGACTTTGAAGCTTTCCTCTTTGGGACAGGAAAACCTTCATTTCTAATGTGTATTAATATTACCCAGAGGAACTTGGGCAAGGAGTGATGAGGAAACAAAAGTGTTTTGGGTTACCTTCTCTCACTACTACCCTTTTCCCCATCTGTGCAATATGACCCTTTAAGGGATGAACAAGAGAAAATTGAAAGCGTGGAAAATCTTGAATCACTCCCATGGCTGACTTTAGGCCCATTCTCATAGATAAGAACCTACTCACAACTTTGACACAACTTGAGAATATGCCTAAGTGGCCATGAGGTCATAAGGAACTACATAGCAAAACAGGATGGAGGTACAATCACAGTAATATACTTATATTCCTTAGGCTTAGACCTATAAAGGAACCCTTATATTCCTTAGGCTTCTAAAGGGACCCTCTCCTATACCTAAATTCTTGAGGATTACAATTTGTCTTTATAACTTCTAGACTAAGGTATGGCTATTTTCTTTGCTTCCTTTTTCATCTCTGGAGTAGGAGAATCCAAGATTATATGGGTCCTGGGCCAATACTTTATAGGCCTCTGGTTGAAACTACACTATAGGCAACCATCTGCCTCATTAAGTGGATCCTTATTCACTAGAATTCTAGTATAGAAAATCTGATTACATCCTTAGTATAAAATCCTATGAGTTATTTGCATACCAACCATATGTGGTGAAACATGGGGTCCTTTGCAGTCTCTTTCAGAACTCTCATGTGTCTGCCCAGCTCTCTAGCACCAAGAAGAATTAACTTAATACTGGCAGTTCTTTGGCCTCCTTTCTTCCACCCTTTTAAAGACACCATTTTAAAAACAAAAAAGGAACCTTTCATTGCTTTATAAATGCATGATTCCTTTAAAAAGGATTATATTCTCAAAATACTGGACTACTACTATAATACTAAGGTACAATGTAGGGTGCAAAATGGTCCTTGCATTTTGAGAACATAGAATCTAATTAGAATAATAATGTATATGAATAAAATAGACTGCCAGTGCAAATAAATTCTTCAGAGTGGAACAGGCTTACTGAGGAGAGCCAGTGGAGATCTTCAAATAGGGGCTTGTTGGCCACTTCTCAAACATATTCTAGATGAAATAAATATTTGAAGTAGAGATTGAACAAGAAGTTGCCTGCAGTAATGAGATTCTCTTGGTAATACAGAGAATAAAGGTAGTAAGAGTTCTAAGGAGGGAAGAAAAGAGAATAAGTATATGAGCCATCAACAGTGGTGATGTTTAAAAAGTTCAGCCATAGAGAATAAAATATGAGCTGATCAAAAGTTGTTTATAAGATTTTGATAGTGGAGAGGAGAGCGTTATTTGGCAGAGATGTTTCATTAATAAGCTTAAAATATATTTAGGAAACTTAGAAAGATCAGTTTGATTGGAACTGGGGTTCATGGAATAAAGTTTGAAGAGTAAGTCATATTATCACCTAAATTAGATTAGAGGTGTACAACGTTTTAGTTCTGGAAAAATTTGTCAAGGACTACATAAAGAATTTAAGGCTTAAAATATGAAGCCCTTGAAAGTTTTTGTTGGATATGGTAGCCCAGAATAACTAAAAGGTTGGACACTTCTGATCTAGACTTTACAGATTATTTTGACCTAACCACCATGCTTTAAAAAGGATATAGACTCAAAGAAGAAAAAATAGCTTATTCTTAGTCACACAGTGGTAAATGGCAAAGATAGAATTTGAAGTCAAACCTTCTCACTCCAGATCTAATGTTCTTGCCACACGATCTACCATTCTGATCAAGAATAGACTAAAGAGACCTTTGGATACCTTGTTAAGGAATTGAGACTTGATCCTCTTAGCAGTGGGGATCCACTGAATATAATCAAGAAGAAGAATGACCTAATAACAGCAAGTTTTAGGAAAAATTAATGTGGTGAATTTGTATACAAGCTAAATTGAGAAAATTGAGCTGCAAGAATCTCAGCTTCTGTAGTTTGGAGAAGGAGATAAAATAACTGATTCTCCCATATAATCCCACAATCCAAAGATGACTAAATAAAAAACCCCAGACTTATATTTTAGCACAGTTTTAGAGAGGGGTATATTTTTGCCCTAGTACTAATAAGCATTTCCATTTTGGTTGAACCCATTTAATATCATTTCAACTCACTTTCACCTGAGTCCTTTTATCTTCCCTTCTAGTCATCCCAAAATTGTTATCTTGAAGGCAGAGACTTTTTCATTTTATGCTTCGTACTTTATTAATTGGATTGATTCTAAATCTTTTAGAAAGAATCTGAAACTTCAGTATGAAAAATGTAGCCTATGAAACTGGAGAACTTTTAAATGGGCAGATGATTTAAGTGTATTGCCTGTGCCATAAGAGACCTCTTCAGAACAATTCATCAAAAGTACTTTTTTTTTATTTTAGGTTTTTGCAAGGTAATGGGGCTAAGTGGCTTGCCCAAGGCCACACAGCTGGGCAATTATTAAGTGTCTGATACCGGATTTGAAGCCAGGTACTCCTGACTCCAGGGCCTGTGCTTCATCCACTGCGCCACCTAGCCGCCCCTAAAAGTACAATTTTCTAAAGATTTTTAAGTGTTATTGTATAGCTGTTATCCTTGAGAATAGGTAGGGAGGCTTTTTTAAAAAAAAAAAATACAATGTCATTTGGATTCATAGAATTTCCTGAAGTTTTCCTTTGGGAGTGCTGAGAGGAAGAGAATTTTAATTTGACATGCTTTCACAAAAGTGGTTGCAGTTTATAAGCAGTGATAGGTGGTTGAGGAAATAAGGTGATTCAGTGGTCAATGGACTAGAATTCAGGAGAGTTGAGTTTTTAACCTTGGAAATCTTCCTTTCATTTGCTTAGATAGGGCAGTTTTGTTAGTATTTTGTTAAATTTAATAAACCTAACAGAATTTCAAGATTTCTTATGCAGTCCTTTGTTTGATTGTCTTTTCTGTTTTGGAATATTTCTGTCGGATGATTTAAGAACATAATAAAAAAGAAAACTAAAACTAAAGTGAATATGCTCTTTTTTTTAATGGTTCCCTTTCCTTTCATCTATAAAGTGAGTTTGATTATATGATTTTAAAGTTTCCCTTCCAGTTATAAAATTCCCTGATACTCTTAATAGATTATAAGGTTCTTGATAGATTAATGGATTAATTTTAACCATTGACCATTTAAGTTTCTTATTACAGTTTTTCAAGATTGGCATTAAGTACAACCATTCTTAGTTTGGATGAGCTTTTTTTTCCCCATGAATATATTGAAATGCCTATAGAGATATAAAATTGAAAGGAAATTACTGGATACAAAATTGAAATTCTTTTTCTGTCAATTTATACTATTGAAAACAGGATATAAGAAAGTTTTTATTTTATTTGTTTTTTCTTCCCTCCCCCCCCCCCATTTAGGTACAAAGAACTAGTTCGATATTTGAGAGCAGTAAAGTGTAACGAAGGCATTGGGTAAGAAAGAAGCCATATGTCCCTTCGGATAAACTGTAGTCCTTTTTCTTATGCATTCTCATTCAAAATTAAATTATAAGTTGCCCAAATACTTTAAAATGAAGAGATCCTGCCTGGTGATATTTTAAACAATTAACAGATTTCCATTTATTAATCTCTTTTATACCTTTGAGAGGTTTAATTTTAAAGGAAGCAATTTTTACACAGGTTAAGAGATCTTAGAGACAAGATTCCTTTCTACTTATGCAAAAGTGGTGATTTCACCAGTGCTGCGTATGCTCTACTACTTCCCATCAGCAACTTGGCATGCTGCACAGCCTGCCGGCTTGCACCCTTGCAGTTTGAGAACTACCTGAAGATGTTCTGGACCGGAAGTGTCCCTATGGGAAAGGACTTCCAGGACTCTGACCAGTGGAATGTGAGCATAGGTGAGCACTGATATCTTCCCACCTAGTTTTGCATAGGCTTTTTATGTGATACTCAGTTTGGGTTTTGGTGCATTGGGATGTTTCTCCTTTAATGATGCATATTGAAATAGTATTACAGAGTGTGAACTATATTGTTCAGGGCATGGGACAGCAATCTAAATTGAACATCTATACATAAATATACATAATGGTGTGCATATAATCTATATTTTATATGTGTGTTTTGTATGCATATCAAAGGTGATGCAAAGAGATAAGATGAAGCCTTCATCAAAATTGTGAAATTGGCCGCATCATCCCATGTCTGTCACTTATTAGTTGCATATCCTTGAGCAAATTATTCCCTTTTCTGGACCTCAGCTTCCTCCAATAGAATTAGAGCCTTGAACCATAGAAGGTGATTCTTAATGTTCCTTCCACTCTGACATTCTATGTTAGACATTTCTTTGGCATCTTCAAGCCTTTCTTTTTAAATCACTTTTCCTTTGTAGCAAATTACTACCCTAAAAGCCCTTGTCTTACGTTCCCAACTCTCAACTAGTTGCAGTTTCTCTGGCCAAAGACATTTATGTTTTTAAAAAATACATTATTATGCTTCAGAGTATTAGGGGGAGGGGAGAAGGGAACTTGTGATTGTCTTTTTGTTTATTGTCAGCTTCACCTGAACCTCTTCATGCCATATCATCTCCTTAAACAACTGCAGTTGAGACAAACTGTAACAATTACAGTCTTCTAATTAAAATGACTATTTGTTCCTTAAATAAGTTATGAAGGAGCTGGAATTTTGCTAAGTAGATTACTTGTGTGGATTTTTTTTTTTTGTTAGTGGGAAGAGTGTATTATCTTTTTTTTAAGGCCAGTTCTTTGATTTGTTTTCAACTCTTTTCCTCCAGGTTCTCCTGTAAAATGTTGTACTCTAATTAAGCAAGCCCTCCGAATCCTCTACAGTAATCAGTCCTTGTACAGAAATGTAAGAATTCTATTCATATTTATTCATATTTCATTCATATTACATTCATAGTTAATGTGAACCGTTCATTACTATTTTTTTAAAAAATGAAATCTAGTTTCCATCTTTAATGCTGTGGAATACTTTATATTTATTTTAATTGAATCTCATACGTAGCCAAAACCTGGATTTTATGATAACGCTGCAAAACCTGAATTTCATGATAACTCTTATTTGTCACAGCCACAGAAATAGATTGCTACAGAACCAAGCAGTTTGAATTTAAAGTTCACTTCCTCATTCCTTATTATAATTCAGAGGTTGCTACTGACAAAACTTTATTTTTTTTTCCTCTTTGCTGAAAAGTAACCCTAAATGAAAAGAAAAATCAAGATGGCTAGCTCTTTCTTTCTGTCCTCATGACTGATCAGTTGAGTTCTGGACAAGGTAGTCCATGAACTTATCTGAACTTATTTCCTCCTCTTTAAGTAGGCATGGTACTACTTGAAGTACAGCCTTCTCCCTAAGAAGAGAATAGATAAAAATCATTTTCTTTCTTTAAACAAAAACATGTTGCAGTAGTCTGACTTATAAAAAGCTTTCTCCATTGTTTTCCCCCTACTTAACACCCAACTACCTAAATTTTAATGTATTTGGGAAGAGATGAGGGAAACTTGGTGAGAAGTCTAATGCTTATTTTTGTATTCAATATATTCTGTGAACAAGAGCATTAGCAGCCCCAATCCCATTCATTCTTCCACATTTTAGTTTTGAAAATCCCTTGTAAGGTTTTTGATGTCAATTAAACCCCCTTGTTTTTCAGTCAAGATGCTGGAGTGCACTCATCACAATTTTGGGCAGTAGTCCTATTTTGGAACACAATGGCCTCCTAACTACTATTACACTGAAAGAACCACCACCTTCCTTCAGACAGGTAATTTGTAATCTTCAGAGATACAAGCTAGTATCCTGGAGTGGCCTAAATTAATACTTCAAATTTGAAAACAACATAGACATTCCTAAGATTTCTCTGAAAAATGTTCAAGCTAATTTGTTTTTATTTTAAGCACAGAGACTGAATATCTAGCTACCGATTTCTCTAAAGGTAATCCAGATGTGCAGAGGTGGCCTAATTTAATAAGATTAGAATATCTAACTTGTAGAAAATAGACTAGAGTATGTTCTTTTCAGGAAGATGGTTCCCTTAAATTTCTTGAGCTAACTTGGTATATTCAAGTGCTTTTTTTATACTTTTGTACCCATTCTTCACTCTCAATCCCAGCCTTCCAGTTTGGGTGAGACCTTGACTGTGATGCAGACCTGGGTGCATTATGGGATATCAAGAGCAAGAATCAGAATCTGAAATTAATACAGTCTGAAATAATACTGCAAGTCAACAGAAACATATGACTATTAATATATGATACCTAATATATAACATTTTAATATGTGATATATAATATAACTTAATATATAATATGTATATCTATATATAATATAACATTTTAAAATATATGTTACTTAATATAACATTTTTTAAAGGGGATCTTGAATCAAGAAGATCATGGGTCCCATTCTTAGCTCCAACATTTTCTGGTTGTATTATCTTGGGCAAGCCATTTACTGCTCTGAGTCTCAGTTTCCTTATCTGTAAAATGGGGAGAATAACAACTGCCCTTTATAACACAGGTTTGATTTACAGAAAGCATTTTATAAATTAGGAAATAAGTTATAGAAATGTTAACACTTTGCCAGAGTTCAACAAATGAATCAGCTCCAGAATTCTAGAATATTTTTGCATTTGAACAAAATAAGTAGATTTGACTCTGCCAGTAATGACCATTGGAACTGGGTCAGAGAATCGGGATACTTTCGGAAACAGGAACAAGTCACTTAGCATCTTTAGATCTCACATTCCTCATCTAAAAAAATGATAGATAATTAAAAATAAAGAAGAAGGCTTTTATTTTTCTGAAAGGCAACTTTGACAATGAAGTTATATCAATATTAATACTAAACTATATGTACCAAATGGTGTAGTATCTAAATTTTTGAAGGAGTTGAATAAGTTACAGGAGAAATAGATAATATAACCATCCTAGTGGAGGACCTCAATTTTCCCCTCTCAGAACAAGATAAATGTAAGCCAAAAATAAGTAAGAAGGGTGTTAAAGAAAAATAAAATTCTGGAAATAGATGTGATAAATCTCGGGAGAAAATTGAATGGGAATGAAAAGGTATATACTTTTTTCTCAGCATTATATGGCACCAACACAAAAATGGACCATGTATTAGGATATAAAAAACCTTACACCAAATGACAAGCAGAAATAGTAAATGGATCCTTTTCAGATCATAACACAATAATTTATTCAATAATAGGCAATGGAAAGATTAAAAATTAGTTGAAAACAAAATAATTTTAAAATGTAAGTGGATCAAAGAACAAATTACAGAAACGATCCATAATTTCACTTTAAAAAATGATGAGACATAAAAATTTAAGATATACAGCCAAAATTTATCATTTAATTGCTTCCCTCAAAAATATAAAGAAAAAGCAGATGAGGGAATTGGGCATACAATGAAAAAACTAGGAAAAAGAACAAATTAAAATTCCCCAATTTAACATTGTATTGGAAATCCTCCAAATCAAAGAAGAGATTGATAAAAATTGAAAGTAATTGAACTAATAAAACAAACTACTTTCATGAAAAAATTAGTATGAAAAATGAAAGGGGTGAATGAATTCATCACCAATGAAGAGGAAATTAAGACAATTGTCTGGAACTATTTTGCCCATAATATATAATAAATTTGATGATTTAAATGAAATAAATAAATATCTGTAAAAATACTAATTATCCAGATTATCAGAAGAAGAAATAAAATACTTAAATAATCCAGACTTAAGAAAAAGAAATTGAGCAAGCCATCAATGAACTTTATAAGAAAAATTCTTCCTGGGCAGGGTCTCCCAAAGTAAAGAAACTTTCTAGCCAGACTCATACATACTTTTTTTTCAGGGGTCTTTAAAGACTTAGAATTAAATTTTATTTGAGGTACTGACACATAAGATTAAGGTTATTTAAAATGTAAATTAAAATTATTTTTTTTAAAGGGGGGGCGGGCAAATGAGATGATGCCCTAACTAGTCTCTCTCCTCTGCCTAGTGTAGGTGTTGTCCATTGATTGTAGATAAAACAAGACTAATACAGATCTGGGCCAGGATGGGCCTCCAGCACCAACCCCAAGAAACGTTACAACCCGGTGCCTGAGCAATTAGTTTGGCAAGACATTTTAGCATACTTTGCCACCAGTTAGAGCAGAGGCAATAGCATTTAAAATTGGCACTTAGGAGTTTTTTGTTTGTTTGTTTCTCTTTTGATAGACGAGGTCTTAGGTTACCTTACTTTTCACTATTTTAAAAGAATTATCTTCATGCAGACTTGATGTACTTTTGTTATTCCCTGGGCTGAAAGAGCTTTGGACTTAGGAACTGAGGACTTATACCACTGGTATTGACCTCTTCCTCTCTCACAGTCTCTCTGTCTCCACCTTTTCTCCCCCCACCCCCAATCCCCCAATGGCTCCATTTCTTACTGTGAACTGTGTTCACATCCATATAGACAGAATCAGGCCATAAACCTCTAATCATTTTTTTTTCTCATATGTATTCTAAAGAGCAGGGGCCTACAAATTGTCCAGCATGATGTCTATATGGTATGCCCAGAGGGATAATTTTTTTTCTCATTTTGTTTTGCTTTTTGTTTTTGCAAGGCAATGGGGGTTAAGTGACTTGCTCAAGGCCACACAGCTTGGTAATTATTAAGTGTCTGCAGTCAGATTTGAACTCAGGTCCTCCTGACTCCAGGCCCGGCGTTCTATCCCCTGCACCACCTAGCTGTCCTGGGATAATTTTTTTTAAACTTGGAAGTGAAAATGATTTCAAAATAGATTTGATCCTGTTAGTATTAGTTTCCAGGTTTAGGACATTATTAAATAGTCACACAAAAATAAAAACAAATTTGTTTATCTAAGTCATCACTTCCAGCAGCCCTCCAAAACATGGTTCATTGTTTGGAGCCTCCATAGGTTTTTTCAGTTATTCAGAGTGCTGTACTGCTTCTTCTTTGAGAAGGGACTGAAATACACTTCTCATTTTCTGCTCCTTCATTCAGCCTCTTCAATCTTGCTTGTGTTTGTGTGGATCCCCTGTCCCTGGAATCAGGCTATTCAGTGGATATAGTATTCTGCTATAAGAAATGACAAGCAGAATGATTTCAGAAAAACCTGGGAAATCTTACATGAACTGATAACATAGTGAAGTGAATAGAACCAAGTGTTGTATATAGTAACAAAACTGTTCAATGAGGAACTTTGAATGATTTAGCTATTCTCAGCAATATAATGATCTAAGACAACTCCAAAATATTAAAAAAAAATTGTCTCCGCAAGTAATTGGGGGGGAGGGATAAAATACATTTTTTAAAAAAATTATAGGATCGAATTAGATGAGAACCATTGTCTTTTCCAACCCTAAATCCAACAACATGTGACTGTTTCAGATGGTGTGGGACGTGTCCTTTGGCATTTTAGAAGAACTGAGGTTGAAAGTCAATGTTTCTTTGCCTTCAAATGTATTTTATGGTTCTGTAAGTTTATAATTTTTCCACATGTATATTTGTTTCTCTATGAAGTTGCAGTGTTTGTTAAACTGAATATTTAATACTATAGACTTCAGTCTGAGTATTTAAACTATACATGAGTTGGAAATTGCTCCCATCTTTCTCCTGACCTTCAGTCTCACATCTCTCTCTAGCTCCCTTTCAGACATCTTAAACTGTGTGTCCTATAAACATCTTAAGGTCACTATATCTTCTATAAACATCTTAAGCTCAAGCTCAATATATCCAAAACAGAACACATTATCTTTCCCCCAAACCCATCTACCTACCTCCTTCCTACCTTTTCTGTAACCTCATGATCCATCTGGCTGGCAACCTAGAAGTTATCCTGTGTTGCTCACAGTGATCCCCATTATCCAAACTATTGCCTAGGCCTGTGTGTTTCAGCTTTACCTTTCCTGAATACACCCTTTTTTCTCTTCTGATACTGTTACCACTCTAGTTTAGGACCTCATCTCCTCCCACCTAAACTATACAATAACCTGTTGGTGGGTCTCCCTGCCCCTGAATATTTTTCCCCAGAAACAAGTAAAAAGTGCTCTGTTTGGTATTCACAGCTCTTCATGATCTAATCCCCTCCTGCCTTTCCAATCTTGTACCTTAATCTTATATATTCCATGATCCCTGTCTCATGTCTGATACCCCATTCCCTTCCTCTTCTCCACCTCATAGGCTCTCTCACCCCTGCAAGTTCTAAGTGTTTCCTCTTTTGAAATTATTTTGTATTTTATTGTATAGGTTTAATTGTGTATGTTTACCCCTCTACGGGAATCATGGACTCTTTATAGGTGAAGACTGTTTTTGTCTTTGTTCCCTAGTCTAATCCCTGTCACATAATATAAAGTGTTTGTTGAATTCAACTGAGTCCTGACTCTTGTACTTAAAATTAGTTTTGAGCCTTGGTTATTCTATCATTGTCAACTGGGCCTAAAAAATTATACTGCCTAACTTTCAGACTTGTTAGGGAGGTCAAATGAGATAACAAACAGGAAACCCTTTGTCAGGCTTAATGTATTCTATAAATGACAGCTGTTGAAGGGTGTATTTCATGCTTCTGTAATTAAATGAGTCCTATCTATCCAATTTGCACATAAGGACCTAGGTGCTTTTATGTGTACAATATTGCTTAAGAGCAATGAATGTACTTCGGTCTTTGTCCTCATTGTTGTTTGTTTTTCTAATTAGCTAAACCTTGAGGCTTGCTTTCTTCTCGCCATTCAAGCTGTGCTTCAGATGCTCCTAACTGATTTGCCATGGTTGTCTTCCTTTCTTGAAATACTATTATCTTTTGGGGTAAGTTCTAAATATTTTGAATCCAAGTAATTTTTTCCCTTTTTCTAAAGACTTCCTAGTATAGTGGCACATGTTTGCAATTGATACCATACAGATGGTGATGGGATATTTCTTGAGCTTGGGAAGTCTGAGTTGCAATAGCTTAAGCCATTTCAGGGTCTGCATTAAGAGGAACATTAATACTATGAGCCCCTGGGAATGAGGGACCATTATATTGCATTGAGAGGGCATGAACCAGCCTAGGTGCCATCAAAACAACTGTGGATCAGAGCAGTTATCAGATAATGAGACACTATACTTCTAGCCTTATGTGTTTGCTTTATGTGTCACTTCACTAAACCTTCAGGGAAAGAGCCCAGCATTCAGCTGTGGCCAAAGATCCCAGGAGAAAGAATCAACAGGACCAGATAACAATAGCAGAAGGGAATGAGACTTTTCAGATCAGATTAGAGAATTCAGGTTTCTATGAACAAGTTTTCTAAGACAAAGGAAAATTATTCCAACATCTGGTGAAGAAGATCTTGTGAGAATATAACTGACTGGTTCAAAAGGAAATAAGAATTGTGAAAGCAAGATATATCATCTACCCAGCAGAAATAATTGGCAGGATTAAAAAAAAGTATCCACTGTGACTAATTTCACTAAAAAAAAAGAATAACTAATGTAAGTATACAGAAATGAAAAGCAGTCTAGAATAAGAGAAACAAAATGCAATAACCTTAAAAAAATTCATCTTGAACACAAGATGAATACAGATTTATTTAAGAATTAAAGGACTTCTGGGGTGGCTAGATGGCATAGTGGATAAAACACCGGCCTTGGAGTCAGGAGTACCTGGGTTCAAATCCGGGCTCAGACACTTAATAATTACCTAGCTGTGTGGCCTTGGGCAAGCCACTTAACCGTGTTTGCCTTGCAAAAACTTAAAAAAATATATATGACAAGTCAAAATACCTGAACACCAGTATGTAAAAAATATAATATAAGAAAACTTCCGGACCATCCAAAATGAAGTACTAATTCAAAGAATCCACAGATCACCTCCAAAGCAAATCCTAAGCTGCAAGCTTTAAAACAACTAGTGGGGGGAAAAAAAGACAACTAGTGGTTAAATTTAACCTTTCCACTGAAGTAATATTCTGTAATCAACTAGAAGAAAATCTTTGAAATATTAAAAAGAAGAATTTTAATTTTTATTGTTTTTCAGTCATTTCAATAATGTCTGGCTCTTTGTGACCTCCATTTGAGATTTCCTTGGCAAAGATACTGGAGTAGCTTGCTGTTTCCTTCTCCAGCTCATTTTACAGATGAGGAAACTCAGGGTGAAGTGACTTGCCCAGGGTCACAAAGCTAATAAATGAGGCTAGATTTGAACTCAAGAAGTAACTTAACTGAGCCTGGCACTCTGTCCACTGTACCCACTGAGCTATAATTTTGAAATTTGAATACACAAGAGTGTTCTGAACCAACCCCCCCCCCCAAAAAAAAAAAGCAGAGTAAGGAGTGAAATAATGTCTTCTGAAAAGTAAAGAAATTCAAGATGCAACCCAAAGTGACAACCCACAAATCTGAGCCAATTATAAATGGGGGAAAAAAGATAAACATTCAGTAAAAAAAAAGACATTTGAAATATTTCTCATAAGAAAACCAGATCCTCCCAAAAATTATTTGCTTCTCGTATATACAAGGCAATAGAAATATGAAGACAGATTCTGAAGAGATTTCTTTCTAAATTTACACACAAGAGATGAGCAAAAGCAGAAGTCAGAGGTGCTGGTAGAGAAACAGATCTGAAACTTAATGGACAAAACCTCATAATACCTTACATGTAAGAAAATCAATTATTTTTTGTGGGACTAAATTACAGAATGGGTGAGAAGAAGGTAGAAAGGAATATATGATGTAACATAGGTCAAAAACTAGCAACAAGGAGAAAATAATCCCTCTCACCTCTCAGGAAAAAGAGAGCCTACAGGTGAATGATTGAGGTGACAAAGGGAAGGATTGAAAAAGAAAATCAAGGGATCCAAGCCAAGATGGTGGAGTGAAGGCAGGAACTTCCAGGAGCTCTGCCCCAGATCACTCCAAATAACCTTTAAATAATGTCTCTAACTCAAATTCTAGAGTAGCAGAACCCACAAAAAGACTTTTCCAATCCAAGTCAACTTGGAAGATTCCCCGGGAAGGGTCTGTTACACCAGGGTTAGAAAGAGCTACAGCACAGTCCAAGCTGCACCAGAACAAACTAACTGCAGTCATCCAGGACTAGCCCAAGGAGTGCCTGGGTCCGTGGCATCAGTGGCAGTTTCCAGACCTCTCAGCCCAGGGATTGTTAAGGACAATTTGGAAGGTTAGCAGGGAAACTCTTTAACACATCAGAGTGAGCATAGAGCCCAGTGTAGGCCTCAGTACAAATCTGGCCCTGGGGACCCAGTAACCAACCAACTGCTACTTCCAGAGCACTCAATCCACAGACAGGGGAAGAGAGTAGGGGAGATTGCAGAAGTCTCTTTGCTATCTCTGAGGCAAAACTTGCTTTGCCCATAACGCAGATCCAGGTTGCAGGCTGGGGCCAGTCACAGGAAAGGAGATTTTCATTCATGGTGGATCAGGGACTCTCTTCATGGATCCAGTGCAGAGGGGGGTGCTCATGGTCATTCACAGAGCAGAGCACAGGCCAGGAGAGCAGTCAGAGCCTCCCAAAGACCTTGAAGGAATCAAGGTCCCTAAGGGTTGTCTCTGAAAACAGTTGCAAAAACCCTCAAAAATAGGGAATTGTGTGTTCTTTACCCTGGAAGCAAGGTCTCACCTAAACAAAGAATTAAAATCAAGTCCCTAGGCTAGGGAAATGAGCAGACAACAGAAGAAAAAAAATCCAGCCATAGACAATTACTTCGATCCCTTGGAGTATCAAAATATACACTCTGGAGATAACAAAGTCAAAGATTATATATATATCCAAAGCCTCCAAGAAAAATATGAATTGGTCTCAGGCCATGGAAGAGGTTGAAAAAGATGTTGAAAAACCAAGTAAGGAAGGTAGAGGGAAAATTGGGAAGAAAAATGAGAAAGATGTACAAAAATCATGAAAACCAAATTAGCAGCTTGCTGAAGGAAATACCAAAAAAATACTGAAGAAAATAACATCTTAAAAACCAGTTTGGGTCAAATAGAAAAAGCAGACCAAAAAGGCCAATGAGAAGAATGTCTTAAAAATCAGAATTAGCCAGATGGAAAAGGAGAGACAGAAGCTCTCTGAAGAAAATAATTCCTTCAAATGTAGAATGGAACTCAGGGAAGCTGATGACTTTGTGAGAAATCAAGAAACAAAACAGAACCAAAAGAATGAAAAACTAGAAGAAAATGTGAACTATCTCATTGGAAAAACAACTGACCTGGAAAACAGTTCCAGGAGAGAGAATTTAAAAATTATTGGACTACTTGAAAGTCATGATGGATTTGTGATTAACGAAGCTGTCCATCCCAAAGATGCTGATGGTGTCAGAATAATGAAGCACATTTTTTCCCCCTCATTTTACTTTTCTTGAAGTTTCCCTTTCTTTGTGTGTATGGGGGAGGGGATTATATTTACTTTCACATGATCATTGTGGTAATGTGTTTCATGGCTACACATTTTTAATCTACACCAAGTAACTTGATTTCTCAGTAGTGGGGGAGTGGGATGAGAGGAAGGGAGAGAATTTGGAACTCAAGGTTTTGGAAATAAATATTGAAACTTGCTTTTGCATGTGGGAGGAGGGTAAAGATTTTTTTTTTTTTTAAAGAAAGGAATCTTATTTCATTGGTGGTATATTGGCTACTGAATGTTCCTGTGGTTAAAGAGAGAATTTAATAGTGAATATGATATTCAAGAATTTGGTAGGGGGCAGCTAGGTGGCGTAGTGGATAAAGCACTGGCCCTGGAGTCAGGAGTACCTGGGTTCAAATCTGGTGTCAGACACTTAATAATTACCTAGCTGTGTGGCCTTAGGGAAGCCACTTAACCCCATTTGCCTTGCAAAAATCCTAAAAAAAAAAAAAAAAAAGAATTTGGTGCTAGAACAACTTAACCACCTTCAGGAGAAGGGAAATCAGGGCTCCTGGGGTACCTGACACCTAGAAGAATGAAAGGGCGTATATCATTTTTGAAGCAAATAGAGAAAAAATAATCAAGGGGCAGGCAGAAGTCGGTAATAAACTGATCAGGGACATAGGAAGAATCCTATGGGGCAGTGTCATCTCACCTACAAAAGTGAGGCATAACAGAAAAAGTGGGGAAAAGATTTATGGAGCAGTATCTACAAGGCAATAATATAGAAACTAGAAGAAAGAACCTAAAATAGGTACAATTCCGTGGAGAATACAGACACTAAAGAAGTGCTAACAATAAGGACTCTGAAATAAAAAATAAAAATCTAGAGAAGGCAAAATGAGAACTAAGTAATGAAGAGAATGAAGGAAAGACATCTTTGGGGGGCGGTAAGGCAGTGGGGTTAAGTGACTTGCCCAAGGTCACACAGCTAGGTAATTATTAAGCCTCTGAGGCTGGATTTGAACTTAGGTACTCCTGACTCCAGGGCCGGTGCTCTATCCACTGCACCAAGCTTTTTTGTTTTTGTTTTTGTTTTTTGTTTTTTTTTTTTAGAAAAAGGCATAGAAAATGATATTTTAAAAAAACTAGCAAACAAAAGGAAGTAAGAAGAAGAGGTCATTACTTAAGTGAGGATGAAAAAGGGAAGAATCAAATTAACTAGCAAAGAGGTTCCAAGTGGAGGAAGTGGGACTTACTTGAGGGTGAAAGAAAGGGGTGGGAATAGGATTGCCTTAAAATTAAGTGAAAATAACTGAAGAGATATAGTTCTTTGTTTTCAGAGGAAGGGGGGGGGATATCCAATCAAAGAAAAAGCACTAAAAAACCATTTAGTGTGTCTGGTATCTCCAAAATCTTAGTTTGGTTTAAGCGCTAAGGCTTTTTGGGACATTGTAAATGAAATGTTTAAAGTTAACCAAGGTGGGCATGTAATGTTGGCTGAATATTATGAATGTTCTTATCTTACATGTGATTTACTGTTGGGACCTCAATATATATTTCAGTTACTCGTGTGGATATTAAGTTGAGGAGAAGGGTGAGAAAAGAGAATAACTATGTTTGGTATGGCATTAAATTAGAATCTTTCTTTTTTAACTTTTCTAGAAAAACTTTTGGGCACTAAAACTATTTTTGGAAGGCCTCTTGTACCGAATGCCTGTTCTTCATGATGTTGTGAGTATGATAGCCAGAGATCTGAGTTACCAGAAACACACTCTGCTAAAATTGTAAGTCTGTCTTTTCTTTTTGAACTACTAATTTTACAAATGCCATAAAGCAAACCTGAAAGCTGTTAGTAGTTATTAGAAAATGATTGACACTAATCTGTTGTAAAGATAGAGTTAATAAATGCAATTGCCCTGGGTACTTATTTCAGGATGGGGGTCTTATGATACATGGAAAGTAAAGTCTTTCCCTCTATTCTTCATCCCAAATTGGAAAAAATGCAATCTTCAATATTTTGTGTAGAGAAAATTGACTTTGTGAATTTTTTATATTCCACAGTTATGAGTGAGTCATTATTCTGCTAATAGGCCTTAGAAGGCACAACTACTCTGCTAAAAGTAATATCTGCTTCACAAGTCACTGTCCTCTGTTACTTATAAGGAGGTCATAGAAATAAGAGATGTAATTTTTATATTGCTTTTTACCTGAAAAAGTACTCATGTCTCATAATGCAAACCCAATATGCATTAACTCCATTTTCTTATACTGGTGTTTGTTTGACATTTGTTTGACTTTCTTAGCCAGGATTTTTGGATAAGATTTCAATTATTTAAATAATATAATTTTAGTAAAACTATATGTTTCATATTTATACATTCAAAATATGTAGGAGCAGCTAGGTGGTGCAGTGGATAGAGCACCGGCCCTGGAGTCAGGAGTACCTGAGTTCAAATGCAGCCTTAGACACTTAATAATTATCTACCTGTGTGGCCCTGGGCAAGCCTTGCAAAAGAAAAAAGAAATATGTGTATGATATATATAATGTTTATAATTTCAGTAAATATATAGTTTACCTATATATATATATATATATATATATATATATACATATATATAGTTTACCTAAAATAGGTACAGATTTCTTTATAGAAAATTGTATAATCAGCACTTCATTCTTCTATGTTGTTTCTAAAACTGGTTTTCTAGCTAAAAATTTAAGCAGTATTCCAGTGCTGTGGGGAGAGCAATAATAACATTATATTAGCCTTTTAATTATGAGAGTCTTCTTTCTTTAGCCTTTCCTTGTCTTTGTAAATAAAATGATAATAAGATGAACTTTTATGTTCTTTCTGCTCTGAGCAAGTAGTTGATTACTAAAAGGTCAAGGTATTGTATTTTTTGAAGTATATGTGCTAATCACCAGTTCTAAATTATTTATCCTTAATGGAAAGGCATCATAAGAAATATGCACTTGGGTGGTTTGATTATATTTATACTAAATGCCACTGATTATTTTTCTTGCATTTATTTTATACAAGTTTTTTTTAATCTGGGGAAAGGGGGAAAGCAGAATCCTTATGTTTTAGTAGTGTCTAAAACAAAGGGCTATTACTAGATCCAACCTTCTTTCAATCACTATCACAAGTGACAAGTGCTGGTGATGAGGCTATGAGCTATTAGAAAGATGATTGCTTTACTGCGTTAAATAAATTGAATTCTCCTTGTAATTATTTGCTCCTCAAATAACTATGGTTAGAGAACTCCAGGACTTCTCATATTAAATGTCTTGTGGAACCATAAGTTTAGAAAGAAGATTGTCTGTCTCTCTTAGATAAAAGATGTGACTTCCTCATTTATATCTGTGGAATATAATAAAATATTCCTCCCCCACCATTATGGGGAGGAGGAGAGGGAGATGGAGGCTGTATCATCCATCAATAACCAAAGATCATCTGATCTGAAAAAATAAGAATTTAATGAGATAGAATCCCAATATTGGGGGGAAAAAAACCATTAATCTTTAAAAAGGCCCTTGAGATATATGGAGCAAGAAATATGAGAAACACAAGAACACCCATTTATGTTTTTACCCATTCCCCCTCACCTTTTCTGAGAAGGTCCCATTTATAGACTTTGAAGTTACTTGCTGTCATCATTGATAGATGAGCATCAAAGTTGATGGTGCTGGAGAAAAGGAAAGTATGGCTCTTGATGCTGGTTTTCACCTATGTTCTGAGAGAAAATTGATGCTTAAAATTATCAAATAGGGTTAATTTAAAGCTAATACTAAATGCTAAGATGTTTTTTTGAATAGCTGGCAAACCCTGGGTCCAGACTATGTTGGGGAGCTACTCTGTCTTTTCCTGAGCTTCAGGAATTCACAGTTGCAGTCTGTTGGTGTCTTTTTATCGCATGTGGTAATAGAAAATTTAAATCAGTGAGTATTATGAACATTCATTCTAACATAAAATGATTTCAAGAAAAATAATTGATTTGTGCCAATAGTGTTCTGCTGGTAATTTCTTTCTGATTTAGTATCAACATACATGGTCTAGCTTGTGTGTATAGAAAGATGTTTTTTTAAATGTGCTTTTAATTCTGTTAGAAGGTGGGACAAGAAAAATATTTATTACACACAGATGTGTTTATTTAACAGTAATTGAAGAATTATGCTTGATATGTTTGTGTCTTTACATAGAGGTCTGTGTCCATTAAATTATGTGAAATTCATTCTTCTAGGTAACAAAAGTTTACTTTTTTCATTTGTTTGCCCTTCTCTAGGCTAGATAATCCCTCATTCACAAAAGACTTTTCAAAATGCAAAGCTAGGTAGCTAATATTGATTTCAGGACTCAAAAATAACTGTCGAGTTGCAGTCCTCTGCATCCAATGAAACTCTAAATGTGCAATTCCTGAAACTTATTTGTTGGGAGGAAGGTTTGTGGGCCTTGATCTAAAATGTGGCTGACAATCAGCATCCCTAAGCACATTGGAACCAATCCAGCTGCTTATTACTTCTTTCAGATCAGACCAAGGCAGGGTGAGGGTAGCCTAAGTCTTTCAATAAGATGCATGTGTTTAGGGAAAGTTTTTAAAACATTGCGTAGAGTAAATCACCTTTCCTAAATTGGCCTAGTTATCTTTGCCAAATTGTTACCTTGAGTTCTCAGGGAAATTTCTGCAGGTGTATGTTGATATGTGCTTTATCTCTTAGCAAGTTTTGCAATAGAGCAACTTTGGGTGACTAAATATTGCCAAGATGCCCTACCTCAGTAAATTTTCCCTGAGGTTCTTCAGCATCCACACACAGATGCTCTTAACAAAAACCAATTTATTGTTTTTAAATTTAAAATAAGACTTTGAAAATACACATCATTTACCATTATACATCAATCACCAATTTAAGACAACCTGTTCGTTTCTTTTTGTCTCTTTCCTCCCTGACATAACTATGGCAGTAAGCTTAGGCAATAATATTTTTGACTCTTATCACTTGTGTTGGGGGGGTTTTGAGGGTTGACTCTGGGAATCTCCCATTTAGAATATTATTTTTATGGAGAAAAGATTTCAGGTTCCACATTACCAACTTCTAAGCAAACTTTTATAACACAACCCATTAATAAGTTAAGAACTTGGGGTGGCTAGGTGGCACAGTGGATAGAGTACCTTACTGGCCTTGGAGTCAGGAGTACCTGGGTTCAAATTCAACCTCAGACACTTAATAATTACCTAGCCATGTGGCCTTGGGCAAGCTACTTAACCCCATTGCCTTGAAAAATCTTAAAAAAAAAAAAAGTGAAGAACTTATTCTTGTGAATCCTAATCCTGAAACTTGCACGTTTTATATGGGAAATTGGCATAGTCAATGAAGATATAAAAAAATTGTCTTACCTCTTTTTAGGTGTCCTTGGGCAAAGTCACTTGATGTTTTTCGTTTCAAAGTAAGTCTGTGTTCATTCATAAGATAAACTTTTTTAAAAGTATAGGATCTTCTCTTACATTATAGATGTTGAAGTGATTTACAAAAATATGACATTTTCCCATTTTGCCTTGTTTTGTGACTTTTTTCCTCTCGGAGTCTGGTTGCCTTTTCATATATAACCCTATGTTTCATAGCTTTCTGTATTGGTGTCTTGTTCTTATTAGACTGTAAACCCATTGAAAGAAACATGACTCTCCCAGCATAGTTCTTTTGGGCACAAATGCACTCGATAAATGTTGCTTATTGTGATTTAAGAGGAACAGATGTATGCCAATAGGTCTAAGTATTTAAATAAGACATCAGGCAGTATTACCTGGATTCAAATGGATGAGATTATTAGTTACCTTCCAGAAGTGAGGAAGGTGACAGAAAATGTGAGCAGAGAGAGACTGTGGCATTCCCACTTTTTATAGATGAGCCATCCCTGTATTACCACCCACATAAGTTATCAGGAAAAGTGGGATTTTGGGTCTCATTTTTGCCCAAATTAGTTTTGCCAGTAGAATAAAATTTATCACCTGTTTGTTCACCTTGCTGTACTTTGCTCTCACTGTGTGATAGAGATAAAGAATTAAGTTCTGGGTGGCTAGGTGGCGCAGTGGATAAAGCACTGGCCCTGGAGTCAGGAGTACCTGGGTTCAAATTCGCTCTCAGACACTTACTAATTACCTACCTGTGTGGCCTTGGGCAAGCCACTTAACCCCCTTTGCCTTGCAAAAAAAAAAAAACCCTAAAGAATTAAATTCTACATTTTGACTTGAAGTGACCTAGGAAGCTCAGAGGACTGAAAATGAATGTCAAAGCATATTTAAAATGCAAAGCAGGCTATATAAAGAAACCTTACTATGAACCTCTTTGTAAAAATAAGAACTCTTCTCTAATGTGGCTATTCACCCTCCTCATCCCCCACATTTGTTTCTCATTTTTAGATTTGAGGATATTGTGTATTCTCAAAAACAGTATGTACCAGTACTTCATTTTCAGTGATTATTCACTCCTCTGCATTTCTGTTAATTCCCCAGAAGGATACTAAATAATGGAATATTGTATTGGAAAGATGACTAGCTATGGAAAGAGGTCCTGGGTTCCAGGGAAAGCTCTGATCCTGGGTGACTTGAAGCAAGTCTTTTCCTCTCTTTACCCATCTGTAAAATGAGAAGTTGGGTGATCTCTAATGTCTGTTCTAAATCCTATGATCCTATCAATGTTTTGCATTTGTTGTTAGTTTTAGCACTTTTTAGGTGCTTGACTAGGATTTACAATAATTCCTTCAGCAAATATGTATTTTATCTTCTTGTCTTTGCAGGCTTTCAAAAGACCTCATCTTGAGACTGCAAATCATCTTCAGTTGAGCAAATTTGTAACTATTTTGGAGAATTTGTAACTATTTCATAAATCAGTTCTCTTAGGAATTACAAATTTGTTAAAGTTCACTGCCAGACCATGACTGTTCAAGCCCACCATGACTGCTTCATGTTCAGAATTTCCTCTTAAAGCCTGGTTTTTGATGTCTTGGTAGTAAGATTGCCAATTTCAGATTGCCAAATTTAGTGGCCTGTTTTCATTCCACTGAGATTACATTCTGAATTGAGGGTAATGGGGAAAGAGAACCCTGTAGAAAACAAGTCAATTGAGATGTCTCAGTTATGTGGGTAGCATTTTTTTTTTACCTTCAGCCTACAGGGTTTCATCCTTTACAGGGTTTAGACAATTAAAATATGTCAAAGAGTTTCTTTCAATGTATAGGTAGAGTTATCATCTGACAAAGTAGGCATTCCATGCCTTACAGATAACTCTTCTTGTGAATGTTGAGTTAGCAGGTTTTCAGGGCAGGGAGGGAGTGGTTTTCCCTTCTTGGTCAATTTTTCTTTAAATCTTCAATCAAAATCACAGCTGTGGCCTTTGACCTGGTATTTAAAGATCCATGTATTCCCCTTTATATATTTAAACAAAAACTGTAGTACCATATGTTTTGTAAAGGTAGATCTGAGTAAATACTCTAGATTTTCAAAACAGGTTTGTGGGGTTTTTTTTTTTTAGTTCTAGTTTCCCAGAAGGAGGGAGTTCAGAATTTCTCATTTTGCTGCTATCATAAGTAAAATTATCAATAAAAAGGTTTTTGATTGCATTAAACGTTTACCATTTATGTTTAATTCATAATAATGGCAATAGAAGTATAACTTGATTTCTGTCATTTGTACTGCCTCTGATATTCATTTCAAGCTCCCAAAACCTGCTGAAGTAGTGTTCCCAAATTCCTCCTTTCAGTTTTCTTTTGAAATGGTTTCCTGATGTATTTTTGCACATGTGGGTCTTACCAATAATTTAATTTGTCCAAATCTAAATTATTTTTGAAAATCCTATTAAAACGTTCAGAGATTTTGTAAGAAAAGTATCAGAATTTTTATTTGCTCTGCTTAACCTTGTGAAATAAAATTTTGTTTTTATTATTTTTCTTTCTCTATGTCTTTCTTTCACTACCAGATATTTGTTTAAAATGCTGAGGGGGGTAAAGTTAGTTATTCTTCAGTGTTCTATGGAAAGGCCAGGATTGAGCCAACTTGAACTTATAATTTTTGTGAAGTTTATAGTTTCCTGCACTTGACTGATTTCAATTAGTTTTTCAAAAGTTTAAAAATGAATTAGAAGGGACGGCTAGGTGGCACCGGCCCTGGAGTCAGGAGTACCTGAGTTCAAATCTGACCTCAGGCACTTAATAATTACCTAGCTGTGTGGCCTTGGACAAGCCACTTAACCCCATTGCCTTGCAAAAACTAAAAATGAATTAGAGATGCTCTCCCCAAAAAACACTCTATTGTCATTTTGTCCTTCCCAGTTGGAAAAAAAATTGGACAAAACCATATCATATGTACTTGTGCCTTTTATTAACCAGAAGAGAGAGAGAGGTTGTTCTGATCTCTAACTAAATGTGACTCTGAGAGGCCTCAGTTATGAAAACTCATTCTTTCTGGAAATATACAGGACTTAGATAAGTCAGAAGACTGGGATCCCAATAGTTGATGCTTTTTGTTATACATTGGAGTTACATAAAAAGTTCCAATGAGCATCTGGCCCCACAAGGTTGCTGTGGAGAAAAGCATTTTACAAACAAGAGAATAATGGGTTAATAGGATCTACTTTTTACTTCCCTGATTGTTAAAAGTAAGGGGGCATTACTTCTTTCTCAGCATAACTAATATGGAAATACATAAAACCTATAACAGATTACATACTATCTTAGTGAAGGGAATGGTGGGAGGGAGAAAATTTTATAAAAATGAATGTTTAAAAATTATCTCTACATGTAATTGGAAAATTAAATTGGAAAAAAACAAGGAAGGAGGGGCTTAAATGATACAGGTTTGCTTTGTTGACTTTCAGGAAAAATGTATATACTGTTTGCAAAAATGAATTTTTTTGATCTTAGAAAATAGAAATTGCCTTTAACAAGATTCTTGAAATGGGATATGCCTGAGCAAGTTTCCTTTCCTGCCTGATCAACCATAAAATGGAACGATTAGACCCGGTGATTTTTAAGCTTCCCATAGGAAAGTGTGATTATGCTCAATTTACAGAACAGGATATTGTGGGTAAACAGGTCCAGAGCATGTGGGGTTCTAGCTGAGTCTTCTATAAATGTTTGTCTCCATCCTCAAAAGGAGAAAATACATTAATTTTAATAATTCATTGGCAAGACTACATAGCATTATTTACCTTATGCAATTTTGGTGAATGGTTATTTTTCACAAAAATATATGAAGAAAACAATCACTGGCATTTAACACTTCCATAGGGTTTACTATGTTCCAAATACTTTTATATACTTTTTACCTCATTCAATCTATCAAGGAGGTAGGAACTATTACAATCCTCATTTTTCAAAGATGTTAAATGGAGGTTGGACAACTATTTGTCCAAACTTACCTTTATTTCTCAAGTATTGCTGATCCCTTTCTCCTTGGCCTTCACACACAAAAACAATAAAGGAGAAGGTAAAGCTGGACTCAGCAGAGCTGGGATTCGGGCCTGGATTCTTTGATTCTGAAGCCAATAGTGGCCTTTCCACTGCTTGTAGGTTACAGGTCACAAACTCAACTTTGGGTCATGATGGCTCTGACTTCCTAAGTCCCTAATAGGAGGTCCCAAAATACTACAGGTACTTGAGACCAAGTAGAAAGGCATGAAAGCCAAGGGTCAGGCCACTTCACATTCTGCTTTCTTGGCAGTTTCACTTCTGGGATTTAACTAGAAGCAAGAGACAAGTGGGACAAGAAGAGGAACTGGAGGTCGGTTTTGAGTGGGCAAGTGCTGATCCTGCATTGTTGTCACCTGCTTTTCAGCATCAATCATTATCAATTATTAATTGTGTGCAACAAACAGAGAAAATGGACTTAATAACTCCTGAAGTCTATTAGAGAGCATTAAGGATTATAAAGTGCCGTACACATAAAGAGGTCATAAGTCAGGTCTCTCCAACTGTTCCCAAGTTCACAGCTCTTGGATCCGAGCAGGATTTGCAACTACAATCCTTTTCAGTAAGAAGCCCTTGCCAAGAGCCCTGTCATCTATTTTCCCCTCCAGAAGTGCAAGAACCCTCAGGACCCTAGACCTTGCCTGCCCTCTCGGCAGCTCCATCCTCCCCAGTTAGAGTGATGGTCCATCTTTCCTGTTTCCTCAACACTTAACATAGTAACATGATAAGTGCTTAATATGCCTTTTCATTCATTTAATCCATTTGAATCTCCCAAAAATACTACGAAAATTGGTATTGTTATTTTAACAGGACATCAAAGCTCATGTTATATGATATGCCTAAAGTCACATCACTAGTAAATATCAAAGTGGGAGACAAAGTCTTTTCCTAGAAGTTAGAGAGGACCTTGGAGACTATTTGTCTAGTCCAAACAAGAAACCTGTGGACCAAAAAGGTTAAGTGATGTGTATAGTTGGCAAAGGTGGTAATGATTCAGATTGGGGTCTGCGCCTTCCAAATTCGATATTACCATCACACTAAACCACAATGCTTTCTGATAGCAAAAAGGAGAAATCAAAGTTAGCCTAAGAAAGTTTGAGGAAAAGTTACTGTGAGATCTGGATAAAAGATGTGAAGACAGAATGATTTTTTTTTATAATATATGATATCTTCCCTTAAAATAGAACTGGACCATACCTGTCCTACAGGATTAGGTATTTGATGGAACCCTTTTGAGTTTAATTGAAATTTTGAAATGGAATCGAAAAAATTCTGGCGTGGGAGTCAGAAAAGTTATATTCTAATTTTGTCCTTTCTCTAGCACTGAGTTTGGGCAATTATCTTTCTGAGCCATAGTGTTTTCATCTATAAAATGAGAAGGTTGAATTAAAACAGAAATTCTTAACCTGGGGCGCATAGAACAACCTACCCGCACCCCCACCTCCACATAGAGTCTATAGATATATTTCAGGAAGCCTTACGAACTTGGATAGGGAAAAAAAATCTGAGAAGCGACCCATGTCACTAGACTACTAATGGGCTCCAGTATACACAAACATCCCACAGAGGCTTTAAAACTCCCTGGCCTAAATGATTTCTCAAGTTCCCTTTAAACTGTGATATTCTGTAAATATTCTTTCCCTTCCATTCTGGGCTGGTTTTTACACAATAACAAAGCTTTTCTGTCTTTCTAGTTAATGAGTAAAAAAATTTTCCCCCATTGCCTCTAGTTTTGTTCTATAGAAAAGGCCATAAAGAACAAGTCCAGTCCCATTCAGATCATGTTACATGATCTGAAACTTTCCACTCCTTTTTCCTTTGAAAACTGCTTCCCTTCCCAATAATGTTTCTACCAACAGACTGGTGAGGGAAGCAAGCGATCCAGTTGTATCAAAGCAGTTGTGGACACATGGCCTCAGGAACAGTTAATGAGAGCATTGTAAATAGTTCTTGAAAAATGTTGAACAGCTAATATATGAAATTTTAACCTGTGATAATTTTCCTCTTTTTCTGAATACCTTTTTCTGAACCTCTCTCTCTCTCTCTCTCTCTCTCTCTCTCTCTCTCTCTCTCTCTCTCTCTCTCTCTCTCTCTCTCTCTCTCTCTCTCTCCCTGCAAATGTAGGTCAAAACAGAATACTGTCCAAAGTAATTCTCCTTTGTGTTTCAACTCTTATCTCAGTTTTCCTCTGCCCTCAATACCATTTTTAGCCTATTGAAAGTTGTTAATTCTCACTGATCATATTCTAAGTTTTCATATCTATAAAGTGAGAGGGTTGAACCTCTCAATTCTAAATCTAAGAATTAATTTTTTACTTAACTACTCCCCAGCAGCAATGTATGGATGCTGTAGGATTATTTTTTTTCACAAAAATTTACTGCTAGTAATTTGACTATCATCATAAATGATTTAATGTGTTTTATTTGGAATCAATATACTTGGCAGGCAGCTAGTTTATACGATAGTCATTTTAGAAAGATGAACTATCCTAAGAATACATAGTATATGTATTTTTTAAACTAGTCTTCATTGTTGAATAGGAAACAGAATACTTTCTAGCTGGTGTGGCTGTACCCGGATATTATCTGTCCTGCCTTCACATCACCCCAGGAAAGAGTTGTGTCACTGCTAATGAATTTTCTGCCTTTTCAGAATGCTTGTTGCATCACTGATAACAGGTGAATGATATCTGATTAGACTGATGTTCAGTTCATACTGTTGTTATTGTTCTATAGTTTCAGTCGTTTCTGACTGTTTATGACCCCATTTTTGAGTTTTCTAGACATAAGTAATGGAGTGATTTGCCATTTCCTTCTCCAGCTCATTTTACAGATGAGGAAACTGAGGCCAAAAGGGTTAAATAACTTGGTTTCCTAATTTGTAAAATGGCGGAGTTGGACTTGATAGCTTGTAAGGTCTCTTCCAGATCAGAATCTGTGACCCTATGATCCAGATCCTGCCTTTGACTTTTACCAGTGTATAACCCTAAATTACTTAATCTTGTGCCTCAAGCATCTCCCTAAAATTTCTCTACTAAATCATTTTGTTCAGTTATTTTTCAGTCATATCTAATACTTTGTAACCCCATTTGAGATTTTGTTTTGACAAAGATCCTGGAGTGATTTGCCATTTCCTTCTCCAGCTCATTTTATAGATGGGGAACTGAGGCAAATTGATTTGCCTAGCTAGTTAAGTGTCTTAAGGCCGAATTTGAACTCAGTTCTTCCTGTCTCCAGACCCAGTATTCTATCTTCCACATCAGCTAGCTGCTCTTAAAATCCACATTGTATATATAAAGAGTTCATTTCTACTTCACTAAGTGACCTATGGAGATGTTTTTGTCTTAAGCTATTCTGGAAGTTGGATGGGAAATTCTTTCATGTTCCTCTTCCTTTCCTAAAGAAAACAAAGCAGTTAAATTCTTTACTTTCTTAGCCTGACCCACAAAGCCAGAATCCAGACTGTAGTATCCTCAAACTTGCCATAGTGATTAAGTATGTGACATCACTTAAGATCCTTGTCTTGAAGCATTGGATGAGCCAAATTAGAAAATGAGAACAGTACATTCAAGACTTATCTTGATGATGAAAGAGAACACAAAAATTGCACCTAAAAGACTGCAGAAAATACTTTGGAAACTTCAGGGAAAAAAAGCTTTGTATGTATATGTAATCCTAGTCCTGGTCCTAAAACCCATTGATATCTAAAGAAGATTCTCCTGGGCAGCTAGGTGACAGTAGATAAAGCACCTGCCCTGGAGTCAGGAGCACCTGGGTTCAAATCCGGTCTCAGACACCTAATAATTACCTGGCTGTGTGACCTTGGGCAAGCCACTTAACCCCATTTGCCTTGCAAAAAAAAAAAAAACCCTAAAAAAAAAAAGATTCTCCTTATTGGTGAAGATGAAATTCCTGCCCATGTAAGGGGTGGATTGAAGTAGTCAAGAAACAAGAGTTTCATTTCTCAGCTGGATTTAACAAGTTCCTCTTTAGGACTTTCTAAGTAAGAGATGCCTTTGAAATTAGATGTAGAAATTAGAAGAGGCCACCACACTTCAGGTTGCTGAAAGAAAAGACTATGGGAAGATGATTGGAGTGGGCAGTCCTCCATCAAGTCCCTATTCCCAGCTTGTTACTCTAGAAACTTTGGGGAACTACCTCTTAGGTGAGATCAAGGATGTCCTCTTGGTTAATCTGTGGTTTTGTTTTTGTTTTGTTTTTTTTGCCCTTTCAATTGGAGAACTTTATTTTGTATTCTCTGATATATATATATATATATATATATATATATATATATATATTCTCCCATGTATACCTTTGATTTCTATTTTACTATAATTTGAATAACTGGTTATCTTTACTATTCTCTATTGTAGAACTAGGATTAGTTGGGGAAGGCGTCAGACCTTGGCTGTAGAGCTTGGGGTTCCCTGTCCCCCCTATATATGACAGAGTGATCCAAAATTAGGTCATCCCCTAAACTAAAAAGGAATAGCTAAATATTCTTCCAGATACCCCCTCTCTCTGAAGAGCGCAGAGTAGTGAATTGGGCCCCAACTTTCTATTTCCCCTCCTTATAGGAATGAGAGTCTAAAACCTTAGAGAAGGGTACAGGAATGAAAGTATAAACCCTTAGAAAAGGGTGGAAGGAGAAGAGGCTAGCGATATCTATTCTTGTCTCCCTTCAAACCAAACACAAGGATAGCAGTCTTCACCACATGGGGAGCCACCACCATTCCCTCTATTCTTTTATCACTATATATGTACCAAAAAGCAAACTGCTGAAACCTCAGTAACACATGAGCTCCCCACTCACATCCTGTTGGCTAAGGCCAGAAAAATAAACTATTGACTAGCTATTTTTATAACAGGAGACATAATGTAATGGTTAGCAATTTTTACTTTTAGAATAGAACTATTTAGTCTTTTTGAAATTGTATAAAGGAAATTGAATTTCAGTCCCCTTTTGTGATCCTGTTAGGATTGCCTATATGCATACATATATTCTGGAAGCTCTTTTTTCTCTGCTTTCCAATAAACTTGTTTTAAGGTTTGTCTCCACATAAGTTCATTTCAACCTAATTATTGACAAAGGAAATCACTCTCTTGGAAACCATAGTTCTTGAAGTGTTGTTCTCCCATTGGTGGAAAGAAAATACCTGTCTCAGGTAGGGAAATCCCTCTAACCTATACTAACTTTGTGGAAATGTCCACTTAGAGGAGTTCCCTCCACCCAGTTTTGTCTCAAGGTATCAGAACCCAACTGACGAACTTACCCTATTTATAAATCTTTGGAATATTTACCCCAGAAGTAATTTTGAAATTTCTCCCAAGGACAAATGTCAGTGCATTTTTATAGATGTTGTTAAACTCCACAATGGTCACTTTGTCTTGGCTGCTTTTGGTGCCCAAGAATTCCAAAGTACATCCTCACCCTTGGGCCTGGGATTCAAAGTTAGAAGCACACAAAAAGAACAGTGTTTTCCTCAGCCTATACAAAGGTGGCCCGGGGGCATTTTTGTGGAGAAAATTCTGATCTGGAAGAGACCTTAGGAAGCATCTGGACCGACTCCTATAGCTAAGCGAGAATCCACACCACCATATTTAGCATAGACTGCCTGCTAGGACTGTTCAAAGGTTTTAAGTGATTATAACATCTTGTTTCTGAAGCTAGACTAGAAAGGAGGGGTTCTGTTATCTAGATGGCAAAGCAGAGAGTTCTTGAACTTGGAATTCCAGACAAACAGCTCAAATCCTGCCTCAGACACACTTAGCTGCAGCCCAAGGCCTGGACAGTTCTCTAGACCCCGGACCTGGGTTCGCTTATCTCTACAGTGGAAATCTCGCATCTTTATGGGGCTGTGAGGAACAAACCTGAAAGGCCAGATACATGCTGGTTATTGTTATTATCTACTCTGGTTCTACCACAGTGCACAAGATAAGCTTTATTTGATACTAATGGAAACTGTATAGGAATCATAACCAAGTGAAGCCCACTGTGTCTGCTCTTTGACTTAGAGAAGTTCTGGAAAGCTGGGAATGCAGCAGAGAGCCTGAATTCAAATCCTACATTAGATGCTCATCTATGCAACCTTGGGCAAGCCACTTAGCCTCTCTGGGCCTCAGTTTCCTCATCTGTAAGATGGACTCAATGTCCTCAGAAGTCCAGATTCAAGAGCTGTGTGATCTCTTCCCAGCATTGACCAGGATGACTCCAATACAATAAATGACTTTGTCTTCAGTCTTCTCCTCCCCTTTGCTTTCTGGCATCAAGTTTGGGGAGGTATAGAAAATGGCTCCTGTGATGCCCATGGAAGTAGTTCCATAGAATAAACCCCAAGATGAGACCACAATGGGATTGTGGGCCTTGTTTACAGTTTCTTTTTAGGAGATACATTTATTAATCACCTACTTACTATATGCCAGCCCTCGTACTAAGCACTGGGGGATATAAAGAAAAGGCAAAATCACTGCCAACCTGGCATCCTTACAGCTTGAGGATTCATTCCATCAGGTCTCCCCAAAGATGTTCTTTCCAGAAACCCTGAGCACCAAGTCTGGCTGGTGCAGAACTCCAGAGGTAGGTGTGTGAGGTCCCTTAAAGCAAATTCATCATGGAAGCAAATATGGCATGGAACCAGCCATATGATGATTCATGCACAAATGTTGAGCTGTTGCCATTTTAGTTATTATATTCTTATTAATAAATCCAATCCCAGCCAACAGACTCACAGCATTGAACAGTTAAAATAAACCACAGCTAGAACTGTCAGGAAGTACATGATACTGTAGCAACACCAAATTAAATATCTGAGGAGCCAGCAGACACATACCCTTTAAAAGGGGATGGATACTCACCAGACCACTGATCTGTATGTTGGACACGGCTTTGCAGACTCAAGGTTTGGGACAGCTAAAATGACAAATGAAAAACTATAGTAATAATAGAGTTCTGAGGAATAATCTTATCTTGACCTTCTTGTGTAGGAAGACTTAACAGGTCTGTTACATCTCTACTGGCAGTGATTCACTTCAGAGTTTTGTGGGCTGAGCTTCAACTTCCCATGTCCTTTCAGTACCTGTGTGAGCCATGGAACAATGAGAAATTCAACCAATGTTTATGATATGTGATGATTTATTATATGTGATGCACAATGCGAAGCACTGGGAACAAACAAGAAGCGGTTCCTGTACTCACTTTACAATCTATGCTTAAGGACTATAGAAGTTAGAAAAGGGAGAAGTGGGGTGGCTAGGTGGCGCAGTGGGATAAAGCACCAGCCCTGGAGTCAGGAGTACCTGAGTTCAAATCTGGCCTCAGACACTTAATAATTGCCTAGCTGTGTGGCCTTGGGCAAGCCACTTAACCCCATTTGCCTTGCAAAAACCTAAAAACAAAAAATAGGGAGAAGTCATTTTGGGGAAGGGTAAGCATAGTAGACCAAATGCTGGACCTGAGACCTGGGCTAGTCACTTAACCTTGTTAACTTTGGTTTCTTCGTCTGTAAAATGACCTGGAGAAACAGTAAACCAGTATTCTTGCCAAGAAAACCCCAACTGGGGTCACAGAGATTCAAACACGACTTAAAACAACTGAAACCAGAAGTTCAGGGAAGGATTTTTGGAGGAGCTGAGATGTGAGGTGGCCCTTCAAACAAATATCTCTTGATATACAATACCTTTGTCTCAAGATTCTAGGTAGGGTACCAAGTGCAAGCCTATGAATTTTAATTGGTCGAAAGCAGGTAAATTTATAGAATTAGAAGACTCAGTTCAAATAAATGTGCCCGTAATGGAATTTGAATTGTGATAGGAACTAACAATTCTAAATGAGTCACAAGATCAATGTCCAGGCTTTGATAATTTTACTGTGGGTCCCAGAGTCTTATGATGTCTAGTTCATGCTTTTTCCTTTGCTGAACTTCTCTGGAAGCAGCATATTGTAATAAGGAATCCTGAGTCTTATTCTGCCATTTACAAAATATGTATCCCAGCACAAATCACTTCTCTCCTCCTGGCCTCGGTCGCTTCTATAAAATGAGAAGACTGAACTTTAATATTGCCAGGTATTTATGTAGGAGAATATTGAGGGGAGTAACCCCTCCCCCCAAAAATCAACTTGATAAATTTACTCAGTGTTAAACTTTGTTGTAGACTTTTACTGGGGCTTTCACCAGATAAATTGATTAGGTTAGAAGCCTTCTCATAGAAGAATTTATTAAATGCTTTTCCCTTTCCTACATTTCTTGAGATCTTGAGGGGAGGAGGGAGGGGAGTTCTCCGTCCCATTTCTGGCGAGGAGGAAAAGGATAGTAGTGGGATTGGGGGAGAATCTTCATTCTAAGCCTAGTTTTCCTTGGGGAAGAAAAATCTTTGGCCTTTATGAAAAGAATTCTAGCTATCAGCAAGCAGAAGGTGATGGGATTTAGAGGGCTAAGAGAAGAACATGTGAGATCACACACCATATTTCCAGGTAAAAATCAGGCCAAGTGTAAATGAGGACAGCTAAAAATTTTTTAAAATTTCTCACATTTGGGGCGGCTAGGTGGCAAAGTGGATAAAGCACCAGCCCTGGAGTCAAGAGTATCTGAGTTCAAATCTGGCCTCAGACATTTAATAATTACCTAGCTGCATGACCTTGGGCAAGCCACTTAACCCCATTGCCTTGCAAAAACAAAAAAAAATTCTCACATTTGATTGAATAAGAAAATGTCTGTAAAATACTATATACATGGTTTAGAATATTTTAGCCTTTCATACCCATGTTTTCATTGACTCTTCACAACAAAATTGTTGGGAGAGTATATCTAGGGCTTGGTGATATAGTTGATGAAACTTTTCTAAGTGAGCTACGCTACTTCTCAACCTTGTTAGCTTTAAAAAAGATCCATTTTCTCAGTAATAAGAAGAATGCACAGGCTGTATGTGTGGGAAGAAGTGAGGAGAATAAAGGGGAGTTGAGTGTTTCTGAAAATCTCTTCATTTGGCCAGTGCCTAGGGAAGAGATTAAATTTATTAATTTTTGGGGAAGACAGGACTAACTTTGAAAGACAGAAACTCCATGAGGATAGGGCCTTTGCCCTGTCAATCAATCAATCAACAATTTTTTTTTTATTTTTGCAAGACAATGGAGTTAAGTGACTTGCTCAATGTCACATAGCTAAATAAGTACTTAGCTGAGTCTGGATTTGAACTTGGGTCCTCCTGACTCCAGGGCTGCCTCACTGCCCCTCAATTAACAAATTTTAATTGTTACCAGATACTCTACTGAGCAAGAGATACAAAGACAAAAATGAAACTTTCTTTACCCTGAAAGGAATTACATTTGGAATTACCTTTGGTAGAGAGAGACATTAAACTGGAGGGAGGTTAGGAAACATTTTATATAGGAAATGGAATATGAACTGAACTTTGAAAGAAACTAGGAATTCTAAGAAGCAGAAGTGAAGAGGGAGAGAGAGCATTGCTGGCAGGGGGCCCAGCCTATACAAAGATAGAAAAATGGAACGCAGATTGTGAAGAACAGCAAGAAGGCCAGTTAAGCTGAAGTATAGAGTGAATTGAGTAATAAACCTAAAAAAAGATAGACTTTAGTCATCTCAAAAAGAACCTTAAATGCCCAATAGGAGTTTGTATTTGACCCTAGGGATAATAGAAAGCCAATTTACCTAGGGGTAAATTGAGCCACTAGTGGAATGATGTGGTCAGACCTGCACTATGGGGAATATAACTGATAGTCATGTGAAGGATGAATTGAAGAGAGGAGATAAGCCTGAGAGACTAATTTTGTTTAGGTTTTTGCAAGGCAATGGGGTTAAGCGGCTTGCCCAAAGCCACACAACTAAGGTTATTTTTAAGTGTCTGAGGTCGGTTTGAACTCAGGTCCTCCTGACTCCAGGGCCGGTGCTCTATCCACTGTAACACCTAGCTGTCCCAGTCTGAAAGACTAATTAAAAAGCTGTTTGTTATAGTGAGGGTCTGAAGTAGGAATGATTGACAAGGGTGGAAAGATGGGATAGGTATGAATCAGATCAGCAAGCTTTTGGCAAATATTTGGATATGTGGGATGAAGAATAGTAAGTCAAAGGTAATTGGCCCTTTTTTAAAGTACTTCTTCCTCACCCTGTAGTTATATAAGGGCATCTTATAGAGAAGAAGCTCTCTTGCTATACTGAGAATGAGGTAAGGTCAAGGACTGCATCTCATCCATCATTTGCTCCCCAACAATGATAATCTTACAGAAGGAGCTTAAGAAAGAAAAATGTGTAGATTTGTAATCAAGGAGAACCACACATAAACCAGCAACTTCTGTTTGAACCACTAGAATTCCTTTTTTGGTAACTGGACCCCAAATGACTAGAACAGAGTGATGGTCACTGCCAGATTAACAGATGGCTGCTGATCATTTCTATTGCCTACCCACCTCCACTTCAGGAGTTTGTTATTCCTTAATCTATAGAGCCAGGTGGCATAGATAATGCTGAAACTGCAATCTGCCAGGCCTGCACTGAGAGACAGTCCTTTGTCAGTTCATCCTCTGAATCCTCATTCCAACCCCGCAGTGGTTGCTGATCCTAAGAGGATCTGGGAGTCAGGAAGGTAGGTAGGTGCTGATTGTACTGAGCTGTGCTGAGAGAGAGGTAGCATCCCCTGGCACTTCAGAACAGAGACTAGGTGCCCAAAGCAAAGACTCACACCGTTCTCTTTCTTTTCAGTCATTTAAAATGGTCATACCATTTAGGCTTGTTGTTGGTTATGGTACTGGAGTGGCTTGCTATTTTCTTCTCTAGCTCATTTTATAGATAAGCAAACTGAAGCAAATAGGGTTAAGAGATTTGTCCAGGGTCCCACAGCTAGCAAGTATCTGAGACTGGATTTGAACTGAGGAAAATGAGTTTTCCTGATTCCCAGTCCAGTGCTCTATTCATTGTGCTACTTAGCTGCCCCGCTCCTATTTTATGGAAAACCTAATCCATGCTTTCAAAAAGTCAACCAGTCCATCTCCCCACCACCATGAAGGTCTGACTTACAACCATCACCGAAAGAATGTGGAGAGATGGGATGGATGAGAGAGAGATTATGAAGCAAGATTTGGCAATTATTTGAATATGTGAGGTGAGAAGCAATGAGGAGTGGAGGATGATTGTCCTTTTTAAAAAATATCTCTTTTGCCTTAGCATCTCCTTAAACCTTACCAGCAGGAGAAATACCATGAGCTTGGCAGTTATCATTACACCACTGATGGAAAGCAGTGGCGTAATGGGAGAAGGTTTGGACTTGAAGAAGTAGAAAAAGTGAGTTTGAATACAGGAGCTTACAAACTGCGTAACCTTGAGCAAGATATTTCATATCACTGGACCTCAGTTTCCTAACTTGCAAAATGGGAATGCTCATGTTTGTCCTATCTACCTCCTAGAGGTGTGAAGATTTTGTAGAGATAAAAATTATGTAAAGTTATATCACATTATAATTATATTGTAAAGAGAAATAGAAATTATTATAACTTTGGAGGAAGTACCTCCTGGGATCTAGCCTTTATCTCTTCTGCGATTCAAATGGTACTATAAAAAAATCAGAAAGGGGGCATTGATATGGACAAGGATTCTCCTGACACCCCTGCTCTGGTGAGATGTTCCTCTGACCTTACTGTATTATCTTCTAGTCAACTATTCTCTCTCTAAGGTTTGAGAAAATATTTCTATTAAATTTGATCCTCTCCTCACTAAGTATCAGATAAAAGTTGGGACTTCAGAGGTCATTTTAGTTCAACTGCTATCTGAACAGGAATCCCACATGGTGTAGTACGGAGAGGTGTCAAAGTCCAGATGGCCACTTGCAGCCCACAGTACCCCTGAGTGTTGTCTAGACCAGATTAAAATGGAATTGGGAAATTTTTTTTGAAATATTTTATTTATTTTGTTTTACAATTTTTCCCCCATTCTTGCTTCCCCACCCCCACCCCCCATAGAAGGCAGTCTCTTAGTCTTTACATTGTTTCCATGGTATACATTTTTCTAAGTTGAATGTGATGAGAGAGAAATCATATCCTTAAGGAAGAAAAATCAAGTATAAGAGATAGCAAAATTACATAATAAGATAACTTTTTTTTTAAATTAAAGGTAAAATAGTCTTTGGTCTTTGTTCAAACTCCACAGCTCTTTATCTAGATACAGATGGCATTCTCCATCACAGATAGCCCAAAATTGTCCCTGATTGTTGCACTGATGGAATTAGCAAGTTCATCAAGGTTGATCACCACCCTCTTGTTGCTGTTAGGGTGTACAGTGTTTTTCTGGTTCTGCTCATCTCACCCAGCATCAGTTCATGCAAATCCTTCCAGGCTTCCCTGAATTCCCATCTCTCCTGGTTTCTAATAAACAATAGTGTTCCATTACAAACATATATATATATATTGGGAAATATTTAATAAAGTAAATAAAATACAATAAAGTGGATAGTATTAAATTTTAAAACTAAGTAAATATGTGATCTGCAAGGATCCTTATATATAGTTTAGAGGACCCTGTTTCTAGTTGAGAGTGGAGTAGACACAATCCTAGACCTGAAGTCAGAGGAGACCTACTTCTAACACTTGCTAACTAACCGTTGTTTATGGGCAAGTCTTTTTTTGCTTTTTCTCTTCCTCCAATAAGGGAGAAATGGAGAAAATAGCTGTTGAACTAACTTCAAAGGATCACTGTCATTTCAGTTGTTCACTTTGTCTGACTCTTCATGACCACAAATGGGATTTTTTTTTTTTTGGTAAAGATGCTAGAGTGGTTTGCCATTTCCTTCTCCAGCTTATTTTGCAGATGAGGAAACTGAGGCAAACAGTTAAGTGACTTGCCGAAGCTGAATTTGAATTCAGGCCTTCCCAATTTCATCTACTGCACTACCCAGATGTCTCACAGGATCAATGTGAAGATCAAATGAAACAATGTCTGTAAGTCCTTTGCAGATTTTAAAGTGTTGTATGAATGTCAGCTATTAATACTACAGGGGAGAAAGACTAACCGTGTGATTTCATGTGTCTAGGGAGTTCCTTCTAACTATGCGAGTTGACACTTTTTCCTGAAAACATGTCCTTTGAGACAGTTGCCTAGTTTAGAAACATTAAATGAAATCATTTAAATCCAGGTTCATGCAGCCAGTATGGGGCAAGGGTAGGACTTGAACACAAGTTTTCCTGCTCTCTATTCATCTCCTGTAGCATGCTTCCTATACCTCTCATTATCTGCTACAAAAGATCATCCAGAATAAAGAATAAACCATCAGTTCTCAAAAATATGCAGCCCCTAAAGGATCCCTGAAACTATTTTAGGGGAAACTGACTACAAGGTTAAAACAATTTTCATAATAATATTTTTATTTTTAAAATTTCTAATGTAATCATTAGAATTTAATTTCTAGTGTAGCAAATGTTGGTAGCTAACCCACTTAAATAAAAGGGTTTTTAGAAGGTCAGCAATAATGTGTAAGTTTGAGAACTGCTGGAACAGACAAAAGAGATCAGAGGACTGTCATTACCTCCAAAGACAACTCACTCCACTTTTAGAAAGTTCTAGGGAGAAGAATCCTTTATGGCCCAGGCTTTTGTTGAAGAATGGGGAGGAGTGGAGACAGCTGCTCAGCTTTTACTTCATAGTGGAATTTTTTTTTTTTGGTCTGTTTTTAATGCACTATCCAATAGTCCTGATTCAATGCTATTTTGCTGCTAACCCTCCTCCTACCCCACCCCCTTCCAATCCCTGCTGGTTGTTGTTAGGGAGAGATTATGTTTGATGTCATCAGCTCCATAATCTTGTCTTTCCGAAGCCAACCTCTTTGCCCCCCTCCATGGATACAGGCTTCTATTTAGAAAGCATCTCCAGCTTGGGCCTTGCCCTCCTGATTTAGAGAAAGGAACAACCATCCTGTGATCCAGGAGTCCTCTATGGAGTAAAATTTCAATGGCCAGGAAAAGCCCCTATTTTGCCTTGAATCTTATAACTGAGAGGCAATGTCAGAGGGCATGAAGGTCCCTGGGTTTGCATGTAGAACATCTGAGTTCAAATTACGCTTTCTGTATGTTCAGTTGTTTTTGGTTGGGTCCAACTCTTCATGACCCCATTTGGGGTTTTCTTGGCAAAGATACTGGAATGGTTGCCATTCTCCAAACCATTTGGAAGATGGAGAAACTGGGACAAGTTTAAGTGACTTATCCAGGATCACACAGTTAGTTAATGACTGAAGCTAGATTTGAGTCTTCAATTGAGGAGAATGAGTCTTCCTTACTCTGGGCCCATCACTCCATCCATTGTTACCAACTCACTGCCCCACTTACCAGCATATAAGAATGGACAAGTCACCTCTCTGATTCCTAGTTTTCTCTTCTGCGGCATGGTAACCTACTTGGTACATGGTAACCAATAGTAAAATTCTTTAGGAATTTGAGTTAACATTACTGTTTGATACAGCACTGGACTTCAGAGCTACCTACTACAGGGGGTCCTTTTCAAGAATTTTCAAAGGCTCCCCATTACCATCAGTAAAGTTCAGGTTTCTGAGGCTAACATTCAAGACCCTTCAAAAACTGGGACCACTGTTCCTTTCCATCTTCATATTCTATTCTCCAATACAAAGCTCCAGACAGACTATTCCTTCCATGGGTACATGAAGTTCTTTTCCATCTCCCTGTAGCTAGGTGACACAATGGTTAGAGCACTAGCCTTAGAGTCAGAAGAACTGAAGTTCGAATCCAGCCTCAGACAATTGACTCATATTGTGTGACCTTGGGCAAGTCACTTTACCCTAATTGGCTCACATCCAAGACCATCTCTAGTTGTCCTGATTCATATCTGGTCACTGGACCCAGATGGCTCTGGAGGAGAAAGTGAGGTCAGTGAGCTAACTTGGCACCTCCACACACACACACTGAAATCCAATTCATGTACTTGTCATGGCATCACCTCCCTGATATCATAAGTCTTCTTTGAGAATGAAGGATAAACATTATTTCTTCACCTCTACCTTTTAGAATCCTTGACTTCTTTCAAGACTGATCAAAGCTATCTTCTGCAGGAGACCTTCTTTTCCATATCCCTCCAACTACCAGTCTTCCCTTAAGAGATTACCTTCCAATCATTCTTTTTTTAGTTATTTTCTTTTAAAAATTTGTCTGTTGGGGGGCAGCTAGGTGGCACAGTGGATAGAGCACTGGCCCTGGAGTCAGGATTACCTAAATTCAAATCAGGCCTCAGACACTTAATAATTACCTAGCTGTGTAGCCTTGGGCAAGCTACTTAACCCCATTTGCCTTGCAAAAACCTAAAAAAAAAAATTAGTCTGTTGGAGGCAATTAAGAGTTAAGTGAATTACTGCCATACAACTAATCTGAGCTGGATTTGAATTCAGGTCCTTCTAACTCTAGGGTCAGTTCTCTGCCCATTGTGCCACCTAGCTGCTCCCCAGTTATTCTTCATTTTCTTTATATATAACTGTATGTGTATGTTGTCTCTTCTGCTCCTTAGAATGGAAGCTCCTTGAGGGCAGGATTTGAGTTCTTTTTCCTTTTTCTTTTTATCTTGAGTATTTAGCCAAGTATCTGGCATTAATGCTGATTTATTGATATTAAGACAAGTTCAGAGGAGTCAAAAAACATCAAGTACTGTGTTAAGCACTGAAAATTAAGTGGCTTGTCCAAGGCCATATAGCTAATAAATGCCAGATCCTTTCAGGCTACCTTGCCCATAGTACTTAATATAATGTCTTACAAACATACCTTTGAGTGTCTTCATAATGTATAATACAGGCTTTCATTAAAACAGTTTGTCACCTTTCTGGTGTCTTGTCTGAAGACACAGCCTAGAATAGAAAAAAGAAAGAAAGAGGACACAAAAGCATCGCAGCTAAGTTCTTCCTCTAGGCTCTGCTTCCAAATTCAGAGGATGGACAACTAGCTGGAGCACTGGACTTGGAGTCAGGAAGATCTGAGTTCAAATCCAGTTTCAGATACTTATTAGTTGTATGAGCTTAGTTACATGACATTGGCTAAGTCACCCCATCTCTGTTTACCTCAGTTCCCTCCACAGAGAAATGGAGATCATAGCACACCACCTTTCAGGGTTATTGTGAAGATCTAATGAAATAATGTTTGTAAAGTACTTAGCCATCTGGCACAATGCAGGCACTATACAAATGTTTTATTTTCTCCCTTCCCATCTCCCTAGCCTGATCTGAACATCTGATTTGGACTCTACTACAGAGAGCCAGCCTAGGATCTAGGAAGACCTAGACCCAAATCCTGCTCTCTGACAGTGTGACTCTAAGCAAATCACTTAACCTCTCACCCTCTCGGCTACTCTCTTTAAGAGTAAAATCTCAGAGAAGGGGGCAACCTCTGATTTCCTCACCTTCACTAGACAAATGAAATCACAAGTCCAGTCCCTTTCCCTTAAGATTTACAAAACAGTTTTCTCACTGAGGAAAGAGGGCAACGTGGTATAGTCAATAGCCTATCTCAACATAAAGAATACCTGAAAGATTACCAATCCTGGAGTCAGGAGGACCTGAGTTCAAATTTGACCTCGGACACTTAGTAACTATGTGGCCCTGGACAAATCACTTAACCCAAATTACCTTAAAAAAAAAAAAAAGACCAGGATTCAGATCCTGAATCTGACACATATGTCTTTGGAACCCTCAAACAGTCACTTAATATCTCATTTCTCTCTCTCTAGTTCAGTGTTACTGAAATCAAATAGAAATAGGGATCAGTCACTAAACTTTCCTTTAAGAATTCCCAAAGGCTGCATATTGATTTAGTTTTAAAATATCTTTTTATTTATTTTGTTAAAGAATTCCTAATAACATTTTCATAAGGTTTAGGACATACTTTGAAGAGTTGTGGTCTACAGATAGCCTGTTTGACACCTCTGCTCTAAGAACCTCCCTAAGATTGTGAATTACAGAAAAGATGCCTATTGAATTGATGAAGGGAGTTTCTTTATCTGAAAGATTTGATATCCTAAAATCCAGGAAAATTCTCCCTTTAATAAAACAGGCTACCATTTGGCTGAATACTGCTATTTCTGATGTCATTATTTCCATTCTACTCTGACAGGTGATTTCATTGGTATGGGTACTTCCTCTGCCAAGGCAGATTACCAATCCTCTGCAGCTCAGTAGCTGGTTTAACAAGTTGTTGTGGCCAAAATAATTCATTGACTGGTGGCCAACTCTCTCTGATGGTGAGTATTTCTGAACTTAACTGGGCTGATCAACAGAAGAAAGACATACTAATTCTCCAAACATAAATTAAATTAAATTAATCCCAATTCTTTCCCTTACAACCAATCTCATCAGACAGCATTCTTATTCCCATTTTATAGATGTAGAAATTTAGAAGAAGTGACATGACTTGCCAAGAGTCAGGTGTTAGAGGTAGGAGGCACACTCAGGTCTTTCTATACCAAACCCTAGACTCCTTCTACTACTTTCTGAAGCCTTCCATTGTGCCTGGACTCTTTCTTTCCTCATAGAAAGTTTGCTTGAATCAGGCCTTCTTGTGCTGCTAAAATAATTTTCCCTAATGGTCTTAGCCTAAAGTTAGTCTTCTCTTCACTGACAATAGTTATCCTCTTAAATGTTTTTAATGAATAATTATGACTATTATAAATAACCAAATTAACTACAAAGGACATAGGAAGAAAAACACTTTGCATCCAGAGGAAAAAACTGATAAATAGAAGGATATACAGAATGACTTAAAAAAAAATAAAAAAAAAAAAAATATATATATATATATATATATATATGGGGGCGGGGAGGCTAGGTGGCGTAGTGAATAGAGCACTGGCCCTGGAGTCAGGAGTACCTGAGCTAAAATCCAGCCTCAGACACTTAATAATTGCCTAGCTGTGTGGTCTTAGGCAAGCCACTTGACCCCACTGCCTTGCAAAAACCTAATACATATATATGTATGTGTGTGTGTGTGTGTGTGTGTGTGTGTGTGTGTACACATATACATCCACACACACATCCATACACATACTGCCTATTTGTGACTAATGGTAGCTATCCCTAAGGTGGGGGGGGTGGCAGAGAGGAAGGAAGGGAAAAGAATTTACATGATAACTTTATTATATATTTAAAATGAATAGCAAGTTGTACATAATTGATCTTCAGTTGCATGTGCAATCATCTTTTTTATTGTACTTTATTATGGAAATGCTTTTTTTATTCTCATAAAATAAAACCAAAATAAGAGAAAAAAGGTGTCTTCTTAAGTACGCTAGTTACTTACTGTTTATTGATGCTAAAACAGTGGTACAGTCATTACCAAAGTGTTTCACCTGGTCTCTACACTGCAATATATCAGCTGAGTTCCCTTGGTTACATCACAAATATTTGTTCATCATTGCCCTCTGAGGTGTTCTGGTCTGTGCAGTAGCCACTAAGGGGCTTCTGCTGGCTTAGTGTTCCTTCTAGTAGTTGTACTTCTCCAAGACAAATAGACAGAACCTAAGACCTGTTGAAGAAAGTGTCCAAGCAGAAGTTAGAAAACCACCCCTAGAGCAAGCTGGAAAACATTCTTGCAACAGGTAGAGAATTAGATTAGATTTTCTATAGGATTCTGTAAACTTTGGGGTGATTTTCTTCCTTTGTTGTTGTTTTGGAGTCATTTTAATAGTGTCTGACTCTCCATAACCCCATTTGTGATTTTCTTGTAAAAAAATTGGAGTGATTTGCATAACAGCAACATGGGGTGATTATCAGTCTTAATGGACTTTCTCATTCCATCAATGTAACAGTCAGGGACAATTTTGGGGTATCTGCAATGGAGAATACCATCTGTATCCAGAGAAAGAATTGTGGAGTTTGAACACAGATCAAAGACTATTACCTTTAATTTTTTTTTAGTTTTTTTTTTTGCAAGGCAAATGGGGTTAAGTGGCTTACCCAAGGCCACACAGCTAGGTAATTATTAAGTGTCTGAGACCAGATTTGAACCCAGGTACTCCTGACTCCAAGGCCGGTGCTCTATCCACTACACGCCACCTAGCTGCCCCTATTACATTTAATTTTTTTAAAAAAATCATTATCTTATTATGTAATTTTTCTATTTCATATTTTATTTTTTTTCCTTAAGGGTATGATTTCTCTCTCAACATATTCAACTTAGATCAATGGAAACAGTGGAAACAATGTAAAGACTAAGACTGTCTTCTGTTGGGGGGTGGGGAGGGAAGCAAGATCAGAGGAAAATTGTAAAATTCAAAAATATAAATAAATAAATAAATAATATTGGGGTGATTTGCCATTTCCTTCTCTAGCTCATTTTACAGATGAGGAAAATGTGGTCATGGGGTTAAATAACTTGCCCAGGGTCATACAGCTAGTGAATATCTGAGGCCAAATTAGAACTCAGGTTTTCCTGACTCCAGGCCCAGCACTCTGTCTACTGCACCACCTAGCTGCCACTCTATTCCCCCATTCCCTTTATTCCAACATAATTGATTTGTGATCTTGTGTGTTTTAGTTTACTCATTTCAAAGCATTATTCTGAGAAGGGATCCATAGATTTGACAAGGCTGTCAAGGTGTCCCTTGATCCAGAAAAAAGTTGAAAATCCACATGACTAGATAAGCTCTGCCTTCCAAGACAGAGAATCTATGATTCTGATGCAGGGAAAAGATGTAAAGAATTATGAATGTAGCAGAAACAAAATCTGTATTCTTAAATGCTGTTAAATCTTGTTAAAAGGATGGTTTCCTGCTCTTGAGATGTAAATTGATTATCATTGTTTCATAGTTTAATGTAAAATTTGTATCCTGATCTCCTCAGTCTTCAACCCTCTAATTCCAGTCCTCTGGATTAGGAGCAAGACCATAAAACCTGAGTTGGACCTCTGCTCAAGGCAAGTTACCCCTAGCTCTCTGGCCCAGTCAACTTTGCTCTCTGTCTCTCTCTTTACATAGCACTTTCTTTTGTGTTGTAACTTCTTTTAATAAATCTCTATTTTCTTTCTATACCTGCATTCTGGGGTGGCTAGGTGGTGCAGTGGATAAAGCACCAGCCCTGGAGTCAGGAGTACCTGAGTTCAAATCCAGTCTCAGACACTTAATAATTACCTAGCTGTGTGGCCTTGGGCAAGCCACTTAACCCCATTTGCCTTGCAAAAAAATACTAAAAAAAAAAAAAAAAAAAGAATCCCCAAATAGCACTTTAGCATATAGCTGTCCCTGCCTCGCCATACCAGATGTCCCAGGGAACAAAGCTGACTGATCTATACCTGCATTCCCAGAACTGAATTGTGATTTGTCACAGGCAGATAATCAAATGTAAAATGGCTGCAATTCTAAATGGTCAAGGTTTCTCTATAAATGAAACAATAGGGCAGCTAGGTGGTGCATTGGATAGAGCACCAGCCCTGGAGTACCTGAGTTCAAATTTAGCCTCAGACACTTAATAATTACCTAGCTGTGTGATCTTGGGCAAGCCATTTAACCCCATCTGCCTTGCAAAAAAAAAAAAAACTTAAAAAAGAACCTTAAATGAAACAATACTCTTTTAAAAAAAAAGATTTTATTTATTTTGAGTTTTACAATTTTCCTCCCTAATCTTACTTCCCTCCCCCCACCCCCCACAGAAGGCAATTTGCCAGTCTTTACATTGGAACAATCCTCTCTTTACCCAATTCCCCAATTATTTTTGTTTGTTTTCAGTCATTTTCAATTATATCTGACTCTTCATGACCTCATTGGAGTTTTTTTGATTGGAGTGGTTTGCCATTTCCTTCTCCAACTCATTTTATAGATCAGAAAACTCAGGCAAATTGAGTTAAGTGTCTTGACCCAGGAGACACAGCTAGTAAGTCTCTGAGGCCAGATTTGAACTCAGAAAATGAGTCCCCCAATTATATTTCATAACTTAATAATGGCCTCTGTTGCCTCATGGTGGTGTGAGGAAGACCTTGGATTCTCAAAGACTTTGCCAGTGGTACACAGGAACCAGTAAGCGTTCTATTGAGCTGAATAATGTGACTTCAAATATCAGCCTATCTATCTTCTATGGACAGTTAAGTTCAGAAAGGTTCATCATCAGAGAGGGTTGGTCACCAGCCAGTGAATTATTCTGGCCACAACAATTTGTTAAACTAGGTATTGACCTACAGAGGACTGGTAATCTGCTATGGCAGAGGGCTTACCCACCCCAATGAAATCACCTATCTGTCAGAAATAGCAACACTCATTTTTCTAGTCAGATGCTAGCCTATCTTATTAAAGGGAGAATTTTCCAGCATTTTAGGATGATCAAATATGCCAGGCCCTGCCCTCCTTTCATTTTAGCTGTCATTTATTGTCTTTTCCCTTTTCGTGCTCTGGGGTCTAGGGACCCGGTCCAGGCTTCTGGGAGTCTGTGTGCAGCACTAACAAGTCCATGGGGCTCTGAGAATCAGAGCAATTTGCAGCAATTTAAAAAGCAGGAGGAGGCATGTATGTACGCGCATATAAATATCCAGGGAGACTAAGACCTTGGTCTCAGAATGGGATAGAAATGAAAGAGGAAATATAACATTCTCCCCAGACTCATCTGATCATAAATTTGAACTTGAAAAGAAGTCAGCTAATCCAATAAAAAGGAAGAAACTGTGGCCTGAAGAGACTGAGTGACTTGCCCAGTAGTAAGTGGCCAAGGCAGGATTTGAAACCAACTCTTCCAAGGCTGTACACTAGTTCTCCGTATACTCTGTACTATGTTGTTAAAATTCACTAGTTCTCACCAAGCCCGACTTCCATTGCCCCACCAAGGATAATAATCCCACACAACTGAACAGCACTTTACAAAAATTACATACAAAGTATTTTCCCATCCAATGTCTCATATGAGTCTCCCTGAAGGCCTCTGAAATTACAGGTCATAGATGAGATCCAGAGAAAGTAATTTATCCTAGGTCATAGAGCTTGTTAATATTATCTCCTGAACCACTTAGTGCTCTTTCGTCTTCCTAGGATAAGGCTCCCCAAGGGACAGGTTGGACTGAGCAATAGAGACAAGAAGAGCCAATAGCAACAACTAGGTAGGAAATGTTCTTTTAGTGAGGAGGGAAATGCCATACCAGGAGTGGGAGAGAGTAAAGCACATGTGGCTTCGGACACAGGCTTTTAGACCCGGGATTCCAGTCTAGGCAATGATGTACTAGTTAATGTTTAACAAGTTCTCAAAAAGAAAGAAGGAAAGGAAGAAAGAAAGAAGGAAAGAAGGAAAGAAAGAGAGAGAGAGAGAGAGAGAAAGAAAGAAAGAAAGAAAGAAAGAAAGAAAGAAAGAAAGAAAGAAAGAAAGAAAGAGAAAGAAAGAGAAAGAAAAGTATGCACAGGACATTTTAAAATTTAATCTGTATTATTAAGATTTTCTGGGGCGGCTAGGTGGTGCAGTGGATAGAGCACCGGCCCTGGAGTCAGGAGGACCTGAGTTCAAGTCCAACCTCAGACACTTAATAATTAGCTAGCTGTGTGGCCTTGGGCAAGCCACTTAACCCCATTGCCTTGCAAAAAAAAAAAACCCTTAAGATTTTCTACTTCACTTCATTTTTCAAATCCCATCCAAATCTTTTTTTTAAATAATCAGAGTTAAGTGACTTGCCCAGGGCCACATGGCTAATAAGTATCTGAGGCCAAATTTGACCTCAGGCCCAGTGCTCTGTCCACTGAGCCACCTGACAGCATACTACTTTCTTAATTTTAGACAGTTAAAAAAATCAAGTCCTGATTTATAACATTTGCCTATTTGGGGGTGTGCATGCTTATACTGACAATGTAACAACTGATTCTCAAGAGCTGGCTCCAGCATAGCCTGAATCCAGGTCTGTTGGTGCCATAGGTTCTGCCCCAGTCATAAATATATCTGCTTAAATGGGGGCGGCTAGGTGGCGCAGTGGATAGAGCACTGGCCCTTGAGTCAGGAGTACCTGGGTTCAAATCCGGTCTCAGACACTTAATAATTACCTAGCTGTGTGGCCTTGGGCAAGCCATTTAACCCCTGCAAACCCCACCCCCAAAATAAATAAATAAATAAAGGTATCTGCTTAAAATGGATCCTTTGATGCATCCTAATATATACTACACTGGAGTACAGGCTGCCTGTCCCATTCCTAGGGTGTCCCTCTGGGTGCCTCTGAGGGAAAGGGAAGTGGGTGCCCAGAGACAGCCAGTGGGAGCTGTGCTGTGTGTTCAAATACAGCCGGGGAGGTTTCTATTTAAACATGCAGCTGAGTGTCTAAACTCAGCCACCACATGGTGTGTGTATGCAAAACAGGCCTTGGAAACGAGTAGCCCATGTTATGAAACACCATGTGGTACAGAACAGAAAAAAAACAACAGCAGGTCCAGGGCTTTTAAACATGAACACACCAAATGAAAAAACCAAATGAACCAAAAAGGCAAGAAAAATCACAGCTAAAGCTTGATTTGTAACAAAGTGCTTTTCTCACAACTGCCCTGTGAGGAGGAGAGTATTTTAATACTCTTGTGACCTGATAGCATGGCGGTGGGCATTCCCTGTGGCTAATCCAAACCACAATTTGCCCATGCCTCATAGAGGGCACTTTATTTTTCTTTTTTAATATGGACATAACAATTATCAACAAACATGAACCTTTCAGGATATAAAGAACCTATGAAATCATGAACTTCTTTTACATATAATTTAAGTATATATTGCATTTTAAATTTATACATTTCTATAAACAAAATGGCCCTGTTTCTTTTTTGCCTTTCTAAAGTTTTTTATTTTTTTTTCCCCCCTTTCTTCTTTGAGTGGATTCTGGTCAGATAATTAGTGAGAGTTGCCAGAGGGACACTTTTTTAGGATGTTAGAGGAGCAACGTTGGCATGCCTTCTTTCCACCTGTGCCCCTGTTCACCAGGACTCTTAAAGGTTGTTGGTGAAAAATAATACTATCTCCTTTCTTCTGAGAACCAATTTCTTTATTAAAAGGAACTTAAAGTTTCTATCCCTGAAGGACTATTGGCTGATCTCTTCCTAAGCCCCTTTTCTTTAGCAGAGAGAATAGTTTGAGGAGAGAAGCATATTCTGTCTCTCATGGATGCCAGTTAAAAATGACCAGTGCCCACACTCTGTTATTTTTACTATCATCCTTTCAATTCTGATGCTCTAATTGTTTGATCAAAAATAATAAAAGTGGGCTGACTGGCAAGATTTAATGACAACAGTCCAGAGTGAGATTTGGAAAGAGATTTATCTCCTTTGAAGATACCATAGACATTATATCTGTACACATTGAGGTGAGCAGAGACAATGGGCTGAAGAAAGAAATCACTGTATTCCCACGAAAGGGAGAGAGAAAGAGAGAGAGAGAGAGAGAGAGAGAGAGAGAGAGAGAGAGAGAGAGAGAGGGAGGCAGAGATGGAGAGAAAGTTACCAAGAAATATATATACATATATATATGTATATATAATATATGTATGTATATGTATTTAAAACCATGTTCATGGAGCTCTAGTTAAGAATACATTACTCAAATAAATGCTTTGGCTTATTGCTACCATTTGGAAGTGATCTTTAATGAAATCCTGGGAGTTAGGGATGAAGCACAGTCTTTCTAAGTAGAATGGGGGCCTAAGACATGAGATTTGATTGGCTAGTGCATACCGAATCCATGGATTAGATGAGAATATTGATACTTCTCAAAAATAATTCAAATCAAAGTTTGACTGACAGGCATTTTTCTTTGAGAATCTGAGAAAGGTACAGAGAACATGGAGGCTACCAGTATCCTCTGGCCCCAGGTGACACATATCATGCATGGACCCAAGTGGTTGATATGTATTTTCAGATAGGACCAGACCATGTCATACATTCAAAACATTAAGAGCAGATGACCTATCTTAGCAGGTTAGTCAAACCTCTATGGAAGATTTATGGACAGGCATGAATGGGTTGACATAGGCATCAGTTGTATTACCTGTATTAATGAAATTACAAATTAATTGAAATATATGAAGAAACAAATGAAGAAACTGAGGCTCATAGATGCTCATGACTTTCCCAAGATCACATATCAAATTAGCCTCAGAGTAATTCAGATCTCCAGACTGTATCAAGTGGTTTGTTACTTGTTTGTTTATGTTTATTTTTAAACTGTATAATACTCTTCTTCTCAAAGATGAAACTTTAATAAGAGTAATATGACTGAGTCCTGAAGACATATAGATGAAGAAGAAACACGAAGACTTGCTCTTCTAAGTTGTTTTCCCTATTAGAATGTAAGTTTCCTGAAGGTAGAAACCAATTTGCCTAGAACATAGCATGTACTTAATAAATGACTTTTCTCTTATTTTATCTCATTTATTCATACCCTTAGAAGAAGTGGGAGGGGGCAGCTAGGTGGTGCAGTGGATAGAGCACCAGCCCTGGAGTCAGGAGTATCTAAGTTCAAATCTGTCCTCAGACACTTAATAATTACTTGGCTGTGTGACCTTGGGCAAGTCACTTAACCCCATTGCCTTGCCAAAAAAAATGAAGTGGGGGAAGGAACCCTTCTCCCCAGACCTGGCAAAGAATAACATAGGTCAAAAGATTATATATAGACTTATAAAAATCTTAGTGTTGGAATTAAAGGTGACCAAATGAATGAATAGATAATTGGAAAACCATTTATTCATCAGTTACTATGTGCCAAGGACTGTGGGATACAAAAGCAAAATAATTCTTGCCTTCAAGAGGCCTTAGGAGAGATGATAGATATAGGGAATAGTTGCCAATGTAGGCATGTTTTGGTTTATGAAGTTGAAATCCAGAATAAGTAGGGAGATATTATTGGAACTAGTAAAGAGCTTTTAGCAGTTGTTAGAGAATTTAGGTGACCAGGTCCAGATGACCTCCATCTCAGGATATTGAGAGAATTGATAGAAGAGAATAATCAAGGTCAATAATCCAAGAAAGACTATAGAGAATGGGAAAGGTTCCATAAGACTGGACAAAGGCAGATGTTGTCCCAATTTAAAAAAAAAAAAAGGTGGGTAGGAGGAGAATAGAGTATTCATATAGAGAGGGAAGTAAACTTGGCTTCTATTTCTTGTTAAATTCTAAATTATATTATCAAACTAACCATTGAGATTTCAGAGAAGGAAATGTTGATCAGAGGAACATCATGAATGAGACTCAAAAGAGATGATGTATGCAAAGTACTTTATAAATCTTAAAAATTGTCACAAATAGCAATTTTAATTATGGTTTCATAAAGGACAGATCATAAGACTAACCCAGTTTCCTTTTTTTGATGGGGTCACTAGGCTGGTAGACCAGGGAACTGCCATAGATACACATTTGCCTTGGTTTCTAAAGCAAAGCACTTAGCAAAGGTTCTCACACTATTCTGGTGTACAAGATGGAGAGATGCGGGTTCAAGAAAAGTATAACTGAGGGGCCAAATCCAAGGAGGGTCACTAATAAATAATTCAATAGCAACTGGAAAGTAAGTTTCTTTTTTTTAGGTTTTTTTTCCAAGGCAAATGGGGTTAAGTGGCTTGGCCAAGGCCACACAGCTAGGTCATTATTAAGTGTCTGAAGCCAGATTTGAACTCAGGTACTCCTGACTCCAGGGCTGGTGCTCCATCCTAGCTGCCCCTGAAAGTAAGTTTCTAATAGAGGTCTTCAGGTATCAGTGCAGTTTTGACATTTTTATTCATGACTTGGATAAGGGCAAAGGTGTCATATTTATTAGATCTACAGATGGTATAAAGTTAGGAGATACTGCTAACATAATGTATAACAATATTAGGATCCAAAAATATCTTAAGAGACTAATAATAAAATGAAATTTAATATACTTAGGTTCAAAAAAATAATTTCACAAATACTAAATAGGAGAGATGAGCTAGACAGTGTGTTTGAAAAAGAGCTGGGGCAGGGGGCAGTTAGGTGGTGCAGTGGATGGAGCACCAGCCCTGGAGACAGGAGGACCTGAGTTCAAATTTGGATGTGTGACCTTGGGCAAACCACTTAACCCCATTACCTTTCAAAAAAAAGAAAAAGAAAAAGAGCTAGGGGCAGCTAGTTGGCACAGTAGATAGAGCACTGGTCCTGGAGTCAGGAGAACCTTAATTCAAATCCAGCCTCAGACACTCTCTGGCTATGTCAGCCTGGGCAAGTCACTTTAAACCAGATTGCCATCCCCCTACCTAAAAAAAAAAAGTCAGGATCTTAATTTTCTACAAACTCAGTATGAATCAATAGTGTGATAAGAAATTGAATCAATAGTGGATAAAAATAAATTTAATCTAATCTCATTATATTGAGAAACTAGAGAGGTTATAGTTCTTCCATATTCTGTCCAGTATCTGACTGTATCCAGGGTACTGTGATCAGTTTTGGGTACCACATTTAGGAGCAACAAAGAGGAGGATAGTCAGGTTGGACTGAAGGAATGGAAACATTTACCTTGAAGGGAGAAGGCAGCAAAATAGTAATCACAGACAATTCTAAAAGACTTATTATGAAAAATGCCATCCACATCCAGAGAAAGAACTAAGGAATCTGAATGTAGAACAGAATATAATATTTTCACATTTTTTTGCTTTTTTCTAAACATGGTTTTTCCCTTTTTTGTTCTACTCTTCTTTCACAGCATGACCATTATCGAAATAATGTGTATCATGATTGAACATGTATAACCTATATCAGATTACTTGCTAACCTAGAGTGTGGGGGGGTTGATGGGGGAAATCTTTATAAAAATGAATTTTGAAAATTATCTCTACATATAATTAGAATAATCAATTAATTTTTTAAAAGAAGAGAATATTTAAAAGGCACATGGAAACTTTCTTCCAGTCTTTGAGTCCCTGTCATGTGAAATATGGATTAGACTCATTCTGCTTAGCCACATTAGCCCAAATTAGGGGTATTGAGTAGAAGGTGCAGGGATGAAGATCTCAGCTCAATATAAGGAAAAACTTCCTGACTATAATAGCTACCTAGAATACAATGTGTCACCTCCAAAGGTAAATAGTAGGTTTCTTCTCTTTTGAGGTATTTTAAGTAAAGATCGGATGATCCCTTGTCAAGAATCAAGAGGATTCTTGTTCAAATCGGGGCAGGACAGATAACCACTGAGTCCCCATCTAACTTTCTGTCTCTGGTTCTGAGCTTCTGGGATTTTGTGAAATCACCTCTGATAGAGGAAGAAACCAAGTCCTAGAAATACACCCAAACACACAGAAATAAAACTACAAATCAGGTCACTTGACACCTAAGCCAATGGACTTTCTATTACCATAATCAAATAGCCAACTAGCCCCTTGCCCTGTTCTTTTTGGTTTGGGAAACCAGATCAGAGCCATTTGTTCTGTATGGCACCAGAAGATAGGACAAGGATGAAGAAGGAAGGGAGGGAAAGGAAGGGAAGGAGGAAAGAAAGAGGGAAGGAAGGAAGGAAGGAGAGAAAAAGAAGAAAAAGGAAGGAGTGAATGAAGAAGGGAAGGAACAAAGGAAGGAGAGACAGAAGGAAAGAAGAAAGGAGGGAGGAATTGAAGGAAGGAAGGAAGGAAGGAAAAAATGCATTAAGAGCTTATTATCAATCCCAGGCACTGCCTAGGTCCATTGGAAAATAAGTTATAGGGAGATATATTTCTATTCAGCTCTATCAGAGCTGTTCTACAATAGAATAGCAACATCCTGATCTCCTCTAACTGGAAGTGAGTACTTTCAGAAAGAAGAGACTGAATGCTCCCTTGTTAAGAATTCTATAGAAGAGATTTCTGAAGCAGGTAGAGGTAAATTAGTTGATCCACTAAGGTCTCTCCCAGCTCTGAGATTTTAGATTTCCTAACAATACTAGGAGAAAATTATAGTATTAGTTCCCAGCAGTATTTATATCTGAAGAGAGAACTCTGGGAAACTGTAGAACCTTCAAGATCCAAAGAAATTCAGTTATAATAAAATGATAGTCAGCAGGATTGACATTTGGAGGTCAGAATGCCTTTCCTTTAACTGACTGGACTGATTGCTATTCAACCCATGGGCAATGCCAACTATGGAACTGAAGCCTCCCCATTTATTTAGCCACCACCTGGTTCAGGCTTTCATCATCTCTTGCTGGACTATGATCCTCCTACCTACACACAGCTGCCAAAGAAACATTCCTAGAGCACAGGGCTGACCACGTCACTCCTATTCAATAAACTACAGTGAGTTCTTTTTGTCTCGTTTCAAATATAAATTCATCTAGTTGACATTTTAATCCCTTCACCACCTGATTCTGATCTAACTTTTCAGTTTTATTACATAGATACCCTCTACATGCATGTCCAATGTACCTCCTTACTGTTCCCCACACATGGTATTCCATTTCCCATCATTGTGCTTCTGTAAAGACTACTCTCCATGCCTAGAATATTATTACCTCTATCTCTTAAAAGACCTGCTTCCTTCAAGGTTCAGCTCAAGTGCCATCTTCTGCAAGAGACCTTTCCAGTTGGTGTCTTCTACCCCAAGCTCAAATCATTCTATATCTGTTTGCTATAACTACACATGTATCTATTCTCTCCCCCTTTAAAATATAAGCTCCCTTCAGGGAAGCCTGGAAGGATTTCATGAACTGATGCTGAGTGAGATGAGCAGAACTAGAACAACACTGGACACCCTAACAGCGACATGGGGGTGATGACTTGCTCATTCCATCAGTGCAACAATCAGGCACAATTTGGGGGTATTTGCGATGGAGAATACCATCTGTATCCAGAGAAAGAATTGTGGAGTTTGAACAAAGACCAAAGACTATTACCTTTACTAAAAAAAAGCCATTATCTTATTATATAATTTTGCTATCTCTTATACTTTATTTTTTTTCCTTAAGGATATGATTTCTCTCTCATCACATTCAACCTAGATCAATGTATACCAAGGAAATAATGTAAAGACTAACAGACTGCCTTCTGTGGGGGTAGTGGGGGGAGCAAAGTGAGATTGGGGGGGAAATTGTAAAATTCACAATAAATAAATAGATTAAATAAAAAATAAAATATAAACACCTTGAGGTCAGGGATTATTTCAATTTTGTCTTCGTTTCCCCTGCACTTCATACAGCACCTAATACATCGGAAGCACTTATTAAATACTTGAGGATAAATTTATTAATTAAAAGGATTTGATTAATTGATCAGTGGAATCAATCAGGTAAATTTTGCCCACTGTTGAGGAGGCATGTTTATATCTATAGGAAACTCAGTCCTCAGGGAAGAAGAATAATCTGACAACATATATGGTTCAAATGGTTCCACAACAAATGGAAGGTCTTTGTTAGAAAAAGTAAAACTCTTAGAATTGCTCAGATTTTATCCTCTGACATCAGGATTGCTGTGATTGGAAGTGATCGAGATCTAGGACAGAGTGCCTCTTTTGTGTCAAGATGACACTTGAATCAAGGGAATGCCCATCAATTGTGGAATAGTTAAGGTTTATGATTGTAAAGGAATATTGTTGCATTATAAGAAAGACAAGCAGACAGATTTCAGAAAAACTTGAGAAGACCTTACGTGCACTGTTGCATAGTGAACAGAACCAGAAGAATGTTGTACACAGTGAAGAGTGATGTTGTTTGATGAAGAACCATGAATGACTTTTTCTCAGCAATACAATAATCCAAGACAATTCCAAAGGACTAATGATGAAGAATACTGTCTGCCTCCAAAGAACCGATATTTAATGAATACAGACTGAAAATGCTATTTTTCACTTAATATTTTTCTTTTATTTGAGTCTTGTAAAAAATGACTAAATGGAAATGTTTTATATAATTGCACATATTAGAAATAGAAAAGGGAAAAAAAGATGGCATTTGATCTGAACATTGAAGGAAACTGTGGATTCTAAGAGGTGGAGGGAGTGAATTCCAGACATTAATAGTAGTCTTTTCAAAAGCAAAATGAAGGAAAATGAAGTAGGGAAGGCTCAGAGCAGCCTGACCCTGTTTCTAGGGGACCCAGTTTAAGTGCTTATCTCATTGCTGATGGGCCAAGAGTATCGCCTTCATACTAAGAACTGAGACCTTCAAAGCTGTTACCCTCATGGATGTAGCTCTTTTTTTGTCATGTAAGAGGTTGTATTCTGATAGTGTGCTGCCCACCTTTGGAAAAGTTCCAAGAATTCAGGACAAGTAGAGATCAGAACCAGTGGTTTTTAAGCAAGACTACTCCTTATAGGGGCCTCAATTTCCTCCACTGTAGAATGGATATAACTGGGTTCAGTCATCTCTTAGAATAACTCATTACCATAGTCATAAAAACAAAATATCTATCACAGACTGTCTGCAGGATTGGATAGGGTTCATGAGATAATAAGATTATAGACAGAGCTAGAAGTCATCTTAGAGGCCAATAAGTCATCATAACCTTCAGAAATTATAGGAGTCATAGTTTATCCCAACAGCTTTCCCTTTATTTTCCAAAACAGCCCAAACTTGTGAAAAGGTGAGAAATGGTCCTTAGAAAATTCCCTGAACATCAAGGAATGTATGCTGGAGGTGTGTGTGTGGGGGGGTGTTTGTGAGCATATGTCATAAACTACCGAGGCAAGTTTCACATAGGTAGAGAGAATTCAATTCAATTAGTTGAGATTCTTCTACACTGCTATAAAGGATGAAGTCAAAGAAAGTAATGTACTTTTTGAAAGAAGATCTTGGACAGAGATGAGATCCAAATGGGAGAGATTATCCAACCTGACATAAAATCTTTTAAATCACTTGGGGATAATGAGATAGACTATGGATAGAGAACCTATCCAAAGAATGTACCTCACACAATAACTCCTACTGAATTCAACTTGACAGCAAAAGAAGTAGTTTGTGTGTGTGTGTGTGTGTGCGTGTGTGTAAAATGCTTCTATTTTAAGCATTTCAGTGTTCCCACATCTATCTTCAAGATTTGTAGAAACCCAGACTATAGATACCAAAAATGAGACCCAGAGAAGGGAAGTAATTCACTAATCTAAGCTTCACAAATCAAGAAACCAAAACTATAACCCAAATCTCCTGAATCCCAGCCCATAGCAAGGAATATCTTCACATTGAGAAGCATGCCAATGCACTGTGGCAGTCAGTTGGGTAGGAAACTGAAGAGGGTCACCAGCATGGAGAGGTGACTAGAACATACTGTGACAATTACTATTATTATTATCATCCCCATTTGGTAGGTGGAGAAACTGAGGCTGAGAGAGTTTAGGAAGAATCTTAATCAGAATTTGAAACCAGGCTTCTCAAGCCCCTAGAAAACCTTCTTATATGAGAATTGGCTGAAGAAACTAGGGACATACAGCCAGGGAAGAAAAAATGAAGGGAAAATACTGGTTGTCTCCAAGGATTAAACAGACAATTAGAGGAAGACAGATTAGGCTTGTTCTTCATGGCACCCAGAGGGCAGAACTAAGGGTTCTGGGAGGAAGTAGCTGAAAGACAGATTTTAGTCGGATGGAAAAGAAAGGACATTGAGAGCATCCTAAGAGCTGAATGGATAAAAAATGTCCTTGTCTTTTGACCCCCAAGATCCCCCTGATAGGCGTATATCTCAAAGAAATTAAGGGAAGAAATCATACAATGTATCCTATGCAGCATAATATTCCTAGGAACACTTTTTGTGGTAGCAAAGAACTGGAAACAAAGAAGATATCCCTTGTTTAGAAAATGTTTAAACAAACGAAGGTTTGGGAATGTAATGGAATATTACTACACTATAAGAAAGGATGAAATGTGAAGAATTGAGAGAAGCCTGGAAGAATGTAATAAATAGAACCAGGAAAACCACAGACACAATGACTTTAATAATGGAGTCATTGAAAGAACCCTTAAAACCTGAAACTGGAACTCTGAATGAGATTGTAACTGTCTGACCAAGTTTGGTCCCAAAAAAGAGATGAGAAAAAGCATCTCTTCCTTCTCTGCAGAGGTGAAGGAATATGGGTGGGGAGTCTTCCATATCTTGCATATACAGGCTGTATTAATGTATGGGTTTGTCTTTTTGAACTACTTCTTTGCTTCTGTCTATCTCATTCTCCTCTCTCTGTCTCTCTGTCTCTCTGTCTCTCTGTCTCTGTCTCTGTCTCTGTCGCTGTCTCTCTCTCTCTCTCTCTCTGTCTCTCTCTGTCTCTGTCTCTGTCTCTCTCTCTCTCAATGTAAGTGTCCCAGGGCAGAACTTCCCCACAGCCAAACCAGGATGCTCCATGAAGGGCCTTTAATCTCAGTCTCTCCTTTTGTGCTTTAGCCTTCAAACACATGGACAATAGAAACATTCCATCCATTATGCCTGCAGCATAGGCATTCTGGGACTACCTCTGATGAGTCAGGGTCCTATTGTCTCTCCTGGATCTTTTATGACAAGCACAAAGATGGTGAATGATCATTGTCACTGCCACAGAATTGCCCTAGTTGGGAGGTGTTCTTTCTTCCCAGAGATTTCAAAATCCACTTTTGAGACCTCTGTCTTCCAAGTCCTGGCCTTCCAGGTTTCCTCAAGGAAAAGTGAAATAAAATAGGCAGCGAGAGTCAGAACAAATATCCTTTAGGGTACTTCTGAGTCACCCAAGAAGTTATTGAGGGATCTTGAGTCGGGCTTATATTATAGTCTATCCCTCTTTCACACAAATGTGAGCATGTGCTTACATGTCTATATGGAATTTGTACATGTGTTCACATATGTTTTGTGCACAGGCATGTCTCTGTAATAATAACTGATCTCTTAATCCCTTTAAGAGACTTTACATACATTATTTCATTTCATCCATACAATAACCCTGTGAAGCAGGAGCTTTTAATATCCCCATTTTCTGGATGATAGAATTGTGACTCATATAATTGGTGACTTGCCCAAGGTGAGGAAGTCCTAAAGGAGACTTTGGAACCAGGCCTTCCTGATTCCAGGTCCACATTCTAGTCATTCTGTCAAGTTCAGACAATGACTAATTAGCCGACCTCAGGCAGCACCCTTAACCCCTTAGACTTTTGCTTTCCTCATCTCTATAATGGGGATAATACTTAAGTAAATCCAGAGCCGTAATCCTCGTGGGGTTTGTATCTGTGTTGCCTGGCCTCTTCTACTAGGTATGTTGTGTTCTATGTGTCTCTGTTTGGGTGTGTATTTTGTGTGTCTGCTTGTGGTGGAAGTGTTTGTGTTGTGTGACTCCGCTGGGTAAATGTGTGTGCCCGTGTAGCAAGTGGGGGTGTGTTGTGACTATGCATCTTTGGGTATTGTGTGTGTGTGTGTGTGTGTTCTGTATCTTCTTTAGCCCTCAGGGATGCAATTAAAGCCTTGCTCTCTGGGGGAGTCTGCAACGGTCCCCAAACATCCCCTGTCACCCCGCGACAGCTACCAATGGAAATTACCCAGGAGCTAATGAGCCGAGCGGAGCCCCGCAGAGCCTGCTGTGAGGCGCAGAGGGCACGGGGAGGGACCGCTGCAAGGGCGCAGGGCCGGGGCGCTCGCCTGGCCCCCCGGGCTCGCTCAGCGGGCTGCCTGGGCCCGGCTCTCCCCCTCCTCCAGCCTGCCCCGCCTCCTCCCCTCCGGGGCAGCCCAGGCTCCAGCGGCTGAGGTGGGGGGGGGTCCCCGCTTGCGCACGAGTGCGCCGGCTCTCCAACTGGGACTGCGGAACCGTCCCCCAGCTCGCCGGAGAGCGCCCTTAGGAGCGGAGCGAGCCAAGCCGAGCCGCGTCTGCAGGCGGCGAGGAGAGTCGGCCCGGCTGACCAGGACCGGACCCCCGCTCTGCGCTCTAGGAGCTCGCCTCCCAGGTAGGGGCTTGGGGGTGCAGAGCGGCTCGGATCCCCGGAATCTTCTCAACAAGGCGTGTTTCCCCTGGTGGTGGCTGGCTCCAGGCCACCTAGGCTAGAGGAAGCAGGGAGTCAGAGGAAAAAGCTGGGGCGGGGGGCAGGCTGCCGGGCTGCTTGGAAGCTCGTTTTGACATAGATGAGGATGAGGGATCCAGGGCAAAGGATGAAGAATCCGGGGCAGGGGATCTAGATTAGAATTGCGGCTGTCGAGGGAGAGCGCGCTGGTTCTTGAGCCCTCGTAAGAATGTGATCTAGATTTGGGGGCTCAGGGCTGGAGTTGTAGGGGTTTCTCCTATCTGATCTCCAGTCAGGTTGGTCGGAGAGGAACTGGGATGCTGCGAGGTCAAGGTCTCCAACCAGACTTGGGAGCATCTAAAATAGGTTGGGTGGAGTTGGGACAAGGTAGGAAAGGGATAACCTATGGAAGGGCTGGGTGGATCAGTCCACCTTCTTGGTGCTGGAGGTGGGAAGGGTACAGAAACTGGGTCCAGGAATGTGGAGGTCAGTGGACTGCCAGTCTTCCCCCATCAAGACCCTCCCGACCTATTCTTAGAGGTCCTTGGAGGAGGCTGTAAGGGTGGGGGGCGGGAATGGCTGGAGAGTTTGGGGAGAAGGAAGAGAGAAGAATGAGAAGGGAAGAAGGGAAGGTTCAAGAGAGGGAAGTTAGCACAATGGCTACATTGGTCATCCATCTTTTGACCATAAGATCAATTTTTAATGACTGCTCTTATCTCACCTAAGGAGAGAGGGAAGATTTGTTTTTGTTTTTTGGTTCTGTTTTTTGCAAGGCAATGGGATTAAGTGACTTGCCCAGGTCACACAGGTAGGTAATTATTAAAGTGTCTGAGGTCAAATTTGAACTCAGATCCTCCTGACTTCAGGGTGGGTGCTCTGTGCCACCTAGCTGCCCTGAAAGGGAAGGTTTTGGCAAGGACTGACCAGGGCAAAGGTCTTATGCTTATATGTGAATAGCTTTTTGTGCCTATTTTTAAAACCGTCTACGTGAGTACCTGAATCTCCAAAAATGTGCATGTCTATGAATATGTCTATTTGTGTTTCTATGTATATCACATCTCTGTGCATAGCTGAAGGTGTGCCTCTAGGTGTATGTACTATTAACCTATATTACCTTATAGATATCCCCATCTGTAGACAGAAAGATGGAGCTACCCTCTGAGTAATGGCCAAGACCTTGACCCCACAGAACCCCACAGAGCTGTGCCCAATATGACAGCACATGAGACAGGAGAAACCCCTACAGCTAGGGGTGTGTGTACATGAGGGTGTGTTTATATGTATATGTCCCTATGAATCTGTCTGTATGTACATCTATGCCAAATGAGGGTGTATCTTTATCAGTGTGTTAGTGTGAGATTGAGTTTGTCTGTTTTTGTTGTGTGTTTGTGTGTGTGTATGTGTGTGTATGATATGTATGTTTATATATACACCAAATCAAACCAAAACAGCACCAGGAGGCAGTGTGCTTTTCAGACAGATGGAAAAATACCCATTTCAGTGAAACTGAAAAAGGCATCCAATCTTTCTTAGGGCAAAAAAGTAAAAAGAAATTGGACCCCATGTACCCTTACTAGCCTCTTTTCTTCCCCTTCCACTGAAGATCCTAGAAGGATGTCCAGGCCTCACATGGTTAAAGCCAAAACTACTGGCTCCCCTCTACTCATACTCTGCCAAGCAAAGAGGGCACGGGGCCCGATTACTTTCTCTCTGCCTGCCTCACACACTTGCTTAAGCTAAAAATAAAAATTTCAGCCAGGCCTAAGAGGGCAGATGTGTTTACCCTTCCTCTTTACAGCTGAGCAGGTTTATCTCAAGTCCTGGAGATAGTAAAACCAAATTACCTTACAGTACCCCCCCCCATATTCCTTATCACAGTCTTCTCTATGCCAATCCCCAAATATGATAATATTCCCCTCTCAACCTGCAAAATCCTCAAAATCTTGTCTTCCAAACTTCTTTTCTCCCCATAAAATTCTCATATTCTGTCTCCAAATGACTGATTCTCTATCTCTCCCTCACTAAAAAAAATCCTAACATTCTTCCCCCAAACCCTGTCTTTGAACAACTTTTTCCTTTGGTCCCCCAAATCCCATCCCTTTGCCCCCAACATTTGACCTTTTTCCTTTCTCTTAGATCTCAATATCCAGGTCCCTCCAAAATTTGCCCCACCCCAGTTCTGTTTGTCATATTTGTCCTAACATCCTGTCCACTAAATTGTACCTATGATATCTGTTCCCCCAATCCTAACATTCTGCACCCCCCAACTCACATCTCAATAGTCTGCCTGCATTGCCTTCCTCCAAATCCTATCTTTATCTTCCATAGAGTTGCAGAAAGCCTCTAGAGACCTGGAGTCCAGGGCAAGATGGGGAATCTCTAGATCCCAGGACTCTGTTGCTATGCAGTGATTGAGTCACTGCAGGTAAGGTTCTATGAGTAGGCTCAGAGGGGGTAAAATAAATTCTCCCTAGGCCCCAAGGCCTCTTAGTGCCCTTCCCTGAGCCAGCCCTGCTTTGTCTTCATCAAGTGGCTGGGTCATGGCTCCATCTGCCTTGGGGGCTCTGGCCACAGATACTCCTCTCTACCCCAGAAAAGATTCAAATTACCTCTCACACCTTGCCCTTTGTTGTTTCCATTCTTTGTGCCATTCCTTCATTCCTTAATTCTGTAAATACTTCCTGGACACTAGTTCTATGCTAATGCCTGTCATGGGTTCCCTTACCTCCACCTATCTTTTGTTAGAGTAACTCAAAAATGGTTTGAAACCCAGTTTTTATTCCCAGAATTCCGGGCAAGCATTGTGTAGAAATGACTGGGGATTAGATATTAAGAGATATAGGTTTGGACAGCTAGGTGGCACAATAGATAGAGCACTGGCCCTGGACTCAGGAGTACCTGAGTCCAAATCCAGCACTTAATAAGGCCACTGTGTGGCCTTGGGCAAGCCACTTAACCCCACTGCCTTGCAAAAAAAAAAAAAACTATAAATAAAAATAAAAAAGAGGGAGATATAGGTTCTATGATTCAGCCATCAAGTCAATTTATAGCCTTGAGCAAGGCTTTCTGGGTCTCTCTGAAGACATATCTAAGATAATATGCTTAATAACTTTATTAGTTCTTAACTTTGGGAGGATGGTAAATGTGCTCAGGTTGATTTTAAATGCATATAATGAAGTACAGGCCATCTCTAAAGTCTCGATACAGCATTAAGATTCAATAGTGAGGGGACTTCTGGAACACCTATCCATAGGATTACAAAGGAAACCAATTATATTGAAATAAAGATATAATTTTTTTCCCAATCCAAATTCCCATAGTCCCTGAAAGCAGTCTAAGGTCCCCTATGATTATAGCTTTTAGTATAGATAATCCTAAAATTTCTCTTCTAGCTAAAATACTCATATTTTAAAAGTTTTATTACTTCCTCACTTTCATATCATACCTTAAGTTCTGAATAGCCCTTCTTCCCTCTCTCCCATCCTTTGTCTCAAAGGATTAAGAGAGAGAAAAACAGACAGAGGTAGAGAGAAATAGTCAGGCAAAACTAATCAATACTACACATTCATCAATCAACAGGCATTATCTAAGGTCATTGGACCAGGTACCTACTACATCTGATCACATATTCAATGTTCCACACTCCCAGTCTTTCATTTCTCTGAATAAGGGAGGGAGCTACATTTTCTGAAATCTTTTCTGGGGCTAACCAGCTTTAATAGCAGGAGAAGCACCTACTTTTCTCTGCCCTCAGCCTTTCCTTGGGTTTAGCATATTTCTTTAGCAAGCTCAAACAGAGATGATAATAAATATTTCATAAATCATTGACCATTTCTATAGTATTTTAAGGTTGACAAGGTACTTTCCTCACTTTAAAGCCTCATTTTGAGGAAATGGGGGCCTGATATTTTACTCTTTCATTATAGGTTCTAAGATATAGGAAATCATTTAAATATTGAAACTGCAAGATGCAAATATTTTTAAAGGAAAACTGGTCCTTTTAACATGCAGTTGACTAAAGCAGTAGTTATAGAGTAAGAGAATTCTCCATCATGAGTTCTATTCATACCAACTTTGTGAGACAGATGGCACAAATAATTATAAAAACTCATTTATATTTTACATAAAGATTTACAAAGCTCTTTATGGATCTCTCATTTGATCCTTATAACAATCCTTTTGTTGTTGTTCAGATGTTTTTCAGTTGTGTCCAACTCTTCATGATCCTATTAAGGGTTTTCTTGGCAAAGATGCCAATTCCTCTTTCTGCTCATTTACAGATGAGGAAACTGAGGCCAACAGGGTTATGTGATGGGTCAGACATCTGAGGCCAGTTTTTGAACCCAGGAAAAGGGGTCTCCTTAACTTCAGGCCCAGCACTTTATCCATCATGTCACCTAGCTGCCCTGGGAAGTAGATACAATTATTAACCCCATTTTACAGATTAGGAAATTGAGTTAAAGGTTAAGTGATTTGCCTGTAGACACATAGCTAGAGATCAAATTTGAATTCAGGTCTTTCTGACTCCAGTCCCAGCACTGTATCCACTGCATCACCTAGCCGTTCTATTTTCATTCCCATTTTCCTGGAGGATGGTACTGAAACTCATGAAGCTGAAGGAACTTGCCCACTCAAACTCAAGTTACCTGGCTCCCTGCCTAAGGCTCTCTCCATTACAGCACCCTGCTTTTTAAATGTAGCATTCAAGAAGAAAGACTGGGATTTGGCAGTCTTTCCTCCTCCCTTCACTTCCAAGATGATTTAGAAAGTTCTTATTCAGACCTTTGGAGGACCCCTAAACTCCTAGATGGTCATTTCTAAGGCAGGGCTAGAATTGGGGTAAGAGATGGCATGGTACTGATTCCCAAGAGCATATGAAACCTTGATGATTGTGACTCGCCAAAGTTGCTTAAAAGGCTCCTTCTGATCCTGCTTTAATGGTCTCCTCCCTGTCCATTCTATTGATTTTATTTCTTCTTCTAATAGGAGCCACAAAACACAATCCTATTCCTAGCTCCGCTCCTGTCTTCCTCTTACTGTCTATCCAGAATTGAAAATGATAGAACTATAAACCCTAAAATGTCAGAGCTAAAAGGCACTTTAGAACAAAAGGGACTTTAAGAATATAGACTATTAGAAATGGGCTGCTAGAGACAATTCTGGTCAAATCCACATATTTTACAAGAGTAAGAAACCAAGGTCCAGAAAGAGGAGGTGATCTGCTTGGATCACAGAACTAATTTGGTGGCAGAGTCAGGATCAGAACCCAGTTTTCCTGTTTATAAATTATTTCTACTAGCAGTTAGTACAGTGACTAAAGCACTGGATGAGGAGTCAAGAAGACCTGACTTCAAATCCTTCTTTAGCAGTATAAATTTGAGCAAGTCATTTAACTGTTATCTACCAAGGGTACCCCAACTGAAAAATGGGGATGATAATAGCACCCACCTCCAAAGATGATTGAAAGAATCAAATGAGATATCTGTAAAGTGCTCTGTAAACCTTAAAGTAATATAAAAATTCTATTAATTCTTCCTGTCAATGATTCTAAGTCCATCCCAACACAGATCCAGAACCTGTTCCCCTCTCCTGACCTCTTCTAGAGTCTAGGGGCATGTGCTGCTCATCTAGTCCTGAACCCCCTCTGCTCCATCCCTGTACCCTTCATCTCAGTTGTCCTTTGCTGTTGAAACCTGACTCAAATTCAAATCATAGTCAAAACAGTCCTGGTTTACCACATGCAGGTTCTGTGTGTGTGAAATCCATCTGACTCAGCCTATGTAAAGTGACCCACCCTCTGGTCCCAGGGACACCAATGAAACTTAGAGCATTGACACCATTGACAGTGGGCAGCTGTAGGAAATGAGTCTACATTTTTTTCAGGGGGAGAGTATAGTCAAGATTGTGTCCTGACCCACTTTTAATTAGCTAAGTGATCAGTGACCTAGAGGAAGGGGAGGGGCAAGGTGGTATCATTGGATCACTGGATTTTTTTTTTTTTAGCTGGAAGATGCTTTAGAGAGAAGTAGCATATAGGGGTAGTTAAAGGAGGCTTGAGTTTGGAAGGAGAGAACCTTGATTCAAATCCTGGACCACTACTGCTTGTCTCTGACTTTGGGTAAGTCACTTCCTCCTGAGCAGCTCCTCTTCTGACTGCTGCCATCACCACACTGAGACTACCTCTCATTCCTGTTGCTCCCTACTTGTCCAGGAACTCCTTATCTAGCTGTCGAGACCTAGAGGTTGCCATCCTGGGGCACCAGTTTCCTGGTGTTCATGATTCCCTGGAGGTGCCATGTAGCTAGGCAGTTTCCATGGAGGGAAGCAAATTCAGGCATGTCCCAATGGACTTCTTTCAACTCAACTTCCCAACTTGGCTTTTCTTTCTCTGACTCTTCAAGCTCCCTTTCAAGGACCAAGTTCAAACAGATAGTTCCAAGATTGAACATGGTACAAATCATGAATCAGTCAATTATACTGCAAGCAGCGTTCTCACTTCCCATGACAAGGCAAACCCACACCTTGGTAAGGAAACATCATTGACACCCTAGAACTTCTTTTGCCAGGTCATTGAGGATCCAGGACAATACCTGGACACACCCAAAGCATATTAAAATGAAATTTAATCAAGATTAACTTGATTGTTGTCATTTTCTCCTGTTGTCATTTCAGTCGTTTTTAGTTGTGTCTGACTCTTAGTGAGTTTTCTTAGCACAGATGTTGGAGTAGTTTGCCATCTTCTCCAGCTCATCTTACAGATGAGGAAACTGAGGCAAATAAGATTAAATGACTATCCCAGCTAAGTCTCCGAGACCAGATTTAATGAGTCTTCTTGACTCCAGGCTGGACACTCTATGGTGTCATTTAGCTGCCCCTGCAAGTCCTTCTAGCAGTGAATTATCTATCTCTATCACCTCAATTTAGAGATAGGGAAATAAAGAGGTTAAATGGCTTGCCCCCAACCCAGATCTTGCTCCCTTCCAACACATTATAGGCTGGGAAAGTGTGGAATGATTGTACCCTTGCATGTCTTGTTTTCTCTCTCTGGTTCCTTTAGCTTTTCATTAGAACCAGAGCAGACAGAAGAGAAAAATTCAAAATGTTCCTTTTGTCAAAAGTATTGGGAGAAGATTCAGATTATAAGAAGAAGATTATAGGAAGAAGATTGTGGTAACACAGATTTAGAGCTAGAAGGAACTTCAATGATATCTTGTCCAATCCCTTCATTTTGGAGATGAGAAAAGAGGCTCTAGGAAGTGAAAAGAAACCAAACCCAGGGATGTACAGATAATAAGAGGTGGAATTGAGACCTGAGGGCTTCTGATTTCAGATCTATTGCTGCTGCTCTTCCAGGGGAGTTAAGAATTCCTGGGACATTTGGAGATTTTTGGTGGATTTAAATTAAATAGGGTAAAAAAAATTATTTAGAGATTCTTACATCTCATAACCCAGGACAGTGGGGTGGGATGGATCAGACGTATGTCTAGTAGACCCATGATTGAGATGACCAGGGCCTGGGAATCTCTGGATCCCCAGAATAGAGATTAGAAGGAGCAGCATATCTTGGTAAAAGATTGAATGTGTGGAGCCCAGGTGGATTTGGTTGTTTTTTGTTTTTTGTTTTTGTTTTTGTTTTTGCAAGGCAGTGGGGTTAAGTCAGGACTCTGAGTCTTGTGGGAATGGAACCTTCCACAATCTCCCTGGCAAGCCATCCAATGTACACGTGATTGGAGGGAGCTCGGCGGGACTAAAGGTCAGTCTGTGACCTTGATCTGAACAAAGTTAAGGACCAGAGTTGGTTAGTTGTTAACTTGGGGTTGAAGTTAGTAATCATATAGAACCAATGTTGGGGTCATTCTGAGGGGTCTGCTCAGTCTGGAGTCACAATTTGGGGTCAATCTAGTTAAGGAGTTAATAGTATTAAAGTCTTCTACTGAACTTACCAAAACTCAAAACAACTCCATGAAGGAATCAAGTTCAGGTATTGACTATTTTACAGGCAAAAAGGAGTACTTTCAAAGTTTTTTCACCAAAAGACTTATTTTTCTCACCTAAGGAGTTCTGGAATACAGACCAGGTTCCAAAGGTTTTTTGCAGGATGGGAAGAGGATATTTTGGAATGATGAAATCCTGGTTCTTGTGGGGGTTTAGAATCTGATGGGGAAAGATAGCACACAAAAGGGAACTGGAAAGGGGTATGGGAGGGTTAAGAGAGTACCTGTGCTCAGGTATTGGTGTTCCTGTTGGTGTTGAAGTTCAGAAAGTTTCACAGAATGGAAATTCATCAACATGGAACTTATCAATGGGAGAAGAGGGTTGGCAAAATGGAAGGATGTCCCAGGGCAAGATGATCTCAGGAAATCATGGAAATAGAATGTCAGATTCAGAGATCTTTATATTGGCTGGTTTTTCTGGAACATTGCATAAGAATGGGATGAACAAAGAATGGAGAATCAAGGATAAGATAAAGGAGGGAAAGCTTGGAAATAGATTGTGGATAGGCTTAAATGTCAGGCTGATAAGTTTTTATTTTATAGAAGAGGCAATAGGTTTACATGTGTAACCTATATCTGATTGCTTACCTTTTTCAAGGAGAGAGGAGGGAAGGAGAGGTAAAATAAATAAAATGCTTTAAATAAATATGCTAAAGAATTGGGGGAAAAAGAACGAATAGATTGCTGCAGATTTCCAAGCAATGAAGTGAAATAGTCCCTTAGGAAGATTATTTTGGCATCTATGTATAATAAGAGATTGGAAAAAGGATAGACTAGAGGCAGGGAGACTAGTTAAGAGACATTATAGTGGTTCAGGAGAGAAATGACAAAGACTTGTCTTCCTGATTGACTAAAGTTAATTAGGGTAATAGAAGATTGATGCAAGATATTGTGGAGGCAGAATGAATAAGTCTGGGCAATCAATAGTATATGGGGTTGGGAAGTGAGGTATTAAAAAAAGGCTAATTTGACTTCAGGTTATGAACCTGATGGGAGAAGGGTTGAAAGGAAGCTGGCCAGAAATTTAGATGAGAGGAAAAGAAGAGTTCTGTTTTGAAACGTCAAATGACATTTAAATGGCAATATTCAGCAGGAGCTTCAGGGTGTTGCAGTATATAGATTGCTGGGCCTGGAGTTAGGAAAACTCATCTTCTTGAGTTTTAATATGGCTTTAAATACTTACTAGCGACCCTGGCCAAGTCACTTAACCCAATTGCTCTGTTTCTTCATCTGTAAAATGAGCTGGAAAAGGACATGGCAAATCACTCCAGTATCCCTGCCAAGGATGGGTAAATGGGTTGGACGTGACTGAACAATCCAACAAGACACTGGCAGCATGGATATGAGCTCTGGAGAGACTTTAGGACTGTACATAACAGATTTGAAAGTTAAAAGTAAAGATGATCATTGAACCCATAATGAGATTATCAAGGAAAGAAAGGGAAGAGGAGAGGAAAGGGCCCAGGTCAAGAGAAGTAAAATTTAAAAACAATTAGACAAAGTCTAGTTGGAAGCTGGATGCTTGTGGGGTGATATAGGTAGTAGTGATGATGGTGAAATTGATATGTGTGTGTGTGTGTGTGTGTGTGTGTGTGTGTGTGTGTGTGTGTGTGATTTCATTGAAATCAAAATTCCCTATGATGAATTTATTCAGCCAATGCTGCAATTTATGGTCTTAGAGTGATACCTGGGGCACTGAGAATTTAAATAATTTGCTCAGGGTGATGCTTGTTTAATAAATCAGTTGTAGGAATATACACTTTTAGGTTTAATTTAATCATGAACATTTCCCCTTTACTTTCTTAAGTCTAAAGACTGACAAAAGGATAAACCGAGGTAGCATTTGCCCGGGAGGTGTAAATGCTCATACTGAGTTTCACCAGCAGCTCTCACATTAATTTGAGATGAATGACCCTAGCAACTCCCTGCCCCAGGCCTTCCTGCCCCTGAAGTCAGCACTCTATCCACTGACTATACCATGCAGTTGCTACTGGTGGAGGTGGGTTGTTAGTTAACTGATGGTGATGCTGGTAAAGATTTGAATACAGCTGTTATTGATCACTGAGCTTTGAGCCTGTTTCCTCATCTGTAAGATAAGGATAATGATTTTTGTTCTGCTTGACCCAAAAGTATTGTGAAGATTCAATGCAATAATGGATATTAAGGGGCTTTGGAAAGTGAAAAGGGATTAATAGTAAACATTACTGCATAGGCCCTGGGCCTCAGTTGAATCCGGGGGTCCTCAGCTGACAACTCATTCTCTCCCCCTTCTATCTGCATTCAGCCGGAGGAAAGAAAAATTGACCTCTCTTCCAGAACAAGTTCATTGAGGTTGATAGACTGGTGTATTTGGTCTCCCTGGGATAAGAACCCAAATCCATAATGGTTTTGTCCCATTCTCAGTTGCTGGGATGGATAGTCCTTGCCTCTAAATTCCTTTTTTCCTCTCCCTCTACTTCCAGACTGTTCTTGGAATTACCAGCTCTCCAGGCATCATGGAAGAGTGGGATGTGCCCCAGATGAAAAAGGAAGTAGAGAGTCTGAAATACCAACTGGCTTTCAAGAGGGAGATGTCTTCAAAAACAATACCTGAGTGAGTCTCCACTGGACCTTGCAAGTCCCTTCCAGTGAACCTCCCTTCTTTCACAGGTCAAAAGTGGAGAAAGGGGTCATTGTTGGGAAAAGCAATCATATTTGGATAGTGTAAGCTGTGACCCAAATACACAAATCACATTCAAATTGTTTGCAAACAAACAGTTCCAAACAGCTGCCTCTGACTTGACCCTCCGGGGTCCCCAGAGTTTATTTAATATCTAGCAAAGAGTTCTGGGGATGAGACAGGTTCCAGAGTGGTCTGTGAAATGGGGGCAGAGTTCCTTTAGGGAACACCTTCCCCCTTGGGTACCATGATGCTTCCACTCCCCCTCTTCTGGCTCTTCAAGTCCAGTCTAAGGCCAAATGATCCAGTAAATTCTTTTGGCAAGACTTTAGGAAGCCTAGACCATGAATACAAAAATGAAATATCGCCTGTCCTCCAGCAGTAGCACAGTGGGTCAGCCTGCCCTAGGTAATAAAATACAAAATATAGCTTGGGGGAGCCCAGAGGAAGAATTTTGTTAGGTGATTGCTACTGAAATTTGAGAGAGCAACAGAGACTAGAAATGTCCATAGGTCATTTGCCAGGGCTTCCGCTATAGCCTTAAGCTGGTGAATCAATGAGAGGCAATGTGGGAGCAAGGGAAAAAATACTGGATTTGGACAGGAAGCCCAGGTACTTAACCTTCAAAGAAATCAAGGAAAGTGAAGAAAGGAGACATCGGGCCTCTGAACGAAGCATAACCTGCCCTCTCTAAACTTCTGGATGTGAATATTCCCTGGGACCCCTACTTAGGGAAGGATGCAGGGCAGGGGTGACTGATGGATAGAGATAGGAGGGGCAATGACAGAAGAAATCTGAGGAAGGGGCAGAGTTCTTCTTTGAGGAGGTTTAGAAGGCATTTTTGTTATTTGTCCTTTGTTCTCAGACAACCGTGCCATCAGGAAGGTGATGCTATGACATGCAAGTGAACTGGAGTTAGGTGAGGGAGGGCTGGGTAGGATGGAGTGGGATGGGAGGGGCAGAGCAAGCAGAGAAAGGGGTGGTGGGAGCTGCCGTGACTTCCCCAGCCACAGTCTTCCTCTTCTTGGGATATCTGTAATTTAGGTCTGGGACATGAATCTCAACACAGTCCTAACAGAATTCCTTCTTCCCACCCTTCAATATCCTCAGCCCTGATCAGGACTCCAAGGATGAGGCTGCTCCCAAGGAGGGATCTGCGGGAGCTATGCAAGCTCATAGAAGATGCCTTCTCTCCCTCCCCATTCCCCCCAAAATCAATTCCTTTATTTATCTCCCCAGATGTGGCTTTGGTCTTTTTTTATTTGTTTTTTAAGGCAATAGGGTTAAGTGACTTGCCCTAGCTAAGTATTAAACTTGTGAGGCTGCATTTGAACGCAGTTCCTCCTGATTCCAGGATGGATGCTCTATCCATTGCACTATCTAGCTGCCCCTCAGATGTAGCTTTGGAAAGGAAATGGGCACTCATATGAATGTATATTTAGGATGAGCCAGTCCCCTTCTCCCTTTGCCTCCTGGATGGAAAAGGAACTAGGGGCAGCTAAAGTGGAGCAGTGGATAGAGCACAGACCTGAGTTCAAATCTAGTCTGTCACTGTCTGATCTTGGGGAAGTCAGTTAACTCCAAATACCTCAAAAAAAGGGGAAAGGAGGGGCAGCTAGGTGGCACAGCGGATAAAGCACCGGCCTTGGAGTCAGGAGTACCTGGGTTCAAATCCGGTCTCAGACACTTAATAATTACCTAGCTGTGTGGCCTTGGGCAAGCCACTTAACCCCATTTGCCTTGCAAAAAAAAAAAACCTTAAAAAAAAAAAGGGGAAAGGAACAAGATCACTCCAGAAGCTGATAGCTTATGTGGGACTAAAAAGCAGGAACAAAGGAGATGAGGAAGACTGAAAGAGGAAGACTATGGATTCATTTGCATACATGTTTTTGCATATATGCTATAATACACTTTGGATATTTGTATATCATTTGTAGCTGTCATTGTGGTGTACCATCTGTTCTCAATGAACTAGGCCTTAGTCCAAGAGGGGCTCAGATGGTGGGTGGAGATGGAGCCGATGGGCTCAGGCTGGGTATGAGTGTTGGCTTAACAAGAACCATTTGGTTGTGGAGCAACCCAACTGGTCTTGTGCATTGGTCTAAACGTCCTAGGGGACCCCTTCAGATCCTGGCTATTCTAACTCTCCAGAGCCATATGCCAAACTAGCCACAAGTCTCAAATGCAAGCCCTTCTAGAAGCTAGCTTGCCTGGCAGACCTGAACCCAGCCTTGATCCTGGGTGAAAGACCCAAAAGATATAATAATATCATTAATACTTCCTATCATATCTTTGTCCTCAAGGGCCTGAGGCTGTAACCCAGAGAAGGAAACAACTCAAGGTTGCATATATATAAACCTAGACTTCAATACCCCAGGGGTCTTTCTACCATACTTTTTTTTTTTAAACAATGTTGGTTAAGTGACTTACCTAGATCACACAGGTACTAAGTGTCTGAAGCCAGATTTGCACTTGGGTCGTTTTTGACTCCAAGGCCAGGACTCTACCTGCTGTGCCACCAATGGGAATGAACCCTGTGATTCCGGTCATGCATTTTAAAGATGCAGAAACCAACTCAGAAGTGATCTGCCCACAGCCATACAGTGGTTTGTTCATGCTCTAAGTCCACTGGCCTCCCTGGACACTGAACTTCTTTCCCTCTTCCTGCAGACTGCTGAAGTGGATTGAAGATGGAATCCCCAATGATCCATTTCTGAACCCTGATCTGATGAAGAACAACCCCTGGGTGGAGAAGGGAAAATGTACCATCCTGTAGTGAATGGCTCCAGTTCTCCCTCCCAGACCCACCCTGGAGCAGCAGTCAACCAACCAGGGCAGTGGATTCTTCCTCAAACACTCCACTCCCTCCCACCAACTCAATCTCTTTTGTGTGGTTTTCAATTAGGTTCATTGCCGCACTAATGCAACCTTATTAATTATTGCCTTGGCTTCTGATTTGTATGTGGATTGGGGGGTGGGGAGGGATGGAGGCTGGATGTCAAATTCTAAAGGGCAGGGACAAGGGAGCAATTAGGGTTTGGGGAAAGGTTAACTCATTCAGAGAAGAGTTTGGGTTCCACTGAGATATAGGATAAGAACCACCATTTAAATGACCATGGTAGGATAGAAAAGGAGGGAGAAATATTCTGGCTAGTCTTATGATAACGGGGCTTTCATTTAATGATGTTGACACTTGAGTAAAACCATTCAGACCTTTTTTGGGGGTGGGGGAGTAGAGGGGAAATTGTAAACGAATAATTTTTGTAAAAAAAAAAGACTTTTCAATGGTTTTCAATACTTTTGTATATTGTAGGATATACAATTTTGCAGTCAACAGGTCAACCATGCAGGAAATTAAGGTTTTACATAAATAAAAACAAAGCAATACTTCACAATCTCTCAATGTTGCAATTTATTCACTGGTTTATTTATTACAAAGAGGTCTGGTGGCAAAATATGACTTAATTGTGTAGCACTTAACACACACACACACACACACACACACACACACACACACACACACAAACACACACAAACAGTGGGGTGGGGGTAATGTGCCTCTCTGGGGAGGGATGTCCTTCTCTCCCCTCAATGAGGAACTCAAATTTTGAGCAGGGAGAACACCTCAGACCAGAATCCAAGGGTTCAGAGTAAGTCTTTAATATAAATGTTTCGCCGGACAGCATTAGAAACTCCCTCATTAAATCGAAACCACACGTCGCTCTTCCCCACTGCTTTTCCCATACGTCTTTCCAATGAATCTCTCTCAGGTCCTGTGATTTCTATGGTGGAAGACAAGGGGAACAAGGAGTGACTAGGTGGGACTTAGAGGGACTACCAGGGTCAAAAGTGAAACAGACAGTGGTGGTTCTGTTTGGAATGGGCTTGGGGTACATGATCTCTAAGATCCTATGAGAAAATTTTCTTAAGGTGGATTTGGGGTTAGCCAGAGGCTCAAAGAGTCCTGGATTCTAATGGCCAACCAAAAGAAAAGGAACAAGTCATAATAACAATCATCATCTATTTGAATGAAGGAGGTTTCATAGTTGTTCTTTTAAAACCACATGGTGAGGGAGACCGAAGGTTATCATTCCCATTTCACAGATTAAAAAAAACAAAGCAGTAAGACATGACTAGCCCCTAGGTCATGATGCTAGGAAGTGGGAGGATAGGAAGTCAAGTCTTCCGAGATCTTTTCCCTCTACTCCACAGTGACTTCCTAAAGGAAAAATGGGCTCTGATGTGGACAGCCCCCACTCTTCAAGGGAGGATATGATACATCTTGGAACCCTTGCTGTGAATAAGAGGAAGATGAGGGTCATTTTCTAAGATTCAGGGGTAAAGGGGGATATTCCTAAGATCCCCAGATTTTAAGTGAAGAAACTGTGGCTTCCATTCCTATGTCAGAGAAGGGGCACAACACCCAGTGAGATGGAAGGGGCTTACGAAAACCAACCACGTCTCCCAGAATGTTCACATGGACACTATTAACAATCTTTTATCCTATTCCTGAATGTCTAATCTGAACACTCTCAATTCCCTCTCCTTCAATGTGGTGATTTCTCTCTGAACATAAGAAACCTTCCCTGCTTCCACTTTCCCCTTCTCTTTTCCCTCAAAGGGAGATTTCTGCCCTTAGCAAATAAAGCTAGTTAACATTCATGCCTGGCTCCCACCTGACCTGCCCCCATTCTTCTCCCCTCCCCCAAGAGCTCCCTCTACTCCTCCCCTCCTCTTTGCCCATAGGGAGGTCCCATTCCATGTACCTTGACTTGGAGTGATAACTTTCCTCACCACCTCTCGTCCGAAGAAATCTCTTTCTGGCTAAGGATTAACAACAGAGAAGTTCAGTCATTTTCCAGTATAGCCCAGACCAGCCAAAGAGAACTGACATTAATATCATTATCCTCTCAGCTGCAGCTGCCTAAGTGAACAAATGGTCTAAAGGCAAATTCATTTCTCTAGGGCTTAGTCTCTCTTCATCCCTGAAAGTCATCCTTTAAGTCCTTTCTTCTCTCCATTCCTCACTCTTTTTATTTTCAAACACATACCCTCCTAGTCTAATACCTTGAATCAAGAATATCACCTTTTGTATAAGTCTAAAATTTCCAGATCTTATGTCCTGGGCCAGAACACTGCTCACCACCATTTTGGGGGATTAGATTTGTGATTGTGTGCATCTATTCATTCTCCCTCCCCCATCTCTAAACAATCTGAGATTAACTGTTCTCAGCCTAACAGAAATCAAAGGCAACATCTGTTTAGTTAGGAACCCCCTCCCCTCTTTCTACTACTGCCTTTGGGGATGTGACAACAGGTGATGTCACTAATGTGACCTTGGGCAGGTCCCTCAATTGGAGCCTCAGTTTCCACTTCTGTAAAATAGGAAAGGATTGTGCTGGTACTGCCCACTTCACAGGAGGATTAAATGATGCAATGGAGATGAAAGCAGTTGGTAATCACCAAGCCTGCTCAAATATAAGCTTATGATTATCATTATTATCTGGGCCTGGAGACACAGATGGATATTGCAGGCAGGGCAGATGGGACTTGATCCATCAAGGCTTCCTGATCTCATGTCAGTCTCAGTAGCAATCACTATCTTTCAGAGATCTCCTGTACTTTACAATTAACCAAGGGTTGCCATCCATCTTCATCATTAAATCAAATAACCCTACCTAGGGTAGGGATTAGTTTATAGTTTCATATGAAAAGAAACAGACTAAGTGACTAGTTCAAGATCACACAGCTAGTATCAAATGTCTGAGGCTGAATTTGAACTCAGATCCTCCTGACTCCAGGGCCAGTGCTTTATCCATGGTGCCACCTATCTTCCCCAGGCTGTAAAAACACGAAGATGAGTTCTGGTGGAGGAGGGATCCTTGCAAAACCTCTCAAGCCCAACCCTGTGCACCCTCCTCCACTATAGGTTCAATGGCTCTTTGGAATATACACAATTGCCAAAAATCCCAGCACCTTCCAAGAGCCCCAGGAGCCCCTCTGCTCTCCCCCCCAAGAAAGCTGGGCTGAGGCAGTGTGCAGGTTTGAGGAAGCACTCTTTGTTCTTCACTCAAGTCTGAGTCTCCTTGTCCTTCCAACCACTTTCCCCAGGCATCGAAAGATGGGGGCTGAGGAACAGTACACCAAGCCTTCATTTCCAATTTTCCTAGGGGGCAGAAACTCTTCTATTTGGGTAGATGAGTCAGTGGAGAGCAGAGCCCCTGAACAATGTCCCAGCTCCATGGCCCAACCTCCCTCCTGGGCTAGGGAATGACCTTCACTCGGGCTTCTATGATGAAAGCAGGATTGAGATCCAGGAATTTGATGTAAATAAAACCAGGCTTCCCACAGCCCATGGCCAAGAAAGGCAGATACAGGAAACACCCCAAATTTAAGGTATTCTCACTGCTCTTGCCTCACATCAAGAAACAAGCTTTGCTCTAAAGCCTTCAGTATCTCCCCATCGTCTTAGAAAAAATCTAAAGTCCTCAGCCAAGCAGTTAGCCTTTGTATTTGTATAAAAATATAAAGATGATGCAGGGCTTGCCTCCAGTGACTACTGAGAATTTCACTGGGGAGGGCACATGTTCAGAGAAAAATAAATATAGGATCAAAAAATAAACCATACACAGTGATGGGGGTGTTGGGGCAGGGAGATGGAGGGAGTATGGTAACAAAACAAAAGAAGTCTCTTGAAGAATGTGGCTTTTGAGCCTGAAGGGAATCAAGAGTTTCCAAAGGATGGTGGTGAAGGAAGGGCATTCCAGATATGGGGGACAGCCAGAGCTTAGCAGGAGGCAGAAGATGGAACATTACATACACAGGAAGACTAATGAGTCTTGGGCCTTGTGAAGGGTTTTCAAGGGTCAGGAGCCTGCCTCTTAACCCAAAGGCAACAGGGAGAACTGATGTTTCTTGAGTTGGGGAGTGACGTGGTCAGGTCTAGGACATCCAAGTAAAGGGTGGATGGGAGAGGAGGGTTGTTAAAGACAAGGGAAGCTTAATAGTCTAGATGACAGATGGTGATGGTCTAGACTATGGTGATTGTTGGGGGAGAGAACAAGGAAGAGACTGGAGAGATACTGAAGTAGTATTGATGACTGGAAAAGGGTTGGGAGGGGGGATAAGAGAGTGGAGATGATTTGAGGATGACTGATAGGTAGAGAATCTATGTGACTGGAAGCACAGGGATGCTCCTAACAAAGATAGGAAAAATTGGGGGGGGGGCGGTGCTGGGTTATGGTAGGAAAAGAAATTCAGTGATGGAAATGTTGAATTTGAGATGCCTATGGAGCACACAAGACAAAAGTCTTGAGTTCAAATCTAGTCTCAGGATACTGATTCACAGTCATTTAAGATCTGTCTGCCCATTTCCTCCTCTATTAAAATGATCATTAAAAATTACACTACTTCCCAGTTTGTTAAGACAATCAAGCAAGGTGATATTTGCAGTAATTGGCACACAGCAGACTTTATCTAAATGTCAAATATTATTTTTAAAAATCTCATCTTCCTCATAGCCTTTCTGAAGTACACATCATGATTCCCAATTTAAAGAGGAAGAAACTGAGTCCTGGTGAGCTAAGGTGACCCAGCAAGTCAGTGGCAGAACCAGAAAGAACATTTCCATCTTTTATCTCTCAAATCTAAGACTCTCTTGCTATGATGCCTCTGCTCAGCCTCTCCAAAACTCACCTTCTCATCAAAGATAGCTTTTCTCTTCATGATGTGCTCCAGACGCTGCTCATGGTTCCGGATGGGAGCTATGGGGGTCCCTTTTTCCCCACTGTGTGCCTGGGGGTTCTCTGTCTCCGAAGGGCTTTCCCCATTGGTCTGTTAAATGAGATGTAGAACCAGAGATATTTTAGGAACACATTGAACCTTGGACATTCACTCCAAGGACAACTCTGCCCCTTCTTTGGACTTTTCTGTGGACTCTGTAGAGATGAAGTTATATGCACATGCAGGATACCAGATGGAGATTTCTGGCTCAAGGCTGGGTCTCTGGTTCAATTTTTCCTGATGACTAGTCAATCAGTATCCAGAAAACTTCTGTGTCCTAGGATTTTGTAGGGGGGAGGGGGGATAAGGAACATTTTTTTCTGCCAAGGGCCATTTGGATATTTATAATATCATTCATGAGCTATATTTGGTCAAATATTTAATTGACCCCTCTTTAATTAATTCACATCTCTCCCAGCATCAAATGTGGTCCTCCGTATACAATAGGTATCAAAAAAAATTTAGGAGGTGGTAGTCGGGATATCTGATTCCATGGATATGGGAATTTCTGACAAGGAAATTCCTTCTACCACAATAGACTAATAATTTGTAATAATTGAGTTTTTTAAAAAAAATTTTTTAAGGCAGAGGCGGCGGCTAGTTGGCGCAGTGAATAGAGCACTGGCCTTGGAATCAGAAGTACCTGAGTTCAAATCCGACCCCAGACACTTAATAATTGCCTAGCCGTGTGGCCTTGGGCAAGCCACCTAACCCCATTGCCTTGAAAAATCTAACCCCCCCCCCTGCAAAAACAATTTAAGGCGATGGGGTTTAGTGAATTGCCCAAGGTCACACAGCTAGGCAATTATTGTGTTTGAGGTCACATTTGAATTCAGGTCCTCCTGATTCCAGGGCTGGTGCTCTATCCATACCACCACTTAGCTGCCCCTATAATTAAGTCTGAGAGCCAGGGGGTGAGGGGGAGATATTGAGAGCATAAGTAACTTGTGTGTTCACAATCAGAGACAGCATTGGAATCCAGGTCTTTCTGACTTCAAAGTCAACCCTCTTATCTACTATAAATGACACTAAGAAGAAGTTGGTAAATTGAATTAAGGTGAATTCCCTGCCCTCCAGGACCCTGGTATCTGGTAGGGAAGATGAGACTCCCACATAAGATAATCAGATAAGGACACAAACCAGTATAGAACTGAATACTTTCAACCACTACATAATAGGAGCTATAACAGCTGGAGGAGGGAGGTCACACGGAACATTTTCTAATTCTCTGCAATGCTGTACTTGAAAGAAAAAAAATAGTCAGACAGACAGATACAAGGTCTACACAAGCAACTTCAAAGCAAAATAAAACTCCGTGACTGGCAAAGAGGTCACTGGAAAATAGGATTTGGAACAAAGGAACCTGGAGAGCAAGACCAATCCCTCTTTTCTTATAGCTGGGAAAAAAACCAAAGGTGCTGAAAAAATAGGGCTTGTTCCAGGTAAAACAGGTAGTATATGGTAGATAGCAGGGTTTCACTCTCCAGTATGCTGAAATGAGGGAAAGAGAATTAGAAACAGGGATGAGAATGTGCCCTCTTCCTTCCAAGGTCTGCTCACCTCCTAGTAGCGGTGGCTTCCCCCAGAAGCCAGTGGTTGTTCCTTCCAATTTGGCCGCTTGTTGGCTGTGCTAGTGGTTCCCCCACACATGCCTCCCCCTTGTGCCTTGGTCTCGATGACAGATGGCTGGGCAAAGCCCAGAACTGGAGGACTGCTGTTGTTTGTATCCTGCTGCTGGTACTCAAGCACTCAGGCTGGTCCCCTACTCCATGTCACCTATCTGCTGAATCCTTGATTCCATCCTTCAAGGCTCAGTTCAGAGACCACCTCCTCCAAGAAACCTTATCCTGATTCTTCCTCACCACCACCACTCCCTCAATGAGGAATGCTCTTTGTTTCCTCAGACCTCAAGTTATGCCAACAAAAATAAAGTTTTACTCTGCATAGGTTTTTGCGTTTGGTATTTTATTTTCCTTCCTCTACGTGGAGAGGATTGATCTGGACAGATCAATTGTCCCAGGACATCAAATTCTGGGAAAGAGGGGCCTTGACTTGAACCTTCATATGGGATACTCTGATGGGCCCTCAGAGATCTCAACAGCTAGGAGCTCCTTCCTGTTGGTTTTTCCCTCCTAACTTAAGAAGCATAATACTTTTAGAGCTTCCAGAGAATTCTGTTCAATAGTCATAATTTAGGAATGTGAACGCTTAAGTCCAAGAAATAGAGATTCGGTCAAGGTCACACTGACCTGACTTACCAGTCCAGGGGGGGTCTGTACTACGATGTACTTTTCTACAGAGCCCATAGTATATTGTTCCAGGTTTCAGAAAGAACATAGAAAGGTTTCCAGAATTGTCAACACATACAAGTAAATAGAGTGAGAGGATAAACTGAACTAGTGGTCTCTGAGGTCTCTGTTGGTTAAGGAAGTGGGCTTGTTTAGCCAAAGTAAAGGCAAGAATGGTATGATATCTGGACATCTGTACCTATCTTGATCATGGTGCTTGGTTCTAGGAATCATGTTTCTGGTATGGCAAATAGTCTTACTGAATGTCCATCAAGAATCAACAAATCAGTGCACTGCAGTCATGTTGATTCTTAGTCTACTGGGCTGTGTATGTAGTTGTCCTCATTAAGGACTCTAAGCATATCAACCATGTGCTTAAAAAAACCCTCCACTTCATTAATCTAAGAAACAAAACAATAAATATAAACAAAACTACCTTGCTAGGCTCCAGATCTGCTTTGGTGCACTAATAACTCCTCATGGAGCACAGTAGCTGCCAGTTAAATCGATGCACCATTAAACTGAGAACCATCAGGAGCTTAGCTCAAAGAATTATTGAATGTCAGGCCTGGAAGGAGTCTTAAGAGACCATCTCATCCAACCCTGCAATTTTACAGATGAGGAAACGAATAAAGAGAGAAGTAGCCTTGTCCAAGTCACCAAATTTGCCAGGAAAAGAGCTGGAATTAGAATCTAAGTGTTCCAACTCTTGAACTGGGCTCTCTCCTACACCCCTGTGAGAGCTAAAGATTGTTTCTTACTTTAGCTGGGCCACAGCAGGCATTCTTTTTAACCCTGCCCTCTCTAGGCTAATGTCCTGCCAGTTTTTTTGGTCCAGCCAACCTCTTCCAATCTCCATTCACACAGGATGAACAGCTTTATACTCATCTGCTCATTCAGGCCAACCACTGGAGGCAGAGGTCCCAGGAGGCCCCAACATCTCCCCAAAGACATGATGCAAACAAAAACTCTCTCAGAGCTCCTGCCTGGCAGTCTTCCATGCTGGTTTTTGCTGACAAGCATGCTCTCCTGCTGCCTCGGAAGGACTAATTATCTTGGCCTTGGATGCACCAGGGAAGACATTTCTGCTGTGAGTCATTAAAGAGGAGAGGAGGAAAAAAAAATCCAGGGAGGACTATAAATTAAGTAACTTCCAATCTACTTTAGGTGTTCACACCTACGGTTGCCTCCTAGGCTTCTGTATTTGGGAAATCCTTCTTGTGAATCAGTCTGCTTCCCTGGAATCCCCATCACAGGGATGAAATGGAAATTCTGTGATTGGAAGGGGGGGATGAGAATGGCAAGGTGGGGGTATAACATGGGGAGAGACTAAGATGACAGTGAGCTGAAGGCTCGTGATATACTGGCCACAGTTAGACCCACCTGTGATTTTAGATTCATTCTGGGGAAATCAAATCTCAGGAAGATCACTGACAAATGAGTACAAGATTGACAGATAAAGAAGCTAGAACAGTGACAGGAGTAGAAACTGTCACGAGGGTTTACTGAAAGAACAGGAAAGCTTCCAGGCTAGAGAAGTCTTCTTACAATATCTGAAGGGTCATCCTGGGAACAGGATTCCAGGGGGTAAACAAGCTTCTATTAAAAGTGCTTATAGTCTGCCATGCATTGTACACAAGGAAAGACTTGGCCTCACTCAGTAGGGGCTGGGGGTGGGAGGAAGAGGAGAGGAAGGTATGAGGAGCAGATTTTGGTTCAAGAAAAAAGAATATACTGACAATAAGAACTGGTGGGAGGTGGGGAGATTCCCCTTACCTCCCCTTTCAGGAGAGGCTGGATGGCTGTGGGAGCTGTTACAGAAGGGATTCATACTCCAAGGAGGATTAGACTGGATGACTTCTGCCATATTTTCCATTTCTGAATAATTTTAAAGTCTGGGGCTATCTTGGCTCCAGCTTCCTCTGATTGAAAATCTGTCTCTGTGGTCGGGAGTTGGGGCAAGGGGCTTCCCTTCCCAGAATTTCCCCAGTGCTTCCAGGAAACCAGAGTTGGTGTTCTGCAGGGTTAGAAATGAAATACCCAAACTGCGGGCATCATTTCTAAATTTGCACACAAAACAAGCCAGAATGTCAGGAGGGAGTCTTCTGAGCTCTCATGGAAGGAGTCAGTGCCAAAGAAAGGGAAAGACAGTGAACCACTCACCACTCACCCCGTCCTCCCCTGGGTCAGTAGTCGTTGAGAGAGAAAAATAGACAAAAGGATCATTAAGAAGAGATGATTCTGTCTTTGCTCTCATCAGAGGTGGCTAGGAGAGGAAACAGCATATATACTCAATGGGGTATAGGCATCTGGAGTAAGAAGGGGGGGCAGGGGGGAAGGGGTGGGGATGTGAATGAAGGAGGAGAGGATGGACCATGAGGGGAGAGTGGTCAGATATAACATATTTTCTTTTTCACTTCTTGCAAGGGGCTGGGATTGGAAGACCTATCTGGGACCATAGGGCCAGGGGGATGCTGGGCCTAAGGGGTGGTATGGGGGCTCAGGGCTTCTTGGCCCCAGGACCAGGGATCTGTCTGCTGTGCCACTTAGCGACCCTACAGCAGAGTCAGAGTGAAAGGAGAGAGAAAAATATAGTACATGGTAGTGGAGAAATAAGAAAGGAGGGAGTTGTGATCAACAATGGCAACAGTGGAAAAATATGGAAATAACTTTTGTGATGGACTTACCGTAAAGAATGTGATCCACCCACGACAGAGTTGTTGGTGTTGGAACAAAGACTGAAGCACGTTTTTTATTATTATTATTTGGGGGGCGGGGTGCGGGGCAAATGGGGCTGGGTGGCCTGCCTGGAGACACATAGCAGGGTGATCATTGGTTGTCTGAGGCTGGATTTGGACCCGGGTGCTCCTGGCTCAAGGGCCAATGCTCTGTCTGCCACCCAGCCACCCCTACTATTATTACTATTTTATTTTGGGTCTTTTTTTTCTTTTTTCTTTTTTGGTTTTTGCAGGGCAGTGGGGTTTGGGTGGCTTGCATGTCACATGGCTGGGTGATTGTTGGGTCTACGGGGCCAGATGTGGGCTCGGGTGCTTGTGACTCCAGGGCTGGTGCTCTGTCCATTGAACCACTTGGCCATACCTATAATTATTACTATTATTTTTTTAATTTTAATTTTTTTTCTCTCCCCTTTACTTTATTGCTCAAGCAAGTCTATATTTATGGGGGGAGGGGGTATTTCATTTACTCTTAAACAAGAATATTTTATTAATGTAAAAAAACATTATTTGTACAAAATGAGAATATTAAAGACTGATTAAAAAAAAGAAGAAATGATTCTAGGCCATGGTGTGTGGACTCTGGGCCTCACTGGCCCTGGACAGAGACCCCCATCACCTGGCCAATCCATGAGGGGGAGAATGCAGGCTCATGCTGCCCGGGTTTGGCTCACCTGGCCACTGGATCGAGCCTGAAAGGAAGCCTCTGCTCTCCTCATCTTCTCCAGCTCAATTTCCCGGGCAATAAGCTGCTTGGTCTGATAAGTCAGCTGCTTACGGGCAGGGAGATCAGGGAACCGGCAGACATCCTCTATGTTCCTGGTGGTTTAAGGAAAAGGGTAGAAGGGAGGAAAGGAAGACAGGAGAAATCAGAACTAAGACCTAGCTCTGATGATGGGCAACCCATTCTTTTTCTTTTCCCCTTTTTGGGGTCTTCATAGGAAGCTAAACCAGACTGTCCCTTGAATTCAATCACATCTTCAGTCATTTGAACAAGCCCACTTCTCCTCATCTCCACCTCTCAATGTTTTTTTCTTTTGGCTTGGCTCCCAAATCAATTCCTCTGTGAATTCATAAGCATTTGATGAGTAAGTAACTAACTACTAACACCAAGCACCATACTAGATATACAAATATATAAATAATGAAGCAACCTTTCCTCTTAAAGGTTCATTCTCTCCCTCTTCAAATTATCTTGTATTTACTTACATACATGTCATGACCCCCAGGTACAAGGTAAGCTTCTGGAAGGCAGGGTCTATTTAATTTTTTCCTCTGTTTCTTGCACAGAGTAGACAAATACTAACAGAAATTCCTTGCTCCTGTGCTTCACTTACATTCTAGGTTCTTGGAAGTTATCCTAATAGAATTATAGTTCTGGAGAGGTTTGGAGTATAGCACCTGATGTGGAAAGGAAGTTTAATGTTTGAGAACCAGGCTAGCTGAATTAGAAAGGCTCATCTTTTAGAAAAGGTCAAATTTCTAAAAGATTGATGCCATGAGGTGCTTTGGGTTTCAGACTTGTCATACTAAGGCATGGTAGGGTTGTGATATGGACCCACACTAATGCAGTAAATCTGTTTTCCAACTAAATTAGAATTTTAAAAAATCAACTTCATTTTGTTTTAAGTCCCAGAGTGAAACTTCTCTCCATACTTGGGGGCAGATACCAATGGCTGCTTTGCAAATGAGCTGTTTTTAAAATATGCACATCAGCACACACAACCACATACACGCAGCCAAAATAATACATGGTGGTGCCTCTGCAATTGAAAAATAGATCCTTTGCAAACATTCCCAGAAACAGTTTCAGGGCTGCAGTGAATCACATGTGAGAGAGCCAGAACCACTCAGAATCAGTGAAGGTGCCAACCCTCAGGATTCTCCTTAGAACTTCTTGGGCAGCCTTAAGGACAGATACCAAAGTTACGCTGGAAGCCATAACTGCATTGGTTGTACCTTCTGTGTCCACACACTTTGTAAACTGATCAGCTTTGTCAGCATTTTTAAATATCATACACACAGTAACCAGGGAGGTATGAACAAGGTGGACAGGTAGATGAAGGTCTAGAGTTAAAGAGCAGAGGAGGGAGGATATGGAGGTGTCTTCTAAGAAGAGAACTGAGGAGCGTCTAGGTAGCTCAGTGGATAGAGCACCAGCCCTGGAGTCGAGAGTACCTGAGTTCAAATCCAGCCTCAGACACTTAATAAATACCTAGCTGTGTGGCCTTGGGCAAGCCACTTAACCCCACTGCCTAGCAAAAACTTAAAAAAAAAGAGAGAGAGACAGAGAGAGAACTGAACAGAAATGGGATAGAATGGTCAAGGAAAAGAAAGGAATAAAAGGAACACTGGAGGGAAAAAAGAAAAGGGGTGGAGGAAGAAGAGGAAAAGGGAATGAGAGAAGTAAAAAAGGAAGATAAGGAAAGAAAAAAGGAAAAGGAAGAAATGGAGGGAAAAAGAAAATGAAGGAGAGAGGAAAAAGGAGGGAGACACAAAAATGGACAAAAATAGGAAAAGGGAAGAAAAGATGGAAGAGGACACTTACTCTGGCATTTAACTTACTAGCAGCTGCAAGTGATGATGAATAACTCATGAACAGCTATAGAGGAAGACATCTGGAGATTGGCAGGGGTTGGTTTCTGAATTACTGAATCAAAAAGACATATTTTTGGATTCTCTCCCTCCACTTCAACATAATTAAGCAAGAGTCAATTCTACAGTCAAACCTTATTAGGATGGACTGACTGAGGCCGTGGGAGTTTGAATTAGGGACCAAAGTTCCTGCTGGTTTTACTACACACAGCAATGAAAACCGCTAGCTTACAGAGTGCAGTCTGAAATCCTGCCAGACTTGCTTTGATCAGTAAAGCTTATCTGTCAATGAACACTGCATTTGAATGCAAAGGTATCTCCAAAGTTTGTTCCCCAAAGTATTTAAAATAGGCCCTTGCTATCCTGTTTGTTCTATTAACCTGTTCAGCATATCCTTCTTTCAGAGATATAATTACACATAAATTTCAGTCCTGCTCTACCTGAATGATCACCCATTCCCAATTGGTGTAGTCTGAAGTAACAAGGCTGAATTGGATAACCACTCCAAAAGCTCCTGCAGCATCCCATCTAGTTCTGATGACCAGGCACTACTTCCAAGGTGAAGCAGAAGCTGAAAGAGCTAGTCACTCACATGGCAACGATCTGGGGCACCTTCTACCCCAGGCTGCAGGAGCATCCTCCTGATGGATGCCCGTCACTGAATGGAGGTTCGGGACACTCATTCTTCCTCCCTCCTGGAGGGGACAGAGTGTCCTCTACTCCCTGGTAAATCCCAGGGCTCCAACAGGGAATTCCTCCGTGACATTCTGGGCCGTCTCCATGACCATAGTCGAGTGATGCTGCAGGATGGCAGGAAGATAGATACATAGGTAGATCAGCCCCAGAAGGATCAGGGCAATAGCGAGGGGCATACCCCAGTCAGTGATGAACAGGGTTTCATGACACCTGGCCTGGAACATAGTGCCAGTGACTCCCCAACCAGCATCCAGAGAAACAGCAGCAGTAGCCCTTGGTATTAACTACCCAACTCCAGCTTTTAGCTGCTGCCACTCCTAATATCCCTTCACTGGGAAGAGAAAACCCATGGCTCTATTCCCTAAATCTTGGCTCCATTCCCTAAATCTTTGCTCTCTCCACTTCAAAGAGCACAGGTATAGCCAGTTCCACAGATAGCTAGCTCCCTGGACCTGGGATGGGGTAGTTGGAGCTCTGAGCTCCTCTGCTCCTGAGTCTGAATGGGTGATTTTTTTAGGAAGGCAGGTTCCTAGAGTTCAATGATGATCTGGGGCACCCCCACTCCACCAGTCCCCCAGTCCAAATCAGAAAGCTCCAAGCCCCAAGAGCCAATCAATCCCCTCTCTGGTGGGAATTGCCACTAAGCACCTTAGTGGAATCCAGGGTGGGAGGGATTTGGAAGAAGAGTTTATCCCTAAAGCATAGTCTGGAAAAGTCATTTTGGAGGTGACTATGTCCTATCTACCCCAAATCAGAATAGGATACTTTCTGACTAACAGCTCTCCTCTTTTCCCTGCCTGACCAAGTGAAAATGTTTCACCTCCCCATAGCCTGTAATTATCGAGAGTTTTAGAATTTCAAGAAAGAAAAATGTGTTGTGATTTAAAAAAAAAAAAAAGCTTAACTTGTAGAGAGGAGAACCAGGTTCAAATAGTTTCTCTAATGTGGTTTCTTCGGTAAGGCTCACTGTAAAATGGGAGGGCTAGACTCCATGACCTCCCAAGGTCTCCTTCAATGCTAAGGTTCTATAATCTAATTGTTCAATCTATTACCCAAGAAAAGACAGGAATTTCTAATACAAGTAACATCTCTGGGGACTACCTTGTTTGCCCTTTGCCACCTCTCTAGCATGACTCCCTGCCTCTGCCTATGCAGAACCAAAAGGTTCAAAGTACAATGAGGATTTAGAGATGCAAGATACAGGGGAAAGAATGCTGTTTGGAGAGTTAAAGATCCCAGAATCAAGGTCTGGTTCTGCCATCACCTCAATATATGCCAGTAGGCAAGACATTTCATTCTTCTGGGTGTTAGATTTTCCCTTTATAAAATCAGAGGATTGGATGACAAGATCTCTGATATTCCTTCCAGATTATAGGCTTTAGGGATGTTGAGTTAGAATTCAGTAACTAGGAAAGAAAAGGAGAAAATGAGGGTTAAAAGAAGTTACAGTGGGGAAGAGGGAAGGAAATGAAGAAAAGGGATTATTTTTCAGTAGGAAACAGAGAAGCGAGCTAGATGGAGGGAGTCAGTATTAAAGATCAAGAATAAGGAGATTAGCTCAAGGGGAGAAGGCATGAAGCAATGAGATATGTTTAAAACCCACATGAATGAAGATAAATGGGATGCTGGGGCTTAGTTGGCCATCTGCTCCCACTCATGGAGCGCCAGAAGTCCTTGGCATTGTGACCTGACGAGAGGACATGGCAGACAAGCTTATTATTACACAAGCAATAAGTGAGAGGCCCATGGGTACTACGCATGGCCAAATCTTTCTTTAGCATCCTGAGCCTTCTGGCATGAGGAGAGACCCCAGTGAACTCTAACTTCAGCACAAAGACCATTTTAAGAATAAAATTAAAAAAAAAAAGGAAGGAACTAGGTAAATGTTTCTGAATCCTGGGCATAATGCCGGCAAAAATACTTGGGTTTCTAAAGACAAATTTTTAAAAATAACATGCAAAACATCTATATTCTTGAGTGCTGGTTTCTGGGAAGTTCTCAATGTGATAATTTACAGGCACAATAAAAATTTCTCACATGACTTCTAAGAGGGCCAGGAACCAAACCCAAAAAGACTCTTAAAAGTTAGAGAGTCAGTGTTACCAAGTAGATAGAAAACTGGCTTCAGAGTCAAAAAGATCTGGGTCTTCCAGTCCTACCTCTGCTATATACTGGCTGAATCTAGTCATGGGCAAATTCATTTACCCCTCAGTACCCCAGGTCCCTCTAGAAAACACATTATAAAGAAAGTACTGGTTTGAATTGGTAGAGAAAGTTCCTTACAATAATGAAATCATAGGTTCAGTCAAAAATAAACAAGTTTTCCAACACAGCCCCCACCACAGAATATTTTTGAAAAAGAAAACCTAAGAGTCCACCATTTTTTTTAAAAAGGCAATTAGTTTTAAGTGATTTGCCAAGGGTCACACAACTAGTAAGTATCTGAGGTTGGATTTGAACTCAGGTCCTTCTGACTTAAGGTCCAAAGCTCGATTCTCCATTCACTCTTCAAAGAATGAAATGGAGTCCAGATAGAAGATGTAATTTGTCGAAGTTCAGACAAAGAATTTAAAGGTTTAAAGGGAATGAGCCCAGGTCTCTCAATCCAGAGTTCTTTCTACTATATAACACTTTCTCCTCTTTATCTCCAGTCATATCCTCTTTAATGGTTAATTTCCCCCATTTCTTTAAATTTATCCCTAACCTCCTTTTTATATCCTGAGGTGTCTCTGGTCACATACTTTCCCCCCTCTTCACTGCCCATGTTCTTTTGGCTACACCCAATTTCCAAGATGAGGGTAGATAGTGTAGAGGGTAGGTCAGGAAGATATCTTCCTGAACTCACATCTGACTTCAGACACTTACTAGCTGTGTGACCCTGGGCAAGACACTTAACCCCATTTACCTCAATTTCCTCATCTCTAAAATGACCTGGAGAAGGAAAGGGCAAACCATTCTAAGAACAATTCCAACCAGGGTCAAGAAAAATCAAACATAACTAAAAATGACTTAAACTCCCCAGATGACCTGAATATTCGACTCTAATACTGTTCTGGATTCTAAAATTAGAGGAAATGTAGTGAAAGAGTTGTGGTATCTCCCTGTCAGCAGATCTGGGTTCTAGTCCAAACTCTACACGCTACTTGCTATGTGACATTGAGCAAGTCATTTTCTTTTCTCAAGGGCCTTTTCTATAAACTGAGGGTGATTTGACTAAGTCATTTTTTTTAATGAATATTAGAGATATATTAAGATTTATTATTTCCTTAGTTCTTCGTTAGAGAATGGCTTCTCAATTTTTCTAGAACATAGGGTCATAGTCAGTTTAAAAACATTAAAATATTTTGTTGACACAGAAACTTCCCAATACTCACCAATCCCTACAAAGTACATTGTTTCCATGCATTTAGTTTGATATAAATGATAAAAGAAAAGAGGGATGGGTCCTTTACCTTTGATAGTGGTGATACTAATTGATCATTATACATATTAAAGTTTTACTTTATTGGTAATCATTGTGGATAGTTTGTTCATTTGGTTTATCACTTTACACTATATCGACTCAGTTTATCATTCTCTATGATGCATTAATATCCCATTTAACTTATATTTAAGACTTTGTTCAATCTTTTTCTGATCATTGATATTCTTTTCTTCTACCTTTTTTTCCAAAACTTCAAATAATAGTGCTCGGAAAACTTTTGTATATAGGAGTCTTTCTGTCAATGGGATATTTTGTTACTATTATTCAGTTTGTCTGACTTTTCATGAGTTCATTTGGGGTTTTCTATTTTCTTTTTAAAAATTTTTGTTATTTATTTATTCAAGGCATTGGGGTTATGTGACTTTCCTCAGGTCACATGACTAGGCAATTATTAAGCATCTGAGGTTGGATTTGAACTCAGATCCTCCTGACTCCAGGGCCAGTGCTATATCCACTGTGGTACCCCTGGGGTTTTCTTGACTGAGATACTAGAGTGGTCTGCCATTTCCTTCTCCAGCTCATTCTCATTTTACAGATGAGGAAACTGAGGCAAAAAGGATTAAATCATGTGCCTAGGGTCACAGAATAAGTGTCTGAGGTTAGATATGAACTTATGAAGAGGGTGTTCTTTACTCTAGGTCTGGTACTCTATCCACTGGGCTACCTAGCTCCCCATGGAGTATAATTCTTCACAATTCAAAACTTTTCTAGAACAGGTGAACCAGTTATCACCTCTACTAACTTAAGAGGCTGATATCTCACAGACCCTACAAAAATAAGCCCTCTCATCTTTTACTATCTCTATTAAGTTTGATGTATGTGTGGTGATACTTCAGAATTGTTTTAATTTTGAATACTTTAAAAAATGGTTATGGTTTGTTTCTTTTTCTTTTTTTGAAAACTATTCATATTCTTTGATTACCTGTCTATTGGAAAATGGTTCCTGATCCCACAGATTTGTCAGTTCTCTATATATTTTATATACATATCCCTTTTAACAAGGGTATTTAATGTTTAATTTCCCCTAAGCTGTATCTTTTTCCCCATTTTGATTCCAGATATATTGATTTTCTTTGTGCAAGAGAATTTTAAATCTTATACATTTGAGATTGTCTTTCATGATTTCTTTTATCTTTTGTGTCTGGTTGTTCATATTCTTCCCTTTTCTGTAATTGTGAAAGATATAAATGATAATTTTTATCTATTAGTTTTAAGTGGAATTTGACTTTTAATATTTCTATAGCCCTTTGCCTCTTGGCAAAATTATGAACAATGCCACATTCTGGGGGTGCCTTCAGCAACTGAACATTTTTTACCCAGGGTCACTGGGGCAGTGAAATCTTCCAACTTCTTGATCTGATGAAATTGTAAAAAACTGATTCACATATATAAACAACTGTTCAGAAGCTACAAGTTTAAGGAATTTTTTCATGAAATTAGAGACCCTGAATGGTTCTGATTTGCTTTTTTTTTACAGGGATTTTCTCCAACAGCCTTTAGTGGAATATTATTTTTTTTTTCTTGGCATCACTGGCGGTTCCTCTATTTCAGGGGAGATGGTGGGTGAGGGGGTGCCAGATCTAAAGTATAAGTATCCTGGGCCCAATTCTATGGCTCCTTCCATTCCAATAGGGCCCTCAGGAAGGCACTTTGGTAAGTCATTCTGGCTTTGTCATTCTGTTCCTTGGCTTCTGATCAAGTGTGGGGGCAAGAGTGAGTGGACCAAATAATTTTTTTTTAGGTTTTTGCAAGGCAAACAGGGTTAAATGGCTTGCCCAAGGCCACACAGCTAGGTAATTATTTCGTGTCTGAGGTGGGATTTGAACTTGGGTACTCCTGACTCCAGGGTTGGTGCTCTATCCACTGCGCCACCTAGCTGACCCCCAAATCATTTTTAAGGTGTTTCCCAAATTTGACATTCTACTTCTTTATAAGTTTATTTATAGCATTTTAATTTTTCCTTACAAAATCACATGCTGGGCATTACCATTCTCAACACTTAGGATTACTTACAAATTTTGGTATTCTATTGTTAACTGAGAATATAAGGCAAGAGATAAAAATTCTGGGGCAACTAGGTGGTACAATGGATAAAGTGCCAGGCCTAGAGTCAAGACATTATGTGACCTGGGGCAAGTCACTTCACCCTGATGGCCTCAGTTTCCTTATCTGTAAAATGAGCTGCCAAAAAAACTCAAAAGGGGTCAAGAAGAATTGGATACAACTGAAAAACAACAAAAACATTTTACATATATAAATTAGATTTAAAAATCTTATGTAAATTGACAAATTTATTATAGATTTTAAGTGCAAACTTCTTTGCTACTCAAGTGTGAGTAGTAGCACCATGAATTGGAGGAAAATAGTTGGATAAGAAAACAAAAACAAAGTGGCTCCTAAGATTTGGATTCAATAACTATTCTTTCTAGAATGGTGGCAAGATGTAACACTTATTTAAAAAAAATCTTTCTTGCCAGTTTTAGGAGAAATTCTGGTAGTCAATTATTCTAGATGCTGGAAACCTGACCTTTTCGGATTTGATGCTACACAGAATTAAACTGTATAGTTGATAAGGGTCAACCATCCAGGTACAATATTGCCATATTGAGTCAATTTGCAAGGCAGCTAGATGGTAGATAGGGCACTGGCCCTGGAGTCAGGAGGACCTGAGTTCAAATCCAACCTTAGATACCTAATTATTACCTAGTTGTGTGACCTTGAAAAGTCACCTAATCCCATTGCCCTGCAAAAATAAAAAAAAAATCAATTCTCTACAGAAGTTAACTCTTAGCTTTACCTGTCACATGGTTTTAGATAAATGTACAAGGAATGATAAAATGTAAATCAAGGAAACAACTATTAACTTGAATATGACGTCAAGTCAATTAATAGTTCAACAATCTAAAAAGTGCTGATACTTGCCTTAATATCAGATATAAACTTCCTCAGAGATACATTTACTTTCAAAGACTTATTTCAGTTTCATGAAGTTAATATGAGGTATATGTTTGCCAGGGCAAATTTATATTTTGTGAATACTCCTGAAGCAAATGCTACACATAAATCTTTCTGTCTAATATCCACCATGCCAACTTGATGTCTTGGGCATCCTGCTATGCAGGGAACCCAGCCTGAGAAATATTATCCCCACTAATCCAGCTTCTGCATATACTAGGGCAATTGTTGATGACAAGAACATAAATTTCTTCCATTTTTTGTTTAAATTGAGGCTGCACACTGTCCTAGTCAGAACTGGGGTAAGGGAAAGCGGGCAAAGAGAAGGAAGCAAAAAAGGGGGGAACATCCAAAGTAGCTTACAAGTACTGCTCGCAATCTCTAAGTGAGACTCTAACTGTGACATTTTACAGTTTCTACGATTCTTTCAAATGCTAATTAATTCATGGTCTTCACAATCAATCATCTATTACACCAGTTCTCATTGGAAAGTAAAAGAAAAAACAAATGAGAGCTAGATGTTCTTGCACAGGGAAAAGGGAAGAAATCTAAGGTACTTTGAATGATTGCTATACAAAAAATTTAAATGAAATTTTTATTAAAAATAAAAGAGGGATGGGTCTGGAAGATGATGATATTGTCATTATGCTTATAAATCATCATGTTGGAAAGCCCTCAGAAATTGAGTATATGATTCCATAAATTTGTCAATTTACTATCTTCATCTTTGGGAGAATAAGGAGGTTCAAAAGGCTTGGTTTTCCGACTTCATATTAATTGTGTGATACTGGGAAAAGTCATCCCAATCAATCATTCCATCAAATAATAACCATTTATGAAGCAGCTATGTGCTTAGTAATTGGATCAACATGGAACTTGTCCATGTCCTCTCCCTATTCATTCTTCTTTTTGCACCATGGTATCTTTCATAGAAGCCTTCAAGAACCACTATCCTTAGAATGCTATCTCTTTAGAGCATTAAACTAAGCACAATTAAGCTATTCTACATCTGAATGGCAGTTTCCTCAACTACAAATTATGAATAATAATACTTACTATCCCAATTTGTTGTTCTTATAAAGGAAAAACTTTGTGAAGTACAAATCTAAAGGGAGAGAAAAAAACTGGTAGAAAAGGGTGACCTTGGTTGGAGTTAAAAAGTCTGGGTTTAAGGACTGCCTTTGGTACATTATGCATAACTGGAGTCCCTTATTCTCTTGAACTTCCTGGTCATTTTCTAAGACTATTAAGGTACAGAGAAGTTAATCATCTGCCTTAATGGAAAATTTTCATAATGAGAGTTTACCTCCTCTGATGGAATCATAGGTCTAAGAACCTACCCTTCTTATACACACAAAATATCAGAGAGATATGAACTATTAGCATCATCATTAATATTAAGACTTACGGATCAAGTTTATATGTATACATCCCATCAGGTGTCCGTTCTTGGTGGTAGGTGAGATTATAAGCTAGCATAATATTAATGAGGTTGGTCAACTGCTGTTTCTCTTTGTTGCTGTACAGCTGGGTACTCACCTGGAAAGAAACATTCAAGAGGGAGAGGGGCTCAGTCACTGGGGAAAGTCTCCAGGGGTCCAGGGAGATTGCCATCTAAGAGGCTTGAATGTTGACCAAAAAAACCCAACTACCATATAATACAAATACTCCCCACGTTGTAAACAAAAACACAGATACCTGGCTTGACCAGCACACTAAGGTCAAGTCTTTTGCTTTTTTATAGAGTGAGAAGTATCAGCTACTACTGTAGTCCCTTGACATGTTCCACACTTCCTCAAAGAAATCCCATTCTAGGGCAGTGGTTCATGAAAGCTTCCATGAAAAGCAGGATGGTGAAGAAGAATGGATGGGAAGAAGACATCAACTCAAGATCCCCCAATTCTTAGCTCTGAAGCTCTTGGGCAAGTACTATCCCACTCTCTGGGCCCCAACATTGCTGCTTCACAGGACTGGTGTGAGGAATGTACTACAGAAATGTAGTATATTATTTATAATATAACTGATTTTATATATAACTATCCTTTCTACAAAACTTCAAAGGGTATCACAGAATCAAAGAAAATAGATAACCAATGAATAATGAATAGATCTAGATAGGTAAAGAAATGGAGACCTGGAGAGATGAAGTGATTTGTTTATGGTCACATAGAAAGTGTCAGCTGCCCACCCAGTCTTGAATTTAATACTTCTATAGCAGCAGAAGAAATATGAAAAAAGCTAGGGATCATGGAAGCTCAGTACTGGAAGAGAACTCAGGTGATTGAGGCTTCACTTAAAAATGTCTAATGATGGAGAACTAACTACAAAAGGCAGTCCATTCCATTCTGAGATAGTTCTTATTGCTAGGGAGGTTCTCCATATGTTGAATTGAATAGTATCTTTCTGCAATTCTACTCATTAATCTGAAATTTTGCCTTCCAGGGACAAGAAAAACAAAACTAATTCATCCTCCACATGAAAATATTAGATATTTGGAGTCATTGTGCCCATTCTCCAAAGTCTTCCCTTCTCCAGGGGAAAAATTCCCTGTTGCTTCAACTGAACTGTATTAATATGATTTCCAGATAAATCATTAATGAAGTGGTCTTCCTGTGGATGAGCTCCAATTCCTTAATAGCTTTCCAAAGATGTGTTACCCAGAAACAAATTGCTACTCAACTTTCTTGTTTTAGACATAGTTCAAAAAGATCTATGATCGGGGTGGCTAGGTGGTACAGTGGATATAGCATTGGCCCTGGAGTCAGGAGTACTTGGGTTCAAATCCGGTCTAAGACACTTAATAATTACCTAACTGTGTGGCCTTGGGCAAGCCACTTAACACCATTTGCCTTGCAAAAAAAAACAAAACCCTAAAAAAAAATCTATGATCCAAAAATTCCTCTACTGGAGCAGATGGCAACACAACCATGCTTTTTCCTCATTTATGATCCTTCCCCATGATCTTCCATCCATTTTCCACAGAGGCCCTGGACTCAATGTACTAAAAGCCTTTCTCTAGTCTTCTGCTTTAGGAGATATCAGAGGAGGCCTTTGGTTATGTGTTATCTGTCCCTTGCTCTTGATAAGTGACCAGCCCCTTCCTTTTCTGATGATATACTTCTTCAATGTCTTTAATATATCACCACTTGAGTGTAGGTCATATTAGAAATATGGTATCTTTTGCTTAAGCTTCCTATGCATTCCCTTCGAATATTCTTTTTAGTTTTTGCAAGGCATTGGGGCTAAGTGACTTGAAAGGCCACACAGCTAGGTAATTATTAAGTGTCCGAAGCCGGATTTGCACTCAGGTACTCCTGACTCCAGGGTTGGTGCTCTACTGCTTCACCTAGCCACCCCTCTCTTTGAATATTCTTTGGGCTATCTGCAACTCTAATTCCATGATGAATGTATAAATAAAAGATTCATAACCATATGCTATCATTGGGAGAATAATGGTATTGAAAAGAAGGTATTTGAAGAGAACAACTTAGTACTATTTAAAATATTGCAAAGTTTTCTTAAAAGCAATCCAGTCTATTTTCTTATTTAGTCATTTAATTTTATTTAATCATGATTAAATCTTATTTAATAATGGACTCAACTTATTGCATTTGTAAGGCTTGCCTGAAATATATATTCAGATGTAATAACTGAACAGACCAGTTATTTACCTGCACGCTATATATAGTCTGGCCAACAGACATTTCTCTTTTAGTTTTCTGTATGTGGATTATTAGGCAATCTCTTTTGAATAATTATGAATCTCCTTGACCTATAACATCCAGGGAGCTTGATGCGATCAGGACAGCACCTTCCTTTGCTATCTGAAGGGAATCTCTTCCATCTGCAACCTGCACAAAATGTCCTTTATGATGGTGGTGAACACCTCTGTGGATCTCTATTCTAGCTCTACCTTTCTTGATGTTATCAATTAAATAATAAAGTGATTTCTCTTGCTGCATTTATCAAAGAATCTTTTACAACCTTAATATATGCAGGTTGTGGAATAGTCTTTTAGGCTGTGAGTCTTTTTGTTCACTGATCCAAATCATCACCCCCCCCCCGTGATAATCAACAAACATAATGGAATCTTGTGTTCTCTGCACTTTTCAGTCAGCTATGCAACTATAAAGATGTGATCTGATGGAGAGAAAAGCCTACACAAAAAAGGCAGTTTCATTTTTATCTTTGCATCTCCAGCACCAAGCAGTGACTGGCATAATGATTCCCAAATGATTAGCAATTAATTGGAGAACTATTTGTAAAAACTTGCCTGTTTCCATTGAGATTATCTTTGCTAATTATATATTGACTGAAAATAATAAAATAAGCACATGGGTGGTAAATAGTTATAGATGTTTTCTTAGTTGTCTTTTGGGGAATTAACATCAGGATTTTCCCCTCCACCTTTTATTATCTTCCCCTTTTTCTGAGTTATCCTATAAAGCAATCTCTCAATTCCTTCAAGATTTGTGGCCTTCAGGGGTGGCTAGGTGGTGCAGTGGATAGAGCACCAGCCCTGGAGTCAGGAGTACCTGAGTTCAAAGTCGGCCTCAGACACTTAGTAATTACCTAGCTGTGTGGCCTTGGGCAAGCCACTTAACCCCATTTGACTTGCAAAAACTTAAAAAAAAAATTTGGGGCCTTCAGGACAGATTTCCTCAATGTAAATTTAATTTGATTCAATCATCCTTCCCAGAAACATTTTTCTAAGGGCCATATATACACTTCTCTGGATACCATACCAGGAAATGAGGTGCTAGAGTCCAAATAGCGATGGTTCTTCTTGCTGTTGATGAAAATAGATCGCCATAGAAACAGTGACAAATTTGTTCCACTTTCTGTCTATTTGTTTTCTTGTCAGTTTCATCCATTAATGCTCTTGGGAGAATTTGGATCTCATGCCAAGCTATCTGTAGACTTTGTTTTTTTTTTGTTGTAAAAGCAGATACTGCTCAGAATATTTTGCTATCTTTCTTTTCCACAGTGTTTTATAAATAAGTTTATAAATGATGATGCCCTTTGTTGTCATTTCTCTGTACTTGCCAAGGAGATGAACTATTTGGTGGCTTATGAAGGTTTCTAGGTTCTTTTGAACTTGACATTGTTATAACAATTTTATTTTATGTCAGTTAAACTTTAGAAAGAAATGGTGGTAACTTTGCCATTTCTCACTTTTCTGGGGTAGCTAGGTAGCACAATGGATAGAGTGAGGGCCTGGGGTCAGGATGACTTCTTTCTGAGTTACAATCTGTTCTCAGACACTTACTAGCTCTGTGACCCTGTACAAGTCACTTACACCCATTTGCTTCAGTTTTCTCATCTGTAAAATGATCTGGAGAAGGAAATGGCAAACCCTTCCAGTATCTTTGCCAAGAAAACCCCAAATGGGGGTCAGTTTCAGTCAGACAAGACTGAAACAAGTGAACAACAACAATTTTCTTCACTGGTGGCTCATCTGAATAAGCCAGGTTGGCGATGTTGTAATTTTTCATGATGACTTTCTCATATCCTTAGTCTTTCTTCTAGGCTAATCTTGATTTTGACTTTGCTCTAATTAGTTAGCAGCCTAATAGCATCCAGAAGTGATTCTGACTTAGCATGACACAGTTGTTTCTTATCTATTAAGTTATAATCAATTGCATTCAAGGTATTAGAAAGAATACTGACATTGGAATCAGAGGTCCTGAGTTCAACTCTTACTTCTGATGTTTATGACCTGCATGACCTTGAGCAGGCCAATTTTTTTCCCTGGGCCCTCTCTGTAAAATGAAGGGTGTGGACTAGATCCCCTTCAGTACTAGAGCTATGATAATCTGCTCACTTTTTTTGTGTGTGTGATACTATTCAGTGTCCCACAGGTCTAGTGCCTTCCAACAATTTTCTAAAAGGATGACATTCTAGTGGTGTGGGATCCCTGAGTAATATCCAAGCTTTTTTGTCACTTTTGTTTTTTAAACCTGACTCATAGTATCCAAAGTATTTTTTTACCTTCCTTCCCAGCGCTCATTTTTGCACTCAAGTCACCAATGTATGTTTGGCTTAGTTGAGAGAATCTCGTTACATTTATTTCATTAAAGAATTTTGCTCCCTTTTCATTCTCTGCAACACCTGGAGGTTGAAATTCTTTTCAGGGTGGTCCTTTTACTTACCCTATTTATAAGCATTGCAGGACAAGAGCATGTCCCAAGAAAGGATATTTCTTGATGTCTTTGGGGTCTCCAATGAAACCAACTCTTCCAGCTCCTTTGTCTGCCTAAGAAAGCTAAAATGTCCTTTTGTCTTCTGATTTTTTAAAAATACTCCCTAAAGTACTGATATTGATATGGTTGTCTTTTTACTGATTTAGATTGTTGATTATTGACAAGTATCTCACATTCAGAGTAGCTAATAATGATAGCTAGCAATTGTATAGCATTTTAAGGCTTGCTTTCCAGTTAACTCATTTCATCCTCACAACAATCTTGTGAGTTAGGCACTATTTTTATCATCTCCATTTCACAGATGAGGAAACAGTTTGAGACATAAATGACTTGTCCAGGGTGATATAGTTAGTATCAAGTGCACCATCTAGCTGCCAGTTAATGTTTATGGGTGCTCAAAAATCCAGATTCTAACCGATTTCTGGCCCCTTGTCAGTCCCTGCTGGATGCTGGAATGGGACTATATAAGAGCAAAGGCCATTTTTAAGTTTTCTTTGTTTCAAGGGCTGCCACAGCCAAAAGATTCATCAACTAGAGAACAATCTAATGAAGTACTTCTCTATTCTTAATTGTTTTCTCTTGGTCAACAGATTCAGTCTTCACTGAGATCATATCTGAGACCTTTAATCATGGCAGAACCTACAAAGCATTACTGCACACAGTAAGTACCTAATAAGTGCTGGTAGAATTTATACAGTATTAGTGCACAGTAATATACAGTATGTGCCTAATAAATGCTTGTTGAATTGCTGACTTAACAGAACCTGGGCTCCCCTGGGGTAGGCTTTGAGAACCAATCATTACTTCTGCACCATGGTAAGGCAACAGAGGACTTTGGAACATTAGAAAACTATCCTGCCCTGAAGGAGTTTATATTCTCCTGGGGCAATATGTAAAGACCCTGGAAAATTGCATTATTTCTCTAAAAAAGATTCCCTGCCCTAATATTTCTCTTCTTTTCCTTTCTAAGATTCTATGACTACTAGGGACAGATGGGGAGGGGGTAAGTATGTAGAGCCCTAAGTTCTCCAGGCTCAAGCTTCTGAGAGGCATTTATGGTCTTTAGGAGCCACAATCTGTTACCATGGGGTGTTCAGGATTCTCCTCTTTATTGTTTCCCTCTTGCTCTATTTTATTAAACTCCTGGGGATTCAGAATTTATGCCCCTTACCCTATGAGATTATTTGGGATGACTCTACCTCTACTTCCCCCAAGCTTTGACTGAGACACTTCACAAACCCTAAACCCAGAAGGTGACTCACAGGACGAAGTTTGGGGGAGATGATGTCCAGGAGTAGACAGAGAGCTTCAAGGATGAGAGACTGCGGGGATGAACGGCTTCGGGCACCTGGAGTGACCCCTGACACCAGAGACATAATCAGGTTCTGGGTATGGTTCATCTTATTCAGTGCCTGGAGATTGGTTTAATAAAAAAAAAAATTTTCAACTAGTGATGTGTTAGGTAGTTTCTTCCCACCTCCCCTCCAAAAAACAGGATATTCTGGGCTCAAGAACTAGGGGAAAGGGTTAATAATAGAGTGAGAAAACACTAGGGCCTATGTTTTCAGCATAAATACAGTAAGAAGAGATTCTGAAGCTAGTTCTTAAAATTGATTGGGGAAGGTGGAAGAAGGGGAAGGGGAATATGGGAATGCAATGATCAGGATCCATTTCAGTAAAGGACCACTGGAGAGATCCTAAAAGGTTTCAGAAATCAGAGCTCCCAAGAGGGTCAATGGCAAACTACACAGGCAAAGGATATAGACACCTTCTCTATTTCCAAGTCCCCCAATCTCTTCTTGATTCATCCTCAGCCCACGAATTTGCTATTAAGCTAAGAGGTAGGTAAGACATGGCTAACTTTATTTATTTTTTAATGTGGATAGAAGGAATAGGGTATTAGACTGGGGGGAAGAGAAAGGTTCTATCCAGCTGTACCTTCTTAACTAGATGGTATAACAGAATGAAATCAGAAAAATTTAGAGCAAAACAGCTTGGACTTTGAGTCAAATAGATGCTAACTACAATACTAGGAAAAAAGAGAAAACCTTGCCTCACATGAATTTGAGTTATGAATGTCCCTTTATCTCCCTACCATCCTGAGGGGCTGGCACTTACTTCATGCTGGCTGTTGGGGTAGGAGATCCTAGGGATGCTGTTGGCTGCAAAGAGAAGATGAAAGGCTACAGGGAGGAAAGGTAAATATCTCATGAGCTGGAAGTTCTGACCATGTCGTACAGTCTGGTCCAGGATGTCTTCAAATATCAACCAATCCATGGCAGTACACACAGAGTTTAAGGTGGGATCTTTGAGCTTCATGTTCAGGAAGTTGTCATAGAGGCCCTGGATGAGATCAAAGGAAAAAACTCTGAACTAATGGGGAAGGTGTTGGGGAGAGAGATAAGGGGCAGGGTATATTATGCCAAATTCTTCTCTTCATCCCTTACCATTCTAACCCTCACAGAACATTTCCCCCAGGTCTACTGTCCCCCCCATCCTTCAAAGTTTGCAGATGACAATCCTCAAACATAGTTTGTACCATATCACTTCCTTAATGGAAGCCATTCATTGTTTCTTCCTACCCAGAGTGGGGGCTTCCAAAATGAGGGTCACAACACAAATGATCAACCAATCAATGAGATTATCTCCAATACAACTACACCTACCCTCACACCTCAACATTCCTCAACTAAACTTTCTTTTCTTGCTATACAAATTCCCAATCTCACTATTTCTGGACTGAGCTGACTCATTAGAGCCATAATTAACCTAACTACTATTTGGGAGCCCACAGTAGCAGCTGCCTAGGTACAACTGGAAAAACTACCCTTGCTCTATCCTGCAGATTGCTTTCTTTCCATTCTTAGATAGTCTAGTGGCTATGACAGGTGCCCTGACCCTCTTGGGCAATGACCAGTGTCAGCTTGGCTCCAGTTTTTTCATTTGGGGAGTTTCACAAGAAAAATGGGCATCAATAAATTGCAATCCACCCCCTGCAACTTCTTTACATTCTCTTTCCATTCAAACCCACCCCTCTTCTGAACAATGGATCATCATCCTTCCAACAACTCAAGTTTTCAACTTCAGCATCATCTTAAACTCATTTTCTCTCATCCTAAGTATCCAAATCCAATCACTCCAAGTAGCCAAATCTTGTCACTTCTCCCTCAAAAACATCACTTGTATCTGTCTCTTCTGCTCTAACTTAGGACTTTTTCATCCCTCTCTTACACTATCACAAAAGTGATAATTTTTAATGCTAATCAAACCCTGGCTCAAGTCTCTTCCAGCTCCAATCCAATTTCCACATAGCTGCCAAAGTGACTTTCTTAAATCACAAGTCTTAACATATCACTCTCTTACTCAAGAAACTCTATTAGCTCTCTACTGAGAATTAGATATTATTTCATCTTTATCTCATCCTTATAAAAATGTCTTTTTGTGTGGTTTTCTCACATATACAATTATTTATATAAAATACATTCATATTAGGGACTAAAAATTTTGTTTAAAAGAAAAATGCTAGGAAAAAAAATTTTGGATAGGATTTTTGTGACCAAGAAAGATTGAAAACCACTGACCTGGAGGATAAAAGCCAAATTCTGTGGTTGAGCATTCTAGGCCTCCTACCCCATCCTATGCTTTCAGCTTTATTTACAAAAGCACACTTTGCCCAACAATAGCTAGTTGTCTCATAAATGTTCACATGGAAGAACTAGGCAAGTAAATATGGCAAAGCTTACTGCAGGCCATCCCTGCAACTAAAAACAGCCCAGAGTTTAGGTTCTATCACTGGAAGAGTGAAGAAAGTCACTATAAAAGAAGAATATATCAAAAGCCCTCACACCCAGCTAAGCTACAAAATAAGTTTATAGGGAAGACAGAAGCAGAAGGTGGCTATGTATCTCAGTGAGTAGAGCACTGGACTTGGAGTCAGGAAGACCTGAGTTCAAATCCAACCCCAGACATTTACTCATTGTGTGACTCTGAGCACTTAAGTCACTTAACTCATTTGCTTTAGGAAGCAGATAACTCAGTAGATAGAATGCTGAGTTTAGAGTTAGGAAGACCTGAGTTCAAATCCAGTCTCAGAGACTTACTAGCTGTGTAACCCTGGGTAAGCCAGGATTACTGTTTGCCTCAGTTTTCTCATCTGTAAAATGAAGAAAAATAAAAATGGCAAACTATTCCAGTATTTTTGCCAAGAAAACCCCGAATGGGGTCATGAAGAATCAGATGTGACTGAAACAAATGAACAACAACAAAACAGTTAAGGTTGTTGTGAGGATCAAATAACATAATTGTAAAGCACTTAACTTACTTGGTATACAGTAAAGCGCTATATAAATGTTAGTTATTATTACTGAAATTGCATTTTATATTTTATAGAAAATTTATATATGTATATATTTATATTTTATAGAAACATTTGTATTTTCCCCCCCAACATCCTGTGAGCATTATGTTCCCCAGTTTGTAGATGATGAAACTGGGGTTCAGAGAGAGAGGAAATGACTAGTCTGAAGTCTTAAACCTAGTAAGGGTTGAAATTAGGGTCTGTATTAAACTTTTCCAAAGTCAAGGTCATTCTTGTTTCTACTATACAGTGCAGATTCTCTTAAGTAAACCTCAAAAAACTCATGACTCCCACAATCACTTTTCACTCACTAAAGTAGCTCAAAATCTAGAGTAATTCTGTCCAAGCTGATAGTGGTGGCAAGGGGTGAACTCTCCCTAAGGCTGCTGCAGGCTAATATGCTCAACACCTGCTCATATTTCCAGGAAGAATTTAACAAAAATTTAAAAAGCAAAATAACCAAACTTATTTCATGTGTGCTTTTACATTATTCCCCAAATCCTGGCCTTAGCTCACCTGCATTATCAAGTCCCAAAATTAATCTTTCAAAACAAACCCAGGGCTCAATCAGAGGTTTCCTGGAAGCCTGGAGGGGCAGTTTCCTGTATAGACCCACACATGCTGGCCTGTTAATCTAAAGCCGATTTAGGAGAGAGAATCCCTGGTTCAACAAGAACATGGGTTACTGATGAAACTGAGAGTCAACAGAGGTACAGAATCTCTTAACCCTTCACATAGAAGAGGAATGCAAAGAGCTTTGACCTTAGAGGTCAAGAGACCCTAGTTTAATCTGGCCTCAGACACTTAATAATTACCTAGCTGTGTGTCCTTGGGCAAGCCACTTAACCCCATTGCCTTGAAAAATCTTAAAAAAAAAAAAAGACCCGAGTTTAGACCCCAGCAATGCCACTGACTGCCAATGTTCATCTCTGCAGGCCTCAGTTTCTCTGTAGAATAAGTTATAACACTTGCCCAACTGTGCTCACTGCATTTGTTTCTGGAAACACATCTAGAAGACTGGCTTGCCCTGGGGAATCTCTGGCATCTCAGAAGCAAATCCACTGGGGAAATGTGGAAGTGGGCTTTACCTGGGTCACCTTCTCATGATCCCCTGTGGAGGTGGTGATATGCAGGATGTGGTGGAACCTCTGAGCTGATGTATGAAGAGGAGCCCTGTCCATAGGACCATTGTCACCGTCAAGGAGTGTTTGATTTGGCAGAAAGACATTCTGGCCGATGCGTTGCCTGAGGATGCCAAAGAGAGATATGGAACAAAGGTTCTCATCAGGCCCTTGGAGGTAGCAACCCCACATCTACCTGCTTCCAGATGAGGTCTTCACAAAATTCTCCAGGCAAAATTAACTTCAATTCTATTTAAATTCTTTCCATCTTTATTGTGATGCTATCATAGAAAAAGGCCTGGATTGAAAGTTCAGAGTCCTGGGTCTGGTGATGCCAGAAGTCTGGCATTAAACCATCTATGTTAACCATAAAACAAGTCCCTAATTTGTGGGGCTCTATAAAACGAGGGAATGGAACCCAATAGTCTTGGAGTTTCTGCTAGGTTTGATAATTTACATTCCATAATCTAAGGTGCCTTTCTCTTCTGACATTCTACAATTCTCTTGTGGATGTGAGTCAAGTAGCATCCAAGATACTGACAATAGCAGAAAGAAGGAACACCAAGGCAAAAGATAATAATTATAAAAGCACAGCTGTGGTATAATATACACACACACATACAACTGTGGAGCAGTGGAAAGAGCCTAAGATATGGATTCAGGGAACTGTGGTTTCAATCTTGGCTGTGCTGCTTGGGAACCTGTGCAGCCTTGGGGAAGCCATCTCTTCCAAATAGGCATCAGTTTCTCTACTTATAACTACGTATTACAAGATCAGGGTTTTAAAAAATCTGTTTTGGGTCAAAGAACCTGTGGACAGTCTGGTGAAGCTTCCAGAACCCTTCTCAGAATGTTTTTAAATGCATAAATAAAAAACATAGGACTACAGAGAACATTAATTAGACTGAAATACAATTGTTTATGGACCCCCAGGTTAAAAACTTCTGGATTATATGATCTGAGATCTTTCAGTTATGACTTCCTATATTCTTTTTTTTTTTTAGGTTTTTGCTAGGCAATGGGGTTAAGTGGCTTGTTCAAGGACACACAGGTAGGTAATTATTAAGTGTCTGAGGCTGGATTTGAACTCAGGTACTCCTGACTCCAGGGCCGATTCTCTATCCACTGTGCCACCTAGCCGCCCAACTTCCTATATTCTAGGACTCCATCTCTGACATGCTATAATTCTATGTATAAGTGAGATGAGAAACATTAACAAAAATACCAAAAAGAGCAAGAGGTGACACCGACAAGGGGAGGAGATAGAATTATGGAATTAAATGTGGTCAGAAAAATTGTGATGGGAAACTCATGCCAAGTCAGTCCACGATTGTTTATTTCAAGGGGGAAACAACTCTCACCTGTATATGCCTCAGTCATTCCTGAAGGCATCATTGAATTAAAATCATGAGAATTTTAGATAATAGCTCCTCCATCTACCAAATGCCTTGCAAACTTTAAAGCTCTATATAAATGTTAACTATTATCACTGTTTCATTGGTGGATGTGACCTAAAAACGACAATCTGGTCCAGCTCCTTGTCTAGAGGTTAAAATGACTTGTTCAAAGTCAAAGTTAAAGGAAGGTGAGAGGACAAGAACAAGATTACTGGCATTCTATATGACAACTATTTTAATTCCTTCCTTCCATAAACAGGATACTAAACAAAATATGACTTTAAAAAGAAGGAAAAAGAGAAAGGAAAGGAAAGATGGAAGAAAGTAAAAAGGGAGGGAGGGAGAGAGGAAATGAAGAAAAGGAAGGGGAATAAAGGAAAGGAAAGGAGGGAAGGAAAAAAGTAAAGGAATAGAAAGAAGGAAAAGGTAAAGAAAGGAGGGAGAAATGGACAAAAGAAGAGGAAAAAGAGGATGGAAAGTACAAAAGGAAGGAGTAAAGAAGATACAAGAAGGAAAAGGAGGAAAAGACAAAAGAAAAGAAAAGGAGGCTGGTAATATATTTTAGAAAGATTTTCATTTATAACAGTGAAATTCAAAAAACAGTTGTGAAACCTAAAGGGATAATAATTTAGTTAATTTAAAAATTCACTCATATGAAACTCAGGTGCAACTGCCTAACCATGTGGAAGGATGAATGAGGCACTGCTATCTTAGCATTAGATTAAAGTTGTGCATAGCCAGGATGGTGATAGGCATGGGGATGGGTGACTTGGTACTTGCCGTAAAAGGCGACATCTGGTGGTAGCATGATTAATAGTCTCTGAATATACCAGGCAGGTGAGGTCAGGAGCACAGGAGATGAAATCACTCCTTATCACCCCAGTTGTACGCAATACTCCCTCCCCATCTCCATTTGTACCCTTGCTCAGAAATAAAAGCCACTTTCTGGTCTCCAGGAATGCCAGGTATTTCCCTACAGCAGTAATTCTTTTCCTTTTTGAGCAGCATGGATCACTTTTAGCTTAGTCTAGAGAAATCTTAAAAGAGTAGTTTTAAATGCACAAAATAAAACATAAAATTACAAAGGAAATCAATTATAATGAAATATTAAAAAAAAAACAACAACCATGTTTATGGACCCCTGGGTAAAAACCCACACCCTGGCAGTTTTTTGTTTTTATAACAAAGAATATCAGTGAGGGATCAAGGAAAGAATGAGAAACTGGGCTTGGTCTTAACTAGATCACCTTCTCCAAAGCACTTAACCTCTCTGGGGTTGGATTTCCCCATCTGTTAAATGAAGGGGGTAGGGGCAGCTAGGTGGTGCAGTGGATAAAGCACCAGTCATTGGAGTCAGGAGTACCTGGGTTCAAATCCTGTCTCAGACACTTAATAATTACCTAGCTGTGTGGCCTCGGGCAAGCCACTTAATCCCATTTGCCTTGCAAAAACCTAAAAAAACAAAACAAAAATAAATGAAGGGGGTGGACTCACTGACCTATAAATTCCTTTTTTGGCTCTATCAGTCCATGATTTAAATCCAAGTTTTGTGCTTGATTCTAAGCTGCTGGTGTATCCTACTGGATTTGACTGCAGGCTGTATTATAGCACCTGGCCAGGTAAGGAGACCAAAGGAACTTTCCCCTGGCAATTCCCACTGCTGGGTTCCTGGAAGCCCTCCAGGTCTTTGTGTTCCCATCCCTACATACTCCAACTCCATACTCCAGAGACTTGGTGTTACCTCTGAATCTTGGGCAACTGAAATATTTCTTGCCAAATGGAAAACAGTCCCTTCTTCTGGTCCTTCAAGCCAATGCTCATGGTCTGTACCATCCTTGAACTCAGCTCCTTCTGGCCCCGGCCATACAGGAACTAGGTATCCAACAACCAGAAGAAAATACACAGAGTATGAGGAATGATTCACTTGGGGATGCAAACTTGAAATTTGTCACTTTAGAGCATCAAGTTAAGTAACTTGGTTTCCCAAACTCTTGGGAAGTTCACCGAATATCAAGGTGGAAGAAACCTTAGGCTCTACCTCATTTTACAAAGAAAAAAATAATTAAGTAAATGAGCCAGGGTTTGAAACCAGATCTTCTGACCCCAAACTTAAGGTTCTTTTCCTCTAATATATAAACCTGAACAAGGTTTAGAGAGAGAGTAAGAGATGGGAGTAAAACATTGGTTCTGGTAGAGAATACAGTGTGACATTAAACAAGTTGTGGTTTATGGTTGTGATGGAATATTGTATGATGAGAAATGAAGGGATGATTTCAAAAAAACCTTAGAAGACCTATATGAATTGATGTAGAGTGAAAAGACCAGAATCAGGAGATCATTATACACAGCAATAATAATCAACTGTGAAAGACTTAGATATTCTGATCCAATATGCAAAATGATTCCAAAGAACTCACGGATGAAAAATATCGTTCACTTTCAGAGAGAGAACTGATGAATTCAGAGTGTAAACTGATTATTGTTATTCCCTTTGTTTTTCTTGCTTTTATTTGCAACATGGTTAATACAGAAATGTTTTGAATGACTTCACATATATTAATTGATATCATACTGCTTGTCTTCTCAACAAGGAAGAGATAGAGAATTTAGAAATCAAAATATTTTTAAAATGAATGTTAAAAATAAATTAAAAATGAAAAAACATTAGGTGACATTTAATGTTCTTAACACCATCCTGTAAGTTGATTATATATGTATAAACAGATATATTAAAAAAGATTTATATATGTACATACACACACAGAATCCCTAAAGTCTTAGTTGCCTTATTAAGCTTTAATTCCTTAAAATCGTACTATAACTTATAGAAGAACATCCTGTGAGTATATTGTATATGCTTTTTCCTTTTTATATCATTTTGGCTATACACTTCCTCTCCTCTTCCCCTACACCCTTTTAATGAAGAAAAACAATTAAGAAAAATCAACCAATGCAGTGACTTTATCTGCCATGATATATACCATTAAGGTCCTGTAATCCTCTATTTTTTCTATCAAGAAAAGAGAGGCATGTTTCACTTTCTGCTCTGGAACTGGCAGTTAAAATCATTCAGGATTCAACTTGCTTTTGGTGTACTATTTGTTCCATCTTTAATATTATATGATGAGAAGGGGTGGCTAGGTGGCATAGTGGATAAAGCACCAGCTCTGGAGTCAAGAGTACCTGGATTCAAATCCGGTCTCAGACACTTAATAATTACTTAGCTGTGTGGCCTTGGGCAAAAAAAAAAAAAAAAAAAAAGAATTATATGATGAGATGACCTGGAAATCCCGGTATTTTGAAACCAGAAATGACTTTAAAGAGGAGAACCAGGGCGGCTAGGTGGCACAGCGGATAGAGCACTGGCCTTGGAGTCAGGAGTACTTTAGTTCAAATCCGACCTCAGACACTTAATAATTACCTAGCTGTGTGGCCTTAGGCAAGCCACTTAACCCCATTGCCTTGAAAAATCTAAAAAAAGAGAGAGAGAGAGAGAGAGAGAGAGAGAGAGAGAGAGAGAGAACCAGGCCCCTTATTTTTATAGATGACAAAAAGATCCAATGATGTGTTAACATCAGGGCTAATACAAGAACTCAGACCTCGTACCTTAAGTTGAGAACCCTCTTCATTCTCCCATGGATCTCTTCTAAATTTCAAGAAGGGATTGGAGAAAACCTCTGCTTAGACTTATGATGGATTTATTAAAGGATAGAGGGAATGGTTGAGTCATTTCCTCTAACTGTAGGGTGGATCTTCTTTGGGTTCCCCCATCAGAAACAGAATTTGTGAGGCTGATTACAGGGGAAGGAAGAAGGCTGCCATATTCTAGTAGATAGCGGCTCCATGTTTTAAAGATGCCAACTAGAAAGCTGGCCAATGACCCAAGTTATCCAGTGTTGCCTTTACTGATAAAGGAAGGGGGCTAGTTCAGTGAAACTTCCTACTATCAAACCCCAATCCTGGAAGTCATTGCCAAAGTTCATTAGTTGGAGTTTGTACCTGCAGGGTATTTATGCAGGAACGGATATCATTCTCTGTCTTCTCACACAGCATCATGAGGGTACCAGTATCTGCTTTCATTCCCTGTCGCAAGGAGATCTAAGACAAGATGATATTAGGTGTTAAACCTCCCCACTGGATTTATGCTCTCCCAAGATCAAGTCTGGGCCAGTTAGATGGCACTTAACCCTGTTTACCTTAGTTTCCTCATTTGTAAAATGAGCTTCTCATTTTAGCAAATCATCCTCATTTCTTTGCCAAGAAAACCTTAAATAGGTCATGAAAAGTCAGACACAATTGAAAAACAATTGTACAACGAAAGATCAAGGTTATGTCCACAAATCAGAAATGGGAGAGAATTAAGGAAAGGCTAACCTCCTCCTTTTTTTTAGGAAGTAGGCCTAAAACCATCGCCCTTCCTTTTTCTCACTTGCCTATAGCACCTTGGCTGATTCATCAATCCCCCCTTGGTCTCATTTCTCCCCTCAAAACAATCCACATATTATTCATTGCTTTATTCATTGCTCTTCAAGTCCTCCACCCACAGTAGCTAATGTATCCTAAAGGCATAGAAAGCTAATTGCTGGGTAGCAATATCTTCACTGACAAAATCAAGATATGATTAAAACATGATAGAGCATTTATTAAGTTATTTTTTGTGCCAGTCAAGAATATAAAAGTAAATCCTCCCCCCAAAATTAGTCTCTATCTTCAAAAAGTTTACATTCTACTTGGGGAAGACAACATAGACAGGGAGTTGGTAAGTGGAAGATAGGGAGAGAAAGAAGTGTACCCATTCCCTCAGGACAAGATGGCAGACATCAATGACAATGTCTTAGATCTGAAGCATACTTAATCCAAATCTGTGCAGGCTTGGAAAATGCTCAAGGTTGGGCCCATAGCAGGTGGGTCTCCAGACTGATGATTTCCTTCATTTTAATGCAGAAAATCTACTGAGAAGGAAGTCACGATAAATGTGTATTGGAGGCAGCTCTGACAATAACCCCAGAAAGCCAGGAGGTGCTCTAAGATCCAGTCTGAAGGTAAGGATAAGTTTTGTGTCTAATTTTCAAGATTAGCAGCAGCATCACCTCAGGCCCAGCCCCTCAGCTCTTTTTCTAAATCAAGATACTGACCTCATTCAACCTCTGGACCAGTCGGGAAGGTAGAGTCTGTGGGAACTGTAGGAGGAATGCCTGCTGCTTCAGTTGTCTCAAAGAAGGTGTGTATCTATCCAGGATCAAATGAAATGTTTAATACATACATGCTTGTTTCCTTCCCTTCCCCTCAGGAAAGAAGGGCCAAAAACCACAAGAAAAGCTATCAGCATGGGGGGCTAGGTGGCGTAGTGGACAAAGCACTGGCCCTGGAGTCAGGAGTAACTGGGTTCAAATCCGGTTTCAGACACTTAATAATTACCTAGCTGTGTGGCCTTGGGCAAAAGCCACTTAACTCCATTTGCCTTACAAACAAACAAACAAACAAAAAAAAAAACAAAAAGCTATCAGCATGGAGGAAGAGAATAAAGAATTGTCTGCCTTAGGGCTTAGATAACTCAAGGAATGGGATGTGAACTAAAGAGCCCAGATTTGGTCTTTGAAATAAAGGTGCTCTCTCCAAATGAGAAGTGAGATTGGTTTAATAAGAACATTAGAAAAAAAAAAACAAGCCCCAATAATCTGATGATGTATCCAGACATTAAAGGGGGTGGGAAGGTAGAAAAGAAAAAGCTGATTAGTATCAATAGATGGAAATGACTTTAGAGGTCATTTAGTTCAACCCTTTCATTTTACAGAGGAGGAAACTGAGGCCTACAAAAATTAAATGACTTGGCCAAGGTCACACAGTGGTGGAACTGAGATTTTGAACCAGGTCCACTGACTCCATATTCTTTTTAAAATTTTTTTTCATTTAATTTAAGGCAATGAGGTTAAGTGACTTGCCCAAGGTCTAACAGCCAAACATTAATTGTCTGAGGCTGGATTTGAATTCAGATCCTCCAGATTCCAGGGCTGGTGCACCACCTAGCTGCCCCTCCATATTCTTTCCATTGTACATGCTTGAAAGAAGAGGGCACTCAATCCTTAACAATGCCGACTTCGACCAACAAAAATCTACGATAAAGGCAATTTAAAGATGAGGAGATCAAAGTAATCCACAGCCATATGAAAAAATGCTCTAAATCATTAATTATTAGAGAAATGCAAATTAAAGCTTCTCTGAGGTACCACCTCACACCTCTCAGATTGGCCAGTATGACCAGGAAGGATAATGATCATTGTTGGAAGGGATGTGGGAAATCTGGGACACTATTACACTGTTGGTGGAGCTGTGAACTCATCCAACCCTTCTGGAGAGCTATTTGGAACTATGCCCAAAGGGCAACAAAAATGTGCATACCCTTTGACCCAGCCATACCACTACTGGGTCTATACCCTAAAGAGATGAGGAAAAAGGGTAAAAACATTACTTGTACAAAAATATTTATAGCAGCCCTGTTTTGTGGTGGCAAAGAATTGGAAATCCAGTAAATGTCCTTCAATTGGGGAATGGCTTAGCAAACTGTGGTATATGTATGTCATGGAACACTATTGTTCTATTAGAAACCAGGAGGGATGGGATTTCAGGGAAACCTGGAGGGATTTGCATGAACTGATGCTGAGTGAGATGAGCAGAACCAGAAAAACACTGTATACCCTAACAGCAACATGGGAGTGATGTTCAACCTTGAAGGACTTACACATTCCATCAGTGCAACAATTGGGAACAATTTTGGGCTGTCTGCAAAGGAGATTACCATCTTTATCCAGATAAGGAGCTGTGGAGTTTGAACAAAGTGCAAGGACTATTCCCTTTAATTTAGAAAAAAAAACCAGATAGCTTACTGTCTGACCTTGTTACCTCTTAGACTTCTCTTTAAGGATATGATTTCTCTCTCATCACATCCAATTTGGATCAAGGTACAACATGGAAACAAAGTAAAGACTGACAGAGTGCTTTCTGTGGGGGGAGTGGGGAGGGAGGCAAGATTGGGGGAAAATTGTAAAACTCAAATAATATCTTTAATAAAAATAAATTTAAATTAAAACAAAAAAATCTATGATAATTGAGATCTTGAATAGGGGACATATCAAGTAAAAAGTTCCAGGTGGACTTATTTTGCATTTATCATGCATTAGGTATGATTTCAATGATTTGAAAAATGCCTGCTAATGTGAAGCTTATCTCATTAATACTGATCCTCTCTCAAATGGCATTATAACTTTTAAAAATTTTGAAAGCCTTGGACTTGGAAGAACTAAATCTGAAGGTGACTCAAAAAATTAATGGAAACCCATGGGCAGATTGAAGAAAAGTATAGCATTCTTTCTAACAATATCTTGAACATCAGAGGTAGAGTGAATGATAATGAATATGAAGGATATTTTTGATTAGGAAAAGACGTAGGCCAGTTGAGTCAGGAAAGTGAGGGATCAACCAGTTGACAGCCAAAGCATTAGACTGGCTTACATGATGTATTTTTAAATTTTTTTTTATTAATTTAAGGCAATGGGGTTAAGTGACTTGTCCAAGGTCACACAAACTACGTAATTATTAGGTGTCTGAGGCCAGATATGAACTCAGGTCCTCCTGACTCCAGGACCAGTGCTCTATCCACTGTGTCACCTAGCTGCCCCTCATAATGATGCACTGAAAGAATCTGAAGAAGGCCTTCAGTATCTCACATTTATCTTTGATGAAGGACTTATGCAAAGACTGAGGCAACAACCCCTCAGGATAAGAAGGGGCAAATGGATTGAAAGTCTATATCTACAGAGGGAAGGCCTACACTGATGACATCACATCGTTTCATTGGTATTTTTAGATAATATTAGCCTGGGAATTGTCCTCTGTGCATGAACTAATGATTTAAATCACTAAACAATTGTGTGTAATAGAAAGAGCCTTGGACAAGAAAATTTCTGATGTCATTTCCACTTATGATTCTATATTCTATTTCTTCTTCCCCAACTCTTGGCATTGAACCCTTTCTTGTAACAAAGAAAGTCAAACTAAAACAAGCAAGAATGACCACATTTGACTGTGTATATGACATGCTACAGCCCTAATTGTTCATTAAGAGAACCTAGAACAGTTCTAATGCCACCATTTTGAATGGAACATCAGAGCCGGAAAAGGCCTTGAGAATCAAGTCCAACTTTTCTATTTTATTCAGAGAAAGATACTGAAAAGGGAAACAACACAGACACTCACTGGTCATTGCAGATGCAGATAATAGGCCGTAGCAAGAGGCCCCCTTCTTTTTTCCTTTTCTTGCCTCCCCCAGCTGCTCCTCCTGTGGTCTCCATCTCTCCTGCATCCTTACGATTAATGATGCTAAGAAGCACATTGATGGAGGGCTGAAGGGAGACAGGGGAAGTATGTGGATAAGTAGTTGAACTCCAGCACATAGGAATATGATATAAAACAGAACATATTTTTCTGGAATAACACCTATATTCAGAAGTGTATTGGTAAATATTTAACAACCAGCTCTCTGAAGAAACATTTAATCTACATTGTTAACATTTTCTCCAATCAACAAAACAATAAGCCCTGCTCTGTAAGATTTGCCACAATGAAATACAAATGCTCAGCTGAAAATTTAACAATTAGCTCTTTTTAAGTTTTTGCAAGGCAATGGGGTTAAGGATTTGCCCAAGGCCACACAGCTAGGTAATTATTAAGTGTCTGAGGCTGGATTTGAACTTAGGTCCTCCTGACTACAGGGCCCGTGCTCCATCTACTGTGCTACCTAGCCGCCCCAAACAATTAGCTCTTAAGAGTTGGTATGAACTGGCTCCATCATACCCTTGCTTGTATACCATCCCTAGTTCACTCACTAGGATACCGCCAATGAGTGGGAAAGGGGGAAGAAAAAATATAGCAACAACAAAAATAACTTGTAAAGGATGCTAATCTGGACCTTTGTAAGTCTAAATCTGAACCATGCCCACTACCCCCTACAGGTAATCTGAGTGTTAATTTGTCTGCTTTTTGAGATGATGGGAAAATTGTGACTTTTATTTGATAGTTTTGTCTCACAGTAGATAGAGGGAAGGGAATGTGAGTTAGATTGAAAACATGGTGATAAAAATGAGTCCCAAACAACTTAATATTCAATATAGAATGATCCAGTAAGACCAGGTGGACAAGTTCCATGCTTGACTTGAGCATGCTTTGTAAGGAGGGATAGAATTTTAACCTAAGGAGGATTTTTAACTTGGGAGATCAGAGAAAGTAGAGGCTTCTGGCCTAAGGAGCTCAGTGAGGCCTGGGGAATTTTTGTTTGTACAGCTCTCCTTGGTCCTCGTTCTTTTACCTCCAATTTTGCCATCTTTTAAAGACTCAGTTCAAGTTTCTCCTCTTCCTCCATGAGATCTGAACTGATTATTCTAGCCCTCACTACTCTTTATTTGAGAATCATCCTTCAAGACTGTGAAGTACCCAAGGAGCAGGCCTAAATCTTTTCTTGCTCCCAAGTACTTCATCCAGATTTATCAGTAGATGGCCAAAGTCAGGGCACAGATGTGAGCTGGAACACACAGTTCAGAAGGTAGGTCTATGGAATAACAAGTGTGGCTTCCTTCTTTTAAAAACTGCATCCTACTTTGTGTGGGAAGAGCACCTGGAACTTTATATCATTCAGTTGTTTTTCAGTCCTATCTGACTCTCTATAACACCACTTGGGGTTTTCTTAGCAAAGACACTGGAGTGGTTTGCCATTTCCTTCTCCAGTTCATTTTACTAGAAAACTGAGGCAAATAGGGTTAAGTGATTTGCCCAGGGTCAAATAGCTAGTAAGTTTGTGACTGAGTATCTCTTGGATTTCAGGATGACTACTAGGCCATTGACACATTACCTCTCTCAGACTGTCATCCCTTGTCTGTGAGACAGCTGATGGGGACAATGGATCAAGTTGCTGTAAGGAACTAAGCTGTTGTCTCTGACTGAAGCTCACTGGTCTACCTGGGGATGGGGACTTAAACCCCATGAGCATAGTAGTGTATTGGTATATTGGGTCATAATCCAGAGGGTCTGTCCCCGGTGGGGTTCCTGCAGGCAGTTAGGAATTTGGTCATGCAGTAAGCTAAAAGCTGTTCTAAACGAGGCTTACCGTGGGTGCTCCATCTATTTCATCAATGATCAAGCAGTTAGGCTTCCCCTTGGCTCCCAAGACTGACTCCATCTGCGTGGCTGCTTCGATGCGAGTCTTGAAGACCTCAGGACTGCGGTCGTCACTGAAACAGAATCAGCCCAGAGTCATCAGAGCAACAAAGAATTATAGGTTGGAAGGAGACCTCAGAAGGTCCTATAAAGCAGTTCTCTCAAAGCCAGGGGAGATATTAAGAAGTCCTTCTTATCTCCAAAGTAAATCTTTCCTGTTGATGACCAAGGTAATGGGGGGAAAAACTCCACTAGATTTGGGAATTGAAAGGTCTAGGTTTAGATAAAGATTATACTTATCAATAGCAAAGCATTGTAAGCCTTGGGTTCCTTAGCTCTGAAATACAGATAACAGTGCAACCTATCTCACAGACTTGCTGTGAATAATAGCAATAATAGCTAGTATTCACATAATACTTTTAAGTGCCTTCTACATGTTATTTCTTCTGATCTTCAGAATAACCCTGAGAGGTACAAGCTATTTGTGTCCCCACTTCATGAGTAAGATGAGACTGAGGGTCAGTGTTCTCTCCCATATCAAACGATATACAAGATAGAGTTTGAACTCAGGGTTCCTGACTCAGAATTCAACACTATCCACCATTGTGGTTTATAAATCATGTAAAGCTCTCCTTTTTCTTTTTTCTTTTTTGTTTTTGTGCAAGGCAATGGGGTTAAGTGGCTTGCCCAAGGCCACACAGCTAGGTAATTATTAAGTGTCTGAGGCTGGATTTGAACTTAGGTCCTCCTGACTCTAGGGCCAGTGCTCTATTCACTGCACCACCTAGATGCCCCTCCTTTTTCTTCTTAAAGAACATTTTGCTAGTTTCAAAGTCCTCTCCTAGAGAATTCCTCCCTTGAAATCTCTTGCCCTTCCTCCACTCACCTGGCATTCATCTCCACCACACTGTACCCAGCATGCTTGGCAATCACATGTGCTAGGGTGGTTTTCCCCAAGCCAGGTGGGCCACACAGAAGGGCTACCTGTAGACAAGAGGGAACAGAAAAATGCACTGAAACCTTGAGGGTCATCCTCCCACCTTCTCCTCTATTAAGTCTTCCTTGACTAATCCAACCCCCACCCTTTGTTTTCTTTTTTTATTGACTCCTAAAGTATTCATGGTCATCACCATGCATCTCAGCACTTGATAATGTACTAAAGATTATTCCTTTCCCTTTGTCTGTGAATTTCATGTTCCCTACTAAAATTTTAAGTCTAAGATGGAGTTGAAAATGGAAAGAGCAAAGGATGGGTCCTGAGAGATGAGGGTTCTAGTACTGGCTCTGTCATTTAAGCTTTGTGACAACTCAAATTTATGTCTCTGGGCCTCAATTTGCTCATCTCTAAAGCAGGGAGAATGAGACCTGCATGAATAAGACCTAGTGAAGACTTTGGAATGAAATAATTCATTTACAAATCGCTTGAAATTTCTCTAAGTGCTAACAATCCTGGGAGTAGAGGCAATGCAAATTCTATCATTCCTACTTCACAGAAGAAGAAACTGAGGGTGACAGTCACAGAGTGAGATATAAACTTGCCTCCTGACTAAAAAAAAAAAACAGTTGTTTTAATTTCATTCTGCTAGAGCCCCCAGGAGTGGGATCTTGGGGAGAGTGGAGAATGCCACTTGGGGAGTCAGTTGTATAGCTACATTGCGTGCTTCACAGAGGGACCTCAATAGCCTCCCTATCATCTCCTGGTGTCTGAACCTTCACCTTATATCTGGGCCTGTTGTTCTGATCCAGCTCAGCCTCAAGGATCTCTTCCATCATCTGTTCTCTGGTCTTCCACTTCTGGGGTTCCCTGCCAAACTTAGAGGGAGCCCGGGCTGGTGGCTGCTCAGCATTCATTTTTGGTTTCTTGGCAAGTTTCTCTCTGCCGAACACCACCACATCCCATAGCTTGAGCCACTTCAGAAGACAGCGGTTGGTGTACTGTGGGAAGGAAAGTGGATATTTTCAAATAGCAGAGAAAGAGGGGGTCCAGATGGAAAAGCTGTCAATTCGTGGGCAAACTGTAGTTATTTAGTCATTTTCAGTCATGTCTGACTCTTCATGACCCCATTTGGAGTTTTCTTGACAAAGATACTGGAATACTTTGCCATTTCCTTCTTTACCTCATTTTACAGATGAGGAAACTGAGGCAAATGGTATTAGGTGACTTTTGCCCGGGTTACACAGCTAGTAAGTGTTTGAGGTCATATTCGAAAATGAGGGGCTTGAACAAACTCCTCTTGAGCTCTAGATCTATGGACCTATGATCAAGTCTCACTTCAGTTATCTGAATTTATCTGTAGTTTTTCCTTTAACCCATCAAACGCCCATCCCCTAAGCCCAGTGGCCATCATTGTACTAGAAGATCTTTCCAGGACTGGCAGGCAGGATATTGATCAAATTTGTTTTCTATTCCCACCCTCAATTCCCCAACATGTACACAGGTTTTATGATGAGAAAACCACTATAGTTTCTTGGAATGCAGACTCACATCATCACTGAGCAACTCCCTGTAGTGCCTAGGGGTAAATAAATCTACCCAGAGGCTGTGCTGGGAGGAGTCTTGATTTTCTTTGTCCTCTTCTTCCTCCAACCTGTTGGCTCTACTGTCCCTGTCCCCCATCCCTGGGTTCTCTCCTTCAGGTTCACTGGCCTCTTGTTGCCTGAAAAATCAGTAAGGTGAGCATCAAAATGCCAAGTATCCATATTTCCAGCTCCACACCCAAACTGCTTCCTTGAACACAGGGATGCAGGCTTTCCCTTTATCTAGAACTATACACTAAAGTATATAATATCGTCATTTTCATCACAGCTCAATCATGAACAATAAACATCATTCTGAATATTTAAGCTTTCCTCTTGTGCTGCTTTTTCCTTTTTTGGGGGGGGTGGTGTACAGTGTACAGTGTTTTCTAACTGTATTCATGTAAGTCCTGGTTGTCTCTGAGATAGGTTAATTTCCAGTTATTTATTGTGAGTGAATTTTGTTTTTTAAATCTTTTTTGTTGAGTCTAGGAACAGAGAGGAAGTTTGAGGATTTCTGTGTCATAATTTATGTCTTTCTATCTGACTGAATCTGTGGTTTTGATTAATTTGTTCACTGACTCTAGGATTCTTTTGAATAAGTCATATTTTCTGTAAATATAAAGTATACTCTGGTACAGTTCATATGAAAAGGGCTAGATTTTGAGTCAGAAGAGCTGAAGTCAAATCTCACTTCTGATATTTACTATCTGTGGGACTTAAAGAAAATCAGTAATTCTCTCTGGGTCTCAGTCTTCTTGTTTATTAAATGAGGAAGTTAGACTAGATAGTTTCTAAGGCTTCTTTTATCTTTAAAATCTATCATGTCTCAATTGATCCACAGTAGGATAAGGGAGAAAAGCTGTGTTTCTTTTAGTGGGAATGAACTCTACTGAGCTATCCATAATCTCAAATACTGACCAGAGCATGAATTTTGGTTAGACTTTGGTTTGGTCAACTTTGGGTCAGGACAAGAATAGGATGGTGCTTTCTTCTGGGGAAGCAATGAACAAAAGGGGATACTGGAACCAGTGTCAGTAATGTAGAATCCACAGAAGGTCAAGGGGCAGAAAGGCAAAGTCTTTCCCTGAATACACCAGTAATTATTGTTATTCAGTCACTTCAGTCATGTCTGACTCTTCGTGACCCTGTTTGGAATTTTCCTGGCAAAGATACTGGAGTAATTTGTCATTTTCTATTCTACAGATGAGGAAATTGAGGCATATAAGGTTAAGTGACTTGCCCCAGGTTCACCCAGCTTTGAACTCAAGTCTTTCTGATTCTAGACCCAGGGCTCTATCCACAGAGCCAACTAAATAGACTAGGTAGAAAAGCAAATAAAACTCACCTTTTTAACATCTCAGTCAGTTTCTGTGATGCCTCCAGAACGTGCCGCCTACGCTGCAAGCAAACAGAATCAAAGAGAGACGAAATCTTGCACATCATCTAATCTAATAACCTCATTTTATAGACAGAGTGAGGTCTATAGGGATGAAATGATCTGGCCAAACTTATACAGACAATAAGAGAGAAAGATTCCAAATGAAGCTTCTTTGATGATATATCTAGCAGTCTTTCTATCACACCAAATCAGGATCACACCATGCTTCTTGACCCACAAGAATAAACACATCTTGTAGGGTTTTTTTTCCATCTTGTAGGTTAACTAAAAATTCAAATTTGAGATTTCAAGCGAGACTTTTCAAATGTGCATTTAATACACATTACTTTATAGAGAGAGATCTGCCTTGGGACTAGGAAACTTGAACTCTAATCTTTTCTCTGATTCTATTCCATGTGTATGACCTTAGACCACCCCCCCCAAAAAGAAATCTCTCCTTGTTCTTTCTTTTGGTTTCTTCTTTTCCTTCTTATACTTCTCAAGTCCTTGGAGGGAGAGCAAGAGAGGCATATCTATACCAAAATAACAATTAAATTTCTATTTCTACAGACAGCCCTCATAAGTATTTATAAACTACTCTCTTCAACTCAGATCAATGATATAAGAAAATTCATTTTAAGCATTAATAACCTAATGAAGAAAAGTAATATTATTCCCATTTTACAAATGAGAATACTGAGAACTATTCAGAAATAGAATGCAAACTCAGGTTTTTGGATTCTAAGTCCAGTATTTTGTTTTTTAAAATATGGTTGTGCCAATCTCCCCATTTGGTTTCATCAGTCCTTCTCTCTCCTCCAAACAGTCCCAAGCAGAAAGAATGGAGCCTTACCTCATCAGCAACTTGCTCCTTCAGGTGAGAAAAAGGCATGCCCAACAAATGGAGTTGCCCATGTCCACGCCAGGTAACCTCACAGTGGGAAAGCTGGGAAAAACAAGATATGGAGACATATCACTTCTACAAAGTCAAGGCCAGGGTCAAGCTCCAGACCTCCTCTCTGTGGTCTTCCCTGTGTCTTTTTCCTCCATGAATGATGAAGGAACATACACTGGTCATGTAAAGAGAGAATGAACAACAAATTCACATGTATATGTTTCTTTTTTTTCCCTTTTCACAAGGCAATGGGATTAAGTGACTTGCCCAAGGTCACACAGCTAGGTCTTAAGTGTCAGAGGCTGAATTTAAACTCAGGTCCTCCTGACTCTAGGGCTGGTGCTCTATCCACTATGCCACCTAGCTGCCCCTTCCCATGTATATGGATGGGAATAAGAACAACAGTTTAATAATGTTTCTGACCATCTGTACTTTAACAAGTCGAAGGAATAAGTGGAATTTCAGGGGCTATTGTGATGGGAAAGAACTAGCCTGCAGGCAATCAATTTCTAGGACTAATGAGAACATAGAATGGGTTCCAAAGGATAGCTCAAATGCTTTTCTTAAGTTGGAATTAGGTCATGCAGTTAGGGCAAAAATACAAACTTACTAAGAAGATAAACTGGTATAAAAAAATACTTAATTTTACACAAGAATCCTTCCATAAAACAGGAATGTTTCTTTAAATCATGAACTAATGAGGTTAATTTAAATTAGATTTCAATTTATATATGACTTTTCAGAAAAACTTTATCTCTTATAGAAAGGGAGGCATCCTTGATTGGAGTAGCTAGCACATGCTGCATCCTTAAGCCATAAGTACCAAATAATTTGAATTACTGAATAATTTCTATAGTGTTTTACAGTTTACAAAACATTTTTTCTCAAGTAAAAGCAGTTAGGGCATTGTGAAACAAGTAAATGCAAATTATTCCCATTTCAGAGAAAGTTTAAAAAATAATCCACCCAAGATCACAAAGTGAGTTAGCAGCTAATTATTGTAGTTCAGTAGCCCTCAATTTGTGTCTGACTCTTCACAATCCATCTGGAGTTTTCTAGGATATGAATCCCAGATCTTCTGACTTTAAATCCAGGATTCCATTAATCTCTAAGGCCTCCTGAGTTTTAATGGTTAAAGATAACTTCACAACCCAAAACCTGGGGTGTAATTGGTCAGGGTTTCTACCCACTCTCATCTTGCTATATAGGTTGAAGCAAATTCTTTTTCTAAAATTTAATAAGTTGTCTCCTAGACCTGACTGGAGCAGAGGATTAAGACTTAAGGGGCCCTAGTGTGGATGGAGCTTCCTGGGTCACCTAAGGGTATTAAAAAAAGACTACAAGATAGAGTGGGAGACCTTCACACTTGGCCATTATCTTAATATCCTGACCAGACCTTTTCGATATGGAGGTGAAAGTATGTGCTGGGGATGATGTGCCTACCCAACCTAAGAGCTGCATCATTCATGAATATGCTTCTTATTCCTTTTTTAAGGTTTTTGCAAGGCAAATGGGGTTAAGTGGCTTGCCCAAGGCCACACAGGTAATTATTAAGTGTCCAAGACTGGATTTGAGCCCAGGTACTCCTGACTCCAGGGCCGGTACTTTATCCACTACGCCACCTAGCCGCCCCTTCCTTTTTTTTTTTTGCAAAGCCATGGGGGTTAAGTGACATGCACAAGGTCACACAGCTAGGTAATTATTGAAATGTTTGAGTTCAAATTGAACTTCGGTCTTTTTGACTCCAAGGCTGGTGTGCTATTCACTGTGCCACCTAATTGCCCTATCCTTCTTATTCTCTGGCAAAGTAAATCTTTTTTGACTGTTGGATGACTTATAAACATCATTTCATTCCAATATTGGACCTAAAGCAGAAGGCCTGAGCCTGATTTGGGTCTCTGGAATTGTCTTGGATTATTGTATTGCTGAGAATAGCTAAGTCATTCCTAGTTTATCACTGTACAATATCAATGTTACTGTGGAAAATGATCTCCTTCACTTTGCATTATTACTCCCTTTCCCAACCCATCATGGTTTAAGAGTGAAGAAGGCATATCTAGGCACAAGGGACAACAAAATCCAAAGTAGTAACACATCATACAGTGGCTTTGGAGGCAAAGAACTTGAGTTCAAAGCCTGCCTTAGTCATTTACTGTAGTTCTCTACAAGAAAACTTTCAAAGGCTCTCACTGTTTATTGAACAAATTAGATGGACCTAACCCTAGAATTCAAGGCTTTCCACAATCTGTATCAGAGAGCTAGTATGAGGAAAATGCTTTATAAACTTTAAAGTGCTATACAGAGAACAATTCTTTTTTTTCATCATCATTATCTGCTTTCAATTTATTTTTTTTTGCCTCAATTATAATAGTCTTTCTATTGGTCTACTGCAAGCAAAATGGACTATTTACTTTTTTTTCTATTTTTTTTGCAAGGCAGTACAGTTGAGTCACTTAAAGTGTCTGAGGCTAGATTTGAACTCAGGTCCTCCTGGCACCAGGGGGCTGGTTGGTGCTCTATCCACTGCACCACTTAGCTGCCCTGAAATAGACTATTTTCTGTCAACTTTCTTTATCCTGCCATTTCTTATCTCCAAGCCTTTCCTCATGCCATGGCTTAGAATAGACTGCTCTTCCTTTTCTCCCATCTGTTCTTCTAGTTGTTACCTTCAACACAGACACCTCTGACACTTACCTCCACAGTGTCTGGTATATAATAATCCACTAATAATTGCTAGTTCTCTTATCCTGCCTCTGGCCATTGCAAATGGAAAAGAAACAACACAATACAGAAGGAAGAACACTGAATTTAAGTCAGAAAGATCTGGGTTTAAATACTATCTCTCACACTTGCTAGCTGTAGAACTATGGACAAATCGACAAATCACTTTGCCTATTAAGGCTCAGTTTCCTTATCTGAAAAACAGGGATGATTCCCAACTTTTCTGAAGAGCAATTTGGAATTATTCCCAAAGGGCAACAAAAATCCAGCAATACCACTACTGGGTCTATACCCAGAAGAGATGATGAAAATGGGTAAAAACATCACTTGTACAAAAACATTCATAGTAACCCTTGTTTGTGGTGGCAAAGAATTGGAAATTAAGTCAATGTCCTTCAATTGGGGAATGGCTTAACAAAATGTAGTATATGTATGTCATGGAACACTATTGTTCTGTTAGAAACCAGGAGGGATGGGAATTCAGGGAAGCCTGGAAGGATCTGCATGAACTGATCCTGAGTGAGATGAGCAGAACCAGAAAAACACTGTACACCCTAACAGCAACATGAGGGTGATGACCAACCTTGATGGACTTGCTCATTCCATCAGTGCAACAATCAGGGACAATTTTGGGCTATCTGAGATGGAGAATACCATCTGGAATTTGAAAAAAGATCAAAGTCTATTACCTTCAATTTAGTGGAAAAAAACCGTTATCTTCTTATGTAATTTTGTTTCTTCCTTAAGGATATGATTTCTCTCTCATCAAATTCAACTTAGATCAATGTATACCATGGAAACAACGTAAAGACTGTTAGACTACCTTCTGTGGGGGATGGGGGAGGGAAGCAAGAATGGGGAAAAATTGTAAAACTAAAATTAAATAAAATCTTTCTTAAAAAAATAATAGGGATGTGGGGTGGCTAGGTGGTGCAGTGGATAGAGCACCAGCCCTGGAGTCAGGAGTACCTGAGTTCAAATCTGGCCTCAGGCATTTAATAATTACCTAGCTGTGTGGCCTTGGGCAAGCCACTTAACCCCACTGTCTTGCAAAAACCTAAAAAAAAAAAATAGGGATGATTCCTGAAGTTTCTACCAAGCTGGACTACTGTGTAGATTGGAGAAGATACTATCTATAAAGTGATTTGTTAATCTTAAATCATTATATAAATTAAGCCTATAATAAGCATCATCTCACTCTTTAAAATTTCTTCATTTTTCTTGAATTTGTATTGTGTCTTTGCATACTCATCCCATTCCCATTTGTATCATAGTTATTTATGTACTAATCTTTTCCCCATATCAGATTTTTAAGTTAGTGGAAGCTAGGTCCTGGATCATGAAATAACAGAACATAAAGGCTCAAGTCAATCCTCCAGGTCCTCCTACCTTCACTCCTACTCCCAAGGGATCATCTTTCAGCGCCATGAAGACCCTGGTGCCATCAGTGGATGTCACATTGACATATTCCTCCAGTACTGGGGGACGTTTCAGAACTAGTTTCTTGTCCCTGCAAACAGGTGGTGTCATCTGCAGGAAACCCACATCACTGATGTCCAGGGGACCTTGGTCCAGAAGCTTGTCTAAGTCCCTATAGCATCCACAGGGAACAAACACAAATACTGATAAGCAGGTCTGCAGATTCAGAGACAAAGTTTCCTATTCCCACACTGATCACCAAATTCCCAATTTTGTACAGTAGAAAGAGCACTGGATTATGAATTGGGTAGGATTCCAACTTAAGTTCTGTTACTAATTTGCTGTGTGACCAGCAAATCACTTTTCCACTCTGACCTCTATTTTCTTCATCTAAAAAATGAAAATGACATTTATTAATAATGTATTTAATATTATCAATAATTCACTTATAAACTGAGATATATATTATATATATGTGTGTATACACACACACACACACACACACACACAATCTTTTTTAGTTTTTGCAAGGTAATGGGGTTAAGTGGCTTACCCAGCTAGGTAATTATTAAGTGTCTAAGACCGGATTTGAACCCAGGTACTCCTGACTCCAAGGCCGGTGCTTTATCCGCTAAGCCAACTAGCCGCCCTCATATACTTTAAAAAAAAAAAAAGCCATTCCTCAATTGACAAATACAAATGAGATCAAAGCAATCCATAATCATATGAAAAATTGCTCTAAATCATTACTTATTAGATAAATGCAAATTAAAGCTTCTCTGAGGTACCACCTCTCACCTCTCAGACTGGCCAATATGACCAGAAAGGATAATGATCATTGTTGTAAGGGTTGTGGAAAACCTGGGACACTATTACATTGTTGGTGGAACTGTGAACTCATCCAATCTTTCTGGAGAGAAATTTGGAACTAGGCCCAAGTGCAACAAAAATGTGCATAACCCTTTGATCCAGCATACCACTCCTCCCTCTATACCCTGAAGAGATGATGAAAAAGGGTAAAAACATCACTTGTACAAAAATATTCATAGCAGCCCTGTTTGTAGTGGCAAAGAATTAGAAATCAAGTATATGTCCTTCAATTGGGGAATGGCTTAGCAAACTGTGGTATATGTATGGAACACTATTATTCTATTAGAAACCAGGAGGGATGGGAATTCAGGGAAGCCTGGAGGGATTTGCATGAACTGATGCTGAGTGAGATGAGCAGAACCAGAAAAACAATATACACCCAAACAGCAACATGGGGTGATGATCAACTTTGATGGACTCACTCATTCCACTCAGGGACAATTTGGGGCTGTCTGCAATGGAGAATACCATCTGTATACAAAGAACTGTGGAGTTTGAACAAAGACCAAAGACTATTACCTTTAATTTAGAAAAAAAAAAACCTGTTATCTTATCGTCTGATCTTGCTATCTCTTATACTTTATGTTTCTTCCTTAAGGATATCATTTCTCTCTCATCACACTCAGTTTGGATCAATGTTTACCATGGAAACAATGTAAAGACTGACAAACTGCCTTCTGTGGGGGTCGGGGGTGGGAAGTAAGATTAGGGGAAAAATTGTAAAACTCAAAATAAATAAAATCTTTTAAGATTTATTAAGAATTTCTGTCCCAAGAACCTCATGAGTTCAGTAAGACAAGAATTATTTTTCCCATTTATAAAATGAGGGAATGGATTCAAGAGGGGCTACAATGATATGCCCAGGTTACACAACTCCTAAGTAAGTGTTGGAGCAGTGACTTGAACTCACATCTGCTGACTCCAAGACCAGGGTTGTAGCCCCTGTAAAACAAATTTCCATCCTTCCACATTCATCATCTCATCTGACTCTTCTATGAGTAGGGAAAATATTGTTATCTTCACTTTACAGAAACTCAGGCACAGAACAATTGTTAGTCAATACTACTGATTTAAGTTTTGTGGACTTTCCATCAAACCAACTCCTCTTCATTTCAATGCCTTCTCTTTCTGTTAATTATTTCCTATTTTATCCTATATATGTTTGTTTGTCTGATGTCTCCCCATTAGATTGTAAGCTTCATAAGGAAAGGGATTGCCTTTTGCCTCTTTTTGCATCCCAGAGCTATGCTTCATGAGCAAAGCACAACTGTAGTAGGTCAAAAGAGACAGATGTGCGAATTTAGATATCCCTACTCCAAAAAACCTATTTGTGTCACACCTGTGGTAGAGCCTTCCAAGCTTATATAGGTCTGAACTACAGTTGGGACACACTTTACCTTAACTCCATCATAGTGATGTCATTTTGGTTCTCTTTGAGAATGAAGAACAACCAACCAACCAAGTCCAGGACATGGCATAGTGCCCACCTTATAATAGGTACTTAAGAAATAAATACCTTGCTGCTTTTGCATGGTAGTCACCTTACAACATTTACACCTACCTGTTGTTCCAAGCCTCTTGGAAGTCCTCAGGAGAAAAGGGTGGGTTGATATCTTTGGGAGGGGAGTCAGGATAAATTGGTTCTTCCTCTAGTCCAAAGGTTAGCTTCTTGACTAACTCCAGCTTTTGCCTCTTGGGTTTTGGAGCTATTCGAACATCAGACAGAATTAATGAGGAGCCTGTACAGAGATACTAGATCGCTTAATTTCTTTAGGGCTGCTCCCTAATTTACAGTCTCCTATAATGCCTTGGTGGAACCAAGATCCATGAGCTTCATAAACTCATTCATCAAAAATGTCTTTCTCCAAAGCTGAGGGATATATCAACCTCAAACACCCTCAGCCACCCTAAATAAACTACTTCATCCATGTCACCTGGGAAGATATCTACAACCTTATGGAGCCTTTTCCCAAGGCTGAAATCACTTCTAGGGCACCTGAAGTTCAATCCTTCTGAGTACAACTGGGATTAGATTAAAATGTAACTGAGAAATATTTAAGGAAATACATAAAAACACAACAAAACATAGATGATGATACTATTGATTTTCTAAGACAATATACAGCCAACATATTTTTTTGTTCGACACCATTGTTACAGGTGTTAATCAGAGGCAGTTTGTGATTTGTCCTAAAATGAAACCCCCAAAAAAGCTAGTTATCATAGATATGTAGAATCCAGAAGATCAGGGTGATTGTCCCAGGTAATATCTGGTACTTGACATATGCTCAGTTTTATAGTCTTGATCCTATTAGCCTCCTTGAAGCACTTTAGGAAGGCTTAAATATCATTTTGTCTATGTGTTTCCATGAAGATATTTATAAAAAAAGCTTGCTGGAGCTTGGTCCCTTCCAAAAAAAATAAAAAGGCCAAGACCACAGCATATCATATCAGATCTGATCTGTTGATTAGCTTGGCTGAACTATTTATTCCTCTTCATTTTTGTTCCTGGAATTGAGTTCAAAGCTTCATGGAAATCACTTAACCTCTCTGTGCCTTAGTTTCTTCATCAATAAAAGGGGAATAATAATAGCACCTACCTCTTCAGGTAGTTTTAAGGATAATATGAAGTATGAGTAAAGCACTTTGTAAACTTTAAAGCAGTATATAAATGCTATTATTATTATTATTATTATTATTATTACAGGTGATTCTCTGGGAGTAGGAGAATAAGAGATATAATGGGAAATGTAGGTGATATTAAAATAAAAGATATCAATTAGGACCAAAAAATGCTTATTGGATTTGGGAGGATTTGATTTTTTTTCCTGTGGTCCTACAGGGTTGAACTAGAAGCAATGGGCAGAAATATAAAGAGGAAGAATCTAATGCAGAAGAAAAAATTTTAATGATTGTTTTTGTTTAGTTATTTTCAGTTGTGTCTGATCTTGGGGTTTTCCTAACAAAGGTCCTGGAGTCCTTTGCCATTTCTTTCTCCAGCTCAGTTTACAGATAAGGAAACTGAGGCAAACAGGGTCCAATGATTTGCCCAGGATCACACAACTAGAATGTGACTGAGGTTGGATTTGAACTCAGGCCTTCCTAATTTCAGACCCAACATTCTATCCATTGGGCCACCTAGCTGCCTATCTATATCAGGGATCAGCAACATACAAGAATGACCTGCCATGATTTTTACATTTTTTAAATAAAAGTTCTATAGCATTTAAAGATATAGCTTGTGAGTAACATAGAAACAGGGGGCTAGTATATTTGGCCCTCCTTATCAGGGATGTCATACTTCAGGTGGGGAGTTCATCTAGGTGACCTATGAGATTTTTTCTATGATATAGATTTCAAGGTAGGTCTATTATATTCTTAGGGTTGGTGAGCCTGCTCATGGGATTGAACAGCTCTGATTCTTTCTCTAGCCAACTTACTCAATGTGAAATCCTCTGAGAATAAAAACTCAGATTCTTTCTTCTCCTCGTCACCTTTGAGGTCAAGATTCAAGCTCCGTTTCTTGGAGCTGCTGTCCCCAAGCTCTGTGTGGTTTTTGCTAGGGGAGATGCCATTCTGTTGATGCTGGGTGCTGATGGAAGAGAGAATGGTATCCCCAGAAGTGATGGCTTCTTCAAATGTCAGTTTGTTCTTCTGGGGTTTTGAGACTCTGGATGGTGGGAGAGGGTGATCTCCTGGAGGAAAAGCCAACATTGTCATAGGTTAGAAGTAAAGGAGGCATATCTAGGGAGAAGGGTCAACAAAATCAATAGTACAGGTCATCATATAATGGTTTTGGAGTCAAAGGACCTAGATTCAAATTCTGCCTCTGTCATTCATTACCTATGTGACTTATATGGGCCTCATTTTCCTCATCAATGGAGGCAGCTAAGTCAGAACCCTGAGCCTGGAGTGAAGATACTTGCTAGCTACATGGCCCTGGGCAAGTCACTGTACTTCTGTTTGCCTAATCCGCTGAAGAAGGAAATGGCAAACCACTCCAGTATTCTTGCCAATAAAAGCCCATGGATGGTATGATCCACAGGATCTTGAAGAGTCAGATGAGACTATCAATTGCTGGGGAATATAAGAAGAAAACAAAAGACAATCTTTACCCTCAAGGACATTACAATCTAATAATGAGAAAAGATGCGAGGGTCAAATGAAATAATATTTGCAAAGTACTTAAGCACCAGCATCTGGCTCATAGTAAGTGCTATATAAATATTAGCTATTTAAAAAAATTAAGTTCTTTTTTAAACTAAAATACAAAATAAGAAAAAAACTGCCATTATATACAGCAGAATATGAGAGGATTCAAAATATAAGGCAACAGATTTCCATTTCAAGAATGTGTATATAATAAATATACACAATGTGATCAAAATTGTCCATCTTTCCTTTGCTTTGTAGTTTTTCTTTTGATCTGTCATGCAATTTTTACTTTACTCCCCCCTCCCCCCGAGAGCTATATATATATATATATATATATATATATATATATATGTATCTATCTGTGGATACACATACACATATGGATACAGATACACACTCACAGATACTTTTATAGATACATATATACACATACTCAAAAAAAAAATATATATATATACCCATAACATTATACTTGTAAGATGTATGGAAGACCATACTATGCTTATTTCTTCTTATCCTGTTTCTCTGATGGTGGATAGTATCTTTTTTTAAAGTTCAAGTCTTTCCATATTTTTCCAAATCCACCAGCTCATCTCAAGCAACACAGCAATATTTTTACCTCATACTAATTTCTTTATTTTTAAAAAAATGCTTATATTTATTATATATATGTTATATATATTCTGTGACTGGAAGTGAGTGGTGCATGCTTTCTAGACTGTGGAAATAAATTTACTTATTTTAAATAGTTTAAAACAATATTAATATTTTTTAATTTTTATTAAAGATATTATTTGAGTTTTACAATTTTCCCCCAATCTTGCTTCCCTCCCCCACCCCCACCCCCACCCCCACCCCACAGATAGCACTCCATCAGTCTTAACTAACAATATTAATATTGCTGACAGATAGTACAGTTCCTATTTTTCTCCTTTGATTAAATCTTTTTAGCTTTAATTTTATCTAAGATCATGATTACTACCCCTGTTTTTATTACATAACAAATTCTATTCCTGATCTTTATATTTGTGTATCTCTCATTTTTATAACATTTCTTGAAAGCAACAACCTCTCCTCACTCCTCTGCTTTACTCCTACCCACTTCCTTGCCCTACTCTTTGGCTTAACCGAACAACGCTTCAAGAATTCCTCCCTAGGGGTGGCTAGGTGGCGCAGTGGATAAAGCACCGGCCTTGGAGTCAGGAGTGCCTGGGTTCAAATCTGGTCTCAGACACTTAATAATTACCTAGCTGTGTGGCTTTGGGCAAGCCACTTAACCCCATTTGCCTTGCAAAAAAAAAAAAAAACCCTAAAAAAAATAAGAATTCCTCCCTTACACATTCTTCTATACCCCTCCTTATCCTATTCCTTCACCTTTTAACTTAGTACTCTTTCCTAGCCCCTTAGCCTCTTATTTCTTTCTGAATTAAGAAGGCTTTTTGTAACCCTTTTAGATACACATTTATAGTTCCCTCTTTAATCCATTTCTGATGAGTAAGTTTTCAGAACTACCAGTCCTCATTCTCCATCTAATTCCTCTGTATCAGTTCTTCCTCTCTCATTTTCTCCCTCAAGTAAATTGAAGAGATTGGACTAGGCAGCATCTACGGTTTCTTTACATTTTAAATGTTATCATTCAAATTAAATAAAATCTTTCTTTTATTTAAAAAATGTTATTCCAGGATGGGGGCTTCTATATTAACCACCCTAACAGCTTTTGTTTCTTTATAACAACTGCTATAGTTTTTTTTTATGTTTTTTGCAAGGCAATGGGGTTAAGTGGCTTCCCCAAGGAAACACAGCTAGGTAATTAAGTGTCTGAGGACAGATTTGAACTAACTCCAGGGCTGGTGCTCTATCCACTGTGCCATCTAGCAGTCCCATTCTAGGTTCATTCTCGATGCTACTACTACTCATTTGTTCTTGTATAGACTATTAAAACAAGTCTCCTTACTGGTCTCCCTGCCTCCATTCTTTCCCTTTTAGTACTTCCAGTCATAGTCTTATGCACACCCAACTGCCCATGGTTTAGTTCACGGATGGCCCTTGGCAAAGTCACCTAATCTTGTGTAAAATGATGATCACATTGGGTTCAATGTCCCTTAAATTCTACATTTAAGATCCTTTATATAAAGTGTACCATAGACTTGGGAGATAGGTAGTACAAGAATTACCAATGATTACTTTTTTTTTTGCCAGGCAATGGGGTTGAGTGGCTTGCCCAAGGCCACACAGCTAGGTAATTAGTAAGTGTCTGAGGGGCATTTGAACTCAGGTAACTCCTGACTCCAGGGTCAGTGCGACACTTAGCCGCCCCATCAATTATTTTTTGGATGAGGAAAATGGGCCACAGAGAACGGACCTGTTTTGCTTGGGTTCTGGTAGTATCAGGCGTAATCCCAGCTCACTTTTCTTCAGTATTTTTCAGGATTGAAAGTGTTAATCCAGAGAGGGGGGCTGGGCAAACTTTTATTATTTTTGTTTGACAGATGAGGTGAGATCGAGTTACATAACGGGGGGGGGGGGGGTGTCCAAACCCGGATCTCCTCCTGGGTCAGAGTTAAGTGACTCGGTCACAAGGTGAGAAAGAACTTTAAAAGGGGGGAGTCTGCGCTTTCTCCTATGGACATTATGGGCCCAGGTTCTCTACACAAAATAAAAACAATTCACATTTAGTAAATTTTGTAAAGTCGGTAATGTTATTACCCCCGCTTTACAGAGGGGGAAACTGAGGCTCGGGCCAATCACAACACTGGCTAACAGTAGTTTCAGGGCTGTGACTCGGCCTCGCAGCCACCTGGTGAAGACGGGGCTGTTATCATCCGGCCGAGGGGGTTGGTGCCATGCCCGGGGGCACACGGAGCCTTCCGACTCGGGCCACGCCGATTGCGGGCCCATCCGGACAACGGCTACCCCTGCAAGGACTGCTGCTGGCCGGCCTCCTCCCCGGGCTAGGCCCCCGGCCCGACCCCGGCCCACCTTCCAGCTCCGCTAAGACTTCCAACTCGGACGCAAACTGGTCTTCGAACTCGTCTTCGATTCCGTAGAGCTCCTGTTCGTAGTCCCCCATCGTGGCTCCGGATGGGCAGGGGCCTCGGTTCTGGGGGCCGCGGGCCCCCCAGCCCCCCCCAAACCGGGGCCGGCCACAGGTTCCAAAAGACCCGCGCTTCTCCGGGGCCACGCGATGCGCGCGCACCCCGGCCCCCGGCGAGTTCCGGGAACGTTCCGCCCCTCCCGGCCAATCACTGTCCCCGAGCTCGGCTGGGGGCGTTACGTCCTCTCCCATTGGCCAGCATGGCTCTCTATCTGGCGGTGGCGGGGGGGGAGGGGAAGGCCCGTGCCACCGCGGGGCCGGAGCGCTCCGCGAGCTCCGGTGACCCCGGCGCCTTGCAGACCGCGGGAAGGCGAAGCCGGCCGAGTCCGAGGTAAAGCCTCCCTGCGGGAGCCGGGGAGGAGGGGCGAAGGGCGGCCGTCTTCAGCCGGATTCCGGCCCCTTCCTGCGCGGGCCGCCCTGTGGGAGGAAGGGATCCCCCGGCGCGGGCGCCTCCAGTTTTAGTTTGCAGGACGGGCGCCCCCTGCCGGCCTCAGTGACAGTGAGGAGCGCGGCCGCCGCGACCGCCCCCCGGGGCGTGATGCGCCCCCCCCAGCGCGGTGGCTTCTGGGAAAAAGCATCTTGCGGTCTCCGGCGGAGCCCCCCCGCGACATGTACGGACCGCTAGGGGGCGTCGTTGGAGAGACTGGGCGGCCCTCGGGGGCAGAGGAGGTGGACAGGTGCGCCTGCACCTGCCCGCCGGCCGGCTCGGGAGGCCAGTTGAGAGTTGGATGTGTACGCTTTCCTGGGACGTCCCATCCACATTCTACCTTTTTTCCCTCCTTTTTCTCCTTCTTTGTAATTTCTTCTTCCTCCTTCTCCTTCCCTTTCTTTTTTCTTCTTCCCACTCCTTCATCTTTTATTCTTTTCCTTCATCTTCTTCTAGTCTTCCTCCTTCCTCTTTTTCTTTCTTCCTCTTCCATCTTTTATTGTTTTCCTTCATCTTCTTTGTCTTCTTCCTTTCTCTTTTGTCTTTCTTCTCCCCGCTCCTTTATCTTTTATTCTTTTCCTTCATCTTCTTCTAGTCTTCCTCCTTCCTCTTTTTCTTTCTTCCTCTTCCATCTTTTATTGTTTTCCTTCATCTTCTTTGTCTTCTTCCTTTCTCTTTTGTCTTTCTTCTCCCCGCTCCTTTATCTTTTATTCTTTTCCTTCATCTTCTTCTAGTCTTCCTCCTTCCTCTTTTTCTTTCTTCCTCTTTCATCACTTCTTTTTCTTCTTTATTCAGATTCTTTTTTCTTTTTCTTCCTCCCTCTTCACCATTCTCCTTCTCCTCTTTCTTCAAATTTCTAGCCTGTCTAATCCTGGGAGAATGGCATTTCTGCTTATCTTGATTAGATTTGATTTTTCATGTTTCAAACTTTTGGGACAATTCAGTGATTTTCCCAAATATATCTCCAGTGGATTTGCATTACTGTATGTCTGTTTATTATTCTAGATTGATTGTTGTTAATTATCTTGTTGTTTCCCTTATTAGTTATTCCCTTGTTAGTCATTATCTACTTTTTCCCCCCCCTCATTTTTTTTCCCTTAGGTTTTTGCAAGGCAATGGGGTTAAGTGGCTTGGCCACACAGCTAAGTCTCTGAGGCAGGATTTGAACTCAGGGACTCCTGACTGCACCATGTAGCTGCCCTTCCCTTCATTTTTTTTTTTTTAGTTTTTGCAAGGCAATGAGGTTAAGTGGCTTGTCCAAGGCCACACAGCTAGGTAATTATTAAGTGTCTGAAGCTGGATTTGAACTCAGGTACTCCTGACTCCAAGGATGGTGCTCTATCCACTGTGCCACCTAGCCACCCACTCCCTTCATTTTTAAAAGCATATTTTAACTCAACTTGAGTTCCTTCTAGGATTTTTTTTTGTCTTCCTCTAAGTTATCCATTTATATGGTTTTTAATGACATTCTTGTTTTAGCTTTTTCAGTTCCATATTTTAAAAACTCATATTAGCACTCCATCTTTTATTATTATTATTATTTTGGGTGAGTTGTTTTCTTGTGTCTACATTTTTTTTCCTTTTCCTTGGTGATTTCTATTATTTTGTGAGGCACTTTTACCCTTGGATCTTTTACTCTATCTTAACTGGAAGACACCTGTTTTTGTATATTAAAGATAGCCTGTATATTACACATACACACACACACACACACACACACACACACACACTCCGCATATGTCTAGGAACAAGGTCTGATGGGGTGGCAGGGAGGGTCCCTGAGCACTCCTTGGCAAATCTCCTCTATTTAAAATAGTCTAGCTCCTATTGAATAGTCTATTGATATCAAATGATATCTAATGATATCACAGGGTGGCTAGGTCGCACAGTGGATAGAGCACCAGCCCTGAGTCAGGAGTACCTGAGTTCAAATTGGGCCTCAGACACTTAATAATTACCTAGTTATGTGGCCTTGGGCAAGCCACTTAACCCCATTTGCCTTGAAAAAGCCTAAAAAAAATGATCTTCACAATTTCCAATGTAATTAGAGACAGGTCAGTTTCTGATACTAAATATGGATGAGTCAGTCACTATAACATAGATTTTTTTTTTAAGCTAGGAATAATCTGAAAAGTCATCTGATCTAACTCTTTCATCATACAAATAAGGATATAGAGGCCCAGGAAAGTTAAGTAATTTACACAAAATCACAGAGATGGTAAGTTTCAGGGGTAGTGCCTCTTGATTCTCAGGTGAATGCTTTTTCCATTGTATTTTTTTTAAAAAAGATAGAGAGGTGCTTTTCTCATCTCCTGAGCAGGCTCCATTCAGACACCACCTCTCCCAGGTTACTTTCCTTTACTATTCCAGATTTATAGCATCCTTTCCCTTCCTTTTTCATACTTGGACAAGATTTTCTCCATGCTCCTTAAAACATTTGCTCATCCCATTGGTTGATCCCAGATCTACCCTTTGCACCTCATCTTCCAAATGTAGTTATCACAGTTTGTTGCTGCTTAGAGTTATCTGAATATGTGCCTCCATGTGAGCTCCATGAGGTCATAGCTTTCTGTCCCTCTCCTCTCCTAAAACTGTGCTGAGCTCTTTCTCCAGTTAAGAGTCTCAATCTACAAACTTGAGTTGGATTGCTTAGGCACTTGGCCAAGTTTCTCTGGAACCCTGACTCCTCCCAGCTTCCATTAGGGTCCTCATTTCCCCTCAACTCAATTAAGGTCTTCATTTATCCATTAAGTAGATTGTAAGAAGCCATTTATTTTTTCCTCCAGGCAATCTACAAACCCAGCTAATGTTCTTGCATTCTTACCCTCCCCCCTTTTTTTTTCAGTTCTTCAAATGTCTTTATTTGATTTCTGGGAAGAGAATTTAAGGGAAATGAGAATATAGAGATGGAGGTGGAGAGGCAAGGGAAGAGAAGTAGATAGGGTTATAACTATATAAATTTATGTATTTGTAGTGATTCCTAACAACAATTTACTATAGGGAACTGGGACCTGAACTTGAATCCTGGTTCTGCCAGTTAGCTTTGTACCTCATTTTCTTTATCTGTAAAATAAAGGGGGTTAGATTAGATAAACACTGAGATCTTGCCCAGCCCTGAATCTGATCCTGTCAAAGGATGTAATGTAAAAAAAGGCTGACAATCTTTCATTTTACCCAAAGTCAGAGAGAAATATAATTGCCCAGTTGGGGAAATCAGGTCTCCTGACCTGAACCAGCAGCCCTGATAAGTTACCTCACTAAAACCAAAAGCATATCAGCCCACCCTTGTTGTCCCTCCCTATTCTTCTTTGTCCTTAGTACCCCTCAGCCCACTCTTGTATTTAGCAAGATACTGAGAATAATTCTTATTTTACAGATTGGGAAAAGTCAACAATCATTTATTATGCTTTGGAAATACAAATACAAAAAAATACAGTCCCTACCCTCAAGGAATTTACAATCTAATAGGAGAGACTGCATATTTAGAGCTCTGGTGTCCAGGAGAGGGAGTTAGAATCCAACCTGGCTGCCTCCAACCTTTCCAATCTTCTTGCATTCTACACCCCTCTGGGTACTCTGAGATTCAGACATTCTGATTTGTTTGCTTTTCTTGAGTAATTTTATTTCATTTCTGTACCCTCTCCCTCTCATTTCTCTCTTTTTATCTTAAATGCCTTCTCTCTCTAGTATTCTTTGAGATTCAGCTGGGTTCCATTCATCTGGAAGCCTTTCCTGGGTTATTCCCTCCTTGCTTTGCTTCTTAGGTTAACTTCCATCTACTCAGTATTTATCTTGCATGTTCTAATCAATATATATTGTCTCTTGCATTAGACTAGAAGCTCCTTGAGGGCAGGGACTGTCTTTGCTTCTTCTTTGTATTCTCAGAACTGAGCCCAGAGTATGAAGCTTAGTAGAAGCTTGTTACTGATGGTGAGTGGCACCATAGGACCTTTGATTGTCATATCCTTTCTAGAAAACAGGCTGTACTACTGTTTCCTCCTCTGTAATCATTCAGTAAGGTCCCTTATTAATTCAACATTCAGTGACCTGTATCTGAGATAATAGCTTCCAGCTATAATACTGAATTTCTTCCCCCAAGAGTTCTGATGCAAGTGCCATCTTCTTTCCACAGTCAGAGATGCTGCCTGGAATCTCTTCCAGTCTCCTTATCCCTTCCAGTAGTACTGATGTAACTGGAGCCAAGGAAGGAGGAGCATGATTTGTTGAATGACCCATGGGAGTCCAAGACCCAATACTTGGACTCTACTTCCATCTCTGCTGCTGACTCCCTGGGTGATTTGGGGTAAGTTCTATGGTTTTTCTGGACCTTAGTTTCTCCATCCACAAGGTGGCCTTCCTGCCCTACATGACTGAGCTGTTCTGAATCCAGGAAAGGAAAGGCTCTTAAGGATGTAAATGGGTCTATGAAGATGACTCTTAATTCTCTATGCCAGCACTGCAGATAATTCCCAAGTCATTTCAATTTGACTTTATAACGTAGTTCAAAAGTAGTATGTGTGAGGCGGCTAGGTGGTGCAGTGAATAGAGCACTGGCCTTGGAGTCAGGAGTACCTGGATTCAAATCCGACCTCAGACACTTGATAATTACCTAGCCGTGTGGCCTTGGGCAAGCCACTTAACCCCATTGCCTTTAAAAAATCTAAAAAAAAAAAGTAGCATGTGATATAGTGGAAGGAGACCTTGACTTGTTTTCAGAAGATCTGGATTCAAATTCTGTTTCTTCCTTTTATTAGCATTCGATGTGGACAAATTATTTATCCTACCTAGTCCTGTTTTCCTCTTGTGTACAATGGGTGGATCATGCTTGATATAGGTTGGTTTAGGAAAAATTTTAAATCTTTTAAACTAAAAATCACTTTGGAACTGATGTTTTATTTGTGTTTGACTCTGTGACACTGTTTGGGGTTTTCTTGGTAAAGAAACTAGAATGGTTTGGTCATTTTCTTCTCTGCCTCATTTTATAGATGAGGAACTGAAGAAGCAAACAGTGTTAAGTGAGTTACCCAAGGTCACACAGCTGATAAGTGTCTGAGGCCAGATTTGAACTTGTAAAGATGAGTATTTCTGATTCCAAGACCAGTGCTCTGTTCACTGGAAAACAGCTGTTATTGTTGTCACCAGTGGCACAGTTTAAAGAATGTGAATGTATTGTCAAGAAGACCTGGGTTCAAATCCCACCTCTTGGTTCTAGCTGTGTGATCATTGATAAGTTACCTAGCTACTGCTAACTTATAGAAAGATTGTGATCCAAATTGGTGGACGGGGTTTCATACTGGGAAATCAGATGTATTTGTTTGTAAGGCACATTTCCCAGAAAGTGGGTGTAAGGTGTATTTATTTAATTCAGGTTCTATTTTCAGTCAACCTGGGTGAGTGGGCCATCTTAAGGAATCTTACTGTACAAAATCCTTTTGATTGTAAGGGATTGATGCCTCATGTATTGTAGTTTAGAAATTTGTTTAAATCAAATTTACTTAAAGTAAGTTCTTCCTGGGTAGCTCTTCCCTCTCCTGGTAGCTTCCTGCAGGTTTAGTTTTCTCTCCTTTTATTTCTGCAATAATGGGAGAGACAGCACATTTAGGACAGCATTATTGAGTAACTGCTGTTTCAGGTCCCTATGGTGGGAACTAGAGGGACATGACTGGAAGGAATTAAAAGTCTGCCCTCAGGGAGGTTGCAGTCTATAATCGTAGTTCTCATTTCTATAACACTTGAAGGCTTATAAATTGCTTTCTTCAAAATAATCCTTTGAGACATAAGATGTGGGTGTTATTACCTGAGAGGTAGAAGTAGACTTACTTAGGTCACACTTCCATTGAATGGTGGAGATAGTTTTTGGACTTGGAAGCCATGGTTGCTTGTGGAGCCAGAGGTCAACTGAAGTCTTAAGGTACGTTTACCTGTGACTATAAAGGGTATATTATCAAATTAGAGAGAAGCAACCCTTTCAGATGCTCCTCTGTATTCATCTAAAATGAAGGTGGGTGTTTCTGGGCACATACTTGCTACCCTTAGGGACTAAAGATAACCTGAATGGGAAGAACTGGTCTGTTGTCCCAACATTTTTTCACATCCACCACTGTGTAATTTAAAGTTAAGAATTACTCTAATTTCACAAGTTTTTTTGTTTTTGTTTTTGTTTTTACTTTTTGCAAGGCAAATGGGGTTAAGTGGCTTGCCCAAGGCCACACAGCTAGGTAATTACTAAGTGTCTGAGGCCAGATTTGAACTCAGGTACTCCTGACTCTAGGGCTGGTGCTCTATCCACTGTGCCACCTAGCTGCCCCCACAAGTTTTTTAATTCCTTCAGGATCAGTGAGTTTTGTGCAAGAAAAGGCCTCTTTCTGGGTCATTGGTTGTACCTTTAAATCCCATCTAAGTCATTTTTACAAAATCATGTTAATTAGTCTGGGACTTCTCCTACTATCTCTGCTTCTGGAAACTTAACATCATAAGATCTGACATGTAGTAGTAATAAATACTTGTTGATTGACAGAGGATCAGCTTGGAATTACTTATCCCTCATGGCAGAAGGAAGATAACCAATAGGTTTAGTAGGAGCATGATCCTTATCTTGTTGTTTGACAGGCTTCAAACACACCATGGAGCCAGGGTGCATGGAGAACCTCTCCATTCTCTACCAGAGCTCAGACTTCATCGTGGTCAATAAGCATTGGGACCTCCGCATTGACAGCAAGATGTGGTATGAGACCCTGACCCTGCAGAGTCAGCTGAAACATCGGTTCCCAGAACTGGCTGATCCTGATACCTACTATGGCTTCAGGTATGGAGGTGCTGATAAAGGCGGGGTCGTTGGATTGGGAGACAGAAAAATCTGGGTTCCAGATACTGTCACTAATATACTGTATGGCAAATGTGTGGCCCAGTGACCCTAGGCAAGTCACTTAACCTCTTTTCCTGATCCTGTTTCCTTCTATAAAGAGGAAGTTTTTCAAAGTTCCTTCCAACTTCATGGGTTTCTATCCTAATAAAAGTCATAGCAGCATCATTTTCATGATATATATATATATACACACACACACACACACACACACACACACACACACATATACATACCTTGTTCAAGTGAGATTCCCAATAAACAACTCTATGAAGGAGGTAGCTCAAATATTTACAGATAAGGATTCTGCAGTTCAAAGAACCTTGATGCAATGGAAAGTTTCTCAGATTTTGGTGTTGGAAGATTTGAGTTTCAGTCTGTGCTCCACACTTAATACATGTATGATCTTGGGCCAGGGCTCAGTTTCCTCATCTTTAAAATAAAGGGTCTGGCCTCGCAGTAAGTGATGTGTCAGCAGAACTGAGCGGTTGGTCTGCTGCCCCACAATCTGGTAATTTCTGTTGCACCACAGACCCCCTGCCTATCTCTGTTCTCTCTTTGCTCAGAGGAAAGTGATGTCTGTGGGTCTTGTGTCTGCCCCCAGGTTCTGTCACCAGTTGGATTTCTCCACCAGTGGAGCACTCTGTGTGGCTTTGAACAAGGCAGCAGCTGGCCGGGCCTACAAGTGCTTCAAAGAGCGGCAGGTCACCAAAGCCTACCTTGCTCTGGTATGTACCCCAGGTGGGGGGGTTAATGGGAGTGTCTGGTTATATATTGTTAGGTTGGGGGTGGTGTTTCATGGGATGGGAGAGATGCATGAGAGATGGGCTTGGCTTAGCTTATTGTGTCCTTGATGGCCATTCACTTCTGTGCCCTTGATAGTCATTCATTATCAGCGAGACTTTTAAAAAAAACAAAAAACTTTAGCCAGCCCCCAGCCTAACAGAGCTTTATAAGTTATCATAAAAGAAAGCTTGGGATGTTTGAGAGGAAATCCCTAAACTAGTCACATTGCTTCTTTGCTCAAAAGCCTTTAATTGACTTCCCATCCAAGTCTTCAGATGGCTCCCCATCTATGTTTTCAGTTGGCTTCCCATCCATGACTTCATGTGGTTCCATATCTATCCTTCCCTTCCCACATGGTTCCCAGTTCATCATAACTTAGCTTGGTATTCAAGGACCCCACAAAGTCATGTCCTACTTCCTTTCTTGCATTGTTGACCTCTCCTTTCCTACATCTGTGACATTCCACAATTGCAATAACTCTCCCTCCATTCCTTCTATCTGTTGATTGTCTACCTGTCCTTAGTTTAAATTATTTATTATAATATATTATAAACAGCACAAAATACTGCTTTTTTCATGGTTTTCCTTGATTAACCCCCTAGCAGGAAGTGATTCTCCCCCTTCATCTGAGTTTATAACACTTAGTTCCTCTCTTAAATATTCATTATCTGTTACTTATATTTATCTGCATGTATGCAGAAAAATCCTCATTGTCATTGTTATGGACCCAGCTTAAGCCTCATCTTCTCTGACCAGGCCTTCCCTGACCACTCTAGCCCACACTCCCATAGCGATTAATGATTGATACACAATTCAATACCTGATCACAAACTATCTCTTGTGGTGTGCTCTATTTTCAAATCAGATAATTTGCAGATATCTCCTCTCTGAGCTCCTTTGAGGAAGGTACCAGTTCTCTTGTTCTTCCCTCCTTTTCTTCTCCCTAACCCCACTCTTCCCTAGCACAATGCCTTGAATGTAGTAGGTCCTCAGTCAGGAGGGAAGGAAGACAGTGAAGTGAAGAGAGACAGAGTTGTCCTCTGGAGATTACCTAGGGAGGGACACTTTCCCTGTTTGTGTTGGAGGCACAAGGCCTACTCTGCCTATTATGTGACTGGTATTAACCAGTGGGACAAGACAAAAATATAGGTGAAATAGAGGTTGATACAAGTTGGAGGCAGTGGGGGAAGGGAACAAGCTTTTAAGTATCACCTACCGTGTGCTAGAGGTTGTACTAAGTACTTTGCAAATATCAAGTATTGATTGTTTGGCAATCATTATTTGTGTATAGGTGTTTGGAGAGATGGTGTGGAGCTACAGATGAGCACACTCGTGTTTAGAGAAGTCAGGTGACTTCCTCAAGGTGACACAAAATAAGTATCTAGTCGAGAATTAGAAACTTAAGTTTCCAAACTCCAAATGGGCACATTCTGGAGTCGTTTTTTTGTTTGTTTTGTTTTGGTATTTTGTGAATCTCCTATTTATAGTAGGAACTAAATTGCTGAATTGTTTTAAGGTATTCTCAGAGTGGCATGATTTCTTTATATTCCAAAGGTTCGAGGCCATGTACAAGAGAGCAGAAAGACTATCAACCATGCCATTGGGAAGAATACGACAGAAGGCCTGACGCACATGATGTGTATTGAAGGGACAGAAGGTAGGGATTTCAGACCTGCTCAAGCCTTTTCTCCCTCAGTTGCCCCAGTGTGGTCTTAACTTTCAGCCTAAAGGAAACTTTGAAGGTCTTCACATCCCTGCTTGATTCTTTTACCTCAGTTCTTATCTAATCTTGAATCATTGAATGGTTTTTGCCTCAAACAAACTGAGAACTGGCAGACCTTGGCTTAAAAAGACCAAGGTCTCCCACTCCATCCTGGGCCATCTCTGATCATCCTACCTATGTTTACACTGGACTCTGACCACTCTGGAGGAGGGAGTGAGACTGATGACTTTGCACAGCTCTGGCTCACTGAAATCCAGTTCAGTTGCAAGTCAAGACATCACCTCCTGATGTCATTGGTCTCTAGAAGGAAGGATGAACAACAGTAATGCTTTGGTTGCACAGCCTTGGACTATTCACATCCAGAGGTCAGGACCAAGGTCTGAATAGGGCAGCTTTTCATTCTGAAGGAATGGATTTCAGTTTCAGTTTATCACTAGGCCAGTACTGAATAACCAGAAACAGTTTTCTACTTCTGAAACAAGAATAAATTCTCAGGGAATCCATAGACTAAGGGTCCAACAGATAAACATGTTGTCAAAGGAAATGTTGTTGCTGAAAGGAAAAGGACATCCCAGGAATTTACCTGGACCTGTGGAGAGGAGGTGGGGGGGGCAGGGCAGATTCAGGAGGGCTGTCTTTTGGTTGACAATTCTGCAAACCAGGATTTGGTGCTGGGGAAGGCAGCTGGGCTGACCTGTGGGCATCCCATAGTCTCTTTTCTCACCCCCAGGCTGTGAAAATGCCAAACCATGTCTGACAGAACTGACAGTCCTAGAGCATGGGTTGTATGATGGTGATCCAGTTTCCAAAGTCCTCCTCCAGCCCCTCACAGGTAAGGTAGCCACTTCACAACTCACCTGGGCAGGGTTAGGGGAGATCTGAATATTTTGTGGTGAGCAGCTGAGGTACGTGGCAGCTTCTGGAGCAATTAGCTTTGTGTGTTGGACTGCTTCAAGCCTGGATGGTGACCAAGGTAACCTCCCTATTCAGGAGGCTTTAAATCTGTACAGCCCTGAATGTTTTTTAAAAATACTCTCATAAATTTCCTCTTAGTCAGTCCTCGTGCCATAACAGGAATTATAGTATACCTGTTTTTCATATAGGGAAATTGAGACTCAATGAGACTTGTTGACTTCATACCTTAGTATTCATAGCTTAAATGTTGCTTATAAATCATCTAGTCTACCTCATTTTTATCTATTTTTTAAAAATCTGAAAAATTCATTTTATTTTACCTCCTCCCATTGGGGGGAAAAGGGAGCAAAACAAAGGGGGGGGGGGAAGCCTTTGTAAGAAATAGGCATAGTCAAACAAAATGAATTCTTGTATTGTTATATCCAAAAATTATTTTTTATTCTCTACCTTGAACCTACCAGGATGTGAGTAGTAGTAGCATTCTTTATCATCTTTCTGAGACTTGAGTAAAACAAATTAATATTGTAAATGGAGTACCTGGGTTGAATAAGTGACTTACCCAGTAAGTGGCAGGACTAGAAGTCAAATCCAAACTTATTATATTATTGTTATTATCTGATATTTATTCAAGGTGTCCCAAAAGTCTTAATGTACTTTTTAAGGTTTACGAAATGCTTTTCATTTGATCCTCACAACAATCCTGTGAGGTAAAAGTTATTCCATACATATTTATACTCATTTCACAGATGAGAAGTGTGAGGCTTAGAGTGATTTGTCCATGCTTACAAAAGCTAGTTGTGTTGAAGGAAGAATATGAACTAAGGATTCCCTTAACTTTAACTCTTTCAATCCACATAAGAGTTGAGGATGTTGCATTTTTTTGTCTGATAATTAGTAGGTAGCTGAGCTAGGTCACAGTCGCACTTTAGTCCTGGGCTTTCTCTAGAGTAATGGAAACTGTGTAGAACACCAGTGGGGTATGAGATTGACCCCTCAGAAGGTAGGAAAATGGGTTGCATCTCACCCTCATTCAGTAGCCAGTATGTTTGATTCCAGCATCACTGACCACCCCTTTTATCCATCTTTCTCAACACCTCTGTCCTATCCTTTCCACCATGGTTTCCTTGGGCTTTCTTGGGTATCTGGGGGTGGAGAGGTAAGCTTATGACCTAATCATGACCCAGGCCCCTTAGTTATTCTTTCCCCCAACACTGCCACAACCTGGCCCTTTCTCACTCCAGTTGACACTGTGGCTGTGGTATGTACCCCTCAGTCAAAGCTACCATGATTCTTGCACTCACGTCACAATCTTGGACTAGACTTTTTTCTTTCTCATCCCAGAAAGCCAGTTACTTGACAAATTTTGCCCTTTCTATCTCAACTACATCTCTTGGTACCTATCCCCTTTGCTGCATTGATACAGCCACCAGCCTAGTTGAAGCTTTCATTACCTCTCCCCTGGACTATTTTCATAACTTCCTGTTTCCCAGCCTCAAGTCCCTCCCCTCTCCAATCCCTCTTCCATTCAGCTGCCAAATTAAAAGCTGATACTCTTAAAAGCACCATCTGACTCAATAAATTCCAGTGGTTTCCTATTGACTCAAGGAATATTTTTAATGTCATCTTTATCATATCCTTTCAAAATGTCCAATTTTTGCATGTTTTATAATGTACTTTTTCATTAATATAGTAATATATGTATATCATTTATTTTTTGAGTTTAAGACAATGGAGTTAAGTGACTTACCCAAGGTCACATAACTAGTAAGTAAGTGTCTGAGGTTGAATCTGAACTCGGGTCCTCCTGACTCCAGGACTGGTGCTCTATCCACTGCACCATCTAGCTGCCCCCATGTACCTCATATATGAATAAACAGATATATTAGTGATATGTGCTCCAATTTTTTTGCTGATAGGGGTTTAGAGCTTACTAATCTGGAAGGGACTTGGCGGTGAGTAGGAGGTAGCCTGGAAGATATGGGCAGAGGAAGCGAGAGACGAAAAAGGAGTGAAGAATTCTTTTGGTTTGTGAATGAATGTTGCCCATCCTGTTTAGCCAGAGGGTGGGGAAGAGGAACCTCCAGACCCTAGGGAAACTTGAGCTATGAAATGCCTTGGGAAAAGCCCTGGATTTGGCCCAGCTCTGACTCCACCAGGTGTATACCCTGCCCCCTCTAAGACTCACCTGTAAGTGTAAACAATAACATTTTCACTCCCTACCTCCCAGGGCTATTGTCAGAAGAATTCTTTAGCTGTTTCATTCAGTGTTTTTGGGTCCCAGTTGGTTTCCCTATCTGAAAAATGAAGGGACCTGAACTCAATGGGTCCCTGAGGTCTTTTCCAGCTTGAAACCTATGGTCCTGTGATCCAGACTTCAAGATTTTTATAGTCTGGGAAGATAGGATGACATCTCAGTAAAGAGGTGAGGAGGGACAATGGCCTTTGTCTTCCAAAGCCCCCATATTAGAATGAGAAGCCTCAGTGAAATCGGAAGGAGATTTCAGGACAAATCATAGGCCATTGTGACTTTGGGCAAGTCACTTTCTCTGACTGGGCCTTAGTTTCCTTTTGTGTAAAGTAAAGGGATGGGAGTAGGTTCTTTCTCAGGTTCCCTGCCAGATCAAAATGCTATGACCTTAAGACAGAGAGGTAACTTTTGGAGGTTGATTTCAGAAAGGGCAGCTGAGCCTTTCCCTGAATGCTTTTGGGCTAGGTTACCAGATGGAAAGTAACCAGATGACCCTGGCTCAGTTGTATTCTTGACATTGTGTTCTCCCAAAGGCCGGACCCATCAGCTGCGAGTTCACTGCAGCAGCAGTGGGCACCCCATTGTGGGCGACTTCACCTACAGCTTCAAGAAGGATAACCGCCCATTCCGTATGATGCTGCATGCCTTCTATCTTCGTATCCCCACGAGTGGGGAGCTCATTGAGGTGAGCACACCTGACCCCTTTGTACCTACGCTGGATGCTCACTGGCAGCCCCAACAACTGGTCCACCCCCTGGAACAAGTCATCCAGGACCTAAAGACCACAAGGGACCCAACCCCTGATGAAGCTTCACCTCTGCCCAAGGTTGACCAGGAGTTGATCAATCAGGAGGACAAGGCTAAAGAGTCAGAGGAGCAACGGGCCAGGTGCCAGCAGTGGTTGGCCGAATGGGCAGGGGAACCAGAGAACTGAATTGTGCCCCTTCTGCCTATTTTTGGAAGGGGGTCAGTGATGTGTCTTGAGGAAGTCCTGCCCATTCCTGGATGTGGAGCCTCTCTCTCTGCCCCAAAATTTGAGTATGATGGTATAGGGGCTTACTGGGAGGCTTCCCACTTCCTGTAGCCTGTTATCTCCAAGCCTGAGGGAGTTTAACATCAACACTATCCCCCAGGGGTTAGGATGAGCTGAGGTTTGGGCTTTAAGCTGGTGCCATAACAGAGACAGCTAACCCCTGATTCCCTACCCCTGGAGGTCTATAGTACAGGGACAGATGTTTCATACAGGCAGCTTGTGGTATAGTGAATAGAGCTCTGGGTCTGCAGGCAGGAAGACTTCAGTTCAAATCCAGTCTCAGACACTTATTAGTTGTGTGACCTTGGGCAAGTCATTTGACCTCTAGCTGCTTCAGTTTCCTCATCTGTAAAATAGGGATAATAATAGCTCCTGCCTCCTTGAGTTATTGTGAGGATCAAATGAGATATTTCCAGTGCCTGATACATAATATAGCCACTGTTATCATTATCATTGTTGTCATTATTGTTATCATCACTTTTCAAAATGAAGGAGGGGAAAACTATCTCTACTGAAACTGGGCTTTTCTGACCTGGAGGACAAAATCTCTTTTGCTGAAAATAAGCCAGTCAGTCCATCACTAATCTCTCTGTTTACAGTCACCCCTTTGATGAGAAAACTGAGATCCAAAAAGGTTACTTTCAAGGTCACATAGTTTCTAAGCCACCTTTCTTGATGCCTCTAGAGTGCCTGTACTTGGGGAAAAGACTTTTTTAAATCAAGATGGGATGGGGGTGGGGGGAGACAAGGGTGATTTTTTTTTTCATTGTAATGTAACATGGATGCCACATTCCAGATTTGCTTGGACCATCTATTACCATGGGGATGAAGGAGGGTTGGACGAGTTGATGAGGTTTATATAAAATGTTGCTGTACTCAGCTTCAGGTACTTGCCAACACTGAGCCATTGCTCACCCAGACAGGACAGAGCCTAAAGGGTTGGAGTGGTTTGGGGAGGAAAACCTTAGGAGTTACTCCCTGTGATAGACTGCAGACTTCTCTTTGACCAGGAGAGGGCACCAGGTGTCCACAGGTAGTTGGCACTCCCAGCTCAGGTTTTGAAGCCATTGATATCTGGTCCCTCCCTATCTTCACCTGGCCTCCAGCATTTGTCTAATTGGAAAAGACTCACTCTCCAGGATCCTTGTACATATAGGTTAGCTCTTCCTTATTTCCTGATAACCAGTCATTTACCAAGTTCTTTCAATTTTTGTTTTGTGAGCTGATCCATCCTTCTAGGTTCAGTTTTTTTTTTTTTTTTTAGATTTTTGCAAGGCAATGGAGTTAAGTGGTTTGCCCAAGGCCACACGGCTAGGTAATTATTAAGTGTCCGAGGTCAAATTTGAACTCAGATACTCCTGACTCCAGGGCCGGTGCTCTATCCACTGCACCACTTAGCTATCCCATTCTAGGTTCATTCTTTTTTTTTTTTTAAGGTTTTTGCAAGGCAAATGGGGTTAAGTAGCTTGCCCAAGGCCACACAGCTAGGTAATTATTAAGTGTCTGAGACTGGATTTGAACCCAGGTTCTCCTGACTCCAGGGCCGGTGCTTTATCCACTACGCCACCTAGCTGCCCCTAGGTTCATTCTTGATGCTACTACTCATTCGTTCTTGACTAGACTATTAAAACAGTCTCCTTACTGGTCTCCCTGCTTCCATTCTTTCCCTTTTAGTGCTTCCAGTCATATGCTTTATGCACACCTCTAATTGTCTCATCTCTTGCTGAGATTCTTTCTTGTCTCTGAGATGGAGTCCAATCTGCTGGTCCTGATACTTACAGCTTTTCGTGATTTGACTGTAAAGCTTTTGAACCTTATCTCCCACTCCCTTTTCTGTCTTTTAAACAGAATTATTCCTACCTATAGTACCTTGCTTGGACTTTATATTCTGCTGGAAAATGCCTTCCTTTTTAAAATCCCTCCTATTCTTCAAAACTTAATGCTACAGAGCAGATATTTAGAACTTCAAGGGAATTTAGAGCTCATCTAGTCTAATGACAACAATTTGACCCACCTCACAACTCACATAGCCAGCATCCCAGTTCTTACCCTCCTTGTCTTTTACCAGGACTATGAAATAGCCTCCTGGCAGGTCTTCTCTTGACTCAGATTTCTTCCCTTCTTGAATCCATCCTTCCTGCTGAAGTGATTCTCCCAAAGTTGTAAGTGTGACTGTGTCATTTTCTTACTCAAAAATGGTAGTGGTTTCCTGTTGTCTCTTAGGTCTGATGTATACTGGAGCATCAAAAGGTGACCCCAGCCTTATTAGCCATCAGTCCCTTTCCTGTACACTGACCCTTCTGTTTCACAAATATGATGCTTTGGTCTGGCTGTTCCCCAACAAGACTGGAACTGGCTCACTGCCCACCTCTGCTTCTTTGCACGAATTCTTTGTTCTTTTCAATACTCAGTTTGATCATCTTCTAAGTGAAGCCTTTCCAGATTTCTGCCCCCCACCCCCAGCCTGGCCTTTTCTCTTCTTATACAGGGATAATCCCCTGGGAATCTAGGAACCTGGTGGTCCTATACTCTCAGGGGGCCACCAGCCTGGTGGCCTTTGTGTAGACCTCCATCAGCTTTAGTCGAACCTTAGCTTTAGAATTCTCAAGCTCTGAAATCTATCTGAAAGTTGTAAGCAGTAGAGTGTATGAAGGAGAGTGATAGGGGAGGTAGAAAAGATAAGTCCAGTGACAAATGGCTGAAGACCTTGAATGCTTGGCAAAGGTGTTTGAACTTCACCCAGTAGAAAATGGAGGGCCACTGAAGAGTGCAGGAGTGATTACCACTAGCTATATGCTGAGGACAAATTAGTTTGACAGTGGTGTGAAGGGTGGATTGGAAGGGAAAGTGAAGGTAGTATGACCCCTTAGAGGTAGGGTTCTTATTCTTTTCTGTGTCTTGGATCCATTTGGCAGTCTGGTCAGAGAACTGTGAATCCCTCTCATAAAATGAAATACATAGGATTGCAAGGGAAACCAACTATAAGGAAAGAGTTGTGGTTTTCTCCCTTATTAGTCTGTGGACCCCCTGAAATCCATCAATGGATTCATGGACACTAGAGTGGGAAGGGATGAGAGTGAGGAAGGAAGAAAGAATCAAAGATAACAACAAGGATTAAGATTTGGAAGATCTAGTAAATAGACCCGAGTTTTTGTGTGAACTTGGATGAGTTACTTAATCCAAGCCTCATTTTCTTATTCTGTTTTTAAATGGTATTTAAGGTCCCTTCCATCTCTGGATCTATGATGGCAAGGGTGTATCAGTGAGGTTGATGGAGAGGGGGAAGGGACTGGGAGATACAGCCATCACAAACAGGTTTCTCCAGCATCAGGGACTGACCTTTTGTTACCTATATGGGAGATCAAGTTCCAATCTAAACTCTTAGTACAGGTATCTGTCTGGTCAGGTGCCTCAGGTAAGGGGAAGAGATCAGGACTGAGTCAGGGGAAAAAGCCAAATCCTTTAATAGTATATGCTTGAAAAACAATAAGCATATTTTTCAGTCCTGGGGCTAGGGAGGTGGCACTTGGTGGGGGAGGAAGGAAAGAAGGAAGGGGGAGATATTCTGTCAGAGCTCATTTTCCAGAGGAAGAAATAACCAAAGACCCAGAGAAAAGAACTCAGGATCATCCTGATTGACCTGTGGATCAGTGAATATTACAGAAACTAGATGGCAGGGCTCCAAACTCTGGGGCCACTGTGCCCTGCTATCTTCATTATTTTTATTACTATCTTGTTAAGGAAAGAAGGAAATTCAGATAAACAAAACAGTTTGGGAACCACTGTAATGAATTTGTTATGTACTTAAAAAAACAACCAAGCTGTTTATAATAAAGACCTATAATTTCACATACAATTGTGCTTCCTGGTATTTGTCAAGTCCATAATAATAAAGGTTTTTTTAAAGAAAGAAAAATTACATTATGACCTCTGCAACTATTGCCTCACTTTTATTAAAAATGAGATATCTCCCCATGTGCCATCTCTCTGACCTACAGTTGATGAAGGGCTGGATATCTGTTATTAGGGCCTAGAAGTTCATTTTCATATGGGATATTGACTGACTACTTCTAAGCTACTAATAGAAACACACATCCTTTTTTTAAAATTTAAAAAACATAGTACTTTTTCTGAATTTTCTAAAGCTTAAAAGGGAGGCTGTGTGAAATAGTGAAAAGAGCAGAAAATTTAAAATCAGAAGCTCTAAGTTCAAATCTTGACCTTGCCACTTGTGTGACAGTGGGTAAGTTAGTCTTCACTAAACCACTGTGCTTCAGTCTCCTCATTTGTACCATAACCTCCACATTCCTATCTGCCTTATCTTTTTTTTTTAGGTTTTTTTTTCTTTATTTTGCTAGGCGATGGGGTTAAGTGGCTTGCCCAATGCCACACAGCTAGGTAATTATTAAGTGTCTGAGACCGAATTTGAACCCAGGTACTCCTGATTCCAGGGCCAGTACCTTATCCACTACGCCACCTAGCCGCCCCTTGCCTTATCTTTTCTTCCATTAAAGTAATCAATCAGATGGCAAAGCTGACAATTGAACCCAGAAACTTAACATCCATTTGTCTTTCCTTTGTCTCATTATTTTCTACCTTATGCTCATCTGTGAAGATGCCATTGTTCTTCCATCACCAATTGAATATAAACTTGAAATGCTTAAATGAACTCCTTGCATTACCATCAACCCTTCCATTTGCCCTGAACACCACCTGGAATCTATGGGCAGGATGAATAACCATGACTGTATATACTACATAGAGCTAAGATTCACAAACTAATCCTGGTGACATGGAAAACATCTTGCCTTGTCACTGAGTCCTATGGTCTTCTGAGGCTTAATATTTGCCCTGTCTATAGATTCCTGAGCATTTTTGTTTGTTTTTGAAACTAAGGTGTTGAATATAATAGTTTTTTTAAAACGTCTGGATATAATAAAATGGTTTCATAATTCTTTTTTATGAAAATGTTCATGTTGTTTGTCAAGATCAAAATCACAAATAAAAATGGTTACTGTACAAAAGAAAAAAATCAGATGTCATTATCATAAAAAAAACCAAGAAAAAAATCATCTGTGTTTCAAAATGCATTCTTTATGACAGTATGGGTCATATTCAGTTATTAATTATAAATTAACATAAAGGGTATCTTTAAATAGAAGTCTTTCATAAGAGATATTCCACAGTAGACTATATTTTTACCATCAAACAACTAAAAGCTCTATATATATGAGAGCACACAAGATCCCACTTTACTTATTGTTTATTGATGATTAAAAGAGAAAAGATTCGGTAAGTTAAAGCATAATCTTCCATTAATATGCAGAATAAAATACTCCTCTGCTGATGGGATCAGAGAGAAGAAATCCTGAATAGATTCTTGTTTGATCAGTCATTTCAATTTTGTCTGACTCTTTGTGACCCATTTAGGGTTTTCTTAGCAAAGATACTGGAGTGATTTGCCATTTCCTTCTCCACTCATTTTACAGATGAAGAAACTGAGGTAAACAAGAAGTGACTTGCCTAGACTCACATAGCTAGTAAGTATCTGAGGCCTTTTATGAACTTTTGGTAGTTATCTCTGCTTCAGTACAAATGTCTGTGCATTATGATATCACCTAGTAGCCTCTTTGACTTTTACTATCTTAAATTGAAATTACTTGCATTCCATTCCCTTCCTATTTCAGTCACACTTCTTCCACCCTCCTCCAACATGGTACAATGGAAAGAGCAGTTGCTCTGAGGTCTAGTGACCTGGGTTCAAGTGCTGCCTTTGTGCAAGCCATTTAAATTTCCTGGGCTTTAATTTCCTCATATAATAAAAACTTGGAGTTCCTTACATTCACACTGGAAAGTCACAGGGCAGCTACGTCTTGTTCTTATGAAAAAAAGTGTTTTTGTATGACTGCAAATGTAATCTATTTTGAATTGCTTGTCTACTAAATGAGGGGGAAAAGGAGGAAGAGTGGGAAAGAATTTAGAACTCTATCTCACTGCATAAGACAACTATTTCTTATCAAAACAATCAAGCCTCATAAAATAAGAATCATCTAATCTAACTCCTTAATTTCACAAGTAAGAAAATTGATACTCAGAGAAATTAAATAATTTGCCCTTGATCATACAAGTAGCAAGTAGCAGAGCGAAGATTTGAACTTGGATTTTTTTTTTACTTAAAATCAAGTACTCTTTTAACAGTACCAAAATTTCAGGGGTGACTAGGTGGCATAGTGGATAAAGCACCGGCCTTGGAGTCAGGAGCACCTGGCTTCAAATCTGGTCTCATACACTTAATAATTACCTAGCTGTGTGGCCTTGGGCAAGCCACTTAACCCCATTTGCCTTGCAAAAACCTAAAAAAAAAATTTTTTTCCTTGATAAAGAAATTTTTTTGTGAATTCAGTTCAAACAGAATTTCAGTGTCTGGGCGGGTAAAGTTTTGGATCTTTTACATATTCCTGAAAACAAATTGCCATCAGACTTTCTGTTTATCTGCTGTTGTAAAAGATTTCTTCATTTCCTAACAAGAAATTTACTAGCCCGTCACATTTATCATCAGGAAAGGCCATGGATTTTGTGTTGCTGTGGGATTTAGTGTCTTATTTTAATTTTTATGGTTATTGTTCATTTGTTCAGTTATATCGGATTCTTTGTGACCCCATTATGGGGTTTACTTGGGAAAGAAACTGAAATGGTTACCATTTCCTCCTCCAGTGGATTAAAGAAAACAAAAGTTAAGTGACTTGCCCAAGGTCACACAGCTAATAGGAACTGAGGTCAGATTTTAATTTGGGTATTACTGATTCCAGATCCAGCCCAGCACTCTATCCACTAATCACCTAGCTGTCTCATCTTGTTTTAATTAGGAAGCAGAAAAATTGATTTGCTATTTCCATCCAAGTATAGTTTTTGACTTGGGCATGGATTTCCTTTACAATTTCTATAATTGTAGCATCATTAGTATTTATTTGCTAGGTTTCCATAATATTAAAACAACAAATCAATTTTGTCATTCAACTCAACATCTGGTCTTTTCCGTTTGACTCCTCCATCTCCTCTTGTCTTCTCTGTTTATACTTCAAAGTTTCTATTTGGCTCTGTTTTTTCATTAGGAGTGCTTAGAAGTTCTCTCATTAATCCCTATAGGATTATACTCAGTTTTTCAGAGTAAGTTATTTTTGTTTGTAAGCCTATATCCTTTTCCTTTTGAAATATGTTCCAGACCATCTGTTTCTTTAAAGTGATAGCTTCTAATTCTTATAAGATTCTGTTTGTGATACCTCAGTACTTGAATTCTTTCTGTTGGTATCATTTCTTTCACCTGGAACCACTAGATTTTGACTATAATAGTCATGGAAATTTTGATCTTTGAGTTTCTTTCAAGAGGTGACTGATGAATTCTTTGAATTGATACTTTTTATTTTTTACATTTTTCTGATTCTAAGAGATCTAGGAACTTTTTTCTTTTATGTTTTTCAGAAGGATGATGTCTGGAATCTGTTTTGTTTAATCATGATTTTCTTTCTTTGATTTATTTTCATGTCTATTTCCAGATAGTAGTATGAACAAGGTGAATAGGTAGATGAAGGTCTAGAGTTAAAGAGCAGAGGAGGAAGGATATGGAGGTGTCTTCTAAGAAGAGAACTGAGGAGCAGCTAGGTGGCGCAGTGGATAGAGCACCAGCCGTGGAGTCAGGGGTACCTGAGTTCAAATGTGGCCTCAGATACTTAGTAATTGCCTAGCTGTGTGATCTTGGGCAAGTCACTTAACCCCATTGCCTTAAATAAATTAAAAAAAATTTTTTTAAAGAAAATAAAGGCAGGGTTTATATAGGAGAAAAGCACATGCTGTACATGCTGGGAAAAGGGTGAGGGAGGTAAATCTCAGTGGAGTGACTTATCAGATCCCTTTTTGATAGAATAGCCCTTTTGGAGGGATAGTTTTTGATATATAGGTTCCAGGTGGCCCATAATAGGAGCTATTTATCTAGATAACAATCTAGATAATAGATAGAAATCAGACACAGAATATGCAAAGCCAGCACAGAAGGAAATAAAATTTGGCATAACATTTTTTTCCTCTTTCTAATATTTCCTCCTTTTCACTACCTCTGGGTCCCTTCTTTAGTATGCCCTGGATCCATAGTGACCTGGACCTGGACAGTGAATGACAGAGCTGCCAGTTGATACCTGTTCTTTCACAAGTTTAGGCCCTAGACCTGTGACCTTTTCTTGTTCTAGAACATAGCTCTTCCTTCAGGACATGCTCCTGAACAGACTTGGTCCCTGTGGTCTTCCCCAGTGTCTGCAGACCTCTGTTTGTTTCTTTGTGCCAACTTGCTTGGGAAAGATGACTTACAATGTTGTTTTTCCCTCCTTGGATTCTCCAATTTGGACTCAAGTCTTCTGTATTTTCTAGATCTAGTTAGAGTAGTTGTGGTGGGGCAGGGTGTTGCATGCCTTATTTATTCATGCTACCCTGCCATATTGGCTCTGCCTCTTCCATCCAGTTCTAATCTTCATCTAAATCTATGACAGGGTCTTCCCATTCACTTTCTAGGTCATCTTATAGTGGCACACTGTATCAAGAGCTAGGCCTGGAGTCTGGAAGACCTGAATTCAAATATGACTTTACACACCTTCTGCATGACCCTGGGCATGTCACTTAATTCTGTTGGCATCAGTTTCTTTACCTGTAAAATGAGCAGGAGAAAAAAAAATGGAAAATAATTCTAGTATCTTTGCAAGAAAACCCCAAATTCATTTTCTTCTTTGAGCCAGGGAAACAATCAGGGCTGCCATAATTTTCATATTTGTTTATAATGTTGAGAGAAGGGCAGCTAGGTGGTGCATTGACTAGAATCAGAAGAACCTGAGTTCAAGTCCAGCCTCAGACACTTAATAATTACCTAGCTGTGTGACCTTGGGCAAGTCATTTAACCCCATTGCCTTGCAAAAAAACACCCAAAAAAAGTTGAGAGAAGTTGAGTTCCAGAAGGGAAATGGTATGTTTATCCCTAGTCAAACTATAATAGTCAAATGAATGAGATTCTTCGAGTTGGCCTATAGAGGATTTTCTCCTGAGGAAGAAAAATCCATTTGAGAAATTGAATTAACATCAAAAGACTGCCTGCTAAGCATACAGTAGAATCAAAGGCATCTAATGAAGAAGGAAAAGTCTCCAGTTGGGGGGAGGGAGGGGAGGATTCATATGTAAATGACATATTTCAGAGCCTGGAGGCATTTCTTCACTGTAATAGCATACCCCTTAGTTTTTTATTTTGAAATACAAAAGTGATTTTTTTAAAAATTAGGAAGTGATCAGCAAGTAGCACTAGATTCAGTGCTATTTAAAATCAAGTTCCTTCCAGAAACTCATTATCTTCTTAGTCCTGGTTCCCCTGTGGTACATTGAGGATCACACATCTGCTGAAAAATGTTTGCATCTTCATTCTGTTCTTAAGTTTTGCTCTGGTTTTCAATAAGGACTACACTCCTCCCCAAATTTTCCCGTATTCTTTGCATTAACAAACATTCTCACCACTATGAAGTCTCAGATGAGGCATAAAGTCAGAACTCTGGGTAAAAGGCTTTTTTCCAAAGTGATCACATGCATAATACTTTTCTCCCCTATGAATCCTCTGAAGGTCTGATCTCCTCTGGAAAGACTTGCTACTTTTATCACATTCAAAGAACTTCTATCATGTATTAATTCTCTGATATTCAATACCCACCTAACATTGATGGGGGGGTTTTCTCTAGTATAAATTATCTGGTGAACAATAAAGTCTGATTTCCTGGTGAAAGTCTGATCACATTCTTTGTATTCATTGGATTTCTCCCCACATTGAATTCTTGGATGATGAATAAGGACCATAGTCCCACATTTCTGAAAATGTGGTTTTCCTAGGGTTTTAGTCCAGCATGAATTTCCTGGTGCTAGATAAGGTTCCAGTTTCTTATCAAGGCTTTCCTTTCATTATATTCATTACGTTTCTCTGTACTATGATTTCTCTGATGTTTAATGAGGTCTAAGTTATTCCTAAAAGCTTTTTAGCATTCTTTACATTCACAGGAATTTAATGAACTATGAATTTCCTGATGTTTAATTAGATCTGAGTTTATACCTAAATACTGTCCTACTTATCCTGCATGCATAGAGTTTTACCCCACCATGAATTCTCTGATGTTGACTGCAATAGGACAAAACTGACTCCTGGGGACCTGACTGGCTTCAGTTTCCCTGAGGCAGCTTCCTTCCTCACCCCCTCTGCCAATATGGGGTAGACCTGAACGAAGCTGCTCCTGGGACTTGATTGATCCTGACTTCCCTGACAATGCTTCCTGGTCATTTAGGGGCATCAAAAAGGCTTAGCCACATGCAATCTAGTCCTTTCAATCTTAGTGGGTGCCTAGTATCATGGACTTGCCATACCCCAATGACCTACTGACCAGATACATTTCCAGATGGAGAGGAGGGAGGATCACATCAAGAGAAGCTATGTCAGTGAATCCTCGTTGTAATTTCTTGTCTTGTCAGAGCAAAGTAAATCTCCTTAGTAAAATGGTCGATGACTTTTAAGTGCCTCATTTAATCCCAAACATAGACCTTGAATTAAAAGAGTATTGTTAAAATCACACCTCCAGTCTTGACAGAGGATTGAACCTCTGCATGAAGGTATTCCCCACATACATTGCATTCATATATTCAGGGGTTGGCAAACAAACTAAGAATGGTTTTTAACATTTTAAAATACAGTAAAACTATTTAAAAACATTTTTAGCTGGTGGGCTCTATAAAAACAGGTAGCAATTTAGGTTGACAACTTTTGATATTGTAATTTCTTTTCATTATGAATTCTCTGATATTGACGGGTTGTCTGAAAGCTTTGCCAAATTAACCATATTCACTATGAGTTCTCTGATGATGAAAAAGGTCTTAGCTCTCTTCATGAAAACCTTCATGACACTCATAAGGTTACTACTCATGCTTGTGAATTGATTCAAATTGAATAAGGAAAGTGGGAGTCCCACTTGAAAGTACCCTATACTCATCATAGTCAAAAACTTCTCCAAAATAAGTCCTTGGCAAAAAGCTTTTGGAAATTCAGATGATAAGTTTTCTAATTTGGCATCTCTGAAAATCTCCAGATTTGAAGTAGACACCATGTGATTTCAGTCAGTCTCCTATGATCTAGAGAGATGTTATTCCTGAATCTCTCCAGCATCATATCCCTATAGGGGATTGGCCCTACTTCTCAGCTGCTATTATCTGGTCTCCTTGCTTTTCCTTGGAAAAAGAATGGAAACCCTGGAAGAAGGTGAGTAGGGTTATGATTCCTGGATGTCTCGGAGCACCATTATCTCAATGTGCTATTTCTTAATTAACAGCCAGTTAAGAAGGGGCAGGGCAGGAGGAGGCTGCTGCTTGAAGGACTACCATTTCCTCCTTGTAACATGAACCTCCAAATAGAAAAACCGGTAGTTGCTAAGTCATTTAAGTCAAGTCCAATTCTTTGTGACCCCATTTGGTATTTTCTTGGCAAAGATACTAGAGTAGTTTGGCATTTCCTTCTTCAGTTCATTTTACAGATAAGGAAATTAGGCAAACAGGGTTAAGTGATTTGCCCAAGGTCCAAGTGTCTAAGGTCAGATTTGAACTCAGGTATTCTTGCCCCCAGACTTCACACAGTTCTCTGAGTTGGCTAGCTAACTGTAGATAAACTGAAAGATAATCTTTTATCTTTGAAAAAGGGCCCACTTAGTGGTTCTTTAAGTATGAAACACAGTGACCCAGCTTAGCTTGAAGAGCAATATGGTGTGGTGTTGCCTGAAGTTGGCTCTTTAGTTTTTAAGGTATTTTTCCTTAAATCATCTGAGCTTGAGAGTGTATGCATTGTAACCTCCATTTTACAGTTGAAGAAACTAAGACTTTTGCCTTTTATTTGTCCAAGGCCATGGGGCTAATAAGTGGTAGAATACAGATTGCCTGGCTCAGAGACCAAGTTTACAATCATCTCTCTGAATTAATATAGTACCTTACATTTCTAGCCTTTCACATAGATTATTCAATTTACAGGATCAGAGATCTAGAGGTGGAGGGGACCTCAGAGACTATCTATTCCAACCTCCTCGTTTTACAGATGAGGTGCTGAAACTTGGGATGATCAAGTGATTTACTAAAATTGTCAAAGGCAGGAAATGAATCTATATTCTCTAATTCTAGAGCCCTAGTAACTCTCTCTCTTCCCGCACTACCCAGCCATCCCATCCTCCTATCTATGAGATATCATTCCTGCTTCTGTTTTCCCAGTGAGAAGAGGGAGGCTTAGAAATGTTAATTAACATAGGTGCCTGTTGTACCCAATGAATTGGTTATCCAATGAGTACGGAACCTGGAAGCTAAGTCTTCTGATTTCTAGCTGTTTTTCTCTGATCCACATTGCCCTATTCCCCACTCCCTACCCCACATCCACCTGACCAGGTGGAATCTTCCTACGATGAGTCAGAGCAGCCTCTGCTCCAGAGTGAGCTGGATGCTTAACCACTGACACATTCCTATTCTTCTATTCCCCTTTGTCAGTGGCCCCCTCAGCTGTCCCTTGGAATACTTCCTCATGAGAGAGACATATCACAGCATCTTATCTTAGAAGGGAACTCAAATATGGCTCTCTTGAACCTCCTCTGGTGTCTGAATAGGGAAAGCACTGACCTTGGAGTTCCTCATACCCCCTGGGTGACCCTGTGGGCAATTCATAAGCCCTAATTTCCTCATCTGTAAAAATGAAGTGTCTCTAGCATTGTTTTTAAGCTATAATTCTTATTTGTAAATGGAGACCTTTCTTTTAATGAAAAAACCCAGACCACATTCTCATATTTAGTCCTCTGTACTTTTCAACAACACACATCTAGATTTCTCTTGTGGAAGGTGAAGGAGGTGAATGTGGGTGGAACACAAGAGCAAAAGAGACTTCTGAACTAATATAGAGTAAAGTATGCAAAAGCAGGAAAATAATACATATTATGACAGCAATGTGAGCAAAAAGAACCCAAAAAATCAAAATAGTAAATTGAATCACTTCAAAAACTGAGCTTGGCACTGGAGAATAATTGAGAAAATATGCATCCTTTCCTTCATTGCTGGAGGTCAGGAACTATGGATGTGCAATGTTTTATATATTCCCTAATAATGGTATCAGGGTACTTTGACTAAACCCCCCCCCCTTAATCTCTTTTAAAATTTGTCAAAATGAGAGTGGGAAGGAGGAACATACTTAGAAATGAATGTGTTGTAAAAGCAAAAGATATTAATGATTTTTAAAAGAAAGGCTTTCTGAGGTATCAGATCTCACCCATCCTGTATTGTATTAGAGTGTTAACTTTCCTGACCTTGTCCTTAGTTTCTGGAAGTGACTCCCAATGATATTAATAGGGTTAAATAAGTAGCTTGTCTGAAGTTTGTGGAAGAATTAGAATCCAGGTCTTTGACTATCAAGCCAGGCATGTCCTCTCCCATGATAGCCCAGGTCACACCAAAAGGGAATTGGTCCTATCCTAGAGTAAGTCTCTTTAGAAAATAGTAACAGAGGGACAGCTAGGTGGATGGAGCACTGGCCTGGGAGTCAAGAGGAGCTGAGTTCATATCTGGACCTCAGTCACTTGACTTGTTGCTTACTTGTCCTGGACAAGACATTTAACCCCGATTGCCTCAAAAACAAACATCTCAACAGTAACAAGAAGGCACTAAATCCTACACTATACAATTGTCAGATTTTAGAAATTGCAACTGGAATAGACTTAATAATCTTACTGTTCCAAGTCTTTTTTGTACAAATGAGTAAAACTGAATCCCAAAGAGATGGAGTGGCTGTCCCCAAGTCATATCTTCCAAAGAGCTGAGAGTCAAATCAAGGTTCTCTGACTCCCTGGCTCCTCATTTGTGCTCTTTCAATTACAGATTGTTGCCCCTGCATTTTATCTGTCTGTTTCTGCCCTCCCCTGGGTACAGACCCAGCTCCCCACTTATTCCTATACCCAATTCAGGGGTATTCCCCCTCTGAATTGAGGGATAAGGATTGACCACAAAGGTGTCAGGCAAAGAACCAAAGGCCCCTCTACAACCTGGGCACTCAGATCACCTGTTAGGCCTTCTCTGTCTTGGCGGTGGCTGTACTGGCACTCTCATATAGCAAAGACTATTTGTCCTTGGGCTTTGCAAGGTCATGAATCTACTCCTTTATCCTTTTTTTTTTCTTAAAGGCATTTACTATTTTCTGTCCAGGTCTCCATATAGAAGCACTCTAAGTTTAGACTTCTGGACAGGATCCTTCCTCTCCGAGCAGTGGGTTTTGAGGGTGGGTGTGGCACTGTTACTGCAGATAACCTGGACCTGACTGAGAAGGAGTAGATTCATGACCTTTGTGGCTCACAAAGTGGGAATAGGGCTAGGAACTTGGCAACAACAGAATCTACACAGTATTGTGTGTGTGTGTGTGTGTGTGTGTGTGTGTGTGTGTGTGTGTGAGAGTGTGTGTGTATGTGTGAGAGAGAGAGAGAGAGAGAGGAGTGAGTGTATTGGGATGACCTGGGTTAGCCCATTTCTACTACTAAAATTTAGGGAATAAAGTAATTCCATGGAAAAGGTTTCCTGAAGGAGAGAGGGCTTGCTCATCCCTGAAGTAAGATTTGCAGTAGGTAGCAGTGGGATGAGAAGGATATTACAGATGAGAACAATCAGAGCAATACATGTTTGGAAGAGACAGTGAGCTGGAGAAGCAGGAAGACCATGTGAGATGACTTCTAGGGTAGTTTCATAGGCCAACTCAGCTACCAGACTGACCAGAGGAATAAACTGGGTTCAGGATGAACACCGGTGACCATCCCTCCCTTGGATGAGCTCCCACTTGGCAGCTCATCCCAACCCAGCCTCATGGAGCTTTCTGTGGAGAAGCAGATACCATTGGACTAGAAAGGATATCAAGGGATCCTTTAATCCATTCATTAGATAAATAACAATTGACCACAACTCACATTTAGTCATGGAGGGGTCTGGAGATCTTATGGAAAGATAGGGAACCTGTGACCTAGACTGTGATTCCATGAGCTGAGAATGGATCTGTTAAACTGTGGCAGTGGGAGAAGCAGGGTATTTATTGCCTAGGACAGGAGACCTGGATTCTAGTCCCAACTCTTTTATAACTCCCATTGTGATCTTGGGCAACTCTCACTCCTGACACAGACCTCAGTTTCTTCCTCTGTGTAATGGAAGCATTGGATTAGAGTCTTTAAGATCCTTTCCAGCCTTGACATTCCATGCCTCTATCGTTCCATAATTCTGATTCTAAGGAAGGTTCTGGGTTGGTCTCCTGATGGGCTCTGGTCGGGGTCCTGGCGTTTTTACCCTCAGCAATCAGAGGTATGGAATTCAATCTTTCTAAAAAAAAAACAGATAAAAGAATGGGTGGGGAAGGAGTCAGGTAGGTGGTGAATAAGAAGGGGAGGTGGTGGTGGGGGGTCTGACTGGTTCTTTCTCACTGAAACCACAGAGGGAGGAAGAAGTGGTGGGAACTTTCTGGCCCTCTGGGCAGGCTCCATGCCACCTGCCTGGGTTGGGGGTGAGCTGCCAAGTGGGAGTTCATCCAAAGGAAGGATGGTCACTGGTGTTCATACTGAACTCAACTTATTCCTCTGGTTGGTCTGGGTAGCTGAGATGGCCTAAATATTGACAGAATCACTGGCTACCTATGAAACTGCCCTAGAAGTCATCTTTCATTGCCTTCCTGATAATCCACCCAGGCAGGAAATCACCTCTTTGGACAAAGGAATGGGAACTAGACTTGTGATTTGGTTGGATTTTGGAAATTCTCAAATGAGATGACTTCCTCTCCCTATGAAGGTTGGCATTTTCTTTGCAACTTATAGTCTCAGTGTGTTAACTAGAGCACTGAGAAATTTCAGGACTCACCCAAGGGACTTGCAGAAAGTAGGTGTCAGAAGGTAGGATTTACACCCAGGTCTTCCTACATTTGAGGCTAGGGCTCATACCAAGAAGCACATGTAGTATAGTGGGAGGCAGGGGGGAGACATAGAGAAAGGGAGATAGAGACAGAGAAAGACAGAGACAAAGAAATAGAATCAGAGGCACAGAGACTGAGACAGAGGCAGAGAGACAGAAACAGAGATAGAGAAGGAGAGACAGAACTAGACAGAGAGAGACAAGAGAGACAAAGAAACAGTCATCCACACAGGGGCAGAGAGACCAATAGAGACAGAGAAACAGAGACAGAGAAATATAGAGAGACAGACAGAGACAGAGATAGGCAGAGAGACAGAAACAGAAACAGACAGAAACAAACAGGGACAGAGAGAGAGAGACAGAGAGAGAGAAAGAAAGAGCAAGACAGAAATAAAGAGACAAAGGCAGAGAAATAGAGACAGAATCAGAGAGATAGAAAAGAGATAGAAACACAGAGACAGAGAAAGTCTGGAAGTTTTGGTAAGAAACTTGAATTTGTAGGGTCGGGGTGGAAGTGTAAAAAGAGATCCAGGATGGTTAGGTTCTGGTTCCCCACTCTGCCACTGACTCACTGCATGAATGATTTTGAGAAAATTGCTCCCCCAATCTGTGCTTAGTTTCCCTCTCTGTAGAATGGTGGTGGGGTGCTTACCTCCTTTACAGAGGTGTTGTGAGGATCTGATAAGACAATGAATGAGAAATGGCTTTGGAAATTCTATCACATTCTCTATCAAAGCTATTTATGTGGTGAATATTTTATCAATTTTACCAGCTTGGAAACTCCATTAGGGCAGGGAAACCTGTCAATTATCTCCACATCCCCTTCTAGTACATAAGAGGGATTGGTGATTAAGGGAATAAGAATGGAGATAAAAAGAAAAGGGATTTTTTTTTTTAGATTTTTCAAGGCAGTGGGGTTAAGTGGCTTGCCCAAGGCCACACAGCTAGGTAATTATTAAGTGTCTGAGGCCAGATTTGAACCCAGGTACTTCTGATTCCAAGGCTGGTGCTCTATCCACTGTGCCACCTAGCAGCCCCCAAGAAAAGAGATTTGAAGGAAACAGTTGTAAGGAAGTTGAAAGGACTAAGGAAGAAGAGGGGCAGGAGTTACCATGAAATTATTGAGACTGATAGCAGATGAAAAATTCAAACCAGGTTTATTTGTTTGTTTTCCAAAAGATTTTAAATTCTAGGCTCACAGGATATGAGAGCTATAAGAAACCCTAGGAATCACTAACCTTATTTTTTTTTATTTAGGTTTTTTTTTTTTTGTAAGGCAGATGGGGTTAAGTGGCTTGCCCAAGGCCACACAGCTACGTAATTATTAAGTGTCTGAGACTGGATTTGAAACCAGGTACTCCTGACTCCAGGGCCAGTGCTCTATCCACTGCGCCACCTAGCCGCTCCACACTAATCTCTTTATGATGGAATTCCCTTTTAATTTATCTCTATTAGTTGTCTATGTAGCCACTATTTGAACACTTCCAGAGATTATTGCATTATCCTAGGGGTAGCCCCCTCTATGGTGGACTATTACCTATCAGAAATATTGAGTTGAAATCTCCTTCCATGTAACTGTTTTCCCTAGTTACTACCACTTGCCCTCTGAAAATATATAGACTCACAGTTTCTTCTTCCCCATCACAACTCTTGAGATATTTGAAGAGAGCAATTATGTACTTCCCACCATCCTTGAAACCTTTCTCTTCTTCAGGATAAGTATCCTTGGTTTCTTTAATCAGGAGTTTTATTTGATGAAACTTTATTGACATCCAAATTGGCATTCAAACAAGAAAGACTGCTCTAATTGTGATCTGGTTAGGGTAGAGAATGCCTATTCTGAGCAGGAGGCATAGGAAGGAGAGATTCTCCAAATTTTGCATTCAGAAAGAGATAGAATGTTCTAGCTGTGGTCTGGCCAGGGTAGAAGATACCATTTCTGAAGAGGATGACTGGAATGGTGAGGAGACTTGAAACTCTATCACTTGAGAATGAGTTACAAGAATTGGGGCTAGTTGGCTTGGAGAAGAAATTTGGGAAAAAGCATGTCCATGGTCTTTAAATATCTAAGGGACCACAAAGAGAAAGAGAATTTCAATATATTCTTTTTCACAGCTCTAGAACTAGTAAGACAGAGGGAGACATATTTTGGTAGATTATAGGAAGAATGATCTTTAAACTAGAACTGCCTCATGGTGAAATAAGTTTCTCAGTAAGTAATGAGCTTCCTTTACTAGATATATTTATGTGGGGATGACTTTTTTTTTAAGATTTTTCAAGGCAATGGGGTTAAGTGACTTGCCCAAGGCCACACAGCTAGGCAATTATTAATTGTCTGAGGTCAGACTTGAACCCAGGTACTCCTGACTCCAAGGCAGGTGCTCTATCCACTGCGCCACCTAGTCGCCCCTGGGGATGACTTCTTGATGAAGATGTTGCTCTACTTTGGTGTAGATGTATAACCTCTGAGGTCCCTTCTGACTCTGAATTTCTGTAATTTGATGATGAGTTATGGATAGGAATGTCTAAAATGGTGGAGTTTTAAAATATGTATTTGTAATTTTTATCTGGGAAGTGCTGAACCTATTCAAAGGTGCTCACTATCTCCAATGAAACTTTTGTTCAGTAATTCCCTCAGGGCCCTAGAACTCTGCTTTACTTAACTGAAAGTCATTGGTCAAGTGTGACAACAATGCTGACTTTGCAATCGCAGGATCCAAGTTCAAATTCTGTCATTGTCACTTGTCTGTATGATTTGTCAAATTACTTTTCTAGGTCCCAGTTTCCTCATCTGTAAAATGACTAGAGAATGACTAAAGTCACTTCTAACTCTAACTCTATGAGCCTATGAACTTTTCTCCCTTTTCCCAGAGGGTGGATTGTATATTTTGCTGGGGTTGGCCATATCTCTAGATTGTAATCGAAAATAGTTGCCTTTTCAAAGTCATGTAGTGGAAGGACAGGTCTGAAAAGTTACCTGTACAAACAACAAATTGATGCTAAAGTCAAATAGGGCAGGTGTTAATGGGGTGAGATGGAGGAGAGTCAAGGGGGGAATGAGGAATCAATCCCACATTGAGTCACCAGACAGGAGGGGTCAGGGTAAGTTTTTTGTATTGATGGGATATTGTGAATCTTCTTAGTATTGTTAGAGAGCTTCCTGGTTGATGGGGTAGGGAAAGAGGGATAGGGATTTCAAAAAAATAGTAAGGATTTGGAGATTAGCATAAACTGACTAGAAAACCAGACAGTTCCCAAATGGCAACTCAGGACATGGAATAATAGAAACTTAGTCATTGACTAGGAAATGGAATATTTTCTCCATAGCTCATTTCCTCTTACATTGTTTTGTTTATGTTAATCTTCTCAAATGAAAACCTCTCACTCTCCTCTTCTACACCAGTCTTTAGATTTAGAGGCTTGATCTAGTCCCTCTCTTCTCCAGGAAGTCTCTCCTGACTTGGAATCTCAGTCCACTGGAATTCCCTCCTCTTCCTGGTAGACCATAAAATTTGTTATCTGTACCATGTTCTTTGACTTTTATTTCTATTTAATTCTACATCATACATAAGCCATGCTTTTTTGGAAAGCGCAGTGATAAAAAGCTTAGGACTGGGAGTTAGGAACCCTGGATTCTAATCTTGGTTTTGCCATTTACTTGTAGTAGATGGGCATGTGGTGATGAAGGGAAGAGGAAGGGAATAAGGATTTATTTATTATTATTTATTATTATTATTTATGTGATAAAGCACATTTATTTTGAACAACCCTGAGGAAACTGAGGCAGACAGATTAACTTGACTTGCTCAGTATCACTCAAGTATTAAGTGTCTAAGAATCAATTTGAACTCAGGTCTTCTGATTTCCAGATCCAATGTTCTATCTATTGTATCACTTAACTGCCTCTACATTTTTCCCCAATCTTTTTGCAGCTAAATGGTGTTGTGGATAGAGCATCCATCCTGGAGTCAGGAGGACCTGAGTTCAAATCTGACCTCAGATACTTAATAATTGCCTAGCTGTGTGATCTCGGGCAAGTCACTCTTCATCCTATTGCCTTAAATAAATAAAATTTTTAAAAAGATTGCTAAATGAGATGAAAGGCAAGTCATTTAATTTTTTTCTGGGCCTCAGTTACCTCATCTTTAAAATTAAGAGATTGGAAGGGGTAGCTTCTAAGGACCTTTCCAGCTCTGAATCTCTGATTGTATGATCTAAGTCCTTTCTAGTTCTGATATTTCAGTAATATGGAATTCTTAAAGTCAAATCTATTCAACAGAGGCATTTCCTGACCCCTTTAGATTATGAGGAAGCTCCTGACCTTGACTGTGAAGATGCCCTCCTTCCCATGATAGAAGGGACTCAAAATGGCAGCTAAAGTACCAGTCATTCTTCCTGAGTCCTCTCTAGCCCTATCAGATAGAACCCCCTTCCTCATAATTATCATTTAATGGAACCCACCAGACTGGGGCCTTCTAGGAGATTTCAAACCCTCTCTCTACTCCATCCTGTTGAAACTAGAGACAAGCATTTTCCCCTTACTTTACTCAAAGTTGGAGATTATTCAGTCTTTACTAAAGAAGTTTTACTAGGTAGCTATGGTAATATTAAAATTCATGTGAATAGTAACTGAAAAGAAAATATGGTTTATAGAACCCTGTTCTTATGGGCATTGTCACCAGGATAGCAGCTAGCTGTCTCCCAGGTGGATCCCTGGGTGAGGTTAGCTCTTGTCCTTGTAACCTAAAGCATCAGCCCCTTAGCCCAGGCTATACTGTGTGACCTTCACAGATGCCATTCCTGGAAACTTCTAGGAGTCTTCCCTCTAGAGATCTGCTTTTTACTCAACCCCATGCTTGATAACTTAGAGTGCTTTCTTAGGTCCCTGGATAAGCCTGAATTTCTCCTTAGGGGGAGCTTGTTTTTCATCACTTCTTGTTTGAACACAGATCTTGGGATATACAAGGTCCTATCTATCTGTCATGTAATCTTGACTTTCTCTTCTGGACCAGAACTTAATTACCCTTCTTTCCAATTTTCAAAAACTTCACTGTCCACCCTAGTGGGAGAATGCCCTGAACTAGGGATCAGAGACCTGACCTTCAGTCCCAACTTTGCCATTCTAACCCACAGTCTAACTTTAGGTAAGTCAAATCCTTTTCCTGGGCTTTGTTTCATGAGCCTCAGACATCACAAGATATAGTATTTTAGGATTAGCAAGTAATTAGCAAGTATTTTAGGATTAGAAGTGATTTGACCAAAGCTTTTGTGACTCCTATTGGTATTTTCTTGGCCAAGATACTGGAGTGGCTTGCCCTTTTCTCTCCAGTTCATTTTACAGTGAGGAAACTGAGGCAAACAGAGTTAAGTGACTTGCCCAGTTAAATGTCTGAGGCCAGATCTGAGGGGGCAGACACCAAGAGCAAGAGATTCCCTCCCTGGTGCTCTCACCTGAAGCATCATGAGCAAGGGCTTTTCTTCCTAGGGTAGGCGATCTGTGCAAGTGACCTGAACTTCCTCAGGCCAGATTTTTCACTGTCCATTAAGTAGGGGTATCATCTTTGTTCTCCTCTCATTCTGTCATTCTGTTTTCTTTGATTTGAATAAAGATATAGATGGAGAGCATTCTTATGAAATATGCAGATGGGATAATTAGATAGCTGACATGTTAGAGGATGGAATCAATATCCCAAAAGCCCTAAGTAGGCTAGAATTATAGACCAAGTCTCATAAGATGAAATTCTTCCTTGAATCAGGAATTTTTGTTGTTGTTGTTCAATCATGTTTGACTCTTCATTACCCCATTTGGGATACTGAAGGCAAGGATACTGAAATGTTTTGTTATTTCCTTCTCCAGGCCATTTTACAGATGAGGAAAGTGAAGCAAAGACCTAAATTCAAATCCAACCTCAGATACTTAATATAGCTGTGTGAGTTTGAACAATTCATTTAGTCTTTGCTTAATGATAATAACAATAACAATAGCTAGCTATAGTGAATCTACTATATGGTAGACCCTTTACAAATATTATCTCAATTTTACAGATGGGGAAATTGAGTCAAACAGAAATTTAAGAGCTGGTCAGTGTCTGAGGTTGAATTTGAACTCAGATCTTGTTGACTCTAGGGCTGCAGGGTGGTATAGTGGATAAAGTGCTGGGCCTGAAGTCAGAAAGTCTCATCTCCCTGAGTTCAAAGCTGGCCTCAGATACTTACTGTGTGATTCTGGCCAGGTCACTTAATTGTTTGCCTCAGTTTCCTCATCTATAAGATGAACTAGAGAGGAAAATGGCAAACCATTTTTGTATCTTTGTCAAGAAAATCCCAAATGGGGATCATAGTTAGACATAATTGAACCAACTGAACACAGCTTCCCATCTCCATGACAGGTATTCCATTCACTGTGCTACTCAATTTCCTAAGTCATTTCTTAGGTTGTTGTGAGAATCAAATGAACTGATTTTATAAAGTGCTTAGCATGGTACCTAGTAACTACTTTTATTATTATTTTATTATTTAGCAGAGATAAAATTAAATTCCTTATATCTAGGCTAAAAAAGTCAGTTTCACAAAAACGATATTGAGATGTGACCAGACAACACTTCATGCCCAAAAGATCTGTGGATTTGTATGTATTTCAAATTTAGTAGGAGCTAGCAGTATGACAGGTAGCTAAAGAAGGCTGCATCAAGAGAGGAAGTGTTCAGAATGAAGAAAGTAATATTTCTGCTGTCCTCAGACCATATCTGAAGCACTGTGTTCCATTCTGGGGGCCAGATTTTAAGGAAGACATTGACAAGTTTGAGAGCCTACAGAGTAAGGCCACCTAAGGGAACAGGCAATCATGCCATTAGAGGATTGGTTGAAGGATTACAGGCTGTTTAACTTGGAGAAGACCCAGTGGGAACTTAATTGTTGTCTTTAAATACTTGAAAGGTTGTCAGGTGGAACAAGGGATTAAATTAATTCAATTTAGACACAGAGGACAGAAATTGGGGCAATTGGGCAGTTGATTTAGTCTCAAAGTATAGAAAAACTTCTTAACAAAATGGATCTCCCAAAGTGAAAGGGGTTTTGTTGGAAGGGATTGGGTTCCCTCTCCTTGGATGCCTTCAGGTAATGTGGATGGATGACCATTTATTGTGGATGTCACAGAAGGGAATTCTTACTCAGGTATGGGTTGGACACTAGATGATCTTTAAGGTTTTTTCCATATTTTCTGGGCTTCTGTGATTCTCCTATGTTCTTTCCCCCACTATTCTGTTTCTTCTTGTGCCATGTTTCCCTTTGCCTTATATTTTTGTTCTAGAGAAAGGGATAGGAAGACAGAGCAAAGAAAGAAGAAAAAAGATGGGAAATGTAGGCAAGAGAGAGAGAGAAGGAGAAAGAAACCATGAGAAAGAGAAGGGAGCAAGGGTAAATGGAGAGCAGTAGTCTTTGGTCCCTTGGTGACTTGAGGGCTATGTGCAGGTCACCCTGAGCATGACCAAGACACACCCTGGAGGAAGTCTCTGATGAAATTGCCCTGCCTATTTGCTGTTCTTTCCCCCCTGAGAGTCTGTGGGCTTAGTTCCTACCACACCCCTCTCCTCAATACCTCCCCTCCCATAAAATCTTGTTCAGTACACCCACGGCAGACACAGAAGACTGGTTCCCATCTTTTAGGTCAACATATGCTCCCCTTCCCAGGTAAGACCACCTATGTCCCAAAGTGGGTGAGTGAGTGAAGGAGAATTTGGACCCTCCAGCCTAAGATTCTGTTATTTATAAGGGTTTCAGTCTCCTGCTTTTTTGGGGGGGTGGTAAGAGGGTAAGTGTCACAGTGGTCCTATTGAACAGAAGTAGAAGCCCTGTGCTCAAATCAATGAACCAAATTGCCATCCTTATTATTATTATACAGTAAATGAATTCATCCTGTTCTCTGGGCAATAGCCACTAATTCTCAAGGGTGCCCTGGACCTGCCTTAAGGCTGTGACCCCCAAGACAGGGCTGACTTGTAGGGAGGAGGAGGAAGAGGAAGAAAAGTTGAGAAATAAAGCTGATTTCCAGTCCCTAATCAGCTCCCTGCAGGGTGAGTCTGAATTTGCCCCATTGGCTCCAACCCCCCAACTTTCTTGGAGAAAATGGGTCAGTGTCCATAGTCACATCAAAAGTCGGTCACTGCACCCTTACTTCAAGTCCTTTTTTTTTCATATCCAGTAAACTAAGTAGACTGGGGGTTATAAATGAGATAGAAAGGGGTGGTAGAAAGAATGGAGTCAGGGTAATTTGGACAGAGGGTGGTAGATGATTTCCTGAGACCTTTTCCTGCTCACACTCACCCCCTTTTGCCCCGATTAGGAGAATTCTTTTACCCTGCTTTGGCCCAAGGCTGAGAAAGGGGCAGCTGGTGCTGTGTATAAGGGTCTTACCCCATATTTCTCTGAGGCCCAGGAGCTGCTACTTGGGAGGAAGAGGACCTAAGAGCCATGGGTCTCCCTACCCAGTTCCTGGCTCTGCTTCCAGGACTGTGCCTTGGTGAGCTGAGTGGATGGGCAGCCTTACCCAATGAGTCTTCTTTGTACCCCTTCCCTCATCTTTCTCTGTCCTCTCATTCCCAGGCTTTTTTTTCTCCCCTTTACACCAAACAGAATGTCATAGATGGAAGAGACCTTAAAGATTATCTAGTCCATAACCACCCTCACCCCCATCCCTACTCTTTATAGATGAGAAAAGATTTGCCTTAAGACACATAGAAGTTAGTAGAAGAGCTGGGAATGGGATCCAGGGCTCTTGACTCTTTTTTCTACTCTTTTTCTATTGGCTTCCCTTAGGTGAACGAGGACCTCCAGAGGAAAAGGAGATAGAGTAGACTTTACCAAAAGGGCTGATCTCAAGAGGCCCCCTTTACTTTATGCTAGCTTTTAGGGTCTTTCCCTTTAGCCCTAGTGTCCATCCTTCCTTTGTTCCCCCTGAGGTCAACCTGTGTAGCCCCTTCCTTGTCTTCACCCATGCTTTACAGGGCTGCCCTGGGTTGCAGGGAGCAACCCCATCATGGGGAACAGCACTATACTGAGGATCAACACAACAGGGACCATCAGCAAAGGGACAAACGCCACTCCAGAGACCACCGTGGGGAACAATGCTATCACAGAGAACAATGGCACCCTGGGCAACAGCTCCACTCTGGGGAACAGTGCTACCACGGAGAACGGCACCTTGGTCTACAGCACCTTGGATTACAACATCAACTCAGGGAACCAAGCTATCTCAGAGAACAACGCCACCATGGGGAACAACGCAGTCACAGGGAACAATACCACTACAGAGAACAAAATCTCGGGGATCAACAGAGTCATAGGGAACAGTATCGTCGCCGGGAGTCATACAGTCCTGGGGAACAAAACCCAGAGGACCAACAGAGTCATGGAGAGCACTACCATCGCAGTTCTGGGGAACAAAACCTCAGAGTCCAGCGCTTCCATGGGGAACAACGCCACCGTCGGGAATCAAACCTCTCAGATCAAGAATGTCTGGGGGAATATCGCCCCCGACAGTCAAGCCCAGGAAAACAGCGATATCTTGGGGAACAATCCCACCGAGAACCAAGCCATGGGGAACAGCGATATTCTGGAGAACAATCCCACCACCAGCAATCAAGCCATGCAGAACGATATCTTGGGGAACAACACCATCCCCTGGGAGAACGTTTCCGTGGGGAACGCCACCTTGGAGCTCGTGTCCTTGGGGAGTCTCGGTTCACTGGGGATCAACACACTCTTGGGGAACAACTCCTTGCAGACCATCGCCCCCACAGGGAACAAAACCCTGGAGAATATCATCCCAGAGAACAATTCTACCGTGGGGAACTATCCCATCACAGGGAGCACCCAGTGGAACAAACTTACCAAAGAGAATCTCGACATGTTGGGGAACAAAATTTCCGGGATCGTCTCCACAGAGAGCTATGTCTCCTTGGGGATCAACGAAGACATCTTGGGGATCAATGCTACCACAGGGATTCAACTCTTGGGGACCAATGTCACCATGGAGAACACAGGGAGCAAAATCCTGGGGAACAATATCAAGCTTTTGGAGGAAGACACTCTGGTGAGTTAGAACTATGGGGGTTGGGGTGGGTCAGCACCTGTTAACCAAGGTTTTGGAGAGAAGGGATGCTAAGACCTAAGGCCCTTTCTGAGTCACATTCTTCACATTCTCCAGGAGAATTGTCTAGCAGCTCTCCTGTTAGCCTAGATAGTGCCCAAGGCCACAGACTATTCCCTTGTTCCACCTTGTTATAAGGATCAAGAGAGACAATGATCTCCAAAGGCTTTGCAAATCCATATCATGGGAGGGATTAGGGTGGGCCTGGGACCCCAATTTCATTGATTTCCAATGAGGAAATTCCTTCTACCAAAGCAGATTCCATGAACTCAAGAACCTTTGAGTTGAGTGTTGCTTAGGTATGGGGAGAAGTTAAGTCACTTGCTTGGGTCTCACAGTGAGTATGAGTCAAAAACAGGTCTTAAACCCAGGTCTTCCTGACTCCAAAGTCAGATCTATGCACACAGAACACCGCCTCTGAGAAATGCCATTATCAGTGTTTATCATCATCCTCATCTTCACTGTTCAGAGCTGAGGAGGTACAGGCATACTAAGGTCTAACTTGACCTTAGTCAAACTAGTTTAGTGACTGCACAGCCTTCCTTCACTTAAATCCTATTTACTTAAAGGTTATGGTGTCATGGTCCTCTGAGAATGAAGGGCAAACAACAGTACACTAGAAAGCTCTGTATTTATGTGAGGAGTTATCATTAGCCCAAATGGGTTGTTCTTTTCTAAAGGCATGGTCCATGTCTCCTCCATGGATTCCCCAACTGCTTAACCCAGAGTAGACAAGATAGGGGGATGGATGGTGGGGAGGAATAACATGATTCATGTCATCAAATGCCTCTTGTTTCTTTTCTCCTTTAGTGCTGGGGGCCTGGGATAAACGGTGAGTGTCTAATCTCTCAGAAACATATACACTCCCCTTTTTTTTCTTGCCCTTTCTTGGGACATTCTGAGTTAGGAATCCTCATTATATTTCCCTTCTTTCTCTGCAGATACAGCACTCTGTGGTGGTGAGCCCAGGTAAGGAGGAGATTATTTCACTTTGTTTCTCATTAGGCCAGAGCAGACCTTGAGAGAGAAACTAGAATTCTGGAGAATAGAGGGTGGGAATGAGAGGATTCAAAGAGTGGAAATCCTAGAAGTTGAAAGTCAAGAGGGTAAGAGTTCCACAGAATTAGAGATTTGAGGAGAAAGGGTTAAGGGTTCTGTAGAGTTGGGGACCCATCAGGTCTGGTAACCTGGGGTCAATAGGGAATTAGGAAGCTGAATTGTTGGGTCCTCAGAGGTTATCTCTAAAGAAGAAAAGTATTTATACATCATAGTTTTCCTATAAAGCAATCATTCATTGAATCATTTATTCCTTATTCACCTCTAGACTTCTCAGGTAGTATCCTATTGGACAGTCATTTCCTCCTTTTCACCTCCATTGTGGGGCTCTATCTTTGGGGTTCAGTTCCTTCATTTATTCAATTTGTTCTGCTTAGTATGTGGGCAGGGATAGAAGTCCCTTTTCAGGTCAGGTGTCTTGAAGCCACAAAGCCTCCTCAATTCTTCCTCCAGCACAACCTCTGCCCTGAGTTGTATCCCAGGGACAAAAGAGAAAAGGGACTTGTCTTCTCCATAGACCTCTCAGGTTTAGAGGCTGTGTTCCTTCCCCTGACCTCTGAGAAGTCTTGTTTCTCTGGCCTCTTGCCCTTACAAATCCTTTGGTCCAAACCTATCCTGTATTCTCTTGGCCTGGAAGGAAAAAGTCTTTCCTTTAGAGCCTCAGAGCAAAACTTATACTGCTCCTCATTCTTCCATCCACTCTCAGCATACTCAGATAACCCACCCAATACCAGCATGAGGTCTGCATAACTACTCTGATCTAACTATACAGTTGGCAAGCTTTTTAGCAAAGCCTTTAAATGAATGTGAGCATTGTGCAAAGTGCTAGAGATGCAGGTAGAAAAGGCAGGCAATTCCTGCTTTCAAATGGGGAGATGACATACAGAGGAAGTTTCAACTGTGAATTAAATGATTGGTCCTTGGGATGCAATGGGAGAATTTTGTCATTTTTTCAGGTAAATGGAAACAATACCAACTCTCACAGTCGATTGCTGTTAGTTTTCCCTTGCTTCCTGTTGACACTCATTCTCAGGTCCATGGAAGATAGAAGACATGGGGTGGGGGGAATTGATAGATTCTTAGGAAGAAAGAAGAGTGTTCTCTGAATTCTATCCATGCCCCCTATGATGCTTCCCCCTCAGCACCCTGAGCTTCTCAAGGGGAGTTGGGGCAGGTAGGAGAATATGGATAGTACTCACAACTACCATCTATCAGGGAGACCCAGGGTAATGCTGAGGGAAAATGGGAGCAGAAGAGTATTCTCCCATTGAGTCCCAGGAGCCTCTGGGTCCTAGAGAGAAAAATTTGCACTTATCCCAGATGTTTAATGATAAACAGAGATGTCATTGGCTAAGTTGAGGCTAGATGTGATAACTATAGGCTGCTTTTGCTTCTTTTTTACCTATTTCTCAGCTCTGAAGAAAGTACAAAAAACATCAGCCTAAGGAATTTTATCTGCAACAAGGTAAGGAGGCCCTATTGGCACCATCTCCCAGCTTTTCTCTCCTGCCATTCCTCTGTCTCATCCTCAAAGTCCTACTCCTGCTCTCCAAAAACCCCAGTTCCACATACCTCTGACCTTGGAAGTGCCCCACAGTGGTCCTGCTTCTTGGAAACATGTTTGGATAGAGCTCATTTTCTCTTCTGGTTATCCTGTGGTTCTGCGAATTCTCTCCTATTTCCTTGACTCAGTTTCCCCATGAAAGTTCTGGGATGAGGTGGCCTTGAGCAAATCATAAGCTTTCTCAGTTTCCTCATCTCTAAGGTTTGTGGGTTGGAGTAAACAGGTAATGGCAGAATGGATAGAGCGCAGGGCCTGGAATCAGGAAGAGCTGGGTTCCAATTCAGTTTCAGATATGTAATAGTTGTATGACCTTGGACAAGTCACTTATTCTCTATTTGCCTCAGTTTCTGCAACTATAAAATGGGGATAATGATAATACTGCCTGCTTAGAGTTGTTGTAAGAGAATAGTTATTTATAAAGTATTTAGCCCAGAGTCTAATAGATAGTAGATGATTATTAATTATTATTCTATGAAGCATCTTATGGAAAGGAAAAATATAGAATCTATAGTCATAAGTTTTGAGTTAAAAATATTGGCTCTGCAATATACTTACTGAGTAATATTGAGCAAGTTATTTAACTTCTCTAGATCTCAGTTTCTTCATCTGCAAAATAAAAGGGTTAGACTAGATAAGTCTAGATCTTTAATCTTACGATCTGTAAGGCACTTTGCTTTTCTAGAAATCTTTTGAATTGGAAGTTCTAAGAGGAGGGGTACTGTGGAACCAGGGTCTGAACACCAGGGTAGGGTGCCCTGGGAAGGTGAAGACAAGCCTTAGAGGGTATGGGAAAGGTGTCAAGGTCAGGAAACAAGCTTTGACAAGTTGGCTTAATCTATAACCTCTGATACCCTGGAGTCCATGCTCATTTCCCTTCTTGATGTTTCTCTCTGGATTTAATCCCCAGAGAGCCCAAGGGTCACCACTGAACAGAGAAGAACTCCATGTGAGACTGAGCAGAGCCCAGTGTAAGGATCCAGGGATGACTGAGACCCTTACCTTAATCTTTAGCTACATCAACTTCACAGAGCTCCAGGGCGCTCTTGGCCAGGTAACTTGGTGTGGAGGGAGACCTCCTGAGGGATGAGATGGATGGTGAACTATAGAAAGATGGGCTCCGAGCAGGGGTTGGGGCAGTGTCTGATGTTTCACAAATCCTAGTGGCTCAGGATTTTCAACACACTTTTTCTAGATCTCAGACTGGGTGGCTTGCTGAGGGGAGGGAGCTATTCCTTTGACCTCTTGCCTCTGTTTCCCCTATGGAGGCTTCCACCCTTCTCATCTCCCCCCCACCCCTCTCATCCCCATCCCCTACCTCCCATCCCTCCCAATCACCACCCCTTTCCCCAACCTGAATGTCTGTGCCCTGAGTGGGCTCCCTATAGACAAATGGATAACATGGTCTGGGGGAAATGCTTATACTTGTTTCAGTTGAACAACTCCGCCTGTCACCCAGTCACTATGAAGGCTTTGTGGACTGTTCTGCTCCAGGGACAACTGGATTTTCAGGACACCTCATCCTTGTGCTGGTGGTTCCAGGGTCTCCTCCAACCCTTTCTGGTATCATTGTCCAGAGAAGATCCACAATGCTTCCCCCTCAGCACACTGGGTTGCAAACAATACCAGGCCATGTAGGTTTGCTAAGCACCGTACCCTTTCTCCATCTTCCCAGAAACCAGATGAGGAGGCTAATCAAAATTAACAACTTTATTTCCCCCAATATGGAAGATGTTTGGGCTTTATTTTCTCAAAACAACCATCCGGATGCAGACCCCTGGTTGTGGCTGGAGGTGGAGGGAAGAACTAGAGAAGGGGAGATGGACCTGTCCTTAAGGAAGCCCTTAGTTTCTGTTCCTCACCTTTGGGAGCCCTTGGTCTGGACAGGTTGAAATATAGCTCTCCGCTTCCCCCAACTCAGGGAGCTCAGCCTCAGTAGAACATACTTCTTTCATCCTTGGAAAATATTTAGTCTAAGGAGAGATCTGCAGTCTCCCCTTTCCCTACCAGGAATCCTTCATTCTGAGGGAAAATATGATCCTCACTCCGAGAGGCACCATAGCTCCCACAAGTCTTCATGGAAGGGGATAACATCTCTTCCTGAGGGAGCCTCAGTCTGAAAGGGAGACCTAATTCCCCCAGGTCAGGGAGACTCCACTTTTAAATATAGACACTAAACTCTGTCCTCAGGGAACCCAGAAGGGGGGATGTGTTCCCTGTTCTTGGGGAACATCTAGGCTGAAGACTCTGCTTCTTTCCTTTATGGAGCTCCCGTTATGGACTATGTTCCCATCCTGAGGAAGCCCTTAGCAGGAGAGGGAAATATTGCTCTTGTCTTCAAGGAGTCCCCTTTCCCCCATTTCTGAGTGCTTCCAAGGAGCCCCCAGTCTGAGGAAAGATTCATTATCCTCACATCGGAAGGGCAGATAATGGCCCTCGTTCTCCCTTCCTAAGAGAAAGGAAACAAAACATCCATCTCTGATAAACTCACACAGTGAGGAGCTGCATCACAGGAAGAAGAATGGGCAGAACCTGAGGCCTCTATTACAGGACACATTGGTTTCCCTTTCAGGTTCCCACCCTAAAGTCTCATCATTCTCACACACATTTCCATTAAAGGCTTAACTCTATCTCTTGGCTAAGTCTAGATAAACTAGGAGGGGTTTACCTAGAACCTGCCAACCCTGTCCCACCAATCCTGTTACACTCCTGAACATGCCCTGTCTCCCATCCCTTGGGAACCAAGCCCCCTAACCACAGAAAAGATATTGAAGCATATTGGGTAAGGGATTGCACTTTGGGGCCACATACCTGGGTTTTTGTTCTGGTTCTGCCTCTGATCTTTTAGATGATCTTGGGTAAGTTGTTTCTCCTCTTTTGGCTTTTTTTTTTTCTCCAAATGGGAATGACACCTATCCTATGGTTACTGCTTCAATATTCATAAAAATCTCTGTTATGTGAAAAATACTTGGCCATTACAAGATTCCATCCAGATGTGAAGAGGAGAAAGGAGAGTGAAGAGAGTGAGAGAATTAATAAATGTACATGGGAGTTCATGGGGGAAAGGACCCAAAGGTGTTATTGAACCACAAACTGCAAACAAATCAATTGTGTAATTGAGGCAAAAAAAATATATTCTTAGATTATATTATTAGAAGCATTTTCTCTAGATTGAGAGGTAATCATTATCTATCCTCTGTCCTAATGAGGGAGGACATAGCTGGAATATCGCTTCTGGAATATTGCTTCCAGTTTCAGGCACCATGTTTTAGAAAGAACATTAATCATCTGAAGTGTGAGGAGGACAGTGACCTGGGGACTATAACTACAGCACACATGGATCATTTGAAGGAATTGATTTCAGAATGTGGGTAGAGGAAGAGGGTCTGTCATATAGAAAAGGTATTACTAGCCTTGATCTACTTGGCTTCTGAGAATAGAAGTAGAGACAGCAAAAGCAGGAACATAAATAGTATAAGACTTTATGAACAATTGGACCCATCTAGCAATGAAATAGACAGCCTCATAAGGTATTAAACTTTCTGTAATCAGAGGTCAAGCAAAGTCCAGATAACTAATCATTGGGCAGAGACTCAGAGGTTGTTCTATCTCTTTATCTCCTGCCTCACCTTGTACCTCCTGTACTTAGAATCTCTCAGGTTTTGGGGCTCTATTGCTTCTCCTGTGGGGAGAAGTTCCATCCTAAAGGCTCTACCTTGCTGATGCTGGGTTTCCCCCCCACTTCTCTGTCACAAATTAGCCTCCTATCTATATCCTGCCTCCTACAGGCTCTCCTGTAATCTCAAGGAGAGGAGGGTGCCCTTCCCCAACATACTGCACACTTTTACAGACTGCCAGTCCCAAGGATCATGGCCAACCCTTGTAGGCGTTCTATCTTTGCCCCCTCTGTAGGGATCACATTAGAGTCAGGTAGGGGAAGCTTGGGTTCTGGAGATCCATGTGAGTATCTGATTTTCTGAGAAGCCCCTGGGTTGTGTCCCAGTGTTCAAGGACTGGATATGGAATTTGAGGGGATGAATCAAGACACCCAAGAAGCTATCTACACAACTTTCCAGTGGCCTGTCCTGACACGCCTGAATACAAGTGGTGAGACCCTTTCCCCCCACTTTTCCTCTTCTTGATTCTACTATAGAGTGGAGGAAAAAAAGAAGAGTTGGGAAGGAATAGAGGGTAGAAAGTGGAGTATGCAGTGATATAGAATAGAAATGAATGGGCTCGGTTGGGACAGCAAAAGGAGATACAAAGCAGAGGGAGTAACATAGCAAGAGAAATATATTAGAGCTTGGGGATAGATGGAAAGAGCATACAAAAGGAAAGGATGAAAAATGGAGAAACCAAGGAAGAGGAAACAAAAGTTGGGAGTGGAAAATAAACCAGAACAGAAAATCAAATATATATGGAATAGTCTGGTAGAAATGGACAGAGAAGATCCAGATGAATATTTATCAATCCCTATAGCTGGACTTTCCCAATCTTCCCCAAAGATGATTGCCAGCACCCTACCCCACATATCCTACCATGGATGCTGGAGGGCAAGTCTGACTTCTCTTTGAAGCAGTGATGGGGAGGGACTATTGGTGATGTGCCCTATCTCTGCCAGGGCTAACCTGTGTTCCAGAGATGAACAGCAGCACAGCCTGGTTGGATGCCAACCTTGGCCGATTCAGCCGCTATGCCACATATGGGGAACTGGTTGCTATCAACACCCAGTTTAATGGGGTAAGTCCTAGTACATGAAATGAAAGGGGAAATTGAGGGACTTTGGAGTTTTGGATTGAGTATGTTCCTACAACCTAAGATTTCATAGTGTTCGCCATCTCTCATCCTGGGACTCAATAAGCAATTTGGAAGAATAAGGATAAATGTTTCCATGAAGATCTGTACTAGGACCATCCCATAAGGATCCAAATCCAGGGTTGTTTTTGTTCCATTACACTGCCGAGAGTGAGGTGGGGAATAGGATGAGTGTGAAGGTGTTAGATTTAGATTTCCTCCTGATTCCAGAATTAGGAATCAATTGGTGTCTGGGGTTAGAACCATTCTAAATCTAGAGCTGGGATTGGTTTGGGTCCAGATTAAGAAGTTAGTTGAGGAGGTGGTTAGGTGGCATAGTGGATAGAGCACCTGTCCTGGAGTCAGGAGTACCTGAGTTCAAATCAGATCTCAGACAATAATTACCTAGCTGTGTGGCCTTGGGCAAGCCACTTAACCCCATTTGCCTTGCCAAAAAAAAAAAAAACACTAAAAAAGTTAGTTGAGATCCAGCGTCTGGATTCAGTTTGTGACTTGGGTTAGGACTCTTTCTTGGGCCTAGGCTTAGCTGGGTGCCAAGGATAAGGTCAACCTGGAACTTGAATTGAAGGTCACCTGTGACCACTGTTAGAGACCAGTTTTCCTATTAGGTTCTAAGGTTTAAGGTGTTCTGAGCCAGGTGTCTGCATATAAAATTAGGGGTCAGTTTAGGGCCAGGCCTAGAAGTCAGCCAGGGACTGGGATTGTGAGATCCCAGAACTAGAGATAGACTCTCATACATAGAACCCAACCCATTCATTTTATAGATAAGGAAACTGTGGCCCAGTGAGTGTTAAATGATTTGTCCAAGTTCACACAGGTGGCAGGAACAAATTGGACCAGGGTTCTCTGATTACACAGAGGCAGCATTTCTTTCACTACCTATGGCTAGGCTAGATGCAGTTTCAGGGGTTAGATTGCAATCTGGAATGAGATTTAGTTTCTAGATTGGTTAAGAGTTACCAGTTAGGACTCCCTGACCAGGTTTAGAGGGCAATCTGTGCTCAACCTTAGGGCTTAGATGTCACAGAGTTTTTACCAGTTTTTGCCTGGTGTTAGGTCTCAAAATCAGAGTTGGTGTGTATAGTGAATAAAGGGCAGGCCCTGGGGTGAGGAAGACCTTGGTTCAAGGCTTTGGATACATCCTAACTGTAGGGCCAAGAAGGACCCACTTCACCAGTGGTTGCCCCCTAGCCAAGTAGCTAAGCTCATAAATTTCAGCTGAGTTGGAATGGACATTGATGGAGGGAGTTTACTGCTCCTATTAAATCATTTGTCTTCACAAAATGTCTCAGGATAAGGGTCAGGCTATGGCTGAGTCGTTTTGGTAGCAAATTTTTCCCAGTGGAAAAGTAAGTGATTAGTTAAGGGGAGTCACCTTGACCTTGACTGAGACAATAAGTACACTCTTCCCTGGAGTTTTGGTTGATGCCTATAGGTTGGTGCCACCTACAGGCCTCTTTCCTTCTGAGTCAGAGCTCTTCATCCATCACTGCTCTCTAATACAGGTGGTTGGCCCAAGTTGACTTAGTCCCAGCCCAGTCCACTTATCTGTCTTACCCCTTTGCATGTCCCCAGCTCCAAGCCCTGGACCGTCTCACTTTAAGGCAGCTGGCTCAGCTTGCAGCCACCAAAGGCACCTTGAATGAAACCACATTGGAGATATTTCCAAACAACTTCACTAATCAGGTAAGGATTATTTATTTCTGACCTCTGCCACTCACAGCTGAACTCAAGACCCTTAGCTGGAATCTTCTCACTTTCTGGGAATCCTAAGCAGCTCAGGCTGACTGTGGGATCCAAAGAAAATGAAGAGCAGAGTAAGGTGAAATCCAAGTACTTGTTTCATCAGCCAGGCACTGCCTTTGGGCAAGCAGTGACTGGCAGAAATGGGCCAAGTTTGGGTGAGATGGTCTTTCAATTATCTTCCAGTATTAAATCTCTGATCTTATGATGATTCCTGGAAGCTTTGCTTCATTTGTAAAGTGGAGACTTTGAAATCTCTCTGTGGTCCTTTTTTAAACTATGATTTCCTCTGGGAAAGAATTTAGAGATGATCTAATCCAAATGCCTCATTCTGTTGATAAAGAAAATAGGGCCACCTTTGTGGGCCTGGAGTCCAAAAGACTCATCTACTTGAGATTAAATCCAGCCTCAGATACTTAATAGTTGTGTCACCTTGTGTAAGTCATTTAATCCCTGTTTGCCTCAGTTTCCTCTTCTGTAAAATGAACTGGAGAAGGAAATGGGGAATTTAATCCAGTATCTTTGCCAGGAAAACCCCAAATGGGGTCACAAAGAGTTGAACATGACTGAAATGACTGAGCAACAACAAAAGTCCAACTGCCTCATTTTATAGATGAAGAAAATAGGACCACCAAGGTGAAGGACTTGCCCCATTATGCTTTCAGGTCAGATCATATGATTTCAAAGCCAGAGCTGTTTTTACTGCACTATACTGTAGAGCTTGGGTATGGTAAGTTTATAGGATGAAGTCAGAAGCTATAGAGGACCCACACCTAGACCTGGTGCCTTACTTTGATTCTTGGTGAAATTCCTAAAGTGACATCTTGTCTTGAAACTGATCCAAGGAACCTGGCTCTAAGACTTGAATTTCTTGACTTTTCCAAGCCTTGTTGTTAGGGACTATATAATGAAAAGAGAATGCTCTCTGCAATTAGGGGACCTGATTTCAAATTTACCTCTGTCACCTGTGTAATTTTGCTCAAGATGTTTTATGTCTAACCTATAAAGAAATGGGGATAGACTTGAAAACAGCCCTAGACCCTTACTTATTATGTGACCTGGGGCAAGTCATTTAACCCCAATGGCATTCAAAAACACAAAAAAAGAGTGATTCATCACAATGTACAAGTCACCCCCCCAAAAAAAATCACCTTTTAGGGGGGCTTTTGCCACTTCAGTCCCATGGATTTCACCTGCCAGCTTCCATTTCAAAGCTCTGAGCTGTATCTACTTGCCATGCCTCAAACCCTGTACTCCGGAATGTAAGGCACGCTGGAGGGATTGCCTCAAAAGGGGACAATTTTGGTCATAATATATAACAAATACAATTCCTAGAAATCATTAGCAGTAGGGCTTTTCTTTACACATACCTCACTACTCTTCCTAGAACCCCTCCTTTTCCTTGGACTTTTTAGTGGCCTTCTTGAGACAAAATCCCCCTGCCTATTTGGAGTCAGCTCCTTTCCTAAGGCTCTCCCTTCTAGAAAGGCAAACATATTGGAGGGAGAAAGGCTCATCACCAACCTTCATCCATCCCCAAGGGCTCATTTATCACCTAGCAGCTGGTATTTGGCAAATGGGCTCTCTGGAGAGCATTGGGCAGGGAATTCATTTCCCTGAGCTCCTGCCCTGCCCTGTAAGCAAGGCTAGGGGACTACAGTTTCCTTATCATCATGATTTTCACACACACACACACACACACACACACACACACACACACACACACACACCCTCTACTTCTCATCCCTGGCAGGTCCCTTCCCACCATTTTCTAAAGGTAGAAATTTTTCTTTCTTTCCTTTAGACTTGGAGAAACTAAGTCCCATAGAGGGGAAAAGATTTGCTCAGAGTCAGCCACACAGTGGGACAAGAGGAAAGTGAGAAATAAAATCCAGGGGAGACTGCAGGTGTCTTACTTAATGGGATAGGAGTCCTGGAGCACTCACCAGTTACATTATCCCAAAGTCCACTCCAATCACGCTCTCTAGTCATGTTGATTGGACGCTATCATGTTTTGTAAGATTTTTAGCTCCACATTTTTCTACCTCCCTCCCTTCCCTCCCCATGACTAAGAGTAATCTGTTACAGGAACAACTTACATTTATATATCACTTTTAGACTCAAGGAAGAACTTTACACCTACTGTCTCACTTGAGCTTAAACAACTCTGTTATCATCATCATCCCTATTTTAGAAGTGAGGAAATTGAGGCGATAGAGATTAAGTGACTTGTCTAGTTACTTGACTAGTAGGAATCTGATGTTGGATTTGAATCCTGGTCTTCCTGACTTGAGACTAGAAGCAGTCTCAGATCTGTATCATCAAAGACTGTGATAAGTGGCACATTAAATCTTGAAAGCAGGGATTATATCTCCTTCTGTTTTCTCTATTTCACCATGATAAAGATTCAACACAGATTCTACAAAAGAATCCAGGAACTGAGTTGAGTTGACTCAGGAAATGAAAGAGGAAGGAACACTAGCTTTGGAGTAAATTCAAGTTCAAATCCAGCTCTAACACTTACTGTCTGTGAATCCTTGAGTAAATTACTCAAATTAAGATAATCAGACTATAAATATAGGGAAGGGAAGGGAAAGGAAGTTGGAGGCAGCTAGGTGGCTCAGAGTGCTAGACCTGGAATCAAGAAGTTTCATCTTCCTTAGTTCAAATTCAGTATTACACACTTGCAATCTGTGTGACCTTGGGCAAGTCATTTAACCCTGTCAACCTTGGTTTCCTCATCTGTAAAATGAGTTAGAGAAGAAAATGGTAAAGTTTGCTACTATCTTGGCCAAGAAAATCCCAAGTGGGGTCACAAAGAGTCAGAAACAACAGAAAAACAACTGACCAAAAGGTAACTTGGAGGTTATAGTCCTACCCCGTCATTCTACAGATGAGGTAATTGAGACCTAGAGGGGGAAAACATATTCTATGGTCACACAGATAGTGAGAGGGAATACATATTCTCTTGACTTCAAATTCAGTGATCTTCCCATTATACTATGTTGCTTCTCTAAAACAAATTTCAAAAACTTTGGGTCCCTGGGAGACCTTTGGGTTTTATCCAAAATCTCATCCTGGAATGGGAGCCTGAAAGTGGAGAGCTGATCCTTCAGGCACCATAGTCATTCTTCAGGCAGACAGACAGCTACTGGGCATGGGATGGGGAGGGATGGGGGGATCCTCTGCTACCATTTGGGGTAGGATGCCCAGGCAGGTCCATTCTGCCATTTACCTCCTTCTTCTCAGGTGTTATTACAGAACAGGACTAAGGAAGTCATTGAGACTAAACTCTCTCTGCTGACCAATGGCAGCGTCTCTGTGGCCACATGGATGGATGTACGGACATTGTTTTATTTCTATTTCCTTCAAAGTGAACTTCTCCCTACAGAGAATACCAGTTGCACAGCCTTTAGATCCATGTGAGTGAGCCCTGCTTCTCTGGCAGGGTGGGGGAGAAGGGGGGAGGGGGCAGAGGCAGGGATGCAGCCAGATCACATCTAGAATTCAGAGTCCACTTTCTTCTAATTGGGAAGAAATCAACAAACTGGTGCTAGTCCAGAAGACAAAGCTTCAAGATGTAGGGGACTTGAAATCCTGCTGAGTGGGATCAGTTGAAGGAAGTAGAAGTGTTTAGTTTAAAGAAAAGAAGACCCAGAGGAGACATGACTTCTATCTTCAAATATCTGAAGGTCTATCTTGTGGGAAAGAGCCTGAATTTGACTTATCTGGTCCCAGAGGGTAAAACTAAGATTGATGGGTGGAAGTTACAGTTAGTTTAGGAATGGAAATTCCTTGAGGGCATGGTTTCTATTGTCTTTATATCTTTAGCATTTAGCATACAGCAGGTGTTTAATAAATGCTTGTGGTGAATTGATTAACCTAAATATAAAGAGAAGTTTCCTAAAAATGAGAACTACTCAACAATTAAAGCCTCATTTATGTAGAGTTGTGCAGGGCCTTAGAGATTACCTAATCCAACTCCTTTATTTTACAGAAAAAGAAATCAAGGCTCAAAGAACTCAGGTCATATAGATTTGAATTCAAATTCTCTGATTCCAAATTCAATGCCACTACATCCAATAGTAGATGAGGCTCACTCAAAAGAATAGACTGCCTTAGAAGGCAATGAGTTCCACATCACAGGAAGTGTTTAAGCAAAAATCTGATAACCAGTGAAAAGAGGATTGCTTTTTCAGGAATGAGTTGGATTAGACTACTCTCAGGTCTGATTTTCTTTGTTCTGTGCCTCTCACTCTCAGTGTAAGCCATGGTCCATCAATCCTGAAGGGTCGAGAAGAAGAGGTATATCATCACATCTATTCTTACCTGACTGGTAAGACCTTGCAAGATATGCCAAAGGCCTAAAGGACTGAGGGAGACTTTCCTGGCGGAAGAATAGTAGAGTTGGGCTAATTCAGACAAAACTGTGAGAAAGGCAGAAATGGCCTCCAATTTTCCTCTCTTTACACTCCCAAGCTCCTCAACCACCAATTGGCCACCACTCTCTTTCTGTCTCCCCTTCTAACACTAAACTTCTTGTGTTATGACTTCTGAGGATCCTATTCTTTGGCAAGTGATAGAATCATAGAATATATATAGCTCAAAAGGGTCTTGAAGATTAATTTACTTAAACTGTTCATTTTATAGATGAAAACATTGAGGCCTACAGAGGTCAAGGGACTTGTATTAAATAAGAAAATCAAGCAAGTGTTTACCTAAGTTCCTGCTCTCTTTTCCTTTATCCTTCCCTCTGTATCAGATCATGGGTTCATCAGATTTATAACTAATTTTATAAACTAATAGGTTAATGAGTTACCTCCCTGCTAATGTTTTTAATAGTTTATTAATGTCTTAGTCCAAAGGGTGATGTTTCTAATGCTGGAATTTCAGACCCTGTGATAGGCCATAGGAAATATATTTGAAGGCAGTGATATGCTGATGTTTAATAACCAGTTGGGGGGGTGGAGATGGAGGCAATCAAAAAAACTCAATAAACTCATCACCTAATTGTAATATTCGCTGATTTCTAACTGAAAATTTAACACTTTCTCTTGAGAGACCATTCCAATTGACTCTGTCCTATGAACTCCTTAAGTATATATCTGAATTTGTATCCTCATTTGATGATTTCCTTCAGTCAATCCCCCAGGACCTCAGTCCAGACCCCGGTGTTACAATCGCAGTGATCTTCTTGCCCCTGGCTGGTTTTCAGCCTACTTGGGTCACTATATCCACCTGAGCAGTGTTGATGATATCCGTGACTTCTTGGGCTACGACCAGCAATTGGTGAGTGTCTTCAAGACACATCCCCCCTTGGGGGATCAGACAGACAAGTAGTACCTCTTATCTGGGATATGGGTCTGAACTAACCTGAGTTACAGAGTAGAAACCCAAGGCCTCTCTGTGAGGACAATTTCCTAGCTTAAAGCTGACTCAGATAACCAGATCATATCAGTACCTATTTATCAGAATTGTAATTTGCCCATATTGGGTTTTTCTTTTCCTTTCTCTTCCCACTATCCATGACCCTTCCTTCTTCCAAGGGTCTTCCTCTTGTTCCCCTTGCTCCATCTCTAACTCTTAGATCAGAAGGGAGACTGACCACCTCTGTCAAGAACTCACTTCATTCCTAGGATTATAGGATTAAGATTAGAAGGACTGTTTCAGAGGAGTTTTGGAATCTCCTGGCCCCACTGCCTGTTTTCTGTGTGTCTGGCTGCCTAGTTCATGGTTGGCCTGCTGCTTGGTTTGTATTGGTACTGCATCTGGTTTTTACTAGACAGGCTTCCTGGGTTCCAAAAAAGTTATTCTGAATCAGTTCCTCTTGTCCTCATTCATCTTTTTCCAGTTGCAGACACTGGCCTCTCAAGGGGACAGCCTCCGGCTGTTCAGCCAGCAGGACATCCCCAGGAATGTGATGTGGTTCCTTACCTCTGCTCTTCTGGCTGAGACCCCTAACTTGACCATCTCTGAGTAAGGAGGAAGTGTGGGAGCCCATGTGATGATTGCCCCAACTTTACAGAGAAGGAAACTGAGGCTAAAAACTAAGAGAAACAACTTGTTCAAGGTCACACAAGAAGTCAGGACTGGAACCCAGGTCTTCTGATTCAAGTCCTGAGCTCTTTACCTTGTGTCAGGGGGGACTTAAAAAAACAAAGTAAATGTTGAATTCTGGGCTAGGTTAGTCTTCTCCCTGAAAACAAATTTAGCCCCCTTTCCCCAAGTTGGGAAAAGCAGATCCATTTTTGTATCAATCAGAATAAGACATACCATGAAAGGCAAATAAATACTTTTGGCCCCTAGGTACATGATATATTCTGAAGTCATCTAAAGATCATTTGTGCATGATAATAATAATAATATCATTATTATTATTAATAATATTTATATAGAAATTGCTATGTGCTAGGCATTGTATCTAATGGCTTTATAAAGTAGGTGCTATTATTATCCTCATTTTAGTGATGAGGAAACTAAGGCAGAGATTAAGTGACTTACCCAAGGTCACACAGTTAAGAACATACTTACAATGGATTTGAACTCAGGTCTTGCTGACTCCAGGTCCAGCACTTTGTACACTTGGTGCCACTTAGCTGGACCCATAGAGCAGGTGTGGCTAACCAAGAACTCACTTTATTTCTAAGATCATAGGATTAAGAGCTAAAAGGGACATTGGAGATCACTGTTGAACCCTCCCATTTTATTGATGAGACTACAAGGCACAGATAGGTTGCTAATTTACCCAAGATCATACAGGCTGCAGCTGTATTTGAACTCTGATCCTCTATCTCCAAGTTAAGACTTTTTTTCCTGGTCTAAACTCAACTGAGAGCAATTTGGATTCTCAATTTCATCCCCCTGGACAGATTGCACAGTTTGTAAACTTGGGTGAGAAAGAGAAATTGCATCTTCCTTTCATTCTAATTAGTTTACATTGCTTTCCTGTGTATTTTAGTTTGTGCATTTAAAATGTTATTATGAGGGGCAGCTAGGTGGCACAGTGGATAGAGTACCAGCCCTGGAGTCAGGAGGATCTGAGTTCAAATGTGACCTCAGACACTTAATAATTACCTAGCTGTGTGACCATGAGCAAGTCACTTAACCCCATTGCCTTTCAAAAATAAAACTCTAAAAAAAATGTTATTATGAGAAGGGGGTCCATAGGCTTTACCAGACTGCTGGAGGGGTCCAGGACATACAAAAAAAGTATTCAGGAGCTTCTCTCCTCCCTCCCCCAGGAGACCAGACCCTTTAGCCCTGAGAGAGAGCAAATCCTCCCCATCAATGGCCCTCCCCGATCCTTATCTTTCCCATAGGATCCCAGACAAACTCCTGTGCTTCTCACCTGAGGCCTCTGCACTCCACTCCCTCGGAGAAGAAGCCTTATGGAAGGTTATAAAGAAACTGAATGACAACTGTGGACCTTCCAATAGGACTGATGTAGATGTCTGGGGCCTAAGGGCCCCTTTGCCCCCAGCCCTGCAGGTAGAGGACTCCTTTCCCGGAGGTTGGGATTAAGGGTTGGTCTGTGGTCCTGTTTGGGGCATGGTGGGAGGCAAGGAGCAGGGAGTCAGTCTGGCAGGGAGATTGTGATTCTATCTAGGGGTCCATTAGTAAGAACAAAACTGTGACCTTATCAATGTAATTTTGTAGTATAAGTCTTGGATTCACTGACCACATTGCAGAGCATGTTTTTGGAATATCCCAAAGTGATAGATTATAATTTATCATCCTAAAAAGATGAGAATCCCTCTTGGTTAAGGTACTTTCCCCTGAGGAATCAGGAGACGCCTTATTTTCTCCCCAGTCTCCTAGCTCTCTAGATCTGGGAGTCTCTACTTTGGTCTCATCTTCTTCCTTTGTATCAAGACCTTTGCTCAAATTGTGTTGTATGGACAGTAACCAAATGATCCTTTCTCCCAGCTGGCCACTCTGCTCGTGGGCCAGATCCCAGCATTTAACCAGAGCATCCTTGTTGCCCTGGGCCAGCAGGCAGTGGGCCTGACTAAGGGACAGATCGCTATGCTTTTGGAGGAGGATGTGGCTATATCAATGCAGGCCCTTGGAAAAGTCATTGGATGGGACCAGGGCCAGGCCTATGGGCTGGTGTCCAAGCTGATGACTGAGCAGCTCCTGGTAAGAGGCTGTTTACTGCTTCCCAGGTGGTATCTCTCTCTCTCTCTCTGTTTCTCTCTCTTTGTCTCCCTCCTCTCTGTCTCTCTCTCTTTGTCTGTCTGCCTCTCTCTCTCTCTCTCTCTCTCTCTCTCTCTCTCTCTCTCTCTCTCTCTCTCTCTCTCCAGCAAGGTGACCCTGGGAGAATTACATGAATCAAGAGGAGCTGAGTTCAGATTCTTTCTCAGAGGATCTTACCATCTCTTACCCTAGGCAAGTCATTCTCTCTCAACCTCAGTTCCTACTTCACAGGGTCATTGTAAGGATCAGATGGGATAATATATGTACAACACTTTGCAAACCTTCAATAGCTTATCATTATTATTAAAACAGTTTAGGCATTACTTTCAGCAGGAGGCCCTTAGCTGATAAACCCTGGTAAGATTACTATCAATTTTGTATGTGTGAGTGGTGTGTGTGTGTGTGTGTGTGTGTGTGTGTGTGTGTGTGTGTATGATATGCATATACAAACACACAGAAACTGGGGCTGAAAGTCCAAATCCTAGATACAAGCTCTGAGCACATGTTAGTGTGGAGTGTTAGAGTGGGAATAAATCATGGAGGACTGCCTGGAAGAGGCGGCAGGTTTTGCACTTTTTCTGAAGGAGAGGAAGATTGCAGATGGGTGAATCCTTGAGCAAAGGCGTGTGACCTAAGGAAAACAGTGAGCTCAGCCTCACTGGTGTTCTCCCCAGGGAGCCAGGTGGGAGGAGCAGGTGCAGGATTGTATCATGAGGGCCCTGGGGAGAGTCTAATGTTACTGTCTCATCTGGCTCATAGAACCATCTCATATACTCCCTTCCCTGCCCTCCCCCTCCAGGAATCCTGCTTGCCCCTGGCTCCCTGTACCTTTTGAGGCTGCAGACAGAAGCTGTGCCATGTCTTGTCGCCAGCCCTAGCATGAGTGAAGTGGGCACTTGGTGGGGCATGAGTCAAAGAGGGTCAGCTTGTGCCCTCCCCTTGCCCCCATATCTCTGCCCCCACAGATTGACAAACTGGAGACACTGGGATCCCTGGTACCTGGTTTACCCACTGCTGTCTTCAGTGCCCTTTCCCATGCGGATGCCATTCACCTTGCCAGAGTTCCCACCTTCCTCCGTGGCCTCCGAGATGCCCCCACCTATTTGAAGAGGGTCTTTACTGACAGCGTAAGTCTGGGGTAGAGATTCTCCTGGATTGGGGTGATATCTTAACTCAGTGTGCCCTGAAAGAGTGATTCTAGGGGTGACACTCTTGGTGGAATGCTTCCTGGCAGGGTGAACTTGAGAGGGAAAATACACACCAGCAGTGAGTCTGGGGGACTTGGAACTAGCTAGAATCTTGTTGCCTTCTACCTTTATTATCATTTACCCAGACTTGAGGGCAGACCTAGCAGGGACATCTATGATAGATCCACATAACATTTTTCTAGTCTAGTCTACCCTAACTTTACCCAAAGGACTAAGAGTTCTGGGTGGAGTAGGGGAAAAGGGCTGAGTAGTTTGAATTTAGAAACATGAAAGAAACAATTGATATGCTTGTAAAATATATACTTGGAACCAGACTTTGCTGCCCGTGAATTTAGGCAAATCATTTAAGTTTTAGGAAAAGTTTCTTCATCTGCAAAATGAGAAGAGGATACTTCCAATATCTCCTATCCAATATTCCTCTCTGTAAAATAGGAACCCTCTTTTCTGTCTTGTGAATAGAATCATAAGGGAATTCCATACCCCTGTCTCTATCTTTATCTGTCTATTCCCATCTCTATCTCATTTCTGTCTCTATTTCTACCCCTATCTCTATTTCTATCTCCATCGCTGTTGGTCAAGCTATCTCACCTTAATCACTTGTATATGGAACTTGGACTTGAATCATTAGAACTACTTGGAAACAGTGAGAGATTAAGTGACATTATATTTAATATATTACAGGACCAGCCTGTTTAATTATTTCTTTACCCTGTCCCCAATTGGATTATAGTGAGATTCCAATTATCTCCTCCATGAAGGATGTTTCTGTGGGGTAGCAGGAAAAGCACTGGGTTTGGCAGTCAGAAGATCTGAGTTTGAATCTTAAGTGACTTACTAAGGGCAAGTGTGTCCTTAGACAAATAACTTCTCTTACCCTCAATTTCCATGCTTGTAAAATGAGGAGGTCAGACAGATGAACATAAAAGTCTCTTACTGCTTTAATTCTGAAATTCTGTGATCCAATCTGTAATATCCATTTTGTCTTGCGGACAGAATCATAAGGTGTTTTTTTTTAATCCTTTGATTGAGAACATAAGATGTTTGGAAGGTACCTTAGAACATAAAGTAGTAGGATGTGGGGTCCTAGATTTGAAGTTGAAAGGGACTGCAGATACCATCTAGTTGAACTTCATTTTACAGATAAGGAAACTAAGGCCAAGAGAGGTGGTGATTCCTACAGTCACAGAAGGTGTAAATAGCAGAGCCAGGATTCAAACTCAGCATCTTTCTCTAAAACCGGTTATCTTTAGTTCAAAGGGACTTTTGAACAGGACTCAGAGAATCACTCACTTCCTTTGAGTCTTATCTCAAGAACCACTTTTTACATGAAGCCTTTTCTGATTCCTATGCTTCCCCCTAAGCCCCTATTGCTTTGTCTTGTTTTTAGCACATAGTGAATGTGTATTAAATACATATTGATTGATCCATTGATTAAATAGAGTACAGAACATGAAATATCAGAGATAGAAGGGACTTTAAAAATATTATCCTGCCAGTCTCCTTGTTTTACCCTGAAAAGGGAAAATAGTTAATCCTAAATTACATAGTAAATCGGGAATGGTTTTAACACAGCCTGAATTTTCTGCTTTCTATTCCAAAACTCCTTACAGTAGATTCTATTTTCAGTGACTAGTTCAAGTCCTGCTTCTTCCAGGAATCCTGCCTTCATTAGTTACTATTTTCCTTATTACCTTTGCTTATTTTTTCATATTACCTTAATCAACTGATTAGATGACTAGGAACAAATTATATTCTTGAGGTCCACAAGATTTAATTGGTTATTGAGAAAGATGTTTGTTCTCAGCCTACTTGTCACTCCCTGCCTAATCCTTTTTCCTGAAACCAAGGTATTTGTTTATGGGACATTTTTCCTCCCCAGAGACATTGAGGAGATTAGTGAATACAGAAAGTGCTAAGGGAAAGGGAGTCAGGAGACTCAGGTTCAAGTCCTGACTCTGACATCTGACTTACTGTATGACCGTAGACAAGTCCATCATCCTCTGTGCTTCACACATCCCATTGGGGAAGGATAATGCCATGGAGGGAATGGGCGGTGAGTTCTCAGAGAAGCCACAATGGGTAGAGACAAGGTCATTGGAGTTGCAAGATGACAGCAGTGTCAGGGTGACAGGAAACATTCATAGCAACTATATCTACCTCCTTCTGCCTCCTAGATTGTCCTTCAACCGTTGCCTGTCACCAAAATCGTGGAGATTGTGCCCCCAGAACTGGTGACCCAGATCCCCAGCTCCTACCTGCTGTGGGACAATCTCACTATAGCCAATTTCTCAACCATCAGTGATCAACCATGGGAACCAGAACAGGTGAGGTCTGGATGCTTATATTAAAGGGATTAAAAAGAAAATCCTATGGTGGTAGGCCATAGCTTGATCCTCAAACTACCTTGTCCCCCATTTCCCCCTCCCCTATCTTACCTAGAACTCCTATTTTCCCAAAGGAATGGGCTTAGAGCTAGAGAAGTAGTTCTTTTCTCTTGTCCGTACTAGTCATGAAGTATAGGGCATGAATTTTGGATTATCTGCTTCTTTGATTTCTATAAGGCCATAACTTTTCTTTACTGGGACAGATGGTGGGATGATGGTGGTAGTGCTATGGGTCATGCAATGGGTACCTCAACTCTCTGAAGGCAGAAACTGTAGAGATCAATACCTGTAGTACCTTGGATAGTAGTAATGATGATGATGATGATGATGATGATGAAGAAAATGAAGATGATGAGAGAGTAAATAAACCAGGGACAAGTCCAAGCTCATTTCAGATCCCAGAGAAGCCAATGACTTCAGAGGGGAAAATTCAAAATAGAGTTAGAATGGACCATTTGATTTCTTCTAGCATGTTTCCCATTAGGGCATCTCTTCTCCCAGATTGTCCCCCTCATCCTGGTTCTTTTTTCCCAAATTATTCCTTCTTCCAGTTTTTAACCTCTTCCCAGGATATCCCTTAGTGTTCTTTCTCTCTGGTTATCCTTCCTCTAAATATATCCCTCTTCCTAATGTGCCCATTTCCCTTTCTTCCAAATTATTCCTCTTCCCACATTGTTCTGGTTCTCAAACTATCCCTCCTTCTAAGTAATCCCCCTTCCCAGGGGGAGGAATCCTACAATCCATTGCTTCTTTCAGGTTATCCTTTCTCCTAGTCTATCTCTTCTCTAAGGAAAGTGGGATCACTTTCCAGATAATCCCTCTCCCGAAGATGTCCCTTCTCCCAAAGTGCCAATCCTTCTAGGCACTCTGTCCCTCTTCTGTGGTTATTTTATAGAGGAACAGAAATAGGCATGATACTCATCACTTCTGTCCTTTGGTCTCTAAAATCAGGCTATTGCTGGTCTAACCTAGCCTGAATCCTCCCACCAAAGCTTGGGCATTGGCTGTGCTTTCCTGTCCAACCAAGATGAGTAGAAGTGGCATTATCAGAAAAGGTCATAATTGTGACCAATTCATTCCATCACTATCTTCACTAAATATATAGGTCAATTGCTCAGTCTTCACTTGGTACCCAAGCTTAGTGTTGTACACTGTCAGAAAGACAGGGAAGGATAAAAGTACAACCCTTTGCACTTTGGGAGCCTGGAACCTGAGGGAGAGAAGAGACAGGAAGAACAGATCCAATCCCTGCTTTCAGAGAGGTCATAGTCTAGGGGAGACTTAGAAACAAAGGGCAAAGAAAATGAAACAAAGAAAGATAAAGAAAAACAAAAACTTGTCTTTTCAGAATTCATAGTCTAAATCATAGGTGGAGAACCTTTTTTTCTATCAAGGACCAATTGGACATTTATAACATCATATTGAGGGCTATATTGGGTCAAACATTTAATTAATTCACCCCTGAAAAGTTCCTAGATTACTGAATTTTGAGTCCCATCTGCAGTTGCTTCAGCAACACCACTTTAATACTTCCTAGCACTGGTAGAAATGAAGCTGAAGAAAAACAGGTCCATACTCTTTTCCTGGGAAGTCCAGAGTCTGGGGAAGGCAGAAAAGGAGCAGATCCAGGTCTTTCCCTCATCATACTTAGTTTGGAGGAGACAGGAGGAACAGGCCTAGGCCCTGCTCTCAGGGAATTCACTGTCTGGGGGACACAGAAGAGAAATAGATTCAACTCCTATCCTTGGGCAGCTCATAGTCTAAGGGAGGCAGGACTCATATCCCAAGGGCAGTCAGAATAATTCAGTGCTAAACACTGGAGTTTGGATTCTAAGGGCAAAAGAGAGTTATAAGATAGGTCATTGTGAGTTGGAAGTGTTACAGAGACTTTCTGTAGCAACTGAAGCGAGTTGAGTCTTGAAGGATAGCTAGAGTTTATATCATCAAGTCAGGTATAGGAAAGGCATCCCTAGTGGGAGATCTGATTCAGCAAAGGCAAAGTCAGGAACAAGCCTGGCTTATGGGATGAGAAGAGGGAAGGAAGTAAAGAAGATCCATGGTGAGAACAGAAAAGAAAGGGTCTGATGGAATTCCTCCTCTGCCAAGTTCTTTTGTTGGGATTGTTCATAGCACTTGTCGGTAACTCAAAATCTTCAGATTATGTATTATGGAGCCAAGCCCCATACACAGACCTTGACCTTAGGGTATTTATATACTGGGACATATTGGTCTGTGAGATGCTATGGGCCCTTCCCCTGCAGAGAGAAATCTAGACCTGGTGAGTGACCATGGCATTATGGACAAGGCCCAGAATCTAGGTAGAAGGGAATGGGTCTAGAGAATATAAAAATCTATGTATCTAATCTCAATGTAAAATCCCTAGATTCTTGAACTCAATGATTCTGGCTCTCTTAGGAAGCTTGTAGAATTTTAGAGGGTCAGGGACTGTTCAATATTATCCAATTATGCAATCACTGAATCAGAACTGGAAAGGACTACCCAGTCCTTCATTTCAGAAATGGGGAAATTGAGGACCAGAGAGGGGAAATGATTTGCCCAAAATCACTCAGCAAGGTATGGCAGAGCTGCGGCTGCTTCATGATTCCTGATACAGGAATCTTTTTTCATTGGTAAAGTTCTTTACAAAAAAACTAAAATTAAATGACAACTATGGGCTTAGTACCGAGGATATAAAAAGAGGCAAAAGATAGTCCTAGTTCTCAAGTTGCTTACAATCTAATATGGGAAACAACATACAAACAAATATACATATAGGAAACCAGATTCAGGACAAATAAGAAATCCTTAAAAGAGGGATGGCATTGAGATTAAGAGGCAAATTTCTCAGTCTCAAGTGACTGAGGAGAAGAAAAGCAGAATTTGGACTTGGCTGGAAGTTCACCAGTGGCAACTGGGAAAAGGAGCCATATTTCCAACAGTTCAAGGTAGGGAATGGAGAGAGCATAAAGAAGCAGCCAGAATTAAGTCACAGGAATTAATGGTGGAAGAAACTTAAAAGATTATAAGATCATAAGACCTTGGGGGCCACTTGGTTTATAGATGAGGAAATTCAATTTAGGGAGGTTAAGTGATTTATCCAGGGCCTCCACTGGTAGATAACTTCAAAGACTGGATTTGAACCTAGGCCTCTGTGTTCTTCCCACTTGTCATTCTAGACTACTCCTTCCCTTTTTACAAGGGAAGAAAATGAGCTACAGGAATAGGAAGAGTCTTGTCTGATGTCATGATGGGTTGGTGGAAGAGGTGGGATTAGAGTCCAAGTCTTTTGTTCCCCTTTCTCTGCTAAACCAAGTCAACTCTCAATAAAGATCTAACAAAACAAAAATGATAGCAACAGAAAAACCCTAGCTCATACTTCTATGTTAATTTAAAGTTTATGAAGAACTTTCCTGGTCGGAGAGCATTTATTCTTACTTTATAGAGTAGTAAACTGCTTGAGAGAGGAGCAGTGAATTGTCCAAGGTCACAAAGATTCAAGACACCCAGATCTCAGACCTAAATCCAGTGCTCCTGACCCCAGGCTCATGGTGTGTATATGACTCCAGATTTGTCTTTTAGCCCAGATCCCTTCCTGTAGGATCCATTTCTCACAGATGTAGAACCAGGATGATGAATGGAAGGCTGGTTCTGATCCAGTCAATTTGGGAGGAGGGTGGATAGGCCAGTGAGGGAATGAAAACCCACAGTGACCTTGACACTTAACCTGTATCGAGCTTTTGTTTCCTCCTCTGTAAGATGAGGTAGATGGATTGCATGGTCTCTGAAATCTGGCTCCAAGTTCTAGGATTTGGCATCTCTGTGCCAGGAGTCCTCTAAGGACCACAGCCCTAATCACTCTGAGAGTCATAGGGAAGAAAATGTAATTGTGAAATTTTAACAAAATAAATCAAAAGATAATAAAACAGAGAAAACATTTTCTAAGTCAATAATTTTCCTCCTGGGATTCCTGTATATGATTTTGGTTCCCATTTCTTCCCTAGAATGTCCTATATGTTCCCATGCCCTCAGTGATATTTCAATAAAAATGAGAGTGAAGTTCCCTGTGGACCCATGATGGGGTTTCCCTCTTCTTGAAGATGGAGTGGGGGGACAGGGGATAAGGAGTTCATAAAGGAAGAAGGTAACAGGAGTGCTTTCTTTCCAATTCTTTTCCTTCTCTCCTCCTGGCCCTGGGTCTTGTTGAGGCAGATTCTCTGGGTCTCCAGGGATCCCTGGAGTGCTGAAGAAGTGATTTACTAAATGGTCCCTGAGGGGCCCCAACGAGATAAGGGAGCTCCCTAAAGGTTGACAGCTCCCGGCTGACGCAGCGGAGTTTCTATGGCAGGTCATGTGGGCCTGGGGCCCGGCCACAGTGCTGCCTGAGTCAATGCTTGCACAAGCCTTCAGAGGAGGCTTGGCCTTGGCTTTATTCCACAAACTGAGTGGCAATAACATTACTAAGGCTAAAGGAAAGGAAAGGGCCTCCTGGAGGATTCCTAGAGCAGAGATGCAGTATCATAAGACTTAGAGTTTTAGAACAAGATGAGGACTCTCAGACCCAGAGACTTGCCCAAGGTCCACACAGGTAATGAATAACAGGATCAGGATTCATACACAGACTTCCAAACCAGCATGTGTCCAAATCCAGGCCACCATGATGATGACTTGAAACCCGTCTCCATGAAGGACAGCTCCTTGGTCCTTGTTCATGGAGGACAGATAGTTATTGACTGCCCTCTATGAGTACTGAGGCATGGAGACCCATCATGGAGAGTTGGTGAATCCCCCTTATGGAGAAGGGTCAAGGAGTAATCCACATAGTAAAGACTAAGTGAACACTCCTTCCCTGAAAATTATTCATAAATTTCCACCTCTGAAACAAAAAAGAGGAGAGTCAATGAGCTCTCCTCATGGAGAAGGTTTGGGGGGGGCTCTCTTAAATGGAAAAGTATCAGGGAATAATCCACATGGTCTAAGGTCAATAAATACTATGCCTCCCATGGAACAAAGCTAGATAATTTTCCTTTAAGGAAGAATCACGAAGTCTTTTCTAAAAAAAGAACTATCTATAATAACTATCTGTCTCCCAAGGATAAGAGTTACATAGCTATCCCTCATGGAGAAGGGCCAAGCAATCATTTCCTTACGAACTTTCTTCATAAGAGGATCCACCAACCCTTCTTTTTTTTGTTTCTTTTATTTTTTTAAATTTATTTTTATTAAAGATATTATTTGAGTTTTACAATTTTCCCCCAATCTTGCTTCCCTCCCCCCACCCCCACCCCACTCTGTCAGTCTTTACTTTGTTTCCATGTTGTACCTGGATCCAAATTGGGTGTGATGAGAAATCATATCCTTAAAGAGAACAGAATTCTCAGAGGTAACAAGATCAGACAATAAGATATCTGTTTTTTTTTTCTAAATTAAAGGGAATAGTCCTTGTACTTTGTTCAAACTCCACAGCTCCTTATCTGGATACAGATGGTACTCTCCTTTGCAGACAGCCCAAAATTGTTCCCAATTGTTGCACTGATGGAATGAGCAAGTCCTTCAAGGTTGAACATCACTCCCATGTTGCTGTTAGGGTATACAGTGTTTTTCTGGTTCTGCTCATCTCACTCAGCATCAGTTCATGCAGATCCCTCCAAGTTTCCCTGAAATCCCATCCCTCCTGGTTTCTAATAGAACAATAATGTTCCATGACATACATATACTACAGTTTGCTAAGCCATTTCCCCAATTGAAGGACATTCACTGGATTTCCAATTCTTTGCCACCACAAACAGGGCTGCTATAAATATTTTTGTACAAGTAATGTTTTTACCCTTTTTTCTCATCTCTTCAGGGTATAGACCCAGTAGTGGTATTGCTGGGTCAAAGGGTATGCACATTTTTGTTGCCCTTTGGGCATAGTTCCAAATAGCTCTCCAGAAGGGTTGGATGAGTTCACAGCTCCACCAACAGTGTAATAGTATCCCAGATTTCCCACATCCCTTCCAACAATGATCATTATCCTTCCTGGTCATACTGGCCAATCTGAGATCACCAACCCTTCTTAAGAGCAGTTCTCTTATCTTTCATCATCAACACAGTTCAATGTCATTTCTCCACAGAATAACATTCAATAGTGCTTCTCCATGGCCAGCAGTTCATTGACCTTTTCCATAAGAGATCATTCACTGATTTTTCTCCCAGTTCACCTTTCCCTTTGATGGGGTGGTAGTGCATCTCCTTGACATTTCATCATGGGGATGATTCTCTGGTTTTTCTCTGACAGACAGTTCCTCAAGCCTTTTCTTTGTTCTTTGAGTGAGATGGGAGAGATAGTTCCAATAGCGGGTGCTCTTTCAGTCCACAACCCATAATGAATTTTTATTGTTTATAAAAACCCCTGCATTGTACAAAGGGATAGGTGATAAGAGAAATAGAAGATACAGGGTGAGTCCCTACCTTAAGTCTGATGTTGAACCACATGGTTATGCATTCATATATATATGTATATATATACATATATATTTATATTGTATATATTTAAAGTTTGATACAAAGAAGCATGCTCAGAGTATAAATCCATTATATAAATATATATATATATATATATATATAGTGACACAAAGAAACCTGCTCAGAATATAAATATATATACAAATACATATATATATATGTCTAAATATATATAAAGCTTAACACAAAGAATCATACTCAGAGTATAACTGGAAGCCATAAAATGTCCTGGGAAAATGAGGAGATGTAGCGACCAGGTTGAGTGGGGCCATTCAAAGCAGTATTCCCAAAATAAGACAGCTTTGGGAGGTGAGCATAGCGGGGAATGGCCCACTTGACCTTAAGGAGGATATTCCAAGGGGTCCTGAGCAGCTGCAGCTACTATTTGGAAGGAAGTGCCGTCTTTCTTCATGTCTGGGTTTCGTTCCAGGTTACGTAGTGTCCCGGGGCCTTGTCCTTCTTGTGTCTCTGACTGCACACTGCTCTTCTCCTCAGGCCTCGGGCTTCTTCCAGCAAGGGCTGGCCTCCAGCGTGGGCAGCCAAGTGGCCCGGTGAGTACCCCTGTTGCGGTCGAAACTTGACACTCACCAGGGCCAGGGGTTCCCTGAGAATAGGAGTCAACTGGGTTGGATGTGGTCCTTAGAAGTGGGAAGTTCTCAAGAGAAGGACCAAGACTCACCTGCATAAAGCTCTCAAGTTAAGATGAGTTCCCTGAAGGCAGTGCCAAGCAAGACTAAAAAAAGCCTCAATGCTCCCCACTAGCATAGGGCATCACTGGGTGCATTCCAGATTCTCGTTGATAAGGATGAAATTGGTATTTTTCTTTGGCTGATTCAATGAAAGAGATATAGACGTCAGCAACCCAGGGAGAGGAAGAGAAAGGAAAGGCCCCAGGGGAGCAATTAGTTGTTTGTGAGTTTGATAGAAATAGTCCCTTAGGAGACAGACCATCTGGTTCCATAGGTGGGGCTGAACTTCAGGCCAATGAGGAAAGTAAAAAAGGGGAACCCAAAGGATTCTACACTTGCTCATTCAAATTCAGACAAAGTTGCACCAGATGGGCAGGAAATCAAAAACCACAAAAAAGTCAGAGCTAGAAGGGATCTTAGAGGTGATTTGATCCAATCTCACTCATTGACCTAAGGGGTGAGGGTGGGGAATGAACTGAGAAGAGAAAACGTTTTGACCAAGGTCATACAACTGATATGAAGACAGGACTTAACCCAGGTCTTTTGACTCCAAATCTAGAGTTCTTTCTATTGGACCATTGGAATAATGGGGGTGTGTGAGCATCATGATGGAATGGACAAGGTTTTGAGAGGAATGGTTATAAATAACTCTTTCTTGGGGAACCCTTGATCAAAATAAAAAGACAATTCTGGGTATCAAAAACTCAGTTCCTGAGTACAAATAGGGTTAGGTGATAGGCTAGTTTCTCCTAGACAACTTCATATATGACTTGAGGTCTTATTGTTGTAGACACCAGGTGGATAGAGATGTCTTTTCCCTTTCGTCTGTCTTAGTATTAAGGACACAACCTAATAATTTCCTCTCCTTCTTTAAAATACTAGTGTCAATATTGACTAAAAGCTAATTATCCCCATTTCCTCCAATGGCTCATTGTGGTATGGGAATAATCTTGGGTTCTCAAAGTCTATTCTGGGGAAATAAAGACCCTGACAGTTTTTACAATCTGAAAATTCTCTCCAATCTGCTCTGGAAACAATTGTGTCTGTTTTCTGAGGATAGGCCAGCTGGGTTGAGTATGGATGGGTTCATCACCAGTTGGATGACCACTTGGCAATGAATTCTTTGGCTACTTCAACCCAGAAAACAAAGACAAAGGCAAAATGGTTTTTGGTCCTGTGCAGTCTCCTTCCATTTCTATAACAATAGTAGCAGAGAATAATAGTTTTTAGGGTGGCTAGGTGGCACAGTAGATAAAGCACTGGCTGGCCCTGGAGTCAGGAGTACCTGGGTTCAAATCCGGTCTCAGACACTTAAAAATTAACTAACTGTGTGGCCTTGGGCAAGCCACTTAACCCTGTTTGCCTTGCAAAAACCTAAATAAAATAATAATAATAATAGTTTTTAGATCATCGACAAACATAAACTGAGCTACTGGTACTCTACATGAGAAATCCTTGTCCAGTAACCAACAAGTGAGCACACTATTGAAGGAAGTTAATTGTATCAAGTTTGACATTCTCACTATAAATGAATTCATAAGAAAAGGGAAGTTGCAATTGGATGGAAAAGGCTGGTACATAGATTCCTTTCAGAAAGGCAAATAAAGGGGTTGGCAGAGTTGACTTCTATCATATACACAAGTGCATAAAGATATTTCATGGTTCATTTGGTCATCTTATATTGCAGTGTTCAGGATAAATAATTGTTAGTAGACCAACATGAAAATAACTGCAACTTGTTCAACATCTCTTGCAGGAGAAAAAGAGGTAGAGGAAATCAATGAGTAGTTTCATAATACTCTACAATTTAAATCAACATATACTTTGATACTCAGTAGTTTCAATGCAAAAGTGGACATAAGTGAGGACAGCAAAAAATGTTGGAAAATGTGGTTCAGCAGCAAGGTCAAATACTTGTAAACTACTCAGAGTTTCATTTACATATATATATATATATATATATATATATATATATATATATATATAGAGAGAGAGAGAGAGAGAGAGAGAGAGAGAGAGAGAGAGAGAGAGAGAGCATTAATGCTCCCAGCAAAAAAAGAATTAGAAGGTGCTGGACATGTCAAGCTCTAATATTGCAAAAAAATGAAATTGATTATATTTTAACAAAAAGGAATGAACTAGTTGTTGATTTGGGAGTCATTCCTGAGTCAGCTATGTATATATTCAACCTATCAACTTGTTAAACATAAGAATTATTACAAAACTAGAAGAAAGAATAAACATAAAAAACTGATATGATGTGCAATAAAAATTTCATACTGATAAAGTTATTGATACCAAAATGGATGGCAGAAATGTCTCTGAAAACAATTACAATAACTTTGTGTACATGTTAAACCATCATAATCAGCAAATACTTGATCTCTATGCCAAGCTGACCAATATGGAAGACCAGAGCAAAACAAATGTAGAAGATTAACTCTTTTGTGAAATCTTACAGAGAAGTAGAGTAGATGATTATGAGCAGTATTGCCTCAACAGGTAGAAACAGTGGAGAGAAAAACAAATTTTGGTAAGAGATCCAATTAAGCAAAGTCATCCCAAGAGCATTTAAGAATTAACTGGAAGAACAACAGACAAAAATGGAGGACTAGGCAAAGGTGTTTATAACAAATCCATTTCATCATAAAGGAGGAACCACCACAATTTAGACTCTTAACATCATAATCTTGGATTTGCTATACAAGAATAAGGTTATACATTAAAGAAAACAAGATGAAAAAGCAACTAGAAGTGGGGGCAGCTAGCTGGTGCAGTGGATAGAGCACCGGCCTGGAGTCAGGAGTACCTGAGTTCAAATCCAGCCTCAGACACTTAATAATTACCTAGCTGTATGGCCTTGGGCAAGCCACTTAACCCCATTGCCTTGCAAAAAGAAAAAACTAAAAAAAAAAATGCAAACAAAAAGGGGCGGCTAGGTGGCACAGTGGATAAAGCACTGGCCCTGGAGTCAGGAGTACCTGGTTTCAAATACAGTCTCAGACACTTACTAATTACGTAGCTGTGTGGCCTTGGGCAAGCCACTTAACCCCATTTGCCTTGCAAAAACCTAAAAAAAAAAAAAAAAAGCAACTAGAGGTTATACGGCAAGATCCATGCTGGAAGAATTGCAATTTTAAGGATGTTGAGGGACTGATGCCCAACATGGGATGAGACCAAAGGCATGAGGAAAAAAAATCCTTCAGACTTTATTATTATTAAAAAAAAGGTAGCTGAAAGGACTTCAGCAGTTAGCAAATCAGCTGCTTGCTTTCTCATTTTGTAATTTTTTTTACAAGAATAATCCATGTATACATCAAGGATGTCCAGCATTAGATGATAGGCAGATGTTTGTAAATATGTTCCACTGTAGATCACACCTTTACCATCACATGAGGGACTGAAAGGTATAGAAAACATAGATCCATCTGAGCTTTGTTGACCAGAAAAAAAGAATTCAGTTAGGTGAGACAAAGTAGTCTCTTAAATACTTCCCAACAAAGTGCCTCCTATGTATATATTTCAAAATTATATGAGATTTCTTGACAGAGACAGATTATGCTCAATAAAAATATTCTCCAGTTCAGTCATGTTAAACTCAAATTGAAACTAGGGCCGCTAAACTGTACTTTAAGGGTCCCTGTGGGTCACTTACAGACTTAGAAAACCACATATTAATGATATCTATGTTCTATTTTTAATTTATTTTTTATATATTTCCCAATCACATTTCAATTTAATTCAGGCTGCAGAAGTGTTGTGGACCATAACACTGGTAGAGATTCAGCACAGAATTCAAATCCCAGATGAATCTCCTAAAGGAATGAGGTCCATCAGTTTCTCCTCCCCCTGCCAACTTTGGATAATATTATGCCATAGGCATCATGTTCTAGAACATGACAGAGCCTTCGAAATAAGCTCCCATGTCTATTCAAAAGAGTTAAGCCTTACTATTCATAGGAAAAACAAAGAGAATGAAAAATACCTGTTGTTTAGGCTGTAATTTGCAGTCAGATGAACAACCCATAGAGCTTATGGATCCATCTTGGGCAGACATTTCAAATGAATAATGAACTGACTCTAGAATTGAAAAGGAGAAACAGAGAGGATAGACTATCTTTTGTGCTATTTTAAAGTGATTATAATGACCACAACCTTTCCTTTGAAATAAAAATTCATTACCAATATCCTAACAATAACTAAAATTTTTTTCTGGTGATGTTGTATGACGGCAAATTGTGGGTAAGGTTTCAACGGCAATGAGAAGCATATAGTGGGTGTGCACAGGTCACATTACAATATAAACCAGAAGTTACAAAGTGGTCATGAAATGAAAAATGCCCACAAACAAATACAACTGGAAAAGAAAAATGGATCGATCTAGTCTGGTATCTAGAATGAAGGACAACTAGTGGTCAATTCATGTGCTGCATTGGGAAGTTATCAACTCAGCAGGTTAAATTTAATTCATGGTCTTTCTATGGGATGGCATGCATGAAGATACCATGATTTAAGCAGGTATAAGTTGTGACTTATATGTTTAAAGGTATCATTGTGGTGCAATAGGTAGAGCTTTGGATTTAGAGTCAGGAAGACCTGAGTTCAAATGTGACCTCAGACATTTTCCCTTATAGGAAAATGCAGCTCAGCTTCTCAGAGTAAGTTAGTTATTCTTGATTATGAGCCTACATATTTTTCCTTTTGCAATATTGTATTTTCAAATCTCTTCATGTTTACAGTGGGTGCTTCAAGGTCTTGTGCAAGCCTAACTTTAGTTTGTGGCACTTATGCTAATTCTTTTTTCAAGGCATTTTATATTTTTTTCTTTGACATGGGCATTCAAGATTTTTGGCTATGACATTCCTGAAAGTTTTCCTTTTAGGATTCCTTTTTAGGAGGTGATCAGTGAATTCTGTCTTTGCCATATTATATAATTCTAATAGATTTGTACAGTTTTCATTTATGATTTCTTTAAATATAGTGTTCATCCTTTTACATATATAATATGTGTGTTTATCTCTATACACACACACACACATATTCAGAGTGTCCACTGATTCTTAAATTTTCTCACTTGTTCTGGTTTCTCAGATCAATTTTTTAAAAAATCAGACAAAAATTATATTTTATTCTATTTTTTTCAATCTTTTAAATTTTTCCCTAATATTTATTGTTGCCTCATGGAAAATTAGATTTATGCTTACTCTATTCAAATTTTCAAGGAGTTCATTTCTTGGGTAAAACTTGCCACTTTCTCTTGATTTTTTTATTTTTTTATTTATTTATTTTTTTTTTGCAAGGCAAGTGGGGTTAAGTGGCTTGCCCAAGGCCACACAGCTAGGTAATTATTAAGTGTCTGAGACCGGATTTGAACCCAGGTACTCCTGACTCCAGGGCTGGTGCTTTATCTACTGTGCCACCTAGCTGCCCCCCACTTTCTCTTTAGAACTAATTTTTTTCCTAATTCTTTCCTCCTATAATTTTATCTCATTTTTTAATCTCTTTATTTCATTTGGTATTCATGTATTCCGTATGGAAAGTAAATTTCCTTTGAGTATCTACTTGAGGTTGTTACAGTTTTCTTCTTTTGGGGTATCTCTAAATTTGTGTTGATTTTGGTGCTAGTAAGATTTGGTTGGTTGGTTTGTTTCTGTCTTTAATTTTACCTCTTCTTAAGTAACTGAAATTCTGTTCCAGGGTCAGACTCTACTTCCAGCTACATTTTGGGTAGTGTGGCTGACCATGAATGGTCTAACCATCTAGCTATTTTTAAAAATAAAATTTTAGTGATATCTTTGGTTTTTATATCATCTAAATTTCACCTTCTCAAAGAATCAACCCTTATAATATTTTTTAAGAAAATTTTTTTAAGAAAAGAAGAAAACAATTAGCAAAATTGAATTTGAGAAAGCCACCTAATCCCTGTCTGTCTCAGTTTCCTCATCTATAAATTGAGAATAATAACAGTACCTACTTCTTAGGGTTGAAATGAGGATTAAATGAAATAATAATTGTAAAGTGCTTAGCAGAGTTCCTGGCCAATAAAAGTGATAGCTATTATTATTCTCATATCTCTTCTATTTTTGTTCTCTGTGATTTTGTAACATTCATTTTTTATTGCTTTGGGATGGCTATTCTTTCCATTTACATTGTTGTGGTCATCACCCATATTGTTTTCTTGACTTTTCTTCAATCTGCGATCAGTTCGTGTAAGGATTTTCTTGCTTCTCTGTAGTCATTATTAGTCATTATTTCTGACAACATAGTAATATTCTATTATATTTCTGTACCACAGTTTATTTAACTGTTCTCCAGTTGTTTGGCATCTACTTTGTTTCCAATTCTTTTCTACCTCAAAAAATGTAGCTGTGATTAGTTTGATATTTATGAGTAGCTATGAAGAACCTCCTTGGGGGTATAAGAATAGCAAAAGAATCTCTGAGTCTATCCCTTAATACAGTGTCTAGTCCAAAGTAGCGGCTTTATCAATGCTGGCTGATTGAGTCAAATGATATGGACGTTTCAGTAACCTTATTTGCATAATTCTAAACCATTTTCCAGAATGGTTGTACTAATTCCCAGCTCTACAACCAATGTATTAGTATGGCAGTCTTTCCACAATTTCCTCCAATATATGTTAATCGCATCTTTTATCATCTTTACCAATTTACTGGATGTGAAGTAAAACCTCAGAAATGTTTTAATTTGCATTTCTCTTATTAGATTTGGAACATACTTTCACATGGTTGTTAATGATTTGCAGTTCTTTTAACAACTATATTTTCTCATATTTTGACCACTTATCTTTTAGAAAATGTCTTTTCTGACCTCTGATTTTCAATTTAACAAGTCATTTGACAGCAAGGCATAATGGAAAGAGTCCTAGAGTAGATGGGAGTCAGATGACCCACATTCTGATTCTGGCTCTCTCACTATCACTCTCTAACCTTGGACAAACCATTTAATTTATTTTATTTTTTATTTTTTAGATTTTGCAAGGCAATGGGGTTAAGTGGCTTACCCAAGGCCACACGGCTAGGTAATTATTAAGTGTCTGAGGCTGGATTTGAACTCAGGTACTCCTGACTCCAAGGCCAGTGCTCTATCCACTGCACCACCTAGCTGCCCCCAAACCATTTAATTTAAATCATTCTGTCTGGGTCTTCATTTCCTTGATTATAAAATGAAGAGAATTGTACTAGATGGTCTCGAAGATTCTTTCCAGTTCTAAATCTGTAATACTATTATATAAGCATGCTAAAAATTTAGTCTCTCTAGAAATACTGAGAAATTCTCTAAAAATTAATTAGTTAATAAAAATATTATTTCTCTAAAAATATTATTAAGTATTATTTCTCCAGACACATTTCTCCTTTCCAGATATTTCCCTCTTGAAAGTGGAAAGAACAAAGTTTCGGTCTTAAGTTTTCTTTCATAACATGGCTTATTTGTAAACGTTTTGCATGACTATATATTTATAATCCATATCAAATTAATTACCTCCTCAATGAAGAGAGAGGGTCAGGAAAGAAGGAAGAAATTTGAAACTCAAAAATTTTTTTAAATGTGTTAAAATTTTTTACATATAATCAGAAAAAAAGAAAATATTTAAAAATAAAGGAAACCAAATTTAGATATGATGATTGCCTCCCCATCCTCAGGAGTGCATGGTGTCTTTACTTATCCAGGGATGGTATCTTTACTTTAGAAATTTAAGGTTCATGAATAGATCACAGGAAGGAATTCTTTGAAGGAGAAATAACACCCAAGTAGTCGGTATTCTAGGTTGTTAGCCCTAAGCTAAATTTTAATCTATTATGATCTTTTCCATTTTCATTTCCATTCCCTATCAATGTTAATTTGGGCATGGGGAGCTGTACCAATTTGGACTTTCTGTAAGCTAGAAATGCTTTGGATATAAATTAATATTCAATGACTTGGGCCTAAATTATAGTGTATAATATTAGTATTAACATTTCTTCAATATTGTGAGCCTGGTTTTCCATGATCTTTAAAGAAAGAATCTCCAGAGCAACCCCCAATTCATATATCTCATCCTTTACTTCCCAAGAAATTGTTCTTTTGTCTAACCTGTTTCTCCAAATCCTTTCTTCTTATTTTGCCAATAGGTGAATTGTGAAAAAAAAACAGCAGTTGGTCTGTAGAATTGCCCTTATTTTTACTGTGTGTGAATTCACCCTCAAACCTTCCCCTCTTTGGCCTTCATGATCCCAATTACCGCTAACTGTGTTTCTTGTCTTAGCCTTTCTGCCTCCATCTTACAAGGTTTCCAGTGCCAAGCAGCCAGTCAGCTATCTCAGACTCAATTTTCTAATCTTGTTAAGGAAGTGCAGAAGCAGAAGGCCATCCTAAATGCCAGACAGGTAGGCAGTGCCATCTTAATGGATGAGTTAATATTTGTACATGTTTAACCTATACTCTGTTCATTTTAAAAACTTGTATACAATCTATTTGTGACAAAACAACTTTGCTCTTGGTGCTCAACTACCCCCAAGTTTATTTGGATTCATTCTATGAAGAGTTGTTTTCCCCTCCTTTTTTTTTTCTTCTCTGTACCTTGGACATAGGAAATATCCTTGCTGAGTTCTTGTCAAATTGAATTCTTGCTGTTCAGAATCCCTCATTGTACCCACAGTGCTCAAGGAAATGAGAGTTTTGGGGGATTCAACATCCTACCACAGCTGGAAGGGCATATTGTGTCTGAGGATCACAGGATGAGAAAACCATTTGTTTTTTGATTCAGGAGACCTTTGGACTAAGCCATGGCCTCCTTATTTGTTGTGAACAGATGTAATTATCAGTGACTGGCTTGTTAATCACAGATCCTCGGACAGAATGAATGGAACACCTGCCCAGGTTAAGTTGTGCTAGGCAAAGAATGTTCAAGTAAAGGTGTGTCACATAATATGAGTTCAGGTAAAGGTTTGCTGAAGTAATATTGTAGCCATGTATGATACTCTTTTCAGATACTCTTTTCAGAAATTATGTACCCAGGTATTAGTGTTCTGGGGAATGTGTGTTCAGTCAATAAATCAACATAAACACACAGCAATCTGGACAGGATATTAATGGCTTGAGAAATGAGGAGAGGCCCCTTGAAGGATGTGATATTTGAGCAGATCTGCAACAGGAGGCAAGGAGGGAGAGCCTTCTAGGTATGGGGTGTGGGTCAGTCCCTGCAAAGGAGGGAGAGGAAAGATGGAATGTCCCATACACAGAACACTGACTACGTGAACTGGACTGTCAGTTAGGATTGCAGAGGGAGAGATGTATAATCAGTTTGGAAAGCTAGACAGAGCCAGACTGCAAAGAGCTTTAAATGCCAAATGAAGAAGTTTATATTTTAGCTTACAGGGAAGAACAGGGAGCCACTTAAATTCTGAGCCACAAATGACAGGGTCAGACTTGCTCGGGTAAATATGTCCCAGGTAACATATTCAAGGTAAAGACATGACCAGATAACAACAATATGGACAAGGAGAGGTGAGCCAGGTCATGTATTTGGTGTTGTTACTGTTGTTATCTTGTTTTCAGTCACGTCTAATTCTTTGTGACCCCATTTGGGGTTTTCCCAGCAGAGATCCTAGAGTGGTTTGTCATTTCCTTCTCCAACTCATTTGACAGATGAGAAAGCTGAGGCAAACAGGGTAAAGTTAATAAGTGTTTGAGGTTGGATTTGAACTAGGGAAGATGGAGTCTTCCTGACCCCAGGCTCCATCCACTTTACTACTGGCTCCCTCCAGGTAATATATTTAGGTGAAGGTTTAATAAAGTACTAATTGTAGTCTTAGTTAGATCTATGCCAAGTAATATGTTTGTAGTAAAGGCATACCAGATGCTGACTTGAGATAAAGATTTGGATGGATAATAGTGTGCCGATTCTGTGTGATCTTAGGTGGCATGTGCCTACCTGAGATGGATAATGAGTTCAGATAAAGTTGTATGCCAAACGGGGTTGTGCCAGATGTTATGGGCTCTGCCAGGGAATGAGCTCAGCTGTGTTATGCAATGTATTCAGGTAATGATATGGCTAGGTAATATGTACCTCAGGTACAGGTGCGCCGAGTCATATGCTCAGGTTTCTAGTTCAACATAGTATTCAAGCTAAGATCCTATGAGGCCAGATCCCTGGGCACCAGGCTGGGCCAAGTTTTCTTTCCAGGGGGCCTTTGGCTGCTAAGTGCTGGAAAAAAGGCTGTTTCTTCTGGCTCATTTCCCCTCCTGGTCAGGCGCAGGGACACCCAGCCCAATCTTTTCCTGTTCCCAGTTGGGAATCCCTGATCTCCCAGAAGAATGAAGACTGGAGGAAACTCCAGATAAAGTCTGTCCACTAAATAGATACTTCTCTCTTAGGCCTGGCCTGTCAAAGCAGGCCTGCTTTTTTTTCTCCCTTAACTCTGACCCCAAGATCCCACCCATTGTGACCATCCAAAGGCAGATGAGAGGGGAAATGACTTGTCTGACTACTTAGAGGGAGACCTGAGGCTAGACCTCCTGAACTCCTGGTCTGGTGTTCCTGTTTATATGAACAGGATAGAGTTGGGATGTGTGAATGATGGATACGGAATGGCTATGCCTCTCCCCTCAGCTCACTGCCTGTTTCTCTCTTCTAGCTGAGTTGTATGGCAAACCTCCTGGCTCTCCATAACTTGACAAATGACTTTGCTGACTACCCACCAGACCTGCTGCTCTTCTATGAGTGAGTATTCTTGGACAGGATTAATATTGATGATGGTAATAATAATAATAATAATAATAACAAAATAGTATTTATATAATGTTTTATGGTCTACAAAGCCTTTTATAAATATGATCCCACTTGTTCCACCTAGGAACCCCTGTGATGTCAGGGTTATCATTACACCTATTTTACATGTGGGGAAACTGAGTCAGAGGTTAGTGAGTAGTCCAGGGTCACACAAGGTCTGAGGTAGGATTTGAATTCTGGTCTTCCTGACTCAAATTAAGTTTAACAATCTATCCATTGCACCAAATGGGAACTTTCCCAAATAACCCATGGATGGATGAAGTGTAAGGAGGTCAAAATGAAACACTTCCCAGACTTCCTCCTACCAACTATCCCTTATCTACCCATAACACTGTTTGAAATTCTCCCATTTCTTTAGATTACACATTTAAACTTGCCTCTCTCTGGTGTCTACTTGGAACAGAAAAGGGAGAGAATTACAAAATCAAAAATTTCTGTGGTTGGAAGGAGAAATTAGTAATCTAGTCTGATAGAACTCTTCCAGTAATGGAGAGCTCACTGTCTTTCATGGTTGGGTGTGATACCTAAGCAATCTTTGCCATAAACTCTCTATCACTGAAGCTCTTCCTCTGTTCCCTAAGATAAAACCTCCCTCAAAGTTCATATTCTCCTCTATGGGATGGATAGGGGAGAGGGGAAGAAGGGGAAAGCTTTAGACTTCAGTGACCACTCACAATGATTTGCATTTCTGACAGCCTGAGACAAGTGGATAAAGCCAAGTGCCGGACATTCATCAGCAGGGCTTCCCAGGGGAACCTTGATCTTCTGTCTGGACTGTCAGCTCAGAAGAAGGAGCTACTGAACATGTCCCTGACTTGTCTGGTACAAACATTTTCCCTTTTATATCCAGGAAGACACCAAAGGTGGGAAGGGAAATAGGAGCTATCTCTGGGAGAAAATTACGTGGTCCTAGAAAAGAAAGAAGAGTCCTAGTGGAAAAATCATAAAGAATCCCGGGGCAGGTGTCAAGGAATCTGAATTCTAGCTCTGACTTAGTCACTGAATATCACCATCTTGATTGTTATATTTGTGGAATTTCAGAGCTGGAAAGGACTTAGGAAGTCATCTTGTTCAACTTTCATATTTAATAGAGAAAGAACCTGGGGCTCAGAGAAGAAATGTGTCATTGATAATATTAGAGCAGAAAATGTAAAATATATGTATCCCTCTGCTCAAGAAACTTCAGGGGCTCCCCATTGCCCTTAGCATAATATTTAAATGCCTCTATTTGATATTTCAGACCCTTCAAAGTCTGCCTCCAGCCTATCTTTCCAGGATGATTATACGTTATATCCTTTTGTATATATGTTCCAGCTGAATTAGCCTCATTGATGTTCCCCATATATGATGTTTTATCTATCTCCGTTATGCTGACTGACAACAAGAGGAAAGGCTCCTTCTAGCTCTAACTGCTGATGATTCACTGCTTTATTTTTTATTTCTTTTTAATTTTGCAGGGAAATCCTGGTACCAATCTGAGCAAAGAAGATTTGAGCTCCTTGGGTGGCTTGGTCTGTGACATGGAGCCAGCTGTCATCCTAGAGTCAGACCCTGACATCCTGGAAAACCTGAAGCGCTGCTCCCAGCTTACAGCAGGGCAGCAGAATGCCCTCAATGACCTCCTTCAAAGAGGGGTCACATCACTGGGGTAGGCTGTCCAGATACTGATTCTGCTTTAGAACATCCAGAGCACCACTCTTCTCTTACCCACTCAGTCAACACCTGCTGGTTAGGTGATCTTGGTCAAGTCATTCTCTCTCTCTCTCTCTCTCTCTCTCTCTCTCTCTCTCTCTCTCTCTGCCAGAAATCTTATTGACCTTAAAGACAGACAGAAATTTGGCTAAACATACATATTTATTATCCTCAGAGGTTACAAGTCACACATGGGTGGAAATCCAGTGAAAAATTAGGAGAGGATTTTTATATAAATTAGACAAGAAAATCATAAAACTTTTGATGTCAACCAAATTATTACATACTTTAATAATTATTAATTAGTTATAAAACCTTTATTTAAATATATTATTGGGGGCAGCTAGATGGGGATGTGGATAGAGTATTGGACCTGGAGTCAAGAAGACTCATCTTCCTGAGTTCAAATCTGACCTCAGACACTTTCTAGCTATGTGAACCTGGGTAAGTCACTTAACCCTATTTGCCTCAGTTTTCTCATCTGTCAATGAGCTGGAGAAGAAAATGGCAAACCACTCTAGAATCTTTACCAAGAAAACCTCAAATGGGATCACAAAGAGTCAAATACAACTGAAAACAATTGAACGATATCAACAACAGCAACAAATACATTACCTGGTTGACCTCTGCTTATCCATATTGTTATCTGGCCATGTCTTTACCTTGACTATATTACTTGGGTACATATTTACCTGAGCAAATCTGACCCTGTCATTCATAACTTAGAAATTAAATGTCTTAAATTATTTTGAGGATGATTATAGTGAGCCAAGGATGTGATCCCATTATGGTCACTTATGTTTCACTCTGTTCCCCAAACCCAGATCAAGCCTTAACTCTGGGCACAAGAAGACAGACTGCCCCCAGACTATGTTGACATCTCTACATTCAGATTTATATTTTTTATTAGAGGGAGAGAAACACACTTTCTTATGACACTTTCATAGTCCCTTCTGACTCTGACATTCTATGACTCTCTCATGCCAAATCAGTAGTGTGACAAGGGACACACTGGGATTTCCTAGTTAATTGAACAGCTATTGTGTTGTGATTGGTTATTCCTGTAGTTAGAGCAGGAGTTCTTAAACTGGTATCCATGCTCTATCTAAGGGGTCTATGCATAGATATTATAGAGTCTATGAATCTAGATGCTTTATTTCATATAATTGGTTCCTTTGTAATCCTGGATATTTTATCCATTCCTAGATTAAACACCTGAGTGCCACCAGCTGTCCTACAATTATCTATGACTGGACATAGGAGTGTTTAAGTTGACATGATTTTATATGTATAACTTTTACCAGATTACTCATTGCCATGAGGAAGGGGAAGGAAAAGGAGGATGGTAGAACTCATAAACTTTAAAATGGATGAATGTTGAAAGCTACCTTTACATATAATTGGAAAAATAAAATAAAAATTTAAGAGAGTATAAGTTGAGAAGGTGGTTAGCTTAATGCAGCCCATACTCACTTCTAGGAATACTGTTCATTCCCTTATACTATTGCCATTCACAGAGAGATCTCTCTTCTTCCTTCTTCCTTATCTCACATCACTCAGTCATCTTCCCCTACTATCTCCTCTTTCCTATGGAGAAATGGTGCTTTTCCTCACCAAGGCAAACCTGTCTGCATGAACCTTTGATGCTTCTCCATCCCATCTTCTCTAGCAGATTGTCCTATTTCTTAATCTGCAGTTTTTTCCTTCTCCCTGTTTCCCCTATGACTACCAGTATGTTCTTATCTTCTCCATCTTTAAAAAAACACTCACTTTATCCAACTATTTCTGCTATATATATCATCTCCCTTTTGTGACTGAACTCAATAAGAAAGCTGTTAATAATTGGGGAGATCTCCTCTTGTCTTCCTCTCTTCTAAACCATACTAAGTCTAGCTTCCAAACTCATCATTCAAAGGAAAACTACTCTCTGTAAAATTACCAATTATCTCTTTTTTTTTTTTTTGCAAGGCAAACAAGGTTAAGTGGCTTGCCCAAGGCCACACAGCTAGGTAATTATTAAGTGTCTGAGACTGGATTTGAACCCAGGTGCTCCTGACTCCAGGGCCGGTGCTTTATCCACTACGCCACCTAGCCACCCCTCAATTATCTCTTAATTGTCAAATCTAAATATTTTTTTCTCAATCTGTGGTCAAAGAAGCTTCCCTTTCCTAATCCCCTTTCTTTTTTCCTTTCGTGATACAGAGCTCCTGGGTCCTGGAATCTTGGCAGACTTTGGAGTCTTGGACCCTTGGCATTTTACCTCAACCCTAGTCTGTGGAAGATGGTGGATAAGGTAGGGACCCTGAAGAGGATGGTAACTAGATGGTTGTGTCCCCCAAAACTGCTCAAGCAACACCTTTTATAATACCTCTTACCTTTTTTGATCCTTCTTGATGCTGGTGCCTTTTCCTCAATTTATCTTGCATTTAATTCATATATATTGATATTATATATGTATTAAGGTGTATGTTGTTTCCCTCAATAAAATGTAAGCTCCTTGAGAGCAGGTAATATTTTATTTTCGTCTTCACATCTGGAACATAGCAGGTATTTAATAATTGCTAATTGACTGATTAACTGACTCATTTTGGCCACTGATGAGTTAAGATGGAGGAAATGATCAAAGGCATTTCATTCACAATTTCTCTCTTGTCTCAGGAAGTGAGTAAGGATTTCTTTCGAGATGTAGTCGCTAGATATCAAGCAGGAAGCCTGCCAAGAAACCATGTACAGAATTTTGTTGATTCCTTCCTTGCTCAGGAATTATCAATATCAAGATCCAACAAGGAGGCAGGTTAGTAGAGAGTCTTGGGTTCTGACCCCTTTCCCTAAATCATACCTATGGGGTTCTCTGATTGACTTTTTGCTTCTGGACAAAGGAAGGATTACTCTGGGATCAGGACCAAGAGAAAAAGAGGATAATTTCAAAGTAGCAGTATCAGCTCAATACATGCTGGATGTTCTGCGGTTTTTGAAGGGGAAGGAAACAGAAAGGGAATGAGGATTTATTTTTTTTTTGAAAGTTTTATTTATTTTGAGTTTTACAATTCCACCCCCCATTCTTGCTTCCCTCTCCCCACAGAAGGCATTCTGTTAGTCTTTACATTGTTTCCATGGTATACATTGATCTCAGTTGAATGTGATGAGAGAGAAATCATATCCTTAAGGAAGAAAAATAAAGTATACGAGATAGCAAAATTACATAATAAGATAATGGGTTTTTTCCTAAATTGAAGGTAATAGTCTTTGGTCTTTGTTTAAACTCCACAATTCTTTCTCTGGGTACATATGGTATTCTCAGTAATAAGGATTTATATAACACTATTATATTATACTCACATACAAATAAATACACACACACACAAATATACAGGCACTGTGCTAAGTCATTTTACATACATTATCTCATTTGATCCTTACCAGAGAGGTGCTATGCTTGACCCTATTTTATAGTTTGAGATACTGAAGCAAATAGATCTTTAGTGACTTGTCTAGGTCACAAAGCTAGTAAGCATCTGAGGTTGTATTTGAACTCAAGTCTTCCTGTCTCCAGGCCCAGTTCCACTACTATGTTACCAGTTGCCTTTCAAGACAGTTTTCTAGGAGAGAAAACTAAAGGAGGAAGGGGAGAAATGAGAAGGAGAAAATAAGAGAAAGAGTTTGAGGAGAGGAGGTTGTGAGGGGAAAAGAAGAGGCTGTTAAAAAGAAAGGAAGAGACTGTGGCAAAGAAAAGGAGTTTGAAAAGAGAAGGTTGTGGCAAAGGGGAATTTATTTTGAGGAGAGGAGAAGGTTATGAGGAGAACTAGGCTGTAGAAAGGAGGAAGAAGTAAACTGAGGAGGAGGAGATTGTGGGAAAATTTGTCAGATGGGTCAGCAGGTCTATAGAGAAAAAGTCTTTGGGTTCACATGAAAGGCGTTTGATATTGTCAATGAAGAAAATTTGAAATTCTCTTTAATGAAGTTGTTTAGAGTGAGAAAATAGATGTTTTTTTCAGTGATGAAATTAGTCTTCTGTTTTTACACTCTCTGCCTATCCCATCTTCATGAAACCAATGTCCTTGTCCTATTCCTGGGGATGACGGGAGATATGAGCATTTCTCTCCTAGCTAAAAATGACTAACATACATGAGATACTTATCCTGGGTACTAATCTAGGGAAGAGAAAGTTCAGGAACTTTGAAGAACTACCTCACCCTTTTCAATTGTTAGGGGCATATAAGAGGTTGAGACTGGGAATGTGACTGAATTTGAGGTTAGGTTTGAGATTGCTGATAGATTAAGGGATCAGGCTGGGGTTAGGTTGAGTTTTGAGTTGAGACTGGAAATAAATTAAATTAAATTAAATTAAAATAAATTAAAATTGGAAATAAAAAGTTGAATTTAAAAACTGAAAAATGAGATTAGCTTTGAAATTAATATGAGATTGAAGTTGCATTTAGGTTATTCCTCAGGTTGGAATAAAGGTTAAAGTGAAGTTGGGGTTAGATATGGAATTAGAGTGGAGCTTGGTAGTCTATGAGTCTAATAGGTTAGATATGGGGAGTCTGATAAGGTCTGAGGGGGCATGGTGGTTAGATTTCCAGCTAGTTTTGGAAATTTGGATTAAGGTTGTTCATTGATTGTCTTCAGAATTAGGCTTTGGGTTGAGACCATGGCTAGAGTTGAAGTTGGAATAGCAATTGGTGAGGGTTGAGCTGAAATTAGGTTTTAGTTACGAGGCAGACTTTAGGTTTGGAATGGGTTAAGGTTATCATTGAGAACAATTCTCACCTCCTCTCTTCATCTGTCCCTTGTATACCGCAGGAAAAAGATGCAATCGTGGAAATATCACAGCTCAGGTAATCCGCGATGAATTGTTCATGGTCCGTTATGACTGCAAGCAGCTACAGTCTTGCTTGGGAAGCAAGGTCCTGAAAGCTAACCTCAACCCACTGCTCCAGCACCCTTTGCCAAGAGAGTGCCAACGTGTTGTCAAGGGGAAACTCAGTGAGGTACTGGCTCCCCTTGGATGGCGAGAACATAATCCTGACCAAAATTGTCCCTGGAATTCTGGCCTGTTCCTTTTTTTGAGTCATTTTCATTTTTTTTTTTTTGGTAGTCCTCTCTTTTTGGGATCCTAGATCATTCTATTATCACTCTCACTTATATGTATGAATGTATATATCAGGAAAGTCAGTTAGACTCAGCATACTGTAAACCTGGGTTATTCATGTTTGGAGGTAATGAACATTAATTTTTTAAAAGCAGAGTCAAGAGAAGGCAATGGTTACCACTAAGGGATGAAGCTCTAATGGTGGTACCATGACAGGAGGGTATGAAGATGTGTTGGTGTGTGTAGAGATTTTCCCCTCAATTTCTGGGATGAGGCAGGATGAATGTAATCTTTTGGGGGGGATAATGAAGTTTCATATATATATATATATATATATATACATACATATATACACACACACAAGAATTTCATGTTGGTAAGATCTCAGAAATTGTGATGGAACAAATAAAAATGGAGGAAGGAGACGATTCTCTCTCCTCTCCTCTCTTCCCTTCTCTGTTCCTCTGTATCTCTCTGTGTCTCTTTCTAGCTTTCTGGGTGTCTCTGTCTCTCTCTGGCTATTTCTGTCTGTCTCTCCTCTCTGTCTCTGGTTCTCTGTCTCTATCTCTGACTTTCTCTGTCTCTATCTGATTCTATCTGGCTGTCTCTCTGTCTCTCTGTCTCTTTCTATCTCAGACTCTCTCTCTCTCTCTCTCTCTCTCTCTCTCTCTCTCTCTCTCTCTCTCCCTCTCTCTGTCTCTTTCTATCTCTAACTAGCTCTTTCTGTTTCTCTGTCTCTATTTCTGTCTCTTTCTATCTCTCTGTCAGTCTGTCTGTCTCTCTCTGGCTGTCTGTCTCTGACTCTCTTTCTGAATGTCTCTGACTCTTTCTGTCTCTGTGTCTGTATGTCTCTCTCTCTTTTCACTCTGTCACTGACTAGCTAAGCTATCAATCAGTATAAGAATATCTAATAATAGTTTTTTATTTAAGTATTATGCCACTGCCAATACTGTTGAACAGTTTAGGCATCCATTAGCAGAGGATACAGGTTATTCCTCTGTACTGAATGTCCCTAAGAAGAATGTCTTTGCCAGGTGTGTGAGAGTATAGAGAGTGCCCTATAGCCTCAGAAATCCCAGTTTTTCTGGATTCTACAGACTGTGGCCCAAAGTCTAATTCCTAAGTCATTGAGGGGTCAGAATGGGCTGCTTTTTATATTTAAGGCAAGGACTCACATGACCACAAATGTACCAGTGCCTCCACATGTGCCCATGTGGTTACAGAGACTAGTTTGGCAAGAACAGAGGGTATATGTTGAAGAACAATGAGACCTAAGACTAGATAGATTGTGAAGGTCCATGAATATCATGCAGAGAAATTTGACTTGGATCTAATTCAGCAATGGGTAACTTCTTTGAACTAGGGTATCATCATAATAAGTGTATAATAAGTGTATAAGTGTATATCTCACAGAATGAATGAGGCCCTTCATTTTCCTGTCTAGAAATGTAGTTTCTGCTAGTGGTCTTGTACAAGAATTCTATTGACCAGAGTGTGGGTGGCAGGAGCCCACAACTTTGTGAACTAATTGGGTCACTATCTTTGCTTCCCAGATCTATCCCAGGGGTGTCCCTGAGGATCAACTGAAGCTGATCGCCTCCTTGGTCTACTTGTATTCCAGTGATGAAATTGGTCACTGGAACATCACATCCAGGGACACCGTGGTGGCTTTGCTGGGCTCTGATGTAGCTATGGAGAACCAGACTCAAGTGAGGGACTTAGTATTTATACTGACTCCACTGTCCTGTCTTAGTGACAGAACTTGGAGGTACTTTAGGGACCAATTTCAACCCTTCTCTGCCTTGCCTTGTCATTTTGTAGATGAAAAGCCAGTATTGCTTTCCTGACCCCTAGTTAGTACTATGTTCTTTCCTCCAATTCATCCATCATCTATTGTCCATTGGCTATGTCTTCAATTCAAATTAAGTGAATTCAATTCTACATCTGTAAAGTACATATTATAGGTAAGGTCTTGCCCAAGGTGCTAAGGGATACAAAAACTAGAAATAAAAATCTCTTCCAGAAAGGAGATTATAGTTTAGTAGAAGGATGCCCCTAGTAGGACAGCTAGCTAAGTGGCACAGTGGATAGTGCCAGTCCTGGAGTCACTAAGATGCAATTTCCTGAGTTCAAATATGACTTTGGACACTGACTAGATGTGTAACCCTGGCAAGTCACTTAACCCTGTTTGCCTTGGTTTCCTCATCTGTAAAATGAAGAAAAGGAAGAAGGAAATGACAAATAAAATGGTGTCACAGAGTCAGACACGACTGAACAACACCAACTAAGTTTTAAGAATAGGGATACCTGGGGGGCAGCTAGGTGGCGCAGTGGATAGAGCACCGACCCTGGAGTCAGGAGGACCTGAGTTCAAATCTGGCCTCAGACACTTAATAATTACCTAGTTGTGTGGCCTTGGGCAAGCCACTTAACCCCATTGCCTTGCAAAAAAGAGAGAGAGAGAGAGAGAGAGAGAAAGAATAGGATACCTGGAGGGCAGCTAAGTGATGCAATGGTTAGAGCATGGGCCTTGGAGTTAGGAAGACCTGAGTTCAAATATGATCTCAGATACTGAATAATTACCTAACTGTGTCATTCTTGAGCAAGTCACTTAACCCCATAGCCTTGCCAAAAAAAAAAAAAAAAAGAATAGGGATTTCTGGAAAGTTTGTGTGAAAAAAGGAATGACATGATTTAGATATTGTTTTGCCATCCCTAAATGTCTTGTTCCCTAGTTGGTCCATGAGCTTCCTTTTAAAAAAAAAGTTTCCAGGCAGTGGGGTTAAGTGACTTGTTCAAGATCACACAGCTAGGTAATTATTAAACATTTGAGGCTGGATTCGAACTCAGGTCCTCCTGACTCCAGGGCCAATGCTCTATCTACTGCACCACCTAGCAGCCCCTGGTCTATGAGCTTCTTGAGGTCAGGGGCCACCTCATGTCTAGAATGTTCCCCCCCTTATCTGTAGGCTCTGGAATCTCTGTCTTTCTTCATAACTCAACTCAAGAGTCACCTTCTAGAATAGTCTGATTCCCTCCAGTTGTTTGTACTTTGGTTATATTTTGCATTTAATTTGTTTCTATATGCACATTGCTTCTTCCTAATAGAATGTGAGTTCCTTGAGGTTGTTATTTATTTATTTTTTGTTTGTTTTCTTAATGCCTGGGCCATAATGAATGCTTAATAATAGCTCATTTATGGAGTTATTTATATAGCAAAGGGATTCACATATATTACCTCATTTGATTCATACAATCCTAAGAAATAAGTATGTTATTTCCATTTAACAAATGATTTGCTCAGGATCCAAAGAATTTGAACTCAGGACTTTATGACTCCTAGTACAGTCCTCTACTTACTAGCATCCAGAGCTATCTCCAGTCTTCCTGATTCATATCTGGCCATTGGATCCAGGAGGAGGGAAAAATGAGAATGGTGACTTAGGACAGCACCCCCTCACTCAAATCTTAATTCATGTGCTCATCATGGTATCACCTCCCTGATGTAATGGGCTTCTTCTGAGAACAAAGGACAAACATCATAATCATCATCATCAGCTGTTTAATAAATGCTTATTGAATGAATGAATGAATGAACAACTTAGCCCCTTCTCTCCTTTCCCTACTGTATTAAGTTTAGAACTGGAATTTGAAAAGTGGTAAATAGTAGCTCACTAAAGACTAGTTGATTGACAGATTGGCTGACAAAATGTCTGACTATTTTGTCCTTGAATGAATGGAGAAAAGTCAGTTCAGCTCTGATTGCTTACTTGTATTGCCTACCATTGCTTCCTCTTCTTGGACATGACCAAGTAACCCTCCCTAGGTGGGGAAAAGATGGGGGAACAGTTCAAGACCCCTGATCTAATCTCTAGAAGGCAGAACTGTCCAGGGTTTGAAAAGGTGACTTGGGAATGAGCCTAAAAGCTGTGTTGGCCAAATCCAACTAGGACCAGATTTTGGAATTTTAGCATCAGAAATCTGTACCCCTAGAGGAATTGATTGGTTTCTACATTTTTGTAGAAACTTTTCACTTCTTAGAATCAACAAAAAGTTTCTTTGGAAGAGATCCAGGTTTGTCTGCTTGAACAAATGGAAAATGAGTTTATAGCTCAGGCAGGAGATGAGATTTGAAGTTTCCCAGGAGGTAGGAGAATCCTGTTCCTTACCTCATTGTGTTATGGAAAAAGTACTAAATTTAGGGTAGCCTTGAGACCTGAATTCAGTTACCTGTGATTCAACTTATATGATCTTGAGCAAACCCCCAAACCTTTCTTGGCTTCAGTTTCATCATTTGTAAAATGAGGGGGTTGGGTTAGGTGACCTCTAACATCCCTACTGGTTCTAGACCTGTTTAATCCTAGTCCCCTAGTTAAACCGAGAGCAGGTCACGCTGAGAGAGTACCTTTCCTTTCCTGGAGGGAAGGTTTCTGAAGGGAAGGCTGGACTGGTTTGCTATGTGAGTGTTTACATCTTAGAAAGCAATCACTGATTACTCTGTTGATTATCTAGATTTAAGAAAGTTAATAATTCAGACTAAATTTAAAAGTGTGTGTGCAAGCATTTTTTCCCCTAGAGAGCCCAGTTATTAAATATTTACCACTCCCCCCTTTTTTTGTTATTGTTGTTGTTGGGTCTAATTCTTCATGATCCCATCTGGGGTTTTCTTAGCAAATATACTGGAGTGGTTTGCCATTTCCTTCTCCAGACCATTTGGAAGATGGAGAAACTGGAGCAAACAGGGGTAAGTGAATTGCTCAGGATCTCACAGCTAGTAAGTGTCTGAGGCCAGATATGAGCTCAAGAAGATAAATCTTGACTCCAGATACTTTACCCAACTCCCCTGCAACATTCCCTTTGCTGCATTATACATATTGATTGAGCTGAGCAGGAGAGCAGAAGGAGGCTTAAGGAATGAAATCATTACCAGACTGGAGGATTAGTGATTGAAGGCTAATAATGATGAAGATGATGATGGTGGTGGTGGTGGTGATAAAACAATAATTGATATTTATATAACACTTTAAGATTCATAAATATCTATATCATTTGAGCTATATAATAGGAGACCAGACTTTCTGTTCCCTCTATCTGCCCCTCACTATGTGACTCTGTACAAGTGACTTTCCTTCTTTAAGTCTTTTATTTTTGGTTTTTGAAAGGCAGTATGGTTAAGTGACTTGTCCAAGGTCACACAGATAGGTAATTATTAAGTGTCTGATGTCAGATTTGAACTCAGATCCTCCTGACTCCAGGGCTGGTGCTCTATCCACTGCACCGCCTAGCTGACCCCTTTAAGTCCTAATTATCCTTTTTTACACAATGGAGATATCAACCCAGGAAAGATTATTTGGAGGTTCCAAGGAGATAATCATTGTTTCCATGATATGAGGTTGGTAGGATTCAGTACTAGCATCCCCATTTTACATGTGAGGAAGCCAAGACTGGGAAAGGTTAAGGTAGTATTAATACGAGACCAGTAAGTGGCAGACCTAAGATCTGACTGCAGGGAAGATGTCTGACTACAAGCCCCAGTCCTTTTCCACTGGTACAACAGTAAGGAGTCATGACTCTTCCACAGGCTGTCATCAAGAAGTACCTGGAACTGAATGGCACTGTGACAGGGGCCTTGCTGGTGGCCATTGGTGGCTTCCGTCTCTGTTGGATGAGCCCACGGCAGATTGAGGCTATAAGACCTATGGAGTTGAGGTGAGTGTATCTGAGGAGAGCATCCCCAACCCAATAAAAATCTAGGTTTGGGTCACAATCTAAGCAAAGGCCCCAAATTCTGGAACAATGGGCAGAGTTTCCTGGGGAACATGATGCTTCCCAAGGTTGAGTCTAAAGGCTTCTAGAATATCATAACTTGGGAAAAACCTCACAGATCATCTAGTATAAACTTCTCATGTCTCAAAGGAAGAAATTGAGGCCCAGGAGGAGACTTTCTTGCCCTAAGTCATACAGCTTAAGCTGGGACTTCTACGTTAAATTTTGAATAGAGCTCAAAGTTCTGCAGGCAGGGAGGTGGAGGGAGTGTATTCCTATCATCTAGAATTTTTTTGAAGATTCAGAAAATATGGAACTGTACCTCCCCTTCTTTGGGACTGCTCTGCTTCCCCTACTATAGATCCAGAAAGAGGACTCACTGCTCTCTCATTAGGTTCCACAGTCATGCCCATGTACCATGCCTATAGATCTCCCTGGAGCTCACATAGCAAATTAATTAGGCAGCTGGGTAATTCAGTGAATTGAATCAGGAAAATTTGAGTTAAAATTCTGCCTCAGATACTAACTGTGTGACTTTGGTCAAGTCACTTAACTGTTCTCAGCCTCTGTTTCCTCATTGAAAAAATTAGGGGGTCAGACTCAATGACTTCTAAAGTCTCTTCTAGCTCTAAATCTACAATTGCATGATCATATAATACGAACAATAAGGACTTGGATTTATATGAATTTTATTATTTATTAAATCCTATGATGAAGGTCATGAAAATATTATTATTTTCATTTTACAAATGAGGAAACTGAGGTTAAGAAAGTTGAAGTGACTTAGCCAGGATTGCACAGCCTGGAAATATCAGAACTGGGATTTGAGCCCAGGTGTTGGGACTGTGATGTTACTGTTTTGTGCGTGGTAGGGAACCTTTTATCTGTCAAGAGCCATTTGAATATTTATAGTATCATTTGGAGGGGGGGGACCATATTTGGTCAAACATTTAATTAATTCACCTCTAAAACCTCCCAGATTAAATTTCAAGTCCTGCCTGCAGTTACCTTAGCGACACCAAACCTTTATGGAGATTACTTGCTCCTAACTTAGAGAGTAACCTTTCCCTAGCATGGCCCAAAATGGGGAAGGGGAAATGAATTGTTTTAGAAAGAGAAATGAAGTCACAGAGCCAGTTGGCCCTGTAGGTTGAGACTCTGGATGCACACCTGGGAGGAAAAGATGACAGAATATGAACCTGTTAACCCCACCTTGACTCTTCTCTCTAGGCGGGCAGGGGCTCTGGACATCTCCTCCTGTGCTCAGGAGAGGAAGGATGACCTATATGAGAAAGCAAAGGAGGCCTTTACTGGAACCAATGATGCAATCGTGTACTATCATTACATCCGACCCTACCTTGGTGAGATTTGTCTAGAACCAGATCTCTGTTGACTTTCCAATGTCCCCCATAAAAACGTCTAAGATTCAGAGGCTGGATTACAGTCTAGTCCTACCTTATAGCTTGTTAGACTTTTCTCTTATTACTCTCTAACCATATATATATATATATATATATATATATATATGCACATATATACATATCTATGAAGACGATATATACACATTCCCTTATATGGAGTATTCTATACTCCAATCTAGTCAGACCAGCCTCCTCACTATCACTTGAAGACCTGTGTACCTTAGCCACTATCGTTGCTCCTGTTTAGAAAACCTTCATCTTCATGTCTGTCTTTCTAAACCCTAAATTGCATCATCAGACACATGATGAGGGCCTGAACAAAAGTAGTTGCTGTGTGAATAAAGAAAGGATCAGTACAAGAGGTGCTGAAGAAGTAGAAATGGCAAGATTTAACAACTGATTGTCTATTTGGAGGGAGGGACTGGATGGGTGGTGCTAACCTTTGACAGTGAATAATGAAATTTTGAAAAGGGAATCCCAAATAGGGGTCTGATGAGGGTATCTCTGTTCATTGCTCATTCAGGTGGTGCACCTGTGGAAGACTTAAAGCACCTGGCTCGGGCCAATATTTCTATGGACATCGACACATTCACAAGTCTTAATCCGGAGGTGCTGCAGGTAAGTGGCCAGCCTCCTAAGTCATTACTCAATAGACTAAGAGAGATGTCATTCAATAAATATTTGCCATACACCATGTACAGGGTTCTGAGGGAGAGAGGAAAATGAATTAGAGGTGAGGCCTACCTTCAGGGAGCTTATTCTAACAGAGGATTAAGATGTGCAAATAAACTTGTAGCTTTCTAGAGATGGATAGTGTAATGGAAGTAATGAACATGAGCTTGGACAGACTTCAGGAGATAGTAAAGTCTCGAAGAATCACGTTGAGTCAGATAGGAATGAATGACTAAACAGCAAATCAACTGGTAGCTTAGTAGGCCTGGACTTGGAGTCAGCAGGACACAAGTTCAGATCTATCCTCAAACTCTTACTAGCTGTGTGACACTGTGTAAGTTACTTAATATCCCTGCATTTCAGTTTCCTTATCTGTAAAATAAGGTTATCACCCCCAAATGGAGAAATAGTGTGATTGGTGTAAGGATCAAATGAGATAGTATTAAGTAAAATTAAAATAAATAATAATAAAGAACAGAATCTATCACATATTTGGAGCCTAATAGATATTTATTTTCTTCTCTACTATAATACAAAGTAATAATAAGGCTTTGCACTATTTTTGTTGTAACAAATAAAAATGTATAATCCCAGTTAAGAAAAACAACACAAAAAAGAAAGTGAATTTATGTGCTTTAACCTTACCAAAAGTTAGGGGCTCTAGTAAACTCTAATGATGTTATTTGACCAGAGTTTTTTGTGGCTATCTGATGTTGCCTTCATTTACATAGTTGTAGTCAGTATGTAGACTCTTTTGTATCTGCTTTATTTTCTCCACATTACTTCTTAAAAATCTTTCCCATATTTCTTTGAATTCTTCATATTCATCATTCATCTTGGTCTAGTATTGTTCTAGAAAGTATATGAAAGCCAACATGTCTTAGGGAATAGAGGATATATGAATGTGGAAGTCTGGAGACCTGGATTCATATTTTACCTCTTATCAGACTCTTGCAAGCACTGTGTGTATGTATGTATGTATGTATGTGTGTATGATCACAGGCAAGTACGATACTCTTTGATCCCCTGTTTCCTCACATGCAAAATGAAAATAATATTTGCACTACAATTCATAGAATTGTTGTGAGGAAAATGTTTTGCTTAAAGTACATAAAGCACTATGTAAATTTTATTATTAATATTAATTTTATTCAATAAGAATATCACAATTTATTCAATCATCCCCCAGTCATAGTGTATGTAGGTTTTGCCAGTAGAAATAAAACTATCAATATTTTTGTAATGATAAATCTTTTTTTCCTTTCAATAACCCCTTGGGATATAAGGCTAATAGTGGGATCATTGGGTCGAAGGTTATAAATGTTGTAATTTTTATTACATAATTCCATATGGCATTACAAAATGGTTGGACTAATTCAGGGTCATGCCAGCAGTGAATTTAGCATGCTTTTTTTCCTATAGTTGCTCAGTTGTGTCCAACTCTCTGTGATCCTATTTGAAGTTTTCTTGGCAAAGATATTTTGCCTTTTTTCTAGATCATTTGACAGATGAGGAAATTGAGGCAAACAGGGTAACAGTATTTTTGTTTCTTACTAGCTGTGTGACTTTGGACAAGTCAATTAACCCTGATTGCCTCATATCCAGGGCCTTCACCAGTCTTCCTGATCCATATCTAGCCACTGGACCCAGATGGCTCTGGAGGAGAAAGTGAGGGCTGATGACTTAACCCTGATTGCCTCATATCCAGGGCCTTCACCAGTCTTCCTGATCCATATCTAGCCACTGGACCCAGATGGCTCTGGAGGAGAAAGTGAGGGCTGATGACTTAGCACAGCCACCCCCCCCCCCCACTCAAATCCAATTCATGTGCCTGTCATGGTATCACCTCCCTAATGTCATGGTCCTCTTTTTTTTTTTAAGGTTTTTTCAAGGCAAATGGGGTTAAGTGGCTTGCCCAAGGCCACACGGTTAGGTAATTACTAAGTGTCTGAGACTGGATTTGAACCCAGGTACTACTGACTCCAGGGCCGGTGCTTTATCCACTGCGCCACCTAGCCGCCCCCTGACATGATCTTCTACAAAAGACAAACATCATCAAGAATCTAAAGCCAGATTTGAACACAGGAGGATGAATCTTCCTGACTCCAGGCCTGTTACTCTATCCACTTTATCACCTAGCTGCCCTTGTTTTCCCATAGACCCATTAGTATTGAATTTTTCTTTGTCAATTTGATGAATGTAAGGCAGGAGCATGCTGGTCGATGTTCAATTTCTGTCAAAAATAAATGTATGCATTAAACATTTTTAAGTTAAATCTGCAGTATTTTTTCCATTAATTTTTCAAGTCTAGGTTAATAACAAAATAAATCAAGTTTGGTTTGTAGTGTTTGTCCTGGATATAAATGCTCAGCCTGAAAATTTAATAGTTGACTCTTAAGATCCAGTTGAAGCTGGATCCAGCACACCCTTGGTGTAAGGTGATACCTCAGAGTTAGTTTAATGTATTCTTCTCTGATTATTAGTGATTTTTAACCCTTTTTGAGGTAGTTGAGAGTTTTTCTTCTTTGGAAAACCACCTCTATATTTTTTGAACACATTGCTTAGAGAATGGCTTTTAATTTATATATATTATATAAATATTTATATATTATATTATATATATTTATATGTATGTAAATACATTCCCTGTGTTATTTTGGCTATTGGACTTATAATAGAAATTTTTAATGCAAAGTAGGTTTTTTTTTCTCTACTTTGTGTCTTTTCTTCTTTTTCTAACTGGATTAGTTTTATTTGTATGTGACACCAATTGATATCACTATGGAGAATAAAATTGACCAGTTAGTATTTATGACTTTCAAAGGGGGATGGTGCTAAATCCTCTTAGGTCTTATGTCTTTCTTAGGGAATGGTTCAGTTTGTGACCTCTTTAGTCAGTTCTCTTTCCTCTCTGCCCCCCCCCCTTTTTGGAGATTTAATCAGTCATATCCTGCTAAAAACAATTATTTTAATTTTATTTTAGGGACAATATAAGAACTTTCAGTTCTATGTGGTCTTGTTTCTTTTTATCTTCTAGAGTTTATATCAGATGAAATAGCTCAGAGTTCCTAATTAAGAAAATTACAAATATTTGGATAGAAATTGGGTTCTTGTCATGTATTTCTGGCTAACTCCTGGCTTCCTTCACTCTCTTTTTCTCAGCACAAACTAATAATATGATACAAATGTGCCTTGCCTGAGAAATACAGGATGAAGTTCGAAGAGGACAGTTACTGACTTAGCTAGAATGAAGAAGGCCTTAGAAGCCAGGCTAAGGAATTTGTACTTTATCCCCAGTGGTAATGGGAGCCACAGATGGACTTGTGTGCTGTAGTCCTACTAAGATTACTTTTAGAACAGAGTGAAGGATGAATAGGCTCTTAAAATACTAAAAATGAGAAGAGACCAGAACTACAGTGATTGTGATGGTGGTAGAAAGGAGCGAGAAGACTTGAAAGATGTTAACAGAGATCAAATGGAAATTTTTCTATTTGCAAATATAAATGTGGGCTATTGAAATAGTGATATAATGCAAAGAACTTGAACTCAGAACTCCCATGTCTGCCACTATCTAATCCCTGGATGACCTTGGACAAGTTATTTCCCTTTCCTTAAGCTAGTTTCCCAACCTGTCAGATAGGAATAATGATAACCTTTCTAAAAAACCTGTGAAATAGACAGGGTAATTATGCTGTTTATATAATCCTTTGCCACTTTATAAAAGATGCTATTAATATTATTGACCCCAATTTACATTTGAGGAAACTGAGGCAGACAGATTAAGTGGCTTGCCTAAGGTCACACAGCTAGTAAGTGTCTGAGACTGTATTTGAACTTGGGTCTTCCTGATTCTGGGTCCAATGCTACATCCACAGAGCCTAATTGGGTGGGAGATCAGTGATTAGAAAGAGAGAGGGTAATAGAGGACTCACTCCAAGTTTCAAACCTGAAGGGACTGAGGATGATGGAATCCTCCACAGAAACAGAGCTGGTAAGAGGGACAGGTTTTGGAGGGAGGACAAATTTCATTCTGGACACATTTAGTTTGAGGTGGCATCCTATGAAGATGCAACAGGAGATTTAAGGAGACAGTTTAAATTAAGAGATATAGATTTGAGGGCATTGTGTATTGGGAAAGAATGGCTCACTGGGAGTTGGTAGTTCTGAATCCAACTCCTGCCCCAGAAACTTAGTAGCAATAGCAAAAATCACCTGACCTCTCTTAGCTTCAGCTTCCTCACAATCAGCGATAGCAATAGCCCTGACCGCACAAGACTTGTGAGAATCAGATGAAATAACACAGAATGTCTGGATTTGAACATTGGTCTAGAGGGAAAAGATTGAAATAGAGAGTGGGAACCAAGGCTCCAGAAAATAATTAAAGAGTAAGTGACTTGCCTAAGATTATAGGCTAAAGAAAGTGCTCCAAAGATATTTGGTGAATGGAATTGAACCTGGACCCTAGGTTGACTATCTAGAAAAGAGTCTTAGAAGTTGGAATTAGAATCGTTTAGTGGGGAATGCAGAAGGATGAATTAAATGACCCTTTCATAATTTCTCCTTTACTTTAAAGTGGATTATCTATCACACTTTTTATTTATTTTTTTGAAAACTAGATGGGCTTTCACTTAATTACCTAACTGTGTGGCCTTGGGCAAGCCACTTAACCCCATTTGCCTTGCAAAAAAAAAAAAAAAAAAAAAACAAACCTAAAAAAACCCCCCTAAAAACTAGATAGGCTTGGAGCAGCTAGGTGGTGCAGTGGATAGAGCACTGGCCCTGGAATCAGGAGGACATGAGTTCAAATTTAACCTCAGACATGTAATAATTACCTAGCTATGTGACCTTGGATAAGTCACTTAACCCAATTGCCTTGCAAAAAAAATATTAAAAAATGACTAGATCAGCTTCCCACCTTCTGTGCTCAGTAAGTCCACTTTAATTTCAGGCTGAGCCAGACAGAATGAGAAAGGTAAATGGAGACAGTCCCTTTGCCAGACTTAGTGTTGAACTCTTCACAAAATGCTTCTACTCCAAGAGTAGATAGAAAAGTTCTTTATAAAGTGGTAAAGGACTGAATAAACATAATATTCACTCTGCGTATATCACAGATTTTTTAGAAAGGTTATCATTATTCCTATCTGACTGGTCAAGAAATTCGCTTAAGGGAAGGGAAATAACTTATCCAGGGTCATCCAGGGATTAGATGGGGGCAGACATGGGAGTCCTGAGTCCCATTTCTTTGCATTATGCCACTCCTTCAAATAAAGCAATATGAAACTTTAAATACAAAAGTATATTTTGGTTTGAAGTGATACCAGGTCTATTATTCATTGGTTTAAGAACTGCAAATGGTATTCTCATTTCCAAGGGATTTAAGGTAGGATAAAGGAAAGGAAGGTCTCAAATTCCATTTCCCCCCCTGCAGAAACTGAGTCTCAGCAATGTGGCAAAATTACTTGGACGAAATGTGGCAGACCTTCGGAAGGCCCGGAGCAATCCAGCTGTAAGCTCTTGGCTCCAAAGCCAAAACCAGTCAGCCCTGGAGGCTCTGGGATTTGACCAGACCCCAGAACACCAGCACCCCAGGCCTGCTACCACTGGGAAACCTCTCTCTCCCTGGATCACTAACAAAGGGCACAGCTCTTCTGCTTCACCCAATGGGCATGCCACTCTTGCCACTACCTCTGGTAGGTATCCAAGGACTCAACAACTCCCTGTGAGAAATGGCTGTCTAAAGTTAAACTCCCACTCCCCACTAGCCATAGTGAAGCTTCAGGCTCTGTCTCCTTGTTTATAACTTCCTTGGTGCTTTATTTTTTGTTTCAATCACCACTGCTTCTCACATCTCCTCTCCTTTGATCTCACTGTTGTTTCAGTTTTCTTATACACCTATTTTTTATTGATATTACAATATCCCATGTCAACTCCCATTTTGCATGGTGACTTCCATTCAGTCGAAAGTTGTGTGGGAAGGAGGTATGAGGCTCCCCAATCACCCACAGCTTCCAGGAAAAAATTTAAACTGTAGTACTCTTCTACAACCAGACAAGGTATGAGACAGAGAGAGAGACCAAGTTAGGGAAAGAAGAGGCTGCCATGCACAGGCTGGTCCTTTGTAGGATTCTGGGAAGTGATGCCATCCATTGCTAACATCCACGGAGTTATGGGGATGAGTTGGGGATAAATTAAGAAATGTGGGGTGACTAGGTGGCGCAGTGGATTCAGGAGTACCTGAGTTCAAATCTGGCCTCAGACACTTAATAATTACCTAGCTGTGTGGCCTTGGGCAAGCCACTTAAGCCCATTGCCTTGCCAAAAAACCCTAAAAAAAATGGAAACAGCTATCCCCTGGATCACATGTCTTCATCATGTTCCTGGGAATGTTATGAATTCTGAGACTGTTGGGCACTCCCACATTCAAATATAAGAAATAAGCCACATTTCAAACTCCATAAACAATATTTTTCTTAAGATTTAAAAGCTCTTAAATGTTTTTTTTTTAAATACTTATCCTCTACCTCCCACACTGGTGTGATTAATTGAGAGATCTCTACATGTTTCTAAGATTCAAACTGGTGCCAATTTCTCCTCCTTGTTCCTCCCTTCTAGGCTGCTGTGTCCTGGCACCTCTCCGCCTCGTCAGTGCTTTTGGCTTCCCAATAGGCCTTATCCTATTCATGAAGTTCCTTGGATAATTCTGGACAAAAATTCTCTTCCTTTACCAACCCCACCCTGGACTCCACCGTACTCTTTGGATCAAAAATTTCCTTTCCCCAAACTTGTAGTATGATCTACAACTGGGATCCATATATATTTCTCTCCTTGACTCAGAATGAACATGGGTGCCGGGCAGACTTGAGACTGCCTTTGGCCCTGACCTGATTATGGGCTCTGGCCCTTGGAAAACCCTACTACCCTCAGAACCCTGGGAGTCCCCTTTGGAGGAGTGATTGCAGGATTGCAAAGACCTGCTCAAAGACCTCTGCCTTTCCTTTCTCCCAGGAGCTGGTCTCACAAGTGCTCTTACCACCCTAGACTCCAGCCAGACAGGACTTGGACTGAAAAGCCATTTCTGGGGCAGTTCCTCAGGGGATGGCTGGGCTCTTCACCTGAGCTGTCTAGATTGCCCTCTGGAACCTACTGTCTCTCCACTGTCCACTTGGTGGAAACACAGGCAAGCCACCTGGGTTGGTCTCTGACTTTTTCAAGTCTTCCAGGGTCCGAGAGGTCATAAATCCAGGCTGGGCATTCTCAGAAACAGCTGGAAGGCCACAGTTGCTCAGGTCTACCCGGCAGAAACCTCACTGCACCCCTGCCAAGAACTGTGGTTCTCTGAGTGGGGAAACTCAAATTTTGCTATCTTTATGGTCTGATTTTAATAAATGTGAGGTTCTCCTCAAGCTTGTCTACCATGCCTTCCTTTTTCCTGTATCTAGTCCCTTAGAAGAGGGGAAAGTGGATCCTTCTTTTTTTTTTTTAAATCCCAGAGGGCTTTAATCATCTGGGAGCAGATAGACTCCTTTTAAAATTGCAACAGAGGTCATGCCCTAGTGGTCATCAGACACACTTCCCATAAAACTGTTTGAAAAGTCAGTCAGTGCTCCCCCCTCCCCTTTTTCCCCCTGCCTCCTGAAATTTATTGAGACCAACAGCACTGGTGGTAGAAGCAGGAACCTAAGGCTTCAGGCCCTCCCAGTGATATGTCAATATGGATTACTGATTTAGGAGAGCCCAGGAGTCTGATACCCCATCCTTGCAAGCTACACAAGCTCTTAAGCTAAGAAATGAAGCATCTGGAAAGTTGAGGATAGAGAGGAGGGACACTACTATTGCTTGGGTCTGTCCACATTCTTCACATAGGGTTTTACCACACAGATACTGAAGTAGCACCACCTGCCCCTTCTATTCCTCCCTGGGAGAGGGCTAGGGATGCCCAGGGACACCCAGATGTCTTAATGAATCACCAGCTATTGATGAGCCATCATACCAGCAATCCCCTAAAAGTTCAGAGGCCTCCAGGGTTAAAGGGGGGGGGGGGAATCTGGCAGTGAGAACAGGACCTCCCAGCTTTTGTACCTGAGGCTTTTACAGACCTTGGGGCTCCTTTTAGTTCCCACTTTTCATCACAATCATACTTAGAACCAACAGGACCCTCCTGTAAACTAGTGTACAAAGGTTTACAGGAGAAAAGGGCTGAAGGCAATGAAGAACGAATGAGCATCAGAGTCAAGAGCACCCACCTTTCTACTTTACTCCCTGTCAGAGTCTTACCATCCCCTCCTACTTCCATCCAAGTTTGGTTCTGGTCTTAGCTCTCTTATTAATTTGTTCAGGGAGTTTGCTCAGATCGCTTCGTATTTCCTTCTCTTTATAATGAATTGCAAAAGAGGACTTTAAAGATCTCTTTGTGCTCTAATTCTATTAATACCATCTGTCCAGATTAAAAGTTCATATTTAGATAGTTCTTGATTTGGGAATCAAGCCTCAGGAAGATGATGAGATTCAGAGTGTTATAAAGTTATTCTTTTTATTTTTACAACTTCTGAAATGAGAGAGGACTAAAGTCTTATGAAGGTGTCCTCCCCCTCCACCCCAAAGCAGGAACACTATTATCTAATTTTTGTTCCTGAGGTTAATTATGATGTAACCATTGGGGATCCCCCCAGTAAGCCCAATGCCCAAAGCATCCAGACTCTCCTGATTCTGCTTGAGGATCCATCCCCGGACTGGAGGGTTTTTCTCTTCGGCCTTCAGTCCAATTAGATTTTGTCCCAGAAGTCCACGTACCTCTTCTGGGGTCAGTGGCTGAAGGACAAACCAAATATCTGGTTGAAAAATACCAGTCTTGGAATTTCTAAGAAGAAACCATTTCCCCCACCCTCTCCTAGGATAGTTTAGATCCAGTTGGGGTGGAAAGAGATCCACAAATAACATAAATACTTCCCACTCCCAATGACAATTAATAAGATCTGTTGGGCTTGGGAGTTAAGCCGAAAATTTAAGTTACCTCCAACCAAGTACCTGAAGCCATTGGGGCCATCCTCACCCTCAAAGTAGACCCACTTACTGGTACTTCCCTCTATCCCCCTCTGTCAGGGTTCTCCTGCCTTCGATAGATTCCCCCCCCCTTAGGCTAGCCCCCAAAATTAAAGGTTGGTTCAAACTGTACCAAGATGACTTTTTCTTGTAGTTTCTTAAATGTTTCCATGTCCATGTTAACATTATTTTGGCTGAGTTCTTTCAGATCCTGTGTGGGGGCTCCACCTAGGAGGAGAGAAAAAGAGAAAAGAAGAGAGAGGAGAGGGAAGAAGGGAGGGAAGGAAAGAGAAGGGAAAAAAGTGAGAGGAGAAGAGAAACCCAGTCTAAAAAGATGAGTCTAGGGCAAGAATCTAGTTCCTGATCCCTCCTTCCAGCAGTGAGCAGGATGATATTAGCCCTACTGATAAATGTAAAATATCAAGACTGGAAAGACCCTTTAAGAAAACAGTTCAGAGGAGGACACCTGGAGAAGCCCTGAAAAGGAAGCAATTTGTTCAAGATCATACAGTAAATTAGTAGTGAAGCAGTGGTAGAAAGAACATGAAAGGGCAGTCTGGTGTGAAAAAGCATTAAATGATGATTCAGGAGAACTGAAGTCTGGTCCTAGCTCTGTCATTCACCCACTGTGTGATTAATGATGACTTGTTTTCTTTTTCCAAACCTCAGTTTTTTTCTTTTGTCAAATGAAGTGGTTAGACTAGAATTCCAAGATCCCTTCCATATTTCATGTTCCATGATTTTTTTTGACTCCTGACTCACTCAACTCTATGGTGGGACAAGGAAAGTTGAAATTTAAGGGCAGTTCTGAGAGGTTATGGGGGTTCAGAAATGCTGAGTTCACTCCTGGTTCATCCAGTGTCTGCCTGGATTTGAAAGCAGAATCAAATGGAGGCATTATTCTATGGGAAAACCAGGCCAGACCCAATCCACTCCTCCCCCTTCTCTTTATTCCTTTCCTCGAATCCCCTTACAACAATTCTAACAAGTTATCAACCAGTTTTTGTTTGAAATCCTGCAAAGATGGGGAACTCACTACTTGTTAAGGCAGGGGAGAAGACATCCTGCCAGCAGGTCATATTGGTCTGGCTATTCCCAAGGCAATTTTGTGTGTGGGGGGTAGAGACTTGAAATTCAATAAATCTAGGAGCTTTTAAGGGGTGAATTTATCAAATGTTTGATCATATATAAACTACTAATGATGCTACAAATATCCAAATAATCCTTGGCAGAAAAAAAGTTTCCCACCCTGTCTTAAGGTAACCAATTTTACTTTTCAAGGGAGAAACCGTTCACATATAGACCTAAAAGGGGGGGTTTATAAGTCATCTAATTCAACCCTTTAGAGAAGTTACCCAAGATTATGTAGATATTAAGTTTCAGAGGTGAGAGAGGTTACACTGCTAGCAAATGTCAGAGCTAGGATTCAAAACCATATCCTTTGACTCCATGTCTAGTTTCTTTTCAAAGTACCACATTGCCTCTCAAATTAATTGTTGGGACGTTCCTCATATCAAGCTAATATTTAATCTCTCTATGGCCTTCCTCCATTGGCTTTTGGGCTATCCTCTGAGACCAACAAGAATAATTTAAATTTCTATTACCCACAATATGTCTTCACTATTGAAGATAAAGATTACAGGATCATAGGGACATGGATTTAGAGCTGGACAGATCATTTTAGTCCAACCCCTTCATTTTATAGAGGATAAAACTCAGAGGAGCTCAGAGAGTTTGTGACCTGCCCAAAGTCATAGAGATAGTATGTGGCAAAGCCAGAATTTGTCAGTCTTTTGAATGCAAGTCTAGTGTCCTTTTTGATTGAACATGTGATTCTTCTCCATCCCTCTCTTCCCCCCTCAACAAATTCTTCCCCTCTCATCCTGTTCTCTTCTTCCTGTCTCCCTGTACCTATCACATATCCCATTCTTGCCTTACCTAGATAAGGTTGGATTAGCTTGTAGTATTCTGGGAATTTTATCTCTTGGAAGGCTGCCTTGGCCTTTGGATAGAGGATATTCTTTTGGGACTGGGAGCAAGCAGATGGGTTCAAGGGGTTGGCCATTCTAGGAACAGAGAAAGGGAAATGAAAAGGGTTAAAAGATCAACATTAACTGACTTCTCCCACCTCAACCCAATCCAGCAGAAAGGTCCTGTCTTAAGATATAGTTAGATACATAGATGGATAACACACACACATACACACACACACACACACACACACACACACACACACACGTATATTTATATATATATATATATATATATGTATATTTCCTTCCTTGAATTTTTTCCCTTCCCTGCTATCTCTACCAAATATCTACAAAAGTCATGTAGTCATTCCCTCCATACCCAGAGCTGACACAGAATTATTTCAAAAGGTTTTGACACAATTTGGAGAAAATTAAGAGTCTACCTAAAGCAAGTTACAGAGGGTTATAGAATACTATGTCATAGTGTGCTATAGGAGGGAGGGCCCTAGTCTAAGAGTCAACAGTCCTGTATTCTAGACCTAGTTCTGATATTGTCTCACAGTCTGATTTGGATAAATATTTTCCCCTCCCTGAACCTCAGTTTCTCCATCTGTGAAATGAGGTGGGGATAGACAAAATGACTTCTAATGTTCCCTTCAGCTATGATGGGTTTTTTTTTTTAATCTTACAGGGTCTGTGGCACCAGGCACCTTAAACAAAAATGGCCTTGTTTCTTGACATCTAACCTTTGCTTTCCCTGACCCTGGAAATGTCTCAGGAATCATCTTGATATTCATTCACCTCTTAGCTTATTCTTCACTTTTATCTTTTCTTTTTTAACATAAAACTATATGTTGCATGATCTCATCTGGGGCAAGATAATCAATTTATATCTGTATAATTGATTCACTATCCCACTAACAGTGGGTTTTCCAAATCTTTTCTTTTCATCCTTCCTCAGATTTGTCATGGCTCCCCCTCTGCGGCTCTCTCAGCATTCTTAGATCTATTTATCTAATCCTAACCTCTCCTGACTTCTAGAGTTTTAGTTTTCAACTGCTCATTGGACATCTCATGTCTTGTAGTTATCTTAAATTCATCTTGACCAAAATTAAACTAAACTTACTATCTTTTCCAAAACCCCTTTTCCTAATTTCTTCATTACTGCCAAGGGTAGGACCACTACAAACAATAGCAAAAACAACAAGGTACCCTCATCCTCCCAGCCTCCCAGGTTTAGAACCTAGGGGTCATCCTCAACTCTTCATTCCTCCTATTCTAGATTATCTCATCTACCTTAGCAAACATATCTCATAGGTTTGCCCCATCTCTCTCCTCTGACACTGTCATCACTCAGGTACAGCCATCATCACTCCATATCTAGACTAATGCAATAGCATGTTAGTTGATTTTTCTGCCATAAATCTCTCCCCACCTTAATCCATCTTACTCAGCTTTCTAAGGTACAAGTAATATTGTACCTATTCAATAAAATTCAGTGGTACCCTATTGCTTCCAGATTCAAATATAAGACCTCTGACTTTTAAAGCCTTCATAACCTGAACCCTTCCTACCTTTCTAGTCTTCTTAAATCTTACTCCCCTCCATGTATTGTATGATTCAGGAACTCGACTACCTTAATGTTCCCCAAATAAAACACACACACACACACACACACACACACACATAGACATACATATAAAATTATAAACATAATAAATTCTAAATTTAATTTCTTCTAGGAATTCTCCACTAGTATCAAAGGAAAGATCATTTCTTTAGTCTTTCAATTGTCTGACTTAATGTACCAATTTATTTATCTGATTTATCTGATCTAAAGACTGACAGATTATCCCAAAGTTACCTGGGTTGGACTTTGAAATATGTCATCGTTATGCAGTTGTTTCAGTTGTGCCTGACACTTCATGACCCTGCTTGAGGTTTTCTTGGCAAAGATGCTAGAGTAGTTTGCCATTTCCTTCTCCAGTTCATTTTACAGATGAGGAAAATGAGCAAATAGGTAAGATGACTTGCCCAGAGTCACACAACTAATAAATATTTGAGACCAGATTTGAACTAAGGAAGATGAATCTTCCTGACTCCAGGCCTGGCTCTCTATCCACTGTGCCACCTAGCTGCCCTATAATTAGGTTTTGTTAAGGTGGTTTTTGTCTTCCCCTTTCAAATCCAACCTTAGGTACTTACTGAGGCACCCTGAGCAAGTTATCACTTTGCCTCAGTTTCTTCATTTGTAAAATGAACTGGAGAAGAAAATGACAAACTAGTCTAAATCTCTGTCAGGAAAAACCTAAGATGAGGTCATAAAGAGTTGGACACAACTGAAATGACTGTACAACTACAACAATTTGCATCTCTGTGCTAAGTGCTAGGAATACAAAAAGAGGCAATTAATATGTGTTCTCTACATCATACTCTGAGTTCTCTGGAAACCCTACCACCACCCAGAGAACCTGAGCAGGGATCCTGACTCCTAGCCCTATGGTCACCTGAGGGCAGATGGCTCTATGGAACTGAGCTGCTTTTCAGTCAGGCGGCAGAAGTATTTGGAACCAATGGCGTTCAGGGCGATGACGTTGAGGGGGCTCCCTCCCTGGATGTAGCGATTAATCACTGCCATATCCTATAATAACAGAAGCTCAGACTCACAGAATCTATGAAATGAAGAGTCCAGAATTCTAGGAGATACAAAGGAACTTTGAGGTCATCTAGTCTGGCCTCCCATTGAATCTATGCTGTTGACTAAGGACTTCAGGTCTGGGCATTGGGAAAAACATGGCTGAGAAAACAACAGAAACACCTTACAGGCATATCTGATCTAAAGAGGGGAGACCTTAGGACCAGCCTCACCAATAATGCATTATAAAAACTTGCAAATCTCTTCCCCCACCCATGTTCTTACTTAATAACCTTGGGACCTTCCTCCTTTCCAGAGACGTCATGCCGATCATGTAAGATCATGGATATAAAGCCTTTCATTCACTAATCTACAACTCCAGTCACATCTATATGAAACTTTTTTTTCCATTTCTTTTTTTTCTTTTGGAGAGAAGGAACAATGTATATTTTGGGGCCTTTATTACTTCATTCTGCTGGCTATAATTAAAGGAAAATACCTTCCCACCTTAGATAACTCACTAACCTCCCTTTAGGGCCCCAGAATTCCCATCAAGTCTTAAAATATATTTTAGAGGGCCAAGAGATCACCAAATTATCATTGTTAGAGTCGGCCATGAGCAGGGCATTCAGAGTCTCCCCAGAGGTCACATTCCATTTCCCGATTTCTTCAGGAGTAAAGAGTTTAAAGAGGCTCCCCAGGTTACTGATCACGAACTCAGGGTACCCATTTGGGAACAGCTGGAAAGGGAGGAAGAATATAAGAGAGCTCTGAGTATTTCTTCTGCTGAGATTAATTCCAATCAATTTAGTTTACTGTGCCAGCAGAGAAGAGAGCGGATTAAGATGGATAATCTGCCTCAAGATAATTCCCAAATGGAAGATAATAAAAAAATGAAATGAGTTGTATTGTATTCTCTGGGCACAGTAGGGTGACTGAGGAGGGCTAGCTGGGGGAAGCAAGCATGAGCTATAGGTGACCCACCAATGGCCTTGACCACCCACCAATGGCTGGCTACTCTGGAAGCAAAAACAGTGGCCTCACAACTTTAAGGGATCTCCCTGAGAAGCGCTGCCCTCTGATAACCCAACCAAATGGAGTGATAAGTGCAGAGCCAAGAGGGACTTTGGAAAACCACTAGTCTAATCTCCACTTTTATAAAGGAAGAAACTGAGGCCCAGAGATGTGAAGGGATTTATTCAGGGTCTCTAGAAAGCAGAGGTAGGACTAATTACCAGCCTAGGGTCCTTCCCACTTAGCAGGTTTTCTTCAACTTGAGGGTAATATGGAGAATTAGCAGGAGACAATTGGCAGGTAAGAGTGCTCTTGCCACTGGGCCCTTTCTAGAAGAGGGATCAACCTGAGTCCCCAGGCAGTCTGGCCTACTCTGTACCAACCTCCTAAATAGAGGTTTATAAAAACAGGTAAGAAAATAAGTCTAATGACAAAAAGGAAGTGGTATAGTTCAGTGGAAAGAACAGGGAGATTTGGGTTGTCAGCCCAGCACCTCCATTAACTTTCTGTGTGACTTTGGGACAGACTGCTTCTGGCCTTCATTTTCCTCATCTGTAAAATGAGAATGATATCTCCCAGATCTTCTAGGAAGATAACAATAGCTGACATTGATAGCATTTTCAAAATTATTTGACATCCATCATCTCATTCATTCCTCACCAAGGCCCAGGGAGGTAAGTAGGGCAGTTATTATCCTCTATTTTACAGATGAGAAAACTAAGACCCATAGAAAGTACAAGTTAGTCACAGGCAGAATTCAAACCTGCTGGGAATGCCAAGACTGACCCTCTTTCCATGATAAGATTATGGAAATGGAGGGGTTTGGAGTTGAGGGATGATGATGATATACATTTGAGGGTGGGGGACTCTGAGGTTCACATTACTTTATCCAGTTTGGCCTTGAAGATCTTTTCCTGCTCATAGGTAAAGGGGAGGGTCTTTAGTTTGTCCAGGTTGGCTGCCAGCAGTGATGAATTCAGACACTCCAGCAGTGTGCTCTCTGAGTAAAATACCAGTTCATCATTGATGTCTGTGATTTCCTCTTTTGGGCACTGAGCTGAGGGCACACATTAATTGGCATTAGGTTCTCATCCTCTTCCCCTCATTCTGCACAAATTAAAAACTGCTGCATCCTTGCCCTTCTAATTCCTTTCCTTTCCCCAGCATTTCCTTTTCTCTCATCTCGTTTTCTCTGGTTTTGCTCTCTCTTTCCTGTGGAGGGGGGGGGGGGGGGGGGGGGGTGAAGCAAAGGTCAAGTGAGCCGGTTATTGGCAAGAGACTTGGCAGAAAACAGGGTTTCCCATTCCTTTTTTTGGGGGGGGGTAAGGCAAACGGGGTTAAGTGGCTTGCCCAAGGCCACACAGCTAGGTAATTATTAAGTGTCTGAGACTGGATTTGAACCCAGGTACTCCTGACTCCAGGGCCAGTACTTTATCCACTTTGCCACCTAGCCGCCCTCCCATTCCTTTTTCCTATATCTTCTTTCCCTTCCTCCATCTTCTCCCTTATCTCTCATCCATTTCTATTTCTTTCTTTCTCCTTTCTCCCTTTCCTCTTTTCCATTCCTTTCTCTTAATCACTTATTTTATTCTTTCCCCAGTTTTCTCTCCCACTCTTCTCCCCCTCTTTTCCTCTCCCCTTAATCTCTCTTATTTTATTCTTTCCCCAGTTCTCTCTCCCTCTTCTCCCCTCCAACTTTCTTTCCTTCTTGACTCAAATGCAAGTCAGAAAGAAGATACCAGTCAAGAAAACTTCCTCCCTTATACCCGATTGACTTTTTTCCTCCTGTCCCTGCTCATCTTCTTACTTGCCTTGACCACTTCCAGAAATGTTTCTCCTCCCCAGCTTTGCGAGTAACTACTAAACTTGTCCTTCGCTCCATCCCCAGGTTGGCAGGCCAGGATTCCATGTTGGAAAGTTTTTGATAGCTGGACCCCAATCACAATGATGTGATCACTTTTGTGGGCTGATTCCCCAGCTACTCACCAGTAGCCCGCCGATATCGGGAAGGCTGGAGATTTTGGATGAAGGTTCTCAGATTCTGTCGAGACCAGGAGGGGTCTGGGAGGGCACGTTTTAACCAAGAAGTCACAACATCCTGAGAGGAAGGGGTAATTTCTGAGTGGTAGCAAAGATTGGTGCACAGCTCTGGCAAGGTTTAAGTCTGCCCTGACTCACTGTGGAATTCAGGGTGAGTCACTAAGCTAGGGCATACCTTATCCATTTATCAGGTGTGATGTGAGGATTTCTCAGCTCTCCCATTCTCTAAACTATCCCCCTCATCACCTTAAATTCCTATATTAAAGCTCTATTCCTTTGGAGTAAGCATTCTCAGCCTCTGGGGTTCTAATAAAATGCAAAAGCCCTTGATTAGGGGGAGATAGTCCCCTTCGGGTTATCTGTTTAAAGGTCAGGGTTTTGGTTTTTTTTTTGGAGGATGGGAGTAGAGGAAAGGGAGGATTAGGAAAAGAACTATAGTACAAGATGGTGGTGGGGGGGGGGAGAGACAAGAATAGAGGGTGGGGAATTCAACAAGGTTTGTTTTTTGTCCTTACAAGGAGGCTTTATCTGAACCCTTTCCATCTTCAATAGGAAATGATCTTAGATTTTATTTCACACTGAGAAGTCAGATTGAAAGAAGGACGGATGACTGTTCTCAGAGACCTCAGGGACTTTAACCAAAGGCACAAAACTCTAATGGGAGAATTTTAGGCATTATTTTCATGCCATCAAATGTGTCCATGGCTCTTGCTCCAACGTTCATAGACTGACATTGCCTTCTTATATATCTGGATCTTGGTTTCCCTCACCCATCCATCCTCCCTCCATCACCCTCATATTCTGCAATCAAGGTTATCCTTTTTTTATTTCTTCTTTGTAAGGGGCTCACCTTGGGTATGCTTTGGATGATGTCCCTGTCAAAAACTGGCAGCAGCCCCCGAAGAGCACTCAGAGTAGATGCCGACCATCTGGAGGGGGGACTGCACAGATGGACAGGTAAAAGTCAAAAGATGGTCAAATGGAAAAAACTGACCCAATTGAGATTGAAGTGGGACCTAGCCCAGGCCCAACTCCCTTTCCCTTAGTCTCAAAACAAAAACCAGAAAATGGAAGCAAGGTCATGCATATGCATACATGCTCATTAGTATATATTTTCACATTCATGTTCCAGTGTGAGTATCATATGTACATACAGAGACTCTTCCATAGACTGTAAGGGAGGTGCCTTACCCATATGGAGAATCATCAGAACGTAGGGCCAGGTTGGCGGCCTCTTTCTGGTCAGGGCTAAAGGGGCCACCACACTGTTCCAACCAAGGCAATAGCACCTCTGCAGAGTTGTTTATGTAGTGTCCAGTCAGGTCACAGGCCAACTGGCCCAAGATCTGAATGTCCTCTTCACTGACCCGTGTATCTGAAATGCCCTGTGACAGCAAAACCCTTCTCAGTTTGGTTGAATACTTGCAAGCAAGGACCCCTTGCCAGAGCATACCCAACCAGGGTCCCTTCTACCTTATCATGGCTCTACCACCCAGGTTCTTGACAGCTGGGGACAGTTTCCTAGCCATTTCTTCCCCATCCCTGGGCAAACACTTATCCCTCTAAAAGAGAGACCAGACAAGGCCCTGAGGGTCTTGAAAATTAAACCTTTAATTAACATCAGCTAACACTTTGGGCTTTTTCTATATCATAATTCAACTTGGTTCATCATCAAGTAATTATTTGAAAGTCACTCAGAAAAGAGTTTTCTCACATTAAAATTATAAGAAATGTCATTGGTCACACTCCTTCGTGAGCATCCTAGAGGATGCCCACTTTGCCTACCATTAGTTCCAGCTCTATTCTATGGAGGGCATGGCCAATCTAAAATTTTTGAGACTTTGAGATTGCACCAGTAACTATTAAATAGATAATGAGGTGTTGGGACACAGAAAGTCTAAATTTAATCTGTCTCTCACTACCTATGTGATTCATTTCCCATCACCAAACCTTAATGCTCTTCTCAGTAAAATGGCCCTGATAAATTTTTGCCTACAGGACATTGATTCATAAACTGTGAAATGGGATAGAAATGGACAGTGTGTTTATTAAGAGAGGTTCTGATTGTAGGGAGCAGACCTGTGTTGGGTGGGTGGATGATGGAGGGAAGAAGGGTGGGTATTATTAGAATTACACAGAGATGAAGTTACAGAATTAATTTTAATATTAATCCAGTTTTCATAGACATGGCTTTGGAACACAATTTGATTTTTCTCAATCTTTTGTGACTTCCATTCACTTCCATTTTATTGTTGTTGTTCATGTTCAGTGGGAAGAAATAGTAGATAAAGTACTGGACTTGGATCAGGAGTACCCAAATCCAACCTCAGATACTTCCTAGACATGTGGCCATAGGCAAATAAGGTCATTTAAGCTCTCTGAAACTCAGTTTCCCCCATCTGTAAAATGGGGATTATTATAGCATCTACCTCTCTGGTTCTATTATATATTTTCAGTAACCTTAGAAATCACCTAATCTAACTCCTTCATCTTGTAGATCAGGAAAATAAGGTTCAAAAATGTTTAGTATGACTTGTCGAAGGTTGCATGGATGGAAAACAGCAGAATTGCTATGCACGACACATTATGGAAAATCAGAATTTTGAATTCCTGGGGTCCCTCCTTCAGTCCCCTTTTTAAAAATTCTTCATTGAGGCTGAATCTTTCTTTCCTCCCTCTCTCTGAAGAACAGAAGAGAGAAGCATAGCTCACATTTCTATAGTGCTTTTCTCATAACAATTGTTAGGAATAGATAAAATGAGTATTAGTCTATTGTCTTTACTGAATGAGAAACCAAGGCACAGAAAACTGAGGGAATTTGCCTAAGGTCATACATCAGCAATTAGGAGAGCAGGAATTCCAAGTGTAGGGTTCTTTCTCCATCAAAAGGCCAATAGGAATTGTTTGGGGCTTTGGTTTAGGCATCCTTTTTCATTCCTATCCATCTTCAGAGCCTGCATCCTATGGACTCAAAGTCTACAGTAACCTCAGGGACCTAGTCTGCCAGTGGCAATAAGGTGTAGAGCTGATCCTGGTCAATAAGTGGCTCAGGTCTCATGCCAACCTTCCCTGGCCTTCCTTCCATCCCTGCCAAACTCGCCTTCTTTTCCCCATCCCAAGTCCTACCAAACAAGTCAGGGCCTCCGATAACAATCTTGTTCTCATGGGCGAATCTTTCTGGAGGACATTCAAGTTGGCTTCTCCCACCCGAATGAAAAATTTTTTGCAGTCTCCAGTCCTTGTATAGGCAGAAGGGCTGGAAAAGGAACCAATGGCATAGTCTCACATCAACTCTCCAAGAATATTTTACAGAATCATAGATGTTCAAAACTGGAAGGAATCTCCCTGGATATCTAAGCTAATTTTTCATGATGTGCTTGATTCCTCTCTATAATGCTCATGATAGGTATATTGGTCCTCCAATTTCTTCTCAAATACTTCCATGGAAGCAAAGTTTATGATCTTTCAAAAACATTTCATTGTTGAGCAGCTTAATCAATCACTTAATAATTTATTTCATTTCATTGTAGGGCAGCTTAATCAATTGCATAACAATTTATTGAGTCTATTAAGGGGGACAGCTGATTCCTGTTCAGTTCGTGACATAAGCCTTTTCTGCAGGGCAGCTAGGTGGCACAGTGGATAGAGCACCAGCCTTAGAGTCAGGAGGATCTGAGTTCAAAGTTGGCCTCAGGCACTTAATAATTGCCTGGCTGTGTGACCTTGGGCAAGTCACTCTTAACCCCATTGCCTTAAATAAAAAAAAAAAATTTAAGAGTCTATTTAAGCCTCAGGTACTGTGATAAGAGCTAGGGTTACCAAAAGAGGTAAAAGACAGTCCTTGCCTCAAGTGACTTACAATCTAATGTTAGAAAATTTTTCTTGAGCCCAAATCTGCTTCTTTATAATTCCATTGGTCCAAGGGTACTTTTTGCTCCTCAATCTCAGCTTCAAATTCCATAAAATAAGCCTGCTTAATATGGTAGAAGACAGAAGGCAGAACTACTGTATTTTCCCCTAAGTCTTCTTCCATTTAAAACATTCTATTTCTTTCCTATCAAATATTTAGATATCATAGTCCCTCATCTCAATATACTGGCTGTCTTCTAATCACATTCTTAACTTGTCCATATCATTCTTATTGAGTGGCCAGGTCACAAATGATAACCACCAGAGAAAACATGAACTTCCAAGGCAAAGAGAAAATCCCTCTTTCCTTTGTGTTGGTAGGAATCATCCATGGCCATGATTGAACAGTATTATCTATAGAACATTGGATGTGGGGGGGGGGGGCTAAATAGGACTCACTCATTATGAGGGGGAACCATATGGCAATGTGGCAGATTCATAAGATCTTAGAAAGTATAAGACCCCTTAGAAAGGGATCTTAGAAATCATGAATCCAATCACTGCACTTTCTAGGGGAGGAAATTAATTCTGGTCAGGTAATTTGGACTTTTGAGACCTGGCACCCATCTCTAATGCTGTGTCCTCACTCTCTCAGGGTGCATGTTATGGCAGAAACCGCAGAATTTAAGTTCCTAGAAGGCAGTGCCCTTTTTTATATTTTTGTCTTTATTTTTAGCACTTAGCACCATATCTTGCATCTAGTAAGTGCTTCATATGTAAAAGCTTGTTGAATTCACTTGATTGGGAAGCCAGGAAGTCTAGAGTTCAAATCTTGACACTATCACTAAATTGTGGTGCTATATGGCACAAATGACTTCCTTTCTTTCATTCTCAGTTTCTCCAAATGTAAAATGAGACAAAGAGATTCCAAGGCCATTCTCAGCTTTGAGATTCTATGAGTCTATCTGAGAAACTAAGTACTCATGGCAGCCACTATGGTGGCAGGAGACATGGTAGGACTCACTCAAGAAATGATAGTGCAGGTCCCTCACTCTTGGATAGATTAGATCAGAGGATCATACTATAGACAGCTAGATAACCTAGTGATTAGAGCACTGAGTTTAGATAGAGTCAAGAAGTTTCATTGTTGTGTTCAGTCGTGTCTGACTCTCTATAACCCCATTTGGGATTTTCTTGGCAAAGATAATGAAATGATTTGCCATTTCCTTCTCCAGCTCATTTTACAGATGAAGAAACTGAGACTAACAGAGTTAAGTGACTTGCCCAGGTCACTAAGCAAGGAAGTATCTGAGGTCACATTTGAACTCAGGTCGTCCTGATTTCAAGCCCAGTACTCTGTAGTTCAATCATTCATATGCAAACATAGTATCAGCATGGTTCTAGAGCTATGAAACAGAAAAAGATGACACAGGATCATAGTTACTTGCCCAAGGACACAAAACTAGAGAGTCAAGAAGGAAGTTCAATAGCAAATGAAATAATATATAGGGCATCCCTACAACTTAAAATGTCACTAAGATTTTGGGGATTCCCTATATGTAAAAAGCATTTCAAACCTTAAATGCTCCATAAATGTTAGCTGTTCTCATTTTTATCATCATCATCATCATCATCATCATCATCATCACCCTGCTCCCATAGACTCCTGGATTAGGATGATAAGGATAAAGGTTGGGGAAGGATCATCTCACTGAGAACTCACCTTAGAAACAGTAACATCTCCCTAGGGTAGTTGTCCAGGAGGTCCTCAGGAATGCCATTTTCAGTGACTTTCTTGGCCAAACAACTCAACTGCAAAGAGAACAAAGTTTCTACCTGAGCTATGAGATTGTTTCTCCCTGTGAGTCACCTGAGGGGGACCAGTATCTCCTTCACTGTCCTGAAATCTTCCAATAGAGTTTTACTCGATAAGGTTAAGGCATTGAAGGGTTTAGTTCACATGTCATTAGTTCATATTTTTTTTTTTTAGTTTTTTTTGCAGCGGTTAAGTAGCTTGCCCAAGGTCACACAGTTAGGTAATTAGTAAGTGTCTGAAACCGGATTTGAACTCAGGTCCTCCTGACTCCAGGGTTGGTGTTCTATCCACTGCACCACCTAGCTGCCCCATATATTATTTTTTAATAATGATAATAATATTAATAGTAACTTAGACTCAGAAAGTAGTTTTGGGCAGTGGTGTCAAATACAGATAGAAAGGGTTAGGACACTAAATGATATATTAGAGTCATTGAAGCCACATATTGACTTAGAAAACTACATATTAACATTATCTATGTTCTAATGTATTTTTACTTGTTTGGTTAATTATTTCCCAATCACAATTTATTCTGGTTCAGACAGCACTAAAGAATATTGTTTTGGCAATATTTGACACTGTTGGCCTAGAATCTAGGGCTTCAACAAGTTAAATGACTTGTCCAGGGTCAAATAACAACAAAAATAACAACCTGGAGTCAGGAAGACTAATCTTTTTTAGTTAAATCTAAACTCAGACATAAGTTCTGTGACCTTGGCCAAGCCACTTAACCTTATTTTTCTCAGTTTCCCTATTTGTAAAATTAACTGGAGAAGAAAATGCAAAATCATTCTAGAAAACACCAATGGAATCAGGAAGAGTCAAACATGACTGAAACAACTCAAGAACAAAAAATATAATGCTTAAAGGACTGCAAAGTGCTTTACAAACATTATCTCCTTTTATCCTCTTGATTGCCCTGGGAGTTAGAGGCTTTTCTTATCTCCCATTTTACAGATGAGGAAACTGAGGCAAAGAAAAGTTTAAGTATCTGGGATCAGATTTTTGAACTCAGGACTTTTCAAGTCTAGATACAATGCTGTATCCACAGAATGTGAGTTATTTAAGCCAGCACTGTGACTTGAATTTATTTCTCTTATAAGAAAATCAAAGACAACCAGGTGACACAAGTGGACAGTGTTGGCCTTGGAATCAGAAAGTCTTGAGTTCAAATTCTCCCTTAGCTGTTTACTACCTATGTGACCTTGGAAAAATTACTTAAGCTCTCCGTATCTCTGTTTCTAACTCTATAAAATGAGGGTATTAATTGTACCAATCTTCCAGAGTTGTGAAGATAAAATGGGAATAATATTTGTAAGACACTTTGAAAAATATAAAGTTCTTTATGTTAACTATTATTATTATTATTATTATTATTATTATTATGATTAGCTCAAGGGCTTGTGAAAAGACAAGAATGATATTGCCTTAGCCTGTTTAGCAGTTTTGGGAAGAGAGATGCAACAAAGAAAGTCTAAGAGCAATCTTATCCACTTCCCAGTTCTGCCTGGTTTCAGACCTACTGAGAAAGGTGGTCCCTTTGGTCAGCAGGTTTTTCCCAGCCATCCACCATCCCCATCCCCACCTCCAGACAGACAGACAGATGAACAAGACCCACTGACCTGCTCTGCCCCTAAGGTGACATTCTTCCTTTCCATAACATTGGCCAGGTGTCGAACTTGTTCCACATTCAAGCTAGAGGCTGATGTACATGTGAAACCATGTAAAATAAAAGGGGAGAGGCTGGGAAGAAAGAAGAGACTGAATCAGTCTGAGTTGGGCCTGGTCCCAGACAGAACCTAGGGGTATCACAAGCAACAGACACTCCTATTAAGCTTCTGATATAATATCTCAAAACTAATTACCAATTAGAAATTTTTTTATATTAAAGTTTAATTTTTTAATTAACAGAAATCTATTTTTTCTCCTTCCTATTGCCCAACACTTTGAAAAAAATAAAAATAAATTCCTTCTAACAAATATGCAGTCAGGAAAATAAATTTCCTCATTGATCATGTTCTTTTTTTTTAAATTTCCAAGTAGTACAGGGAGGCCTCCTTGTGCAGTGGAAAGAATACTTTGGTCTTGGGTATCAGGGGACCTGGGTTCAAATCTTGTCTTTGACACTACTGCATGAACTTGACCAAGTTATTCAACTTTCTTGGGCCTCAGTTTCTCTCTTTGTAAAATGAACAGATTGTTCTAAGTGATTTCTATTCCAGTTCTAAATTTTGGCTATGGTTAGAAGCTATAAAAAGACTAGATTGACTACACAATGACTCTTGCAATAGTAGGCTTCTGTATGTACCTGAGGGTCCAGGGGAGAAAGCCTTTCATTGTGATTTGGGGTCTCAACTCAACCTGACTCTACTGCATGTTCATTGTGGCATTAGAAATGTGGAGCAAGAGGAGAGTCAAGGGGACAGGAGATCCCAGGAGGCTTGGAACCTCGATCTAGGGGAGCTCAAAGTCTGGGAGGTGCAGGTGAGTGAAAAGGAGACAGAACAGGATAGGGAGACTGGGAGCTGGAAAGGACTTTAGAGATCATCCAGTCCAAGCCCTCTCGTTTTATAGCTACCATTTATATAGAACTTTAAGGCTTAAAAAGGATTCTATATGCATGCATGTGAATATTCACATGTATGGTCAAACATAAATAAATATATATTGCATGTATATTCATGTTATGCATACATACATATGAAATCTCATTTGATTTTCACTTCAGCCCTCTGACATAAATGCTATGTTTCAGTGAAGAAACTGAGGCCCAGGACAGCTAGGTGGCATAGTAGATAGAGTGCCAGCCCTGGAGTCAGGAAGATCTGAGTTCAAATCCAGCCTCAGACATTTAATAATTACCCAGCTGTGTGATCTTGGGCAAGTCACTTAACCCCATTGCCTTACATTAAAAACTAATTAACTAAATAAATAAGAAACTGAGGACCAGAGGTACTTGGCCAAGGTCTCATAAGTAGTGTCATAGCAGAGCAAGGATTCAAAGTGACATCAATAGACTGCAAATTCAGGATGCCTACTTCAATTTTATTGTTTTCTTCATTTTTTTTTGTGACTTTGCCTCTGAGGAGCTGATGGGCAAGGAAGAGGTGGAGAAGGAAGAAATCTAAGGTCAGGACTGTTGAAAGCAACTCACACATTGGCAAAAGTGATGAAATATATACACAGAAAAGAGAGAGGATGACATGGAGAAGAATGTAGTAAAATGTAGGGTGTGTGTGTGTGTGTGTGTGTGTGTGTGCATGTGTCTGTTGTGTGTGTGTGTGTGTGTGTGTCTTATCCATCTTTGCCCAATGAAGAGCCTTGAATCTTTTTTGTGGTCTAAACTTGTGATGTCATCTGTATATGAAACTTCAGTCAAGAAACACCATTTCTCAATTCATCTGCACCTTCTAAATCTAGCCTGGAACTGGAGTTAAGAGGTGCATAGCTAGCATCAGTCAGAGATATAATTTGAACCCACAGTCCTCCAGACTCTAAGGCTGGCTTTCTATCCACTATACTGTGGTGCCTCCCTTGTACATAGTGGGCAATAGATAAATGGGATTTGGTTTGATCTGAGTTCAGTATGGGTTGGGATGACCAAGTTCCTGGAGGAGGTGAAGCATAAGTTGGGGAAGAGGGGATTCTGAGGGTTTGAATTAGGGGAGAGAATTGTCAGAAGCCAAGTTGGAAATGAATCTGTAGGAGACAAGGAACAAGAGAGCAATATCATCAGAGTAGTAGACCTTATAATAGCAACATCCACCACAGGAGTGTTCCCCTCATCCATCTGACATCAATAGCCTCCATTTTTGAGCAGAACACCAATTAATATGCACCTACCCAAACCTTCCATGGCCATGGCCAGGACCTAGAGAGACTAGGGAACCTACCTATTGAAGTCAGAGACGTTCTTTACCACTTCATCAAAAAACATGGCTGCCTGGGGGGGGGAAATAGGAAAAGTTTCTTACAGCAAAACACCAAGTGCACCACCTTCTCCTCACCCCCACTCCCACCCCAAGCTGGGACTCTATCATCTTGATAAATGTCTTCCCTTTTCCAAAGGTGGGATTCAATTCACAGTGTTGGGCAACCTCTGACAAACTGGCCAAATTCTTAGGATGTAGTCAGTGTTTCTGGGGATTGGATAGAATTCATAGGGTTGGGGAAATGTCTCATTGGAATATAGGGGATGAAAGTAAGGGGTTGCTAAAAAGGGTTTCCTTTAAAGAAAGTGAGATAATTCCACCAGTGTCCTCAGAAGATATTTTGTACTGACCCCCCTCCTGATTCCTTTAGAGAACCCAAATCACCATAGGAGAAATGCAGTAGAGGGGGCTCCTGGACCCCAGATCATTCCCTATGAGCCAATTTTAAAGAGTCAGCAGGTCCACAGGGAGGGGATAAAGGTAAGTGAGGTCCAGATGGATCACCTGTACTTGAGACCATCTTCGGCTGTTGAGGTAATTGAATCTGGGCTGGTCATCAGGACTGAAGGCCAGCATTGCATTGGGGATGGCATCAGTGAGTGTGACTGGCACAGCCTGCACTAGGGCATTGGGACTCAGAACAGCCAAGGCCAGCTGATGAAGAGCATAGGGAGGAAGGAGGCCGACAGAGATTGGGATGATGAACCTGGGGCCTTAAGGTGAGAGATCCCCACCCCTGGACACCTGAGTTCTATTTCTGACTCTGTCACCATAGTTTGGGCAAAGATATAAACATTTTTACATCTTCACTAATGTCTTCAGGGCCTCATTTTCTTTTTCTGTCAAATGAAAGAGATGGCCTAGATATTCTCTATATTTCCTGCCAGTTCTAATAATCTTGATTTTCTATTCCATGTTCCTCATGATAGGCATTCTTAGTTTTAAGTAGATGTAGAAGTAACAGCCCCTATATTAGTCAGGACTGGGCTTCACCTGTTCCACAAATGCAGTTTTCAGAATGTCTGGGATGTGGGCAAGATGCTGAGCAAATTCTGGTTCCTTTACAGCTTCTAAGACTATGTCTGGAGTCAGGCTCTGGAGCCAAGCACTACTGAGGCCACTCACCAGGCTTCCCAGGGCTGCTAGACTCTGGGCATCCAAGACCTACATAGGGAGAGATAGACATAAACATCATCACAGCAGGACCTGTGCTACCTGCCTTGATTTTTTTAATTCCATTTGTACCTTCATCCCATTTACCTTATAGCCAGACTCCAAGAGCTTGTGGGTGATGGCACGAGCCTGAGCAGGGCTCCAGCCCCTCACCTGGGCCAAGGTGGGCAGAGCAGCCACCAGGTCTTGGCCACTGATCTGCTCTTCAGTCTGTGACACTGACAACCCTACAGCTGTTTGACCCAATCTGTGCAGTATGGCCTCTGAAAAGTTCCCAAGGTTCCTCAGCAGTCCAGTTGCCACCTGTGGGAGAGAAAAGTCTTGACCAAAGCACAGTACTGAACCTTGGCATTCTCAACACAGACACACCTGGGACAGGTAAACACCCAAAAGCCACCAAACAATAAGATGAAGGGCAGAGTTGGTTTATATGTTAATTAAGAAGATAATGGAATTAAGTTCCTCCATTAAGCTCCTCTTTGAATTTGAGTCTGAAGGTGATAATGTCATTATCACCATCATGGCCAGCAATAATTGACATTTATATAGAACTTTAAAGTTTGCCAAATTTTTTATTGATATTACCTCATCTGCTAGTGGTCAAGAATAGGGAGAAATGGGAAAATTCCCCTCCTAACTGGTTACCTAAGGAAAACCCAATCCACAGAGCATGCCCCACCTGTATGGCTTCCCAAGATGGTGGTTGAGGAACCAAATGGTTTCCATCAAGCTGTGGAGTTGGGTCAAAGCAAACCTCGTTGAATCTCTGGGCCAGAGTCAGGGCATCTTCAATCTCTATGTTGCTCAAGGCTTCTGGACTGAGGTGACAGATGAGGGTGTCTGGGATACTGGAGAGAAAATCAACCAGTCAGGTAAACAAATATTTTTAAGAGTCTACTTATAGCACTGTGCCAGGTGCTGGGGATGCCAGTACAAAGAATGAAAAAATTCCTACTCTCAATGAGTTACATGATAATGGGAGAGACAACAAATACATATAAAATATATATTAAACATAAATATGAAATAAATTAATACAAATATATACAAAATAGTTAAATATAGGATAGCTTGGGAAGAAGAGTCCTGGGGAGAGGGGACAGAAAAGGCTTCATGCAGAATATGATGTACTTGAGGTGAATTTGAAAGGAAGAGAGAAGACATATGAACATTCCTTGGCTCAGAAAGAATAAATACCCTCAGTTCTCTGAGATATTTTGGGGGAAGGTCTTGCCTTAAGACTAGAGAAGGAGGGGCAACTAGGTGGCTCAGTGGATAAAGCACCAGCCCTGGAGTCAAAAGTACCTGAGTTCAAATCCGGCCTCAGACACTTCATAATTACCTAGCTGTGTGGCCTTGAGCAAGCCACTTAACCCCACTGCCTTGCAAAAAAAAAAAAAAGACTAGAGAAGGAGTAGGGATTTTTCTGAGGTCATGCAGGATTCTACATTAGGCCTTCTCCTTGGGAGTTTGGCATCAAGAACAGAGATTCAAGGCCCACAGAGCTCCTTCCTATCACTTATTGTGGTCCTCCTCTCAATTTATCATATACCAGAATGCCCAGGGTATGAAGACACTAATAGAGAAACAAGTGAGAGTCATCTTACCTGGAGAGGTTGAGACTAGGTGGGGAGGTAAGTAGGGCTGTGTAAAAGATGGCTAGGTCTGGCATCAGGTGGAGCTGACTGACCAGGTGGAGGGTGGCAGGATCTCTTGCTAATATCTTTAGCTGAGAGAGGAGAATGAACTGTGAGAAGAGTAACAATGCATGAAGAAAAACAGATGAAGGAGAAGATATGGGTCATACTCTTGGAGAGCTCCTAGTCATCAGGAGCTGGTTTCACTGAATAGTCGGTCAGTCGACAAGCTTTTATTAAGTATTTACCATGTACCAGGCACGGTCCTAAGTCCTGGAATCCAGGGTAGGAAGAATGGCCTTTGTAATAAATAGATAGAAGAGTCATTTTATGACCCACAGACTCACCTGGGGACACTCTAGTGACAGCCAGAATCCCCTCCATCTACCTTGGGTTCATCCACCAATCTCTTGAGTTCCTCCTCAGTGGCATGTTCCAGGAAGAAGCCCAGGTAATTGGCCAACCAGGATGATGAGTTTAGGCCTGGCACAGTCACATCCTGGCAGTGGGACCCAGAGTCTGACAACAAAAGGGGATAGTGAAGGCCTGGGTATCAGGTGTCCATGCCCTTTCCCTTCCTCCCTACCACATCACACCCCAGCTCTGCTCCCAGATACATATTGCCTTTGGTCAAAAGAGGCCTGGGTGAAGGGGGTTTCAATATGTGCTATCTCTACTGTGCTCAATATATAATGGAAATAAAGCAGAGGGGGATAGTGGCATATACAGGGATGAAGTAGATAGGGCTAGTCAAAAGAAATCTGAACTTGAAGTCAGGAGACCTGAGTACAAGCTCCAGCTCTGACACTAGTTATGTGAACTTGGGCAAGTAATTTTGACCTCCTTATTTGTAAAGTGATTTACAATATGGGAAATACATTGGAAATTATAGAGTGTTATATAAATATGAGCTATTAATGTTAATTATTATTATATGAAAGATGGCAGATTTTAACATGCTTCTTAATTTTACTTTGGTAAAGGCAGATTGATAGCCAGTTAATGGCCAAAGAAAGGGAAAACAATCTATAGTCATTTATTATGCTTCTGTTTACTTCTCTAGGCTCAAAGTTAACCTTTTGTTTAAGGTCTCCTATTCTGATCAACAGCATTGTCATATTCAAAATTTTGTGAAGTCGAGTGCCCAGGAAATCCCAATACACAATATGCAAACATATAGTTTACAAATGTCCACAAAGAACCAGAAGGCTATAACAACAACAGGAAAGGGATTGTATTTAAAATATAAAAATAAACATAAGAACTTGACCTGCTAACTATCTGTTCCCTCTGGTAGACATCAGTTTTGACTGTATTAATAGCCCCATTTTATAAGTAAAGAAACTGAGAGTCAATAAGTTTTCCAAGGTCCCCGTGAGAATTTTGTTATTCAATTGTTCAGCCATATCTGACTCTTTATGACCCCATTTGGAATTTTCTTGGCAAGGATACTGATGTGGTTTGATATTTCTTTTTCCAGTGGATAAAGACAAACAGAAGTTAAGGGACTTACCTAGAGTCACACAGCTAGCAAGTATCTGAGACTAGATTTGAGTTCAGATCTTCCTGACTCCAGGCCTAGTGCTCTTCACACTGAGCCATCTAGCTGCTCCCGGGTCCCCTGACCTCTAGTCTTGTACTCTTTCATTATGCCATATATAATAAAGGAAAGGACCTGGGATATAGTTTAAACTTCAGAGTTCAAAGGTCATGTTAACCAATCTCTTTATTTTATAGGGGAGGAAAAATGAGCCCCACAGAGGGTGGGCCACATACTTTAAAAGAGTACATAATTTCTGAATTCTGTCTTTGGGACTATAGAATTCCAGTCCTGCCCCAGATGGGTTTTCCCAGGTACTTTCAGACTTAAGGAAATGTTGGCCTACCCTCTTGCAGGAGGAAGGCCTCCATGCCTTTGAAAATCTTCCTCTGCTTCTCCACATCCAGGCTTGAGTACATGTCATTCAGGGCCGAGATGCTGCAGAGAAGAGCAGGCCAAAATGAGTGGTGGTCTCTAAGTGCTGAAAGGGACCTCAGAGGCCATTCAAACTCTGACATAGTATAGGAATCCCTTCTTTAGCTTCTTTGAACATACCCAGTGACTAGAAGCTCATCCCACTCCTTGGACTTATCAGTCCCACAATTGGACAATAATTATTGCTAGGTGGGCTTTCCTCCTATGAAGCTATCATTTTCCTCCCTGTAATTGTTACCACTTCTAGTTCTGCCTAAGCTAGGAGCAGCATTCTCAAGCAGAACGTCTATAGACTAAAGCAAGACTCTGACCCCTTCAGCTGGAGGTCACTTACAGGTTGTGGAAAGTCTGGCAGGAGGTATTCTGGGCAGCCAAGCAGTGGAAGGCTTCAGGATGCAGGAGGAAAGGCTGGAGCCAGGACAGCCACTGGGACCGAGTAACCTGGGTTTCCCTGACCTGGAATGCTGACCCCAGCCTCCGCCAGAGGCCATTAAACAATACCCCTGCCCACTGATCTGAGAACTCCACTGGAGAGAACTACTCCAAGAGAGAGAAAAAATAGCAATAATGATGTCACTTCCCATTAGGATGATTTACAAAGTATTTTCAAATCCCTATTTAAGCATCAAAGCAACCCTGAAAGTTTGGCAAGACAATGGTGTGATTTCCAATTTAAAGATGAGGAAAGAGAGGTCCAGAAAGAAGTAACTTTTTCCAAAGACCATAAAGTTAGGTAGGAACAGAGCTTACTCTCAAACTCTAGAGTCCTGACTCCCAGGAGAATGTCCTGGTCACAAAGGAAGAATTAATCAGTCTAGCAACAAATGGTTACTGAGCAATTTGACCATATCTAGGTAGCACATTTCTATCCTGCTATCCAAGGTCCAGGATGTACATATGTGATCCACAGGCCTGGAAACCAACCTTAAAGGTTGTGGGACAAGGTACTATTCTTGAAAGATTGTGAGATCTACACCATGCCTCTTGGTGGGGAGGGATTTAGATAGAGCTGTTTCCTCCCATGCTAATAACATGAGGTCAGAGGCAAAAATAGGATGGGAAGATGAGGGAGTCAGGTGTTTTCCCAGAGGACCTATGGCCATTGATGGGGCCTATCTGTAACACTGGGTCTCCCACCACCAAAGCTGACCTTTGTTGTCCATCAGGAGCTGGGGCCACCAGTGCCACCTACCTGCTGAGAAAACCTCTCCAGTACAGTCTCAAGAACAGGGAGGTCAATTTTGGAGAAAAACAGGATGGAGTATGCAGAGTCCTGGGCACTGGGTGGGCCACTGACCACAAGGCAAGGATATAGGAATGTCAGAAAATCTTCCTTCAAGACCTGCAGCCATGACCTCTGAGAGAAAGAGACCCCTTACCTTGATATTCTTGTTCCATTGGAACCTCAGAGTGAACCCTAAAGCTGGTCCCATTTTGATCTCTGGCTCTAGACTAGATGGATATAATTCCAGCCCGAGAATGACTTCTAATCCTGCTCTCTAGCTATGACTCCACCCCATCAATCATAGACAAGTATAAATGGCTCAGTACAGCTCATTCCTACTGCTAGAGACACTGGTATATCTTTTTGCCCTTTGCTTATTGTTGTGGAATTGGAGGTTGGATAGGGTGGGACTTCAAAAGTCATCTTCACTTACAAAGTACACTGCTAACTTTTAATGTTCACATAGGTCTTTCTGATCCCAAAGACTGTGGCCTGAACTCAGGTCTTGTAAGAATTGGCAAGCCACTTCCTTCTTTGGGCCTCAGTGTTCCTACATACATACATACACACACACATACACACACACACACACACACACACATATGCATATATATTCCTACATATATATACATATATATATATATATATATTTGAAATGAAGGGGAATTCATTTTTTTTAAAGTTTTTGCAAGGCAATAGAGTTAAGTGACTTGCCCAAAGCCACACAGCTAGGTAATTATTAAGTGTCTGAGGTCGGATTTGAACTCAGGTACTCCTGACTCCAGGGCCAGTGCTCTATCCACTGTGCCTCCTAGCCAGCTCCAAGGGGGAATCATTGATCCCTTTATTTAGGAGATGAGGAACCTAAGGTCCAGAGAGGAAAAGGTCACATAATAAGTTATTGGTCAAGCCTAGGTTATGGTCAGAAAACTTCTAGAGAAAGGCTAGAAGGAAGAAAGGAAAGAAATATTGAAATTTATTATTCATAATGAAGCTTTTTTCCATCATAAAGGCAAAGGTTGAGTTCTCACTGGGATGCAGGCATACTGGGCCAATGTCACCTGACAGGTGAAATGGTCCCCACTGGAAGCTGCCTTGAGTTGATCCTTATTGATGCTGCAATAAGTAAAAATGGGTTCAGTCAGATCCATCACCCCATCACCACGTAAAATATTACCCTTTCTCCCTCTGACCCAACCCAGTAAGACGATGGTAGTAGGGAATACACCAGGTCTAATGTATACAACTTGGAGGGGAAGATTATATTTTCTAATCAGAACTCCCTCAAATAATCAGATACTCACCTCTGCACCGAGGCACAGAGAGTGGCTTCTGTTCAAAAGAGACAAATAAATTAGTGTTACCTGCTAATGTCCTCAGGATGGATGAAAAATGAGCAAATTCATCAATTGTGTTTCTATTTATACTTTCATTCTCAAAGCTAACTATCCATTAAAGAAAGGTCTTTTCCTTTAGCAGGGGCATTGATACATGATGTTTTTACTGAATATTCTTCTTGGCAAGAAATATAAGCTGGGGTATCCTGGAAACAGCTCCAACTAGTTCACAAAAGCTGATTGTTAAATTTTCAATAAGAGCATTTACACTTCATATCAGCAAAGGTTTTAAATCAGGACTTGATTTATTATTTTGTTGATTGAGCTTAAGAAAGTAATAGAGAAAATGTTAATAAGGCAAATTAAATTTAAAAGTGTGTTGTGCTTATCTTTTTTTTACATAGAGCTATTTATTAAACATTTCACAGCAAACCCCTGTGAAATCCAAAGATACAAGTAGAAATTCAAGGTGTTTTTATTTATTAGTGGTCACAACCTAGACAGAAGTTTAAAAAGCAGAACACTCATTTTGCTATATTTGGAAGTAACAACTCCACTGTGGTTGATCCTGGGTGCCACATTTTCAGAAGGATATTGCCAAGCCAGAGCTTGTCTAGCGGAGGAAGACAAGAAAGGTGAAAGGTCTTAAAAAGATGTCATGGATCCATAATGGCTAATGGACTTGGGGAAGGTTTATCTGGGAGAAGAGAACACTTAAACATTATACTGAGTAAGAGGGACAAGATTTATTCTACTTGGTCCCAGAAGGAAGAACCCTGAACAATGAATAGATGTCACCAGAGGGTGGATTTCAGTTCTATGCAAGGATAATCTTCTTAATAATTAGCATTATCTAAAAAGCAAAACGAGTTATCTTTGGAAGTAGGGAATTGAATCATCATTTACTAAGGGTTTTGTAGAGAGGATTCCAGTTTCAGGAAGGAGTTGAATGAAGTGACCTCTGGGGATTTTATGCTTTCATTTGACTTGTTAACCATAATCAAATTGTTTTGGGAATCGAAGTGTAAATAGATGCTTCTTTCTTGCTCTCTCTATTAACTGAAACTTTGCAGTCCAGAACAATTTTCTGCAGTGCTCTTAAGGTTGTGCTTGCCTGTAGGGGTAGGGTAAAGACTTACCATCTATGGATTTCGTGGTACACTGCAAAAAGGTACATACCATTAGTACATACAGGCTGTTTTTCAACTTTGCTACACAGTACTCTCTGACACATATTTTACTGTTCCTTCTTAGGGTTTCCTGCCTTTATACCTTTGCACTGACTGTCCTCACTACTTGGAATCCACTCCCACCTCATCTCTTCTCTCAAAATCCAGTTTCTTTCAAGACTCAAACTCAAGTGCCAACTTCTACCCCAAACCCTTTTTTTAAAATTTTTGCAAGGCAATGGGGTTAAGTGGCTTGCCCAAGGCCATACAGTTAAGTAATTATTAAGTGTCTGAGGCAAGATTTGAACTCAGGTACTCCTGACTCCAGGGCGGGTGCTCTATCCACTGCACCACCTAGCTGCCCCACTGTGCCACCTAGCCGCCCCCCTCAAACCCTTTCTGATCCCTCCATCTGCTAGTGCCTCTCCCACCTCTATCACTCTGTAACTATATATCTACAGCTATATAGATCATTTTTCCTAGTTAAATTGTAAACTCCTTGAGGACAGGGGCTGTTTGTTTCACCTTCATTTTAATATTTCAATGCCTAATCCAGAACTGGCCCTTAATACATACTGGTCAATCGATTCTCTTGTCCCTACATTCCACTAATCTGATAGCATTTTATCTTCCTCTTAAATCATAGATTCAGACTAGAAAAGAATTTTAAGGTTCTCAAATTCTTGATTTGACAGATGTGGAAACTGAGACTGGAGAGGTTAGGTTTTTTCCTAGGATGGCAAACCTAGTAAATATCTAAAGTGGGATATGAACCCAGGTCTTGCTGTCACTCCATCCACTTTACTAAAAATCTACACCAGATTAAAATGTAACTGGTAAATGTTTAATGAAATAAATAAAAATATAGTACAACATAGATAATTTATGGTTTTCTAAGTCAATAAGCAGCCTTCAAGAATCTATTGCTATTTGAGTTTGATACCACTGCATTACACCCTGCTGCCCTTGCTTGGATCTTTGGAAGTATCTCTATTAATTTACCACCTATTAAAGTAAAGTAAAAGCCCCCTACGGTTATCAGCCTTTTAAATCCCTTTTGAAGTCTACTACCTAAAACCTCCCTCTCTGATGAACTGGGATCCTTCCTGACTAAAGAGGACCTAACACTATCAAAAAGAATCCCAAAGAGACCTTCTTACCGGATGGGTTTCTGGAGTAGCCATGCAACCTAGAAGAAAGAAGAGGAAATGAGACTATTAGGAAGATTCTGGTTCCCCACTATGACTTGGTCTGCCTAACTCATGAGCTCACTTTACAGGGAAAAGTTCTGGGACCACAGTCAACATCTTCTCCCTTGGTCCCTTCCTCTCTACCTTTTGTCTCCCTTCATGTCCTCCGCTTTCCTACCATCCTGCTAAGGGGGATTCTATAGTGCCAGCATCTCTAGGTCTCTTCCTTATCAATGGAATGGTCATCAGCTGTGCTTGATTGGAGACCCAGAGGAAAAGAAGCAGCTAAGCCCCTGAGGTTTCAGAGGCCCAGGGCTATAGTCTTTCTACCAATGAGTATCAAGGAATGGCTGGTGTAGATTCTGAGAAACGTACCTGGGAGAGGTAAAGGAAGGGCTATAATGAGCCCAAAGTCCTTCCCAATCAATGTTATTGGACATTCCCCACTCTCCACACTATCATCCAGCCAAACTGACCTTCTCCATGTTCTACATATGTGAGATTTATCTGTCTTCTCTATGCCTTTGTACTGTCCATCCCCCTTGCCTGGAATGAACTCTCTATCTTACAGAATCCCTCTTTTCCTTCCCTACACAGTGCAAGGCACTCCATTCTATATGAAGATGTCCCTCATTCTCCCTCATCTCCAGCTTGCTTTTGGTCTCCATCCTTAAAAACAAAATAAAACAAAACAAAACTACTTTGACTTTGCTTCTGGTTAACCCCCTGGTTTTTCCCACCATGCCTCAGTTGCCTTCTCTCCCTAGAACATCCATTGGCCTGTGATCCTCTTTTCCCATTGGGAAAATCCTCCCAGCGACTTCATTTTGAGGAAGGGCCCCAGGCTGGTCATCCTTCCTTCTTCTTCCCATTCTATCTCTGACTCACCAAACTTTGCTCCCATGTCCCCCACTGGAGACCTTACCCCCATCTTTACAGCTCCCATGTGTTATCTTTCTTCAATAGAATGTAAGCTCCTTGAGGGTAGGGATTGTCTTTCTTTTTTGCTTTTATTTATACCTCCAGTCCTTGGTAGAGTGCCTAGACATAGTAAACTATTAATAAATTCTTATTGCTATTGATTTTGTATTTACTCTTTTTCTATACAGATAAATATATGTATACATATATATCCACATAGACAAATACATATGTGCATATACCTATATAATTACATGTGTTACTTGTATTGTATGTGTACGTGTAGATACACATGTTTGTGTGTGTATATATGAATATATATATTTTGTGTGTGTGTGTGTGTCTCCCTTGCTAGAGTTTAAGTTCCTTCAGAACAGAAAAGATTTCATTCTTTTGTCTTTGTCAGAGAGTGGGACAAAGAAGTCCTTAATGAAGACTGTCTTGACCGACAGAGAGTAGTTTTGTCCCAAGAGAGCAGGTTTCTGTGATTACCCAGAACTCTGAAGAAAGGAGTCAGGAAGTATCTGGGCAGAGAGGGAGCTGGAGAGCCCCACATGAACATAGGGGTCCATGTCAGAAAGAAGCTGTTTGGGAGAGGTGACGTATGACTTGGGTCCAAGCATGCTCTTCTCCGAGAAATATAAATCCCAAGGAAAAGAGGGCCATGTTAAGAGGCTGTGTGCAGACCCTATTTCTATCTGAATCAATCTTTAGGAGAAGAGGTTGCTTGGGAAGGACAGAGGATGACTGGGGCAAGGCTGTATGTGGGTTTCTTTATAGATGTGACCCTCCCAGCACCCAAAGGACCCAGAGGGATATGATCACCCATTCCCATGGTCACCATCCCAAGGAATCTTCCTGACTTCATAATCATAACCAAAAAAAAAAAAGCTGAAACTCCTCCTATTATTAGCAAGTCAATGAGCCTAATTTTTTATGGATGCAGGCTCTCTTTGAGGTTAAGTTCATCTGGAAACTAGACCTAAATGCTCTGCTGGCAGAAGGCCTGTGTCACACACCCCAGTAGTCTGATTGAAGTCTGGCAGCCCTACTTACCAACATCTCCCAGGGGGTGACTGAGAGGCCCAGACTCTGTTGGTCACTTCAGGATAAACAGACTAGTAAAATTCATGTCATAGTGTCATTATATCTTAGAAAAGAAAGGGAGCTCAAAGGCCATCTAGTCTCATCTGTCCTCAATTAGGAACTCCCCTCTGTACCAGGCCTGAGAAAGGGTGATCCAGGTGCCCCAGCAAACAGAGCCCTCCAGTCAGGAGTGCCTGAGTTCAAATCTGACCTCAGAACTTACTAGCTGAGTGATCCTGCATAGGTCACTGAACTTGATTGCCTCAAAAAAAAGTGGTTATCTATACTCTACTTGAAAACTTCTCAGGGAGGAGGAACTCCCTACATTTTGAGGCAGCCCCATATCTTGTTTTCACTCATAATTCTAATTCTTGGGAAATGTCTACTTATTTCTAGCTGAAATTTTTTTTGGCAGCCTACACCCACCACTCCCAGTTCTACCTTCAGGCCGTGTAGAACAAGTCCAGTGTGCCTTCCACATGACGGATCTACGTATACTTGAAAAGAGATCATGTGTCCATCAGTTTGAAACTCGAAGGGATCATAGAGGATTCTCCCTTCATTTGTGACTTGGTTCCTAATGCCGACTCGGTCTATGCACAGACCTTATGTTGTGTGTGTGTGTGTTGTGTGTGTGTGTGTGAATTTGTGTGTGTGTATGTGAATATGTATGTGTGAGTGTGTGTGTGTGTGTGTGTGTGTGTGTGTGTTGGGGGGTGGAGAATATTATCTGAAACCGTTAGAAGATCGCTTTCTTACTCTGCCCTGCCAGCCTAGCCCAACTGAAGTATCTAGCAGCTCAGCCCACAATCCACAACCTACACCATAAAAGTCACTTCAGCCTCATCCCTTTCATCCCACATCCAGTAAGTGAAAGGAAGAGGTCGGCTATACCACACTGTCTCTCTGCTTTCCAAGTATCCTGGCAAGGCAGGCTCTCTGGGATTTGAAGCCCTCTGCTCACAGGGCCTCAACAGATGGTTGAAGTCTAAGAGCCTAATTCAATGTAAGAGCAGAGAATCACAGAGGATATGATTTCAAAATCCAAACTCTACCCTTACCTCTCTTCTAAAAGGATCTGGAAATATGAAATTTCATAGAATGTTGAAGCTGGAAGGGACTTTAAAGATTATTTAGTCTAACCTTCTCATTTTACATATGGTAAAACTGAGGCCCAGAGAGGTAAAATACCCTCTTCAAGGTCTCCTATAGCTTATAAGTGATATTGCTTAAACTAAAAACAAAAAGTATGATCATTTTTCATATACACATTCCTCATGTGTAAATTGTGAGAAAAGAAGATTGGAATTGGTAGGGGGGAGGTGGACAGGGGCAATATATTACTGTCTTCAATTATTTAAAGTTTCCTAGAATTGTACATTAGAGCTGGAGGGAATGTTTGAAATCATCTAACTCATTTTACAGATGAGAAAAGAGAGGCAAACGAAGGTTATGTGACTTGGTACAGGGGTGGTGAGTTCCCCATCACAGAATGTATTCAAGTAGAATTTAGATAACTTATTAAGCAAGGATAATGTCAAAACTACCGCTCCAAAGTGCAGAGATCTACAGTTGTGGAATAGTGTTATATATTTTTTTTCCAGTGTGTTTATTGGTTGTATTGATTTTTTTTCTCTTCTTTTTCTTTGAAATTTTTGTTGTTGACATTATATGAAAGTGTTCTTGGGAGGTGGAAGAAAGGCATAAAGGGGGAAATTGTAAGTGATATAAGAATAAAAATGCCAATCCTCAAAAAAATTTTAAAAAAGCTTTCTAGAGGCAGTTAGGTACCCTGTGGATAGAGCACCAGCCCTGGAGTCATGAAGACCTGAGTTCAAATTTGACATTTGACATTTACTAGCTGTATGACCCTGGGCTAGTCGTTTAACTCCAATTGCTTCCTCATCCCCCCCCCCCCCAAAAAGAAGATTCCTGCTCTGAGGTTGGCCTCATTATGTTCCAAGTTCCCTTCATCTTTGAGATTTCACGATATATGACTTGAACCCAGATCTCTGGATTCTAAAGTGTAGCACTCCCCACTTTACCATTTAGACTGCGTAAAATCAGACCAGAGATTGTCTGGGGCAGATTGGCAGAGTGAAAAGAACACTCAGATTTGAAGTTGAACCAAGTTCAAGTTACTGTTCTGCTGCCCAATTATCTGGGTGACTGTGAATCCTCTCTGCATATCAGTTTCCTCATCTAAGAAATAAATGAATTGGATTAGTGGTCTCCTCCCAGCCCTTCATCTAAGTCTAGGAACTTATTAAGATATGAAGCTGATTCCTCCTCATTCCATTATCCAGGCTCCTCCCTCTCCTAGTTTTCTGAGACTAAGAGCCAGCCTACACCACATGGTTCATCTTGGGAAGCTGGCTGTGGTCCTGCCACAAGTGGAGAGAGAGATGGAATGAGCCTAATTCTTTATGGATGCAGGCTCTCTTTGAGGTTAATTTCATCTGGAAACTAGACCTAAATGCTCTGCTGGCAGAAGGCCTGTGTCACACACCCCAGTAGTCTGATTGAAGTCTGGCAGCCCTACTTACCAACATCTCCCAGGGGGTGACTGAGAGGCCCAGACTCTGTCGGTCACTTAGCTGAGCCCAGCTTCCTTAGGGTTTTCCCAACTAACTACCGTGTTCCAGTTCAAATTCCTAATTTGTCTAGGCTGGCTCAGGCTGGAGGGTCTTGGGAGGGTGGGGGAACTTTGAGAAAATTGAGGGAAAGTGGAATCAAGAAGAATGTTCAGCTCATAATGAATAACCATCACCTTGTGTTTTTCCCTTTGTTCTTTTCTTTCTTTCTTTCTTTCTTTCTTTCTTTCTTTCTTTCTTTCTTTCTTTCTTTCTTTCTTTCTTCCTTCCTTCCTTCCTTTCTTCCTTTTTTCTTTTTCTTCCTTCCTTTCTTTTTCTTTCTTTCTTTCTTTCTTTCTTTCTTTCTTTCTTTCTTTCTTTCTTTCTTTCTTTCTTTCTTTCTTCCTTCCTTCCTTCCTTCCTTTCTTTCTTCCTTTTTTCTCTTTCTTTCTTTCTTTCTTTCTTTCTTTCTTGGCAAGGCATTTGAGGTTAAGTGACTTGCCCAGGGTCATACAATTAGTGAGTGTTAAGTGTCTGAGGCTGAATTTGAATTCAAGTGTTATGACTAGGGCTGCTGTTCTATCTGCTGCCACATAATTGCCCCTCCACTCTGTGAACTTCAGAGATTCCTCACAATAAACCTAGGCAGCCCCCCACAGAGTCACCATCACCACCTCACCACCTCAGAGATGGAAAAGCACTTGCCTAAGGTCACACAGTAAGTTAATGGTTGCAGCAGGCATCAGAACCCAGGTCACCTAAGGCTCTGTCCCAGAAAGTTAGCCACTAGTAAATAAAACTGGGAGCTCCAGAGGGAAACAGAAATTTTAGACCTGGAACAAGAAATCTGGCCTTGTCTCCATTTATTTATTAGTGAATTTGAGCAAGTCACTGACTGCCCTGGGCCTGTTTCCAAATAAGTGTAATGATTTTACTCCCAAGATTATAAATCTACTGAGGTCAAACCCTCAAAGGACCAACCAAAGGAAATGTACCCTCAGGAAATCCCAGAGAGACCCTGGGGTAGGGACAAGAAAACCTATTTCCAAGTGAGCAAGAAAAAAAATCAGTTAGTGTCCAATCAACCCACTTTGTCCGTTTGTTCATCTCTACTCACCTAGAGCCAGGAAGAGGAGGAAGATGCCTGGATCACAGAAGAGGGAGCCCATTGTTCGCCGAGTGACCATCTAGGGAAAGAGCAGAGTCCACCTAGTCTCTGGGGAGAACACTTGGGATCTCATCCCTGGGGACTAAGGGATTTGACCTAGAAGGAATAAGGGGACTTGGTGGGACAGATCCCAGTTGTGATCTGGAAGGAATAAGGAGATAATTCTATGGAGCTGAAACTAGATCCCACCTTCATCCTGGGAGAAAATGGGGAGAAAATATGTGAGATTTGAACAGAATCCTACCCTTGCCCTGAGAGAGAGAGAGTGACTGAGTACTGAGCAAAGGGAAGAGAACCAGGAGGGAGGCATCCAGACCTGTAATAGTCACTGGTCAGTCTCCTTCTTCATTCTCCCTGGCCATTCCCACAAGAAACCTGGGAGAGGGCAGTACAGGCTCCTCAGCCCACACAATCCTGGCTCCTTATCTTGTAAAGTTTTCTCTTCCCCAAAACACTACAGTCATATGTGACAGTTAATTTATTAATCAAGCCATCTTTACTGATCCTCTCTGAATGTGCTCAGTTACTCTGGGAGAGGAGAGACAAGAGAAGAGTGAGACTCCAAAGTCTCTCCCAATTGGACTATGGAACACTTTCTCTTTCTTCTGTCCTTCCTTCCTTCCCTCCCTCCTTCCTTCTCTCCCTTTTCCTTTCCTTCCTTTCTTCCTCCTTTCCTTCTTCCTTTCCTCTCCCTTGTCTATTTCTGTCACACACACACACACATACACACATCTGTGGAATTGAGACTGGTGATTTTACCCCCAAGACTATAAATCTGCTGAGGACCAAGTAAAGAAAATATACCCTCAGTAAATCCCAGAGAGACCATGGGGCAAGAACAAGAAAACACCTATCTCCAGGTGATCAAGAAAAAGAATTAGTTAGTGCCCCCATCAGTCTTCACACACACACACACACACACACACACACACACACACACACACACACACACACGACATGATCCTCTGTAGATCAGTACAGTTACTTATCATCCACTTAAGAAAGTCCCCTATGTCTATCTACCCCCACCCAATACTGCTTTCTTTCCCCCTCCCCTTTAATGAGAGTGGTTGCTGACTATCTGCCCCTCTCCCTGGTGACTTACTCACTATGAAGAGACTCCCAAGTCATGTCCTGGGAATATCTGTGATGTTGGTAGAAGGGAAAATAAATTAGGGATGGGGGAGTGGGAGGTGAGTGAGTTCAGCTCATGAAAAAGGCAAAGATGGTCAGATTAGGACTCTTGGATCAAGGAAAACAGGACACCCCAGGAGGAGGAAGAAAGGGTGTGGGGTTGGACTGGAAAGGGAGAAACCCTGGACAATGCTGGGGAAAGGAACAAGACTGGGGCCAAAAGAGGAGAGGGAGATAGGAAGGACAAGGAGCCAGTCTCCCCCCAGTACCTGAGCTGTTCCCTCCAGGAGCTATGTTAGCCTGACCAACAGTCCAGCACCTACTTTTTCAGTCCTTAGACAGAGGGTGTGGCTGCTCCCTAAGGCTCCGCCTGAGGCAGGAAGCCTTATTCTAGTCCTGCCTAGTACCTGGGCTGGGAAAGGGGAGTGTGGGCTAGAGGGTGAGAATGGGAGAGGGTGGGGCCGTGCTGACTGCAGGAAAACTTGGACTGGCGGAGATGTCCAGTAGAGAGAGACCTACCCTCTGGTGCTCCTCTCTTTTTTCTGCAATCCTTCCATCCTTCAGGCATAGGGGCATGTATGGAAGGAGTCACCAAGATATGACTTCCCTTCTGATTTCATTCTATCCTAATATTCTGTGACGTCATTGGTCCTCTTCGAAAATGAAGGACCAAAGGGGACAGTGGATCGATAGAGCATTGACTCAGTCTCAGACATTTCAGACGCTTATTAGTGATGTGATCCTGGAAAAGTCACTCAACTCCAATTGTCTCCAAAAAAAAATTACAAGAATATTCTATCTGAATTCCCCTTAGTCCAGGATTTGAGGCTTCTCTGAAGTCCCTCAATCCTGACTCTCTTTTGACAACTTCTTTGAACCTCAATTAACTATCTGTAAAATGGATATGATAATAGTAGCACCTGTCTCACAAGGCTGAGGGCCAAGTCAAAAACATAAGTATTAATTAAGCATTTTAAAAATGGCACTATCTGCCAGACAGTGTACTAAGCCTTAGATAATATGAGATGATGCCTGTAAAACACTTTACCAACTTTATCTGCTATCATTATTATGATGGTCCTAAGACAGGGGTTCTTTAATGTCTTGTGTCCTGGGACCCTTTGGAAATATGTTTGTGTGTGTGTGTGTGTGTGTTTGTGTCCTACCTATTTATCCCTTGAGGGCAGTTAGGTGGTGCAGTATATAGACCAATGGCCTTGGAGTCAGGAGTACAGGAGTTCAGATCCAGCCTCAGACACTTGACATTTACTAACTGTATGACCTTGGGCAAGTCTTAATCCCTTTGCCTTAAATAAAAATTTAAAAAATGAAGAACAACCATTACTATTATTTACTCCTTGTCAGGATCATGTTTTAAATGCATAAAGTAAAATACATGGGATTACAAAGTATACCCATGATACTGAAACAGAGTTCTGGTGGGCAGTTAGGTGGTGCAGTGGATAGAGCACCGGCCATGAAGTCAGGAGAACCTGAGTTCAAATCCGGCCTCAGACACTTAATAATTACCTAGATGTGTGGCCTTGGGCAAGCCATTTAACCCCATTGCTTTGCAAAAATAAAAAAGAAATAGGAAAGGAAAAAGAAAAAGAAAGAAAAAGAAACACAATTATGACTTACCAAAAAGAAAAAAAATTCATGGACCAAGTTTAGTGAACACCGGTTCTATAGGTTCTTCCAGTTCTGTCATTCTATCATCTCTTGTCACTTGAGGAAGTCTTTATATATCTTGTCAGTCCCTAGTTATTTAAAAGTCATCTCCCCTGTGGAATGTATACTCCTTGAAGGCAGAGACAGCTTTTGGCCTTCCTTTGTTTCTCCAGGGCGTTAGTGTCCAGAATATAGTTAGTATTTAAAAAATGTTGCTTCTTCTCTGCCTCTGCCTCTTCTTCCTCCTCCTCCTCCTCCTCATCATCATCATCACTCAAACTTGTAAAGTTCTTTCCTATCCAGGATCTTCTTTGACAAAACCCTGGCCTCCCTCTCTCCCTCCCAGGATTGTATTGAGGATCAAATGAGATCATGGATGCAAAAATCCTTTGTAAACTAAAATGCTATGTACACCTAATGACCAGTTTTTACTTTGGGGAGGGAAAGCATGGCCTGGACTGGGGTCTTCACTACCTTATTCTTCTGGTTCATAATTGAAGGAGAACAGAACAAATAGTCTTGGAGTGCCTCATCACCCTGGGAGAGCTAGCTATGGGAAGAACTATACTCCCTCCATTCTCTACAGGGTCCCAGAACCCCTATCTACTTTGAATTGGGTTGTGAGATTTTTGTGCCCTAATAAATATATGGTCAAGTTTTGTGTAGGTGCCTTTTCAGAGGAAAAAGTATATTCCTTTTTATCCCCATTCAGTTTTCTCCAAAGGTCTATGACATCTAGCCTTCTAAAATTCTATTCACATTTTGACTTCTTGTTTATTTTATGGTTAGATTTATCTAGTTCTGAGAGGGGAAAGTTGAGGTCCCCTACTAATATTGTTTTTACTATTTCTTCCTGTAACAAATTTGACTTTCTCCTTTAAGATTTGAGATGCTAAAACATTTGGTTGCATATATGTTTAGTATTGACACTGCTTCATTGTCTATGGTACTTTTAGTAAAATGTAGTCTCCCAGTTTATCTCTTTTAATTAGATCTATTTTTAATTTTGTTTTGGCTATATGATTTCTACCCCTACTACTTATTTTACTTTAGCTAAAGCATAATAGATTCTTCTCTAGCTCCTGACCTTTTCTCTGTGTATGTATCTCTGCTTCAAGAGTGGTTCTTGTAATCAACACACTGTAGAATTCTAGTTTTTAGTCCACTCTACTATATACTTTCATTTTGTGGGTGAACTTAATCCCATTCACATTCACAATTATGATTACTAATTGTGTATTTCCCCCATTCTGTATCCCCACTGTTTATTTTTCTCTCTCCTTTGACCCTATCCCTCCTCAAAAGTGCTTTGCGGCTGACCACTATCTCCTCTCATATACCCTTCCTTCTATCAGTACCTCCTCTTTTTATCTGCCTACTTTTCTATCGAGTAAGATAGATTTCTACATCCAAATGAATATTTTATTCCCTCTTTGAGTCAGTTTTAATGAGAGTAAAATTCAAAGATTAGCTGCCACCCCTACCATCTTCCCTTCCACTGGAAAAGTTCTTTTGCACCTCTTTTATGGGAGATAACTTACCCCATTCCACCTCTTCCTCCCCCTTTTCCCAATATATCCCTCTTTCTCACTTCTTAATTTTATTTTTTTGAATATCAGTCCATCAATATCAACTCACACATGTGCCCTCTGTCTATGTATACTCCTTCTAACTGTCCTAATAATGGTAAAGTGTCATCTTCCCAAGTAGGAATGTAAACAGAGATTGAGGAAGAATAAAGAGAACTCTTTTGCCAAAATGAATTCTAATCATCTGAATTTTGCCTTTCTTTGTATCCTTAGTACTTAGCCAGTGCTTTGCACATAGCAGATACTTAATAATATTAATATAATATTAATAATATTAATTTTAATTTTTTCTTTCTTAATTTTTTCATTTACATTTAAATTCTGAATTGTCTCCCTCTTTCCCCACCATGTACTAGGGAAGGCCACTAGTTGATACAGATTTATAAGTATATATGAAAACATACACTGCATACTTCTATTTATCAGCTCTTTCTCTGGAGGAGGAAAATATCTTCCTTTACAATTAATCTGAATACTATGAATATCCAGAATAACTTGGTTACACTTATTCTTTGAACAATATTGTTGTAATACAATGCTGTCTTGGTTGTACTCCACTTTTCATTATTTCATGCAAGTCTTTCCATGTTTTTTTAAAAATCAACCAACTCATTTCTTAAAACAGAGTAGTATTCTATCACAATCATATATCACAGCATGTTCAGATATTCCCCAACTGACAGATATCCTCTGTTTCCAGTTCTTTGCCACCACAAAGAGAACTCATAAACTTTTTTATGGTTTTTTTTTTAAAGAAAGAGTTTATTTATTTTGAGTTTTACAATTTTCCCCCATTCTTGCTTCCCTCCCCACACCCCCCACAGAAGGCATTCTATTGGTGTTTACATTGGTTCCACATTATACATTGATCTCAGTTGAATGTGATGACAGAGAAATCATATCCTTAAGGAAGAAAAATAAAGTATGAGATAGTAAAATTACATTATAATATAATGCTTTTTTTCTAATTTGACAGTAATAGTCTTTGGTCTTTGTTCAAAGTTCATAATTCTAGAGAACTCATAAACTTTTAAATTTTTTTTTAGGTTTTGCAAGGCAAATGGAGTTAAGTGGCTTGCCCAAGGCCACACAGCTAGGTAATTATTAAGTGTCTGAGGTTGAATTTGAACCCAGGTACTCCTGACTCCAGGGCCGGTGCTTTATCCACTGTGCCACCTAGCCCCCCCCACTCATAAACTTTTAAAGAACATATAGGTTCTTTTCCTTTTCCCTCATCACCTTGGGAAACAGATTATGGTATTGCTAGGTCAAAGAATATACTAACTCCTAATTAATTACAATGTGGGGATAATCTAAAATGATATAATTTGCTCCTACTCCAAATGTTTTTAAAGGTCATCCCAAATAACAGATGATCAAAAAATAATAAATGAATGATATTCCCAGCAGGGTAACTGGTGAGGAGAAAAAAGAGAACAGAGATGAATTGGAGGGAAGCCAGCCTGGGTTCATCCTGGGCCATGGATGGATGTTTCACTGAGTAGATCACCTCCAGGAGGGTAAGTGGGAGGCAAGAATGCTGCTGTCATGGCCCTGGGTGAATTCTTTATCTCTCAATGCCCTACATAATTCTTGAAGGCTATAAGTTATAGAATAGCTACACATCTACATAGAGAGAAGGAATTTCTTCACTGGGAGAGTTCTATTAAAGTTCCTCACAGTGAAATGAAGGACAGTGATGAGAGATGATAATGATGAAAAACAACAAAAATAAATGTATAGAAGTGGTCCAACTCTCCTGTCTACAGAGGGCATTTCTAACCTACCTTTCCTCTCCTCTATTCCTTTATCTGTGGATCAGAAATCTTTCCTTAGACATGAGTCCAGCCTGGTTGATCCCAGAGTGTTTTCCTTTTTACAATATTCTATCTAAGTAGAGGGTTGGACAGAATAAGTGTGAGGAAGGTACATTCTAACATCATTAGTTTGCTCAGGGGGAGGTTAAAAAGATCAAAAAACAGTTCACAGCATCCTGCATCATGCCCTTAAACAAAGGCTCTCTTCTCTGCCTCACCCCTCACTATCAGGTTTCTATCACTGAAAGACTGGTATTAAGGAGAAACCTAGGGTCCCTTAGGGCTCACTCAGCTAGGAACAGGTGTGCTGACCCCACCCACCAGGTGGCATCCCTGAATCTGTTTGGGTCTTTTCCCATGAGAATCAAAAGTTCAGACTGTGACTCACCTCTGTGACTCAGAAGGGGAGGGGGAGATATTCAATAGCCCTTAGTCATCTGGGAGGGCTAGCCCGGAGCCCTGTGGCCAGAGCTAGTCCTTGATTGATAAAGTTTATAGCTGCTTATATGGCTCATATATTATATTGGAAGAGGGCATCCCTACATTCAAATAGCTTCCTCATGTGCCTAAAATCATACTCTTAGAACTTCAGTCCTTTAGGCTAGAATATAGAAGGCCCTTGTAATATTTACTGAGCCCCAAAGTCTCAAGCTCTGTAATAGAGACAGAAAGAAAGATTTAGACCTTGAGAAACTTATAAAGTAGGTGACAAGAAAAGGAGATACTTTAGAAAGGGACAGGCTAAAGTGATAGTAACTTAAAGAGAGGCTAACTGAAGGTTTGATTTGCCTCTATTCAGCATATCTGTCATTAATCAGATAATGATAATATATATTTCTAAAGTACATTGATAATTTACAGAATATTCTTCCCACAATTATCTTGAGAAGTAAATTCAAGTCTTCTTTTCTCTATTTTTACAAATTAGGAAACTAAGACTTAGGGGGATGAAGCAACCTATCCATAGACACCCAACTAATAAGTGTGGGAACACAGAGTGTCCTAGACAATTCGCTAAGACCATAAATTGGAGAGGACATACCAACTTGTATACTGATGAAGGGCATTTCTTCATGTGGAATCCAAATCCTAAGATTTATCTTTGAAGACTCAGATCTCTTATTATACCATAGGAATCTCTCCAATCCTTATCCCACTCAGTTTAGGATCCTGCCTAATGCTTAGAGAGCTCAGTCTCCTAGCTCTAACAGTCATCCCCTCACCCCATATCTGGTGGATGGATTCCAGGGGTTCTGGACAGAAAGCAAAAGATGAAAAATTGACAGCTCTTGAGCACCAGAGAGAGATCTCATGTTTGGTTAGGGAGCCCTGCCTACTTTCAGGATGCCATCTGAGGGTGATACTGAGTGACAATAACAATAACAAAAACTAATTTTTTTTTATGAATTTCCCTTCCTTTTTCTAGGTACCCAGAGAAGGTAAATACCTTGAGGGAAGGGACTGTTTCATTTTTTTGTTTTTGTATTTCCAGCACCAAATACAAAACCTGGTTAATAAATATTTATTGAAAATAATAGTAGCAAGCATCTATATAGCATTTTACAGTTAACTGATATTTTCTCCTTTGATTCTCATAACAACCTTGGGAGGTAGATGCTTTTATTGCCTCTTCACCCATTTAGCAAAGGAGGAAACTGAGGCAGACAAGTTAAGTGATTTGCCCAGGGTCAGAGAGATTATGAACTTCTGACTCCAATAACCATGATCTATGCACTGTAATGAATGGCTCTATGGGCCTCATTGTCCCTTTTTGTAAAATGACTATGTAGATATCCATGCTCCAACACTGGTCTTTGCTTCCTTCTCTCCTTCATCTTTTACTTTATTCTCCTCTTTCTCTTCCTCCTACCAGAACTCAGCCCCCCAGTCTTCTCATTGGTGAGCTTTTACCCAATACAATAGAAGGATATCATAATAGGTCCCTTCCATCACTAATATTATAGAATTCTATATGCTGTAGAAGGGAAGGGATCATCTAATCCTCCATTAATGGGGAAAGACTTCTTTAATTATTTATTTCAACTTTTTTTAAAATTGAATTCCAAATTCTTTCCCTCCCTCTTGTCCTTTCCCCATCCACTGGGAAAGCAAGCAATATGATATCAACAATACATGTGAAATCATGCGAAACATATTTTAATATTAGCTAAATTACAAAAAAGCAAAACAAGATGGGGGCGGCTAGGTGGCATAATGGAAAAAGCACTGGCCCTGGAGTCAGGAGTACCTGGGTTCAAATCTGGTCTCAGACACTTAATAATTACCAAGCTGTGTGGCCTTGGGCAAGCCACTTAACCCCATTTGCCTTGCAAAAACCTAAAAAAAAACCCCAAGAAAAATAAAGTTTAAAAAGTATATTTTAATCTGCACCAGAGTTCATCAGTTCTCTCTCTGGAGGTGAAGAGCATTTTTCATCATAGGTCCTTTGAAATTTTCTTAGAGCATGGCATTGACCAGAATAGCTAAGTCTTTCACAGTTGATCTTTACAATATTGCTGTTATTGATATGGTTCTGTTTACTTCATTTTATACAAATTCATATGGGGGCAGTGGGGGAGGGAGACGTCTTAAGAAAAGCAGAATTTGAATGTGAGAATGTGTCATTTAATTGTATTATTTTATATTATCAGAAGTAATAGAATCAGGGATTGTTTATCTTTAATGAAGATCTCCAGGGCAGCTTCAAGGTATCCATGCTGATAAGTCAGGGAGAGCTGTTGCTCACTGGAGATATTTCCAGGAAGTTGGATTCTCATAGGGGTTTATACATGGATTTCAAGATTGCATCAGCTGGGGGAAAAAAGAGCACATTGCATGGTAGTGCATGGAAAAGAAACAGAAGGAAATGGAGGTTATAGAGAAACAGGAATGAAAACTATTAGGTTTAGCATCCAGGAAGTTCTGGGATATTTCTGAAAAGTTGGGAGCAGAGGGATCTGTCCTATAGCGAAGCTGTGGGAGGGACCAAAGAGAGATCAGAGTTAAAGAGGAAAGTTTAGGACAGTAGGGGAGAAGGATTAGGGAATGGGGAAGGTGTCCTAATGGAACCCTGATAACTCTGGAGCCAAGATGAGAGGGAGCTCCTACTCAGGGAGCTTGGCAGATCTCTGTGCCATCCACCAGAAATGCAACAAAAAGATATAGAGTACCAGCTGACAATTTTCTTAATTTATTTCTCTGTGCTCAAAGGAATGGTTGCTCCACTGCCTTTTTAGTTTCCTCCAGAAGGTTTCTGCTGCATCCACCATGAAGAAGATTGCACTAATTTGCTATGAACCAGAGAATGACTCAACTACTTGAATTCATTCTGCTATTCACGTTATTTTATGTCTTAATTGAATGCTTTTCCTATTGGGTCTATGATTTTTGCATTGACTGTTAATAGAATGTTGTATAGGATGGGGGCTCAGGCCATGATTTACATAATGGATAACTTAAAAATAACTATGCTAATCTTGAGAAAAGCAGCATGGAGATCCATATTATTTAGATTGGCAACAAAAAGGCCCTGGGAACCTATGGCAGCCCTCTCATAAGGCCCAAGTTGAGGAAGGGGTACATCTGCCTGCCAAAGAGTAGTCACTTATTAGACTGAGTAAGCAGAGTAGGGTGCAAGGTCCCTGGAGTCTATCAAATTTAGGGCAATCCTGAGGCCCTATAAGAAAGGTCGTCGCTACTTCCTTTCTGGCTATCTCTAAACTATACTTCAACACTCTGGCTTCCTCCTTTTCTTCCCCCCCTCCTATTCCTTCTGTTCCTCTTCTTCCTCCCCTCCAGATTCCTGAGAACCTGGGCTCTAATTGCTGAGTTTTCACCTTATGTTGCCGGGTCCTAAGCTCATCACACCACTTCTTCCTGACCCCTATTAGCAATGAATATTCCATAATAGAATGTAAGATCACTGAGAACAGGGACTATTTTACTTTTTTATTTTTGTATCCTAAAGTTTACCACAAGGCTAAGCTTTCAATAAATGTTCTTTTCATCCATTCATTCATTTATTCCAGTATTCAAAAGGATCTCATTATGCTCTGTAGACTTTCCCATTGGAAAACTATGGAATGAGAATCAGAAGAGCTGGATGTTTAGACATATAGATTTAGTTAATGATATGGTCAATTATGCTCATAGTTTTCCCAATATTGAACCAGCACTGAATTTTTGGTATAAATTCCACTAATTCATTGTGGATTCTTGTGATGCTTTGCTATAATCTCCTTCCTAGTACTTTATTTAAAATGATTTATTTCAATATCCTTTAGGGAAACTGGTCTACAGTTTTCTTTCTCTGTTTTCACTCTTCCTGATTTAGGTATCAGCTCCATAATTTGTGTTGTAAAAGGAATTTTATATCCTTCTTTGTTTATTTTTCCAAATAGTTTTTATAGTTTTGAGATTAATTACTCTTTAAATGTTTGGTAGAATTCACCTACCAATCAATCTGGCCCTAATTTCTTCTTCTAAGATTGAATTTACATATATATATATTCTATTTCCTCTTCTGTTAATATGGACAATTTATATTTTTGTAAATATTTATCCATTTCACTTAGATTGTCAGATTTAGGGGCAGCTAGGTGGTGTAGTGGATAGAGTACTGGCCTTGGAGTCAGGAAGATCTGAGTTCAAATGTGATCTCAGACACTTAATACTTAGCTATGTGACCTTGGGCAAGTCACTTAACCCCACTGCCTTGAAAAAACCAAAAAGAAAAAAAAAGATTGTCAGATTTATTGGCATATAATTGCGCAAAATAGTTCCTAATAATTGCTCTAAGAGGATCATAGATTTAGACTAAAAGATCAGGCCAATTTCTTCTCATTACAAATGAGGAAAGTTACCCCTAGATCCTCCACCATAGCTCCCTGGATTCCTGGATGGGGACAAAAAAGAGACTGGTTTGTCAAGTGAATATCCTCCTTGAGTATATGCCAAGGCCTCAGACAAAAGATTGTGTATCTTGGAACCCTTGGGGACATCAGAGCTTGCCTCTGGTCTATAAATCTCACCCTTAAATATGCTTCAGGGGACTTGTCTATCAGATCATTTGATTTCCTGCATCTTCCTGCTCTGTCTGGTTGTACCCACCCTGGACCCTGCAGAGAGGCCACAAAGGATGGGGATTTTGACTAGCTGCCAGAATGTTGCTTCCTCATACCCTGAGTCCTTTGGGGCCACCCCTGATGCCAGATCATAAAGCAAAGAGTCCAGCAATTCAGGCCTAGATGGTTGATTCTCCCTGGAAATAATATTTGGTTTTAAAGAGTACCTAAAGCATTTTTGTGCATCTACTCATGTAAAGATTTCAGTAGTCTTTTGAGGAAAATGGTACAAGTATTATTGTTGTGATTTTATAGATAAGGAAACTGAGACAAAGAAAGGCTAAATGACTTATCCAAAGTCACCCAGCTAAAATAAGTGGCAAAGCCAGGATTCAAACTACATGGTACAACTGATGTGGAGTCAAAGTATCTTTGTTCAGATTCTGGTTCAGCCTCTTAATATCTTCATGACCTTGGATGCCTATCATTTAACCTGAGAGTCCACTTTATTTCTGCCTCAGTTCCCTCAACTTCTTTCCTTCCTTTCTTCCTTCCTGTCATCTTTCTTTCCTTCTTTTCTTCCCTCCTTCCTTCCTTCCTTTTTTTCCTTCATCTATAAAAAGAATACAGAAATATCTACACTTTTCTTGTACTCCTGGACAATGCCACTGTAGTTTCCTTTATCTACTTGCCTCTCTTTTATCTAACTCAGAAGTCTCCATTTCACTCTTGATTAAGCCCTGCACACCTCACTACTATCTTTTCCCTAGAAGATGTAATCCCACAGTATAGCAAGCACCCAGGTTCCTGGGAAAGAGAATCCTGAGTTATTGGAAAGTCTGAATTTAATCTCATTCTACTTCAGATAATAAATAACACTGAATTCCAGAGAGGGGTTGACTTACCCAAGACTATATTCATAATAAATAGGAGAGAAGGGAAATGAACCTAGTTTTTTTGCTTCCAAATCTGAGTGTGCTTTGGACTACGCTATACTCACTTGAAAATACTTTGCATGGAGGCAGCTAGGTGGCGCAGTGGATAGAGCACAGGCCCTGGAGTCAGGAGTACCTGAATTAAAATCCGGCCTCAGACTTTTAATAATTAACCTAGCTGTATGGCCTTGGGCAAGCCACTTAACTCTATTGCCTTATGAAAACTAAAAAAAAAAAAAAAAATACTTTGCATGCCTGTGATCCCAGAGCTCCTTCCTGGATCTAGATGTTTGCCCTTCAATCAAGAAAACCATGTTATCAGGGAGGTGATGCTATGACAAGCACAAGAATTATATTTGAGTGGCGGCGGGGGGTGGGGGGGGTGCTGTGCTATGTCACTAGCCTCACTTTCTCTTCCAGAACAATTTGGATCCAATGGGCAGGTATGAATCAGAATGCCTAGAGTGGGTCCTGGATATGAGACAATCAGGGTTAAGTGACTTGCCCAAAATCACACAGCTGGTAAGGGGCAAGTGTCTGAGGCTGGATGCAAATTCTCACCCTCCTAACTCTAAGACCAATGCTCTATCCACTGTGCCACCTAGCTGCCCCTCTGGCTTTGGAAGGGAGATAGTAGAGGCATATCTTCAGCTCTGGGGGTCCCCAACTTCTTCTGTTCCTCACTGCCTTCAGGAAAACCTAGGAATGACAGAAAGGCACTGACTTCTTACTGATTCCAATCTTTCCTGAGAACCTCATAAACCTAATCCTGCTGCCTCAGGATTGCCTGCAAAGTTCCCTATCATAATAGAAAGAGTATTGAATTTGGAATTAGAAAATGTGAATCCAAAACTCAGTTCTACTACCTGTGGGACCTCAAGCAAATCACTTAATCTGTCAGGCTTCCTCATCTACAAAAATCAGGGTTTGAATTAACTGATCCCTAAGGTTTTTCCAACTCAAAATCTATGATCCCATCATCCTCATAGCTCCTTTTACCTATGCTTATATCCTCTCTGATACAAACATGGGGGAAAAGGAGAGCAGGTATAGCTTGGCAAACACGTGTACATACGCATGAATTCACAAATGGAGATAGACATACAGTCAAGAGGGTGCTGGTTAAATATTTAACAACCAGATCTCCCAAAACAAACAAACAAACAAACAAACAAACAAATGATTGCAACATACACTTATAAGTATATTATTGTGTATTATTAATATTTTCTCCATTTTTCTTAAATCTAAACAAGCAACAGAATAATAAATTGAGTCCTGAATTGCAATGTTTGCAGATTTTTAAGATATAAATGCTTACACTTAAAATTTAATAATTAGTTCTTTGAGCTGGTCCCAATACATCACTGCACACATGGATGTCTATCTCTATCTGTCTGTCTGTCTGTCTGTCTCTTTGTCTGTCTGTCCGTCTGTCCATCCATTCATCCATCCATCCATTCATCCATCCATCCATCCATCTATTCATCTATCTATCATCTATCTATATATCTATCACCCACGATAGCGCTGGTGTGGGTCTGGCATTGAATATTGAGAGCCAGGTTGAAAAGAGAGGTCCCACAAATACATAGATGTCAAATAAGCACCAAATCCCAAGGTTGTGAAGCAATCTCTCTTAACTTTATTCTGGAAAACTCAGACTTTTATAACAAAACTTATCTCAGACATGACAGGTTAGATGAAATCCCACTGCATAGCTTCCCTGATTACATTTATGATATTTATCCTTCAAAGTCTGTAAACTTCCTTATCAGAAAGCTTACCAAACACCTCTAGCACCTCAGATCTCTTAGGTTAGGGTTCACTGGTGAGCCAACAAATCCATTTAATGAACAAGAATATATGCATATCTATGATGACAAAGATCACCAAAAATATGTGTAAATCACTCCTAGGGGCTGGCCCTCAACAGCTGCCCCTTCTCAGGCATGCTGGAGCTTTAGGCAGTGTGTTAGGACATTAAAATTTTGTCCCAGAGGAAAAAAGACATTTGAGACAAATGGGAATAATACACAATAGCAATAATAATGCAAAGCTACCAGGAAGCATGCTCACTAATAGGTCCAAAAAATGAAAAGGATGAAAAATTAAACAAATTATCAATATCTGAGTCCATTTCCATTCAAGGTGCCAATGTACTATAATTAACAATTTATGCAATTGATTCATATCCATAATTATAGAATCATTATACCATATTCCAATCAAATAATTTTTATATTATCCCATGGAATAAATGAAGTATTATATTTTAAAGGAGTAACACAAATAGCAGAAAAGCTATAATCACACTGCAATTGTAGTCTCATCTCTATTGCATCCACATGATCCTCTGTGTTCATTACTGAGGTTTGTAATGCATTAATCAAAAGATAAAGATCTTCATTACTTCTCTCCTGAGCCTTTAATGCTGCAGTAACATTTTCTGATAATTCTTGAATGTATTTTGCTTCTATTTGTCCTTATTCATCACTTCTTTACCTACACATGCTTGAATAATGCAATTGTAACAGCTAACGTTATACTCCTCTTTTTCTCTAGTAATATTGAGATTTTTGAAAGATCCTATCATGAAAGCAATATTTAGTCTTGTGTATGCAGTCACAGACAATTCCTTTTTTGCATAAGATTTTTTTGCACAACGTCATATTCCATTTTATATACCTCATCTCATCTATTGCTGCCATAGCCTTCCTTATCTCTGAATTAGCTAACCCTGTTTCTGGGTATATGATTGGTTCTACAGGTGCTAATGGTTTATCATTCAACGTTAAAAAATTCATGGTATATAAGGCAAGATTTATTCTCCTCTTTTGTTTCCCCTTTATCCCTATATATTCCCCCTTCTTTTCTACTTCCAGAAATTTCTTAAGATCTTTATGTTTCCTTTCTACTAAAGCTTGACCAGTGAGGTTATAGGGAATGCCTATAATATGTTTTATATGTAATAAAGGCAGAATTGTTTAAATGCCATAGAAGTATATCCAGAGCCATTATCTGTTTTTATGGATGTTAGCATCCCTGCAATAGCAAAAGAATGGAATAAATGATCACTCAACATCTTGAGTAGCCTCTGAACTTTGTGCTGTTGTCATTTTATATGAACTAAATGTATCTACAGTAACATGAATAAATTTCCTTTTTCAAAAAGGTGCATAATTAGTCACATCCATCTGCTATAATTCATTAGGAGCCTGGCCTCTAGGATTCATAGAATAATTTGGAAGGGTAGGCAAATATGGAAAGTATTGTTGACAGGATTTTACTATATTCCTTGCTTGCTCTCTGGTAATTTTAAATTCTTTCCTTAGTAAAGAGGCATTCTGTTGAAAAAAAAAAATTTGTGAGATAGCCTAGTTTGCTCTTCTACTAAGCTTATAAGAAGAAGAAAGGTTAATTGATCAGCCCTATTATTACCTTCATATATAGGCCCAAGCAATCCAGTGTGGGAATTTATATGTTCAATAAAAAAGGGATTGTATCTATTTCTTATAACTTCTTGTAATTCTTTAAAGAGTTGATATAATTCTCCATCTGTGCTATGTTTAATAAAGGCTGTTTCTATTTGTCTGACCACAAGATATTTAATATCTGTAAAAAATGTTAAGGGGTTGTAGATGTTCTTTTAATACCATTAATTGGGCATATAATTAATTCTTTTGTGTTGATATAAAAGGAGTTTGTGATTTCTTTTCTATTATTGCATATATGTTTGGACCTATATGTCTAGAATAAGCTTCATCACATTGTTTAAAAATTTCAGGAAACATAGAGGGTCATAACTTCGGATATTTTCCTTTATTACCTCTACAAAGCAATTAATCATTTATTCCAGACTTTGACATCATTACAGTAAAATAGCTTATATTGACAAAACTAGATCACATAACTTTTCTTTTTCTTTTTTTCTTTTTTTTTTAGCAAGGCAGATGGGGTTAAGTGGCTTGCCCAAGGCCACACAGCTAGGTAATTATTAAGTGTCTGAGACCAGATTTGAACCCAGGTACTCCTGACTCCAAGGCCGGTGCTTTATCCACTACACCACCTAGCCGCCCCCCACATAACTTTTCAAACATCTTGCTCATCAGCAAGTTACCTAATTATGGATTATATAATTTTCAATTTCCCAATCATTTTTCAAAGCCCCTCACATTTATTCAATATCATTAGAAATAATTGCAGTTAAGATATACTTACCAATCTCTTATACACCCTTCTTCTGAGTTTACCATTTTGTCTTTTTAAAATTGAACATTAAATTTTTAACTTACATGAAACATAATGTTTCCATGATGACATCTCATTTTTTTGAATTATAAAGATTTTATTTATTTTGAGTTTTACAATTTTTTCCCTTAATCTTACTTCCCTCCCCCTACCCCCACAGGAGGGAATTTGCCAGTCTTTACATTGTTTCCATGGTATACATTGATCCAAATTGAATGTGATAAGAGAGAAATCATATCCTTAAGGAAGAAACATAAAGTATAAGAGATAGCAAGATCAGACAATAAGATAGCAGGTTTTTTTTTTTTTCTAAATTAAAGGTAATAGTCCTTTGTCTTTGTTCAAACTCCACAGTTTTTTCTCTGGATACAGATGGTATTCTCCATTGCAGACAGCTTCAAATTGTCCCTGATTGTTGTACTGATGGAATGAGCAAGTCCATCAAGGTTCATCATCACCCCCATGTTGCTATTAGGGTGTACAGTGTTTTTCTGGTTCTGCTCATCTCATTCAGTATCAGTTCATGCAAATCCCTTCAGACTTCCCTGAATTTACATCCCTCCTGGTTTCTAATAGAATAATGACATCTCATTCTCTTAAAGTTAAGCCTATAACTGAATATCTGTTCCCCACAAATTTCTTTCACATCTCTGTTTTATAAGCTTATTTTTCTCTTCTTCAAATACACTCCTATTTTCTTTTTTAATATTTAATATTTATTTATTCTCATTTTGTACAAATAATTTTTTACACATTAATAAAATATTCTTGTTTAAGAGTAAAAAGAATAGCCCCTCCCCCAAAAAAATATAGACTCGCTTGAGCAATAAAGTAAAGGTGAGAGAAAAAATTAAAATTAAAAAAAAATAACAGTAATAATTTTAGGTATGGCCAGGTGGCACAATGGACAGAGCACCAGCCCTGGAGCCAGGAGCACCTGAGCCCATATCCAGCCCCATACACCTGACAATCACCCAGCTGTGTGACATGAAAGCCACCCCAACCCCACTGCCCTGCAAAAACCAAAAGACGAAAAAAAAAGACCCAAAATAAAATAAAATAGTAGTAATAGTAGGGGTGGCTGGGTGGCAGACAGAGCATTGGCCCTTGAGCCAGGAGCACCCGGGTCCAAATCCAGCTTCAGACACCCAATGATCACCCTGCTATGTGGCCCCAGGCAGGCCACCCAGCCCCATTTGCCCTGCACCCCCCAAAAAATAATAATAATAAAAAATGTGCTTCAGTCTTTGTTCCAACACCAACAACTCTGTCACGGGTCAATCACATTCTTTATGATAAGTCCATGGCAAAAGTTACTTCCATATTTTTCCACTGTTGCCATTGCTGATCGCAACTCCTTCCTTTTGTATTTCTCCACTACCATGTATTATATTTTCTCTCTGACTCTGCTGTAGTGTATCTGAGTGGTTCAGCAGACAGATCCCTGGTCCTGGGGCCAAGAGGCCCCAAGCCCCGATACCACCCCTTAGGCCCAGCATCCACCTGGTCCTATGGTCCCAGATAGGCCATCCACTCCCAGCCCCTTGCAAGAAGTAAAAAAGAAAATATATTATATCTGACCACTCCACCCCATGGTCCATCCTCTCATCCATCACTCACATCCCCCCCTTCCCCCTGTCCCCTGCTTTTCTTCTTACTCCAGATGTTTATACTCCATTGGTATATATGCTGTTTCCTCTCCTAGTCACCTCTGATGAGAGCAAAGATTCCCTCATTCCCCCTTGCTTTCCCCCCTTCCATATCATTGCAATAGATATAAATATAAAGAAAAATCTTATTTATGAGATATCTTGGCCTATTCTCCCTCTCCTTTTTCTTTCTCCCATTACATTTCCCTTTTTTCGATTGACTCCATTTTTACACCATATTTTATCTTCAAATTCATCTTTCTCCTGTGCTTCAACTATAAAAGCTCCTTCTACCTGCTCTATTAACTGAGAAGGTTCATATGAGTATTATCAGTGTCATTTTTCTATATAGGAATACATGCAGTTCATCATCATTAAGTCCCTCACATTTTCCCCTTCTCCTCAAATCTCTATGCTTCACCTGAGTCCTGTATTTGAAGATCAAACCTTCTGTTCAGCTCTGGCCCTTCCAACAGGAACATTTGATATTCCCCTGGTTCATTGAAAGTCCATCTTTTTCCCTGGAAGAGGACATTCATTTTTGCTGGGTAGTTGATTCTCGGTTGCATTCCAAGCTCTTTTGCCTTCCGGTATATTGTATTCTAAGCCCTACGAGCTTTTAATGTAGTTGCTGCTAAGTCCTGTGTGATCCTGACTGAAGCTCCATGATATTTGAATTGTGTCCTTCTAGCTGCTTGTAATATTTTCTCTTTGACTTGGGAGTTCTGGAACTTGGCTATAATATTCCTAGGGGTTGGTTTTTTGGATCTCTTTCTCAGGAGGATTGGTGGATTCTCTCCATTTTTATTTTGCCCTCTGCTGCTAGGATATCAGGGCAATTTTCCTGTAGTAATTCTTTGAAAATGATGTCAAGGATCTTTTCCTGATCATGACTTTCAGGTATTCCAATAATTTTTAAATTATCTTTTCTAAATCTGTTTTCCATATCAGTTGTTTTTTTCAATGAGATGTTTCACATTTTCTTCTAGTTTTTCACTTTTTTGGTTTTGAAGTAGAGTCCTGATTTCTTGTAACTTCATCAATCTCCCTGAGTTCTATTCTTTGTCTGAAGGATTTGTTGTACTCAGAGAGTTTTCTTATCTCTTTTTCCATATGGCCAATTTTGCTTTTTAAAGCATTCTTCTCCTCAATAACTTTTTGAACTGTTTTATCCATTTGACCTAAGCTGGTTTTTAGCATGCTATTTTCTTCAGCATTTTTTTTTGGATTTCCTTGACTAGGCTGCTGACTTCATTTTCATGTTTTTCCTGCATCTCTCTCCTTTCTTTTCCAAGTTTTTCTTCTAACTCCCTCATTTGATTTTCAAAGTCTTTTTTGAGCTCTGGCATAGCCTGAGCCCAATTTCTACTTTTCTTGGAGTCTTTAGATGCAGGAGCTTGTGCTTCCTCATCTTCAGACTGAGTATATTGATCTTTCTTGGGATCATAGATAATGTATTTCTCAATGGTGTTCCTCTTGTTTCTCTGCTTGCTCATTTTTCCCAGCCTAAGCCTGTTTTGGGGTGCTTCCTGAGCTTTTGGGACACTCCCACAAGGATCTCAGTGTGTGAGGCTCTGTCCTCCCTCCTGGTCTGTGAATGACCATATGCACCCCCCCCTCTGCAATGGGGCTGAGGTGGAGGGGGTCCCTGCTGTTCTATGGGGGGGCCTGTGATCAGGATCTGAATGTAGTCAGAGACCCAGAGTCCTGTTCCAGGGGCAGAGGACAGAGCTCTGCAGTCTCTGTCTTCACTCCCCTCCCTAGGTTCAATGGGCTCATGACTTGGGAGCTCCTGCTTACTGGCTGCATCTGCTTCTGTTCCTGGATGGTGGCCACTGCTGCTGCTCATTGTGTGCCCTGAGGGCTGGGCTTCACATGCTCGCTCTGGCAGAGGTCCCCCCCACCCCCCGTTTTTCCCTGAATTTGTGCCAGTGCTCCCAGGGCATAGCTCAGGAAACTCCCCCCATGGCTGGGCTCCGAGAGCCCTGGGGCTGCCTCTGGGAGGCTGAAGTTCTTTTGCTCTGGCAGGCCAACCCTCTGGCAGGCCGCCCCTCCAACCCCAGGAAGCAGAGCCTTTCTGCTCTTTTCCAGGTTACCTTGAGTAGGAGAACTAACTCATTGGGTCCCTCTGTGGGTTCTGTCTCTCGAAAATTTATTTCAAGTTCTTAGTTTCGAAGATTTATGAGAGAGCACCTAAGACACAATCTGCTCTTGTCTCCATCTTGGCTCTGCCCCCCTCAGCATGGCCACTCCTATTTTCAAAAAGAAAATAAGATTCTCTATGAATTTAATCTTATATATATATAATATAAAATAATTTCAAAAAGCCAATGCAAACCTTTTACCATTTCTAGTGTTACAGGATACATATATAATTTCTTCTTAAGTAACAGATATTAAGTAAGCTACTTTGATCTTACATATAAATATTCCCTTTAAGAAACACTGGGTGGAAGAATAAAGCTTTTCACAAATTCTCTGGGCCAAAAGACCTTGAAAGATATAACCTGTTGGTAAAGTATTCTCTAATTTTCTTATAACAAATCTTTACAAAGGTGATGGATGACACTTCAATTTATTCATTGTTTGTTAATGTAACACAATTTTAATTTTCAAAAAAAATTGTCTGAATCTGTTCTTATAAAAAGTTTACTAATTATACATAACACATTTCAATTTAATGTATATTCCCTTTACTCCCTAAAACTTTGCAATACATAAAAAATTCTTGAGACCAGATGTTTCTAAAAATCCCTTTTTTATGGTTACAAGATTTTCTTTATAGTTCTCTTAATAATCTTATAAATTCCCACTCATATTCAAAATTACCTTAAATTATTTTCCTTTTCAAAATATAAAGTTTGCAAATTCTTCTTATCTGTATCAGTACTATTCTAACTTCTCAATACTCTAATTTATAAGAGCTTTCTATCCTAACTGACAAAATGATATTCTGGGAATTGGAGATTCCCCACATTTTGAGATATCAAGTTAGTATGCCCTAATTATTTACCTTTACTATTTATCATTCCTTGCCCATCCCCAATTTTTTAAATATATGAACTACAGAATATAAGCATATTTTGAATCTGTATAAAAATTATCTCCCCCTTTTTTTTGCAATTTTAAAACCTAATTAGGAGCACATAACTCAAAAGTCTGTGCTGACAATGATTTTGGCAGACTCCCAGCCTCTGTCAAGGCCATTCTGCCCCTATCTCTTTATTAGTTCTTTTTTTTTCCTATGACTCTGGAGAAGCCATAAAACATTAAAATCAAAAAACTTTTTTTAATGTGCTAATTAATACTAGTCAAAAAAATAATTTTAAGGACAATTTCAGTTTCTTCTAGGTCTCTTATGAGTATAATTTGCCAAATCAGTAAATAAAACTCTCTTAGTCAATCAGGCCAGAAAAGAAACAATAGAAAATAAGAAAAGATAATAGAAGTCCTTCTCCTCCAAAAACAACATGATTTACAGTAAAATCTCTTTTTTGGTGCCATGTCATGAGTTTTTGGGGAAAAAAGAAGATCTAATTTTGAAAAAAGAGAATGGAAAGAGGATTGCCCAATCAGAACAGAGACATGACAGCAGGCCTGACCTTACAGAGACAGCTGAGAGTTTCCCCTCTGCCTGTAATTTAAAACAAACACATAACTCCGGGGAAACTCCACTTTGCTCCCACACTAGAGGGTCCCCAAAACACTACACAAAGACAAAGACAACAGGGTGGCAGATAAACACACACACACACTCTGGCCAAAAAAAACAAAAAACAAAAAACAAATACCACCAAAGGTGACAAATCTCCAAGAAACCAGAGGAAAAATCCAGAGAATATTCCATTTTTCACAATACATTTTTCCATTCAAATATTTTAATATTTAATACTTATTGATTTTAACTATAAATAACCCTAACTATAACTTTTGAGAAGTCAGTCACTCAAAAAATGCTTCAGCCTAATTGGAGTCTCCCCTGTCCTCCTTCAGCTTAGAGTAAACCAAATAGCTTCTTTTTAAGGGGACAGCCCTAAATCTTTTCTGGGAGGGGAGTCTTCTGTTTTTAAATCCTCAATTGTCCCATTATTTTCTGTAATAATCAAATTATGTACTTTAGATTGGACCTGATTGTTTTGTCTTTCTGGAATTTACTTCCTCAAAACTTTCTCAATGACAGCATTTCTTTTGTGATTATTTATTTAACACATACCTTTCTCATCTCTGAATACTCAGTCACTTTCTCTGTTTCTATAACTTCAAATAAATTCCCTTTTTAACATTTGTTAACATTTTATTTTATTTTATCAAGTCTTCATGAAACAATTCTCTCTTTCTTAGCTAGTCCTCTTTCAGTTAACTTTGAGATCTAGATAAATGAGCCATGAGCAAGCAAGCTGTCTGATCTCTCACACCCCTTTGAACTAACTGCCTGTTGCAGTTTAACAAGAAATTGTGCAAAATCTTCATTAGCTCCTTGTTTTATTTTTGTAAATGAAGTATCGCCTCCTTCCTTTTCAGGCAATTTCAGCCAGACCTGTTTTTCAGCAATGGATATTTGCTGATATGCTTGTAAGCTATACCCAGTTTCTTTCTTTACTCCTGCCCATGGACCAGTGCTAGTAAGCATTTCCAATGCCATTCTCAACTCTGCTGCTTCATTTCTTTTAGCTTAACTAGTACAATTCTCAAAAAATTCAGTTTTCCATATTAAGTAATCTCCTGGTGTAAGAGCAGTTTTTGCTATCATAGTCCTATCTTCTGGGGCTAATAACTGTCTGGCTAGTATTTCTATCATAGTTAAAACATATGGGCTAGTATTGCTATATGTGCTTGTTGCTGATTTTAATTCTTTAAATGTTTTAAAATCTAAATTATCATATTCTCTTAACACATTCCCTGGATTCTTTGGATCAGGTCTCTCAAATATGGAAAAAGAGAACAATAACTCTTTTATGCCCCATGGAATCTCCTCTCCTTTTTATCCCTTGCTTTTTGAGCAGCCTTTTTTTTTTAAGGTTTTTGCAAGGCAAATGGGGTTAAGTGGCTTGCCCAAGGCCACACAGCTAGGTAATTATTAAGTGTCTGAGATCTGATTTGAACCCAAGTTCTCCTGACTCCAGGGCCGGTGCTTTATCCACTGCACCACCTAGCCACCCCCTTGAGCAGCCTTTTGAACAACACTTATATTCCCCTTATCTTTGTTAGCATTTTCTTCTTTAGACCATAAAGGAGCAGAAGGTGGGTTATTAAAGTTAGGAGGAGGTGGCGTTGGAGGTAAGAGCCACCATTCTTCTTCCCCTTTTCTTTTTTACTCTTACCTTCCTGCTGAATAGTTTGAACATCTACATCAACTTTTAATATACTCTGAGCCAAAGGAACATCTCTAGGTGGAGTCATACAGATTTTTAAAATATTCCACAATGAAAATACTCCTATAGGAAATGCCTTCTGACCTTCCTGTTTAAAATGTTCGCTCATCTGCTTCCCCACATTTTCCCATTTTTCAGTACTTGGCACTCCTTCTTCTGGAAACCAAGGACAACATTTTTATATACATTCAATAAATTCTTCCAATTGTTTTGTTATTATTAACAAGCATCTTTCTTTAACTATCTGCTTTAGCACTCTTAAATAATGTCCTTTATCCTTAGATTGTCCCAGTCCCATATTAATGCTCCGTTTTAAACTTGGTGAAAAAATTAAAAAAGGATATATCTCCAATACCTGCTGTTTTGTAGTGTGCTCTGTGACCCACAAGATGTCCAGACATGTCTTTCCTTTTAAGACTAATTCCCCTCCAGGTCCCTCCTGTTCGGGTACCAGTTATCACCCATGATAGCACTGGTGGGGGTCTGGTGAGAGCCAGGTTGAAAAGAGAGGTCCCACAAATACATAGATGTCAAATAAGCACCAACACCCAAGGTCGTGAAACAATCTCTCTTAACTTTATTCTGGAATACTTAGACTTTAATAACAAAACTTATCTCAGACATGGTAGGTCAGATGAAACCCTGTTGTATAGCTTCCCTGATTTATGATATTTATCCTTTGAAGTCTGTAAACTTCCTTATCAGTAAGCTTCCCAAACACCTCTGGCACCACAGATGTCTTAGGTCAGGGTTCACTTGTGAGCCAAACAAATCCATTTAATGAGCAAGAATACATGCATATCTCTGATGACAAAGGTTACCAAAAATATGTGTAAATCACTCCTAGGGGCTGGCCCTTGACATCTATCTATCTATCTATCTATCTATCTATCTATCTATCTATTTTTGACCTTCATGAGTTAGGTCTTAATAAAAAATTAAACTAACCTCCAGAATTTATCCTATTAAGGAATGAACAGAATTAGATTAGAATTTTGTCTTAAAAATAACAAATGGAATTAGTCAACATACGTATTTATTAGAATACCTAGACATACATGGTAATGGCCCTGGATGTGAGGCAAAGTTAAGTAAATTGCCCAAGGTCACACAATCTTGTAAGTATCAAGTGCCTGAGGCTAGATTTGAACTCAGGTTCCCCTGATTCCAAGGCTGGTGCTCTATACATATACATATACATATATATATATATATATATATATATATATATATATATATATATACACACACACACATGCATACATATATATGTATATATACACACATATACACACATGTGTATGAATATATGTGTATATGTATACACAGTTATATACAAATACATATGGACATATATATTCAAGAAGCAGGTAGATGGTTCATTGCATGGAACACTGGGCCTAAAGTCAGAAAGAACTGAGTTCAAATTCTGCATCAAGTATGTGACTGTGGGTGAATCATAACCTCTGTTTGCCTCAGTTTCCTCCACTGTAAAATTCAACTTGCTCTACCTGTGCCTCTCCTCTCAGTTGTGTGAACCTGACTTAGTCATTTCTCCTCTCTAGACCTTAGTTTTCTAATCAGTCAGATGAGAGATTCAACTAGCCTTTTCCAGCTTCATCATTCCTACCCACTCCCTCTACTCTCTGTCTTGCAGATACAGTTCCTTTATTAGAGATTCTCAGAGATCTGTCCCTGTGGGAGAAGAGAAGGCAGGAGAGGGGAAGAAAGAAGAGAAGAGAGACAGACTTTTGTCTGGAATTTGATTTGAGCAATTCTATTGAGTTTGCCCTTTCATTCACCTACCTGGACTCTCAGAGCAAGGAGAGTGATGGTGATAGTGACAGTAAAACTATAGATGATGTCACTAAATGCTTCCACCTCTACCCCAAGGTCAGACAGAATAGGTTCTGTCAGCACATTCTCTCAGAATATGAGGTAGGAATGGGAGGGGGTTACATATTCTCTGCTTTCTCCTTGCAGCCTTGTTCTAATGACTCTCAAACAATGCTTAATAAGGTCTTTTTAGAAATCAAGGAAAGAGTGCAAAGGAAGATGAAGCCCTAAATGGTGAAGGATGGGATTAGAATGGGGAAAGGTGAAAAAAGGCCAAATTCTTTCATCATAGAGATGGAGGCTGGTGTGTGGAAGGAGTGGGGCTGGAGGGCTGTAGAGAGGTGGGGGAAGAATGGAAGGGACAGGGAGGGAAAGCTACAAGGGGCAAGGAAGGAGGAAGAGAAAGGTGGTAAGGGATAAAGACAATTTGAAGTAGGCATTCAGGGTGGAGTGCCCCCAAGACACAGGACTATTTCCTGTTCATGCTTCAGCGCCTTCTTTCAATAAGAAAAAAAAATTCATATGTTTTTTTGCTTTCTCCGAAGAGAAACTCAAAAACACATTCCCCTGATAGGAGGGGCAGGAGGGTGCCAACAGTAAGTCACCTCCCTAGAAGAGAACCCAGAGCTAGAAAGAGATTCTGTTATCTGTTTTCTATAAATGGGGGCTGGCAGGAATAAAGGAGGGGAACAGACCCCAGATTCCCTGCCCAGTGTAGAGTTCCATTTCTTATTTGGAATTCTACTCCATTCAAATCAGTTTGATATATTACATAAGTCATATAGGGATAGTTAGGTTCTTAGAGAGAGCCTCAAACTTTAATGTAATGTTCAGTCAGTTATTAAACATTTACCTGGACAGAAGGGATTGTGCCCTATCTATGACATCTAGTTGACATCTGGCATCATAAGATCATAGATTTAGAAAGTGTTAACAGTCAGCTAGACATTGTTGAATGAGTGTTCTCTATGGGGTAGGTGGCATTTCAGATACTTCTTAGTGACTGAAGAGGGCAGTAGACCCAAGAGGGATGCATAGCAGTAGCCAGGGGAAGCTTGAGGTTGGGTAAGTGTAAATCATTGCAGGTCAAAACTAAAAGAAACCTCAGAAGTCTAGTTCAGTCCAGAGGAAATAGAGAAAAGCAATATCTTTCCAAAGTTCTTGGAGTGGATTGTTACTAGCAAAGCCAGGACTAGTTCTCAGGACCCCTCCCGACTCCCCCCTCTAGATTTCTTTCTAGCAGATGAGATACACACAATACTCTGAGAAATGAGAAAATTTTTTTAAAATGAAATAACTAGAATACATAGGGGAATGTGAGGATAAGGCAAGTCCACAGGCAGTAGGAGACATGAGATTATGCTGAAGGATGGGCATTCTGGAGCAACAAATACCAACCTCTTAAGCAAGATTACATCTTATTTCCTTTATTATTTATTTTTTTTTATTTTTCCCAATTGATGAAAAAGCATTTACATTTTTTTCAAATTGTGAATTCCATATTCTCTACATTTCCCCTCACGTTGAGAGGGCAAGCAATTTGCTACAGGTATATTTACAGTCATGCAAAACAAATTTCCATGTAAGTCATTCTGTGTAAGAAAACATACATTTTTAAAAAATCCATAGATCTTATTTTCTTATGCACCTTGGTAGTATAGTGTTGTTATTGTGACATTCAGTCATGTCTGATTCTTGATGACCCCTCAACCATATATAGTTCCTGAGATTTTCTTGGCAAAGATACTGAGGTAGTTTGTCATTTCCTTCTCCAGTGGATTACGGCAAACAGAAGTTAAGTGACATGCTCACAACAGCTAGCAAGTATCTAAGACTGAATCTGTATGGAAGTCTTTCTAATTCCAAGCCCAAAGTTCTACCCACTGAGCCACCCAACTGCCTCCCAGAATAGTATAGTGTAAATGGCTGAAGAGAGAAGTCCCCAGGACAAGCTTTCCATGATTTTTCTTGGAGCTCAGAGAATATCAATCATTGTGAAAAATTCCCGGGACTATGTTTCTCAGGGGTCTATAGGTCTGGAGGTTAAGTGATTGGATTTCAAGAGAAGGATTCTGATTGATAAGTCTTTTGAGAGATAAGAATTTTTAAAAGCTGAATGACCAGATGGTAGATGGGGGGGGGGGGGGGGGGGGGGACAAGGCAAATTGTGACCAAAGGGGAAAAAAAAGAGAACCAAGTGTGTAGTATCCTTGGTACAGACATTGCCATAGTATCCTTAAAACCAGGATTACTGGCAGAATCAGCTGGGATGATCTCAGATAAGAGCAGATTGCTAAATTTTCATTGTGAATATTTATATCTCAGAAATCTACAAATCAGGGTTTGATTCATTGTTTTATTGATTATCTAGATTTAATAATATGATGGGGGGGCAGCTAGGGGGTATAGTGAATAGAAGTTCAAATCTGGCCTCAGATGCTTAATAATTGCCTATCTATGCAACCTTGGGCAAGTCACTTAACCCCATTGCCTTGCAAAAAAAATATACCTAAAAAAAAAAAGAATGTAATGGGGAAAATGTTAGTAATGTAGAATAAATTTAAATGTGCTATGAGTACTTTTTTTTTTCCTTCAGAGAAGTGGTTGTTAAACTTTTACCTACAAATCCTAATCAGTCTAAACCAGTAGAAAGCAAATGCTTCCTCCAAGATGCTTCAGCAGTTTCTATGGTGAAGTCCCAGTTTTTTTCTACCTCAGAGATGTGAGATCTGGAGACAATTATTTCCCTCCCCCACTATGTAAAGGATTAGGAGAGATTAAGGAGAGATTAGAGCATGTTCTCTTGGGAGCTTTTGAAGGATCACACCTTTTTGTAAAATTTTATTTGGCAGTTTATTTTTCAGAGCATAGATATTTCCTCATCTTTTTAAAAAAGAGAGTTATAATAAAGAAAAACAGCTAAGCTTAACTGGCTAACAAAATGACTGTCTCCAACAGTACATATATATGTTTCTTTACATTTGTCATAGGTCATCACAACTTAGAATGAAACACTATAATGTTATGTTTATCACAATTGGTTTAGTCATTACTTGACTGATGAAATCCCACTTTATTTACAACTTTCTACCATCATGAAAGTGCTATTATGAATATTTGGGAATATATAGAACTTTATTGTTTTTGGGGTATATTAGGTCCAGTAGTAATTTAGTGACATTTCTTGATTATATTCATTTGTGTATTGGGAATTAAGAATGATTGTGCCTATTGATTTTCCCTTATAATTTATCTTGCAATTCTTTCTCAAGTTTTTTTTTTATTTTGTTTCTGGTGCTTTCTTAGGCATAGTATGCACTGGAATGTGAGAACTCAAGCCAGATATATGCACAATTTTATTACCCAAAATACCCCATTTAGAATCTATGTAATGAGACACCTACCTCTAGAAGACTCATCATCCATCAGAATCCTCCTCTTGAGATCCAATCACTCTACTTCCAGACTTTTAGGACTCCTGAGAAACATAATCCTGGGATTTTTCACAATATTTCAGAATGGAGTGGGGTTACCTGTAATATTTGTAATAATAAAAATAATAATAATGACAACAATTCACATTTCCATAGTGACATCGAGATTTAAAAAACACTGTTGATATGAGGTAGGTAATACAAGTATTCCCATTTTTACAGATGGAGAAACTGAAGTTTCAAAAGATAAAAATGAGCTTCTTGGTTATATGGCTAATAATGGGAACTAGGATTCAAACTCAGTTTTCTTAAATCTAAATTCAATACCCTTTCCTGAGTACCCAAAAGGAACACGTATTACAATACTGACTACATAGCATAATCAACAAATACTTGTTGAACATTTCCTACATTTTCTTTCCCTCCTTCACTTTTGTCAGACTCTATCTTCCTTCTCTTTTCTTTCCCAAATTTTTCTCTTTCTCTTTTGTGATTTCCTTCTTAGGTCTCATTTCCTTTCAGTTCATTGAAGGACTTTTTTTTCCTTTGTCTCCCCAGTACCTAACACTTTGTAGTAGTTAAATGAATCTTTATTGAATTTAAATTAATTTAATCTGTAAAATAAAGATGTTGATCCTTTATCTATGATGGTTTTCCAGTTCTGACATTTTTTGTTCTAAACTCTTAAGACCCCTTTCAGCTCTAATATTCTATGGTCATGAAGTTAAGATAGCCTAGTGGATAATTTTTGGACCTGGAGTCAGAAAGACCTGAGTTCAAATGCGGCCTCAGTCTCTTACTATTGTGTGACCCTGGATAAGTCACTTAATCTCTCTCTGCTGTACTTTTCTTTTCTACAAAATGGAGATAATAATAACATCTACTCTCTAGGGTTGTTGTGAGGATCAAATGACACAATATTTATAAAATGTTTGGCAAAATCTGTTGGTATCATTTGTCCCTTGATCTCAAAGAAGACCAATGACATCAGGAGGGTGATGTCTTGATTTGCAAGTGAATTGGATTTAAATGAGGCAGAAATGTACAAAATCAATAGACTCACTCTCTCCTCCAGAGTCATCAGGATCTGTGGGGAGACATAAGTCAAGATGACTAGAGATGACCCAACTGGCAAACTTTACAGTATTATACATGTGCTAGTTTTTAGAATGATAATTCCATGTTCTGATAGCCTATAATCTCTTTCCAAACTCCTGTTAGCCTCAGCTCTGTTTCCCTACTGCCATTTTATCCACCACTCCTTAACCAATCAGAGCTCAATTCAGGGGACTCGACACAAATTGAGAACAGATTTAAAGAGGGGATGGATTAAGTCCTTGGGGGGGGGGGTGGATCTAGGAGGCATCCTACAGTAGATTAGTTCTACATGGATATTCTTGATGCTAATTTCCCACTCATATTGCTGAGATTTCCAGGAATAGTGAATTTGATTTGACTTCTCTCTGCTTCCTGCTGAGAGCAGAGAAATGGAGGGGCCAATGAACCAGAAGGCCATCAGGAGCTACTTATTGTTGTTGTCATTGGGAGGGAGAGGTGGGGAGAATAGGAGGAGAAGCCTATTAATTTAATTCACTCCACACCTCATTTCACACTTCCTCAGACAACTTCTTAGCTCTTTTTTAATTCAATTTCTGCTGAGGGACTGAACATCTTAAACTTTTGAATCCTTGAACTTTTACACATTGAGCATATGCTTTACACAAAGTGGCAGTCATCCTGCCCTAATGACAAGACTACTTTTTTAATAATCAAAAATAATTTTCGTCTCCCAATCTCTATGCATCTCCCAATCTTTTTACCTTCCCAAAGAGCCCCTACTGTTGCTTCCCTCATTTCCTCATCCCTCCTCCTCTGACCTCATCAAAACCTTTTGCTCCTCTTCTTCTGCTCCTCCAAGATTGTCCCTGGATCCTCCAGAACAAATTTTACAACTGGCTAGCCTCGAGCGCCTTATTATCTCCTCTGTTCTCCTATTGTCTAATGGAAGCTGTGGTGGTGGTGGAATCATTTCAGGCAAGTTTGACTCTGTGACCTGATCTGGGGTTTTCTTGACAAAGATATTAGAATGGTTTATCATTTCCTTCTCCAGCTTATTTTACAGATAAGGAAACTGAGGCCCAGTCACACAGCTAGTAAGAATCTGAAACCAGATTTGAACCTGGGTCTTCCTGACTCCAGACCTCTCTTTATTTTGCTTCCCCATTTAATGGAAGGCCTATATACAAACCAGGCAAGCTCCCTTATCAAAATGTCTTCCCTAACCAACCCCAGCTCTGAGGATTCTGAGGGCAAGAAACAGGAAGATGGACCAATGACCTAAAAGCAAGGTAATAAGATAATCATCGGCCAATAGCATTTATCAAGCACCTTGTGATACCTTATACTAAGAGCTGGGGGGATATGAAGAAAGAAAGAAAGAAAAAAAAGAAAGAAAGAAAGAAAGAAAGAAAGAAAGAAAGAAAGAAAGAAAGAAAGAAAGAAAGAAAGAAAGAAAGAAAGAAAGAAAGAGAAAGAAAAGGAAAGAAGGAAGAAAAAGAGAGAGAAAGAAAAAAGAAAAAGAGAAAGAGAGTGAGGGAGAAAGGAAGAGGGGGAGGAGGTAGTAAGGGAAGAAGGAAGGAAGAAAAGCAAAGAAAAAGAAAATTGTCCCTCAAGGGGCAAATATTCTAATGAGAGAGATAATATGTATACAAGTGAAGAGAAATGTTATCTTAAAGGGGTAGACACTGGGGATGGGGGGAAGGAACAGAGAAAACCCTTTTACAGAATGGATTGTAGATTCATTAAGAGGACATGTGATAGTTGTTCTGAAGGCCAAAAGGACAAGATTTGGAAATAAAGTGGATCTGTAGTAGAGAGTGAGGAGTTGAGGATGAGACTAAGGTAATGAACCCAAGTTGTTCATCCTTCACTCTGGAAGAGGACCAATGATATCAAGAGGGTGATGCCTTCACTTTCAAATGAATTGGTTTTAAATGAGGCAGCTCTTCAAAATTTCTGAGAATAGGAAAGAGTTATTCTCTTTTATGTTGAACTTATCTTTATTTTTTCCATTTATTTTTATTTTTAATTTTTTTAATTTTACAGTTTTTCCCCCAATCTCACTTCCCTCCCCCCCCACAGAAGGCTGTCTGATAGTCATTACATTATTTCCATGGTATACATTGATCAAAATTGAATGTGTTGAGAGAAAAATTATATCCTCAAGGAAAAAAATAAAATATAAGAGATAGAAAACTTACATAATATATAAGATAACTTTTTTTTTAAATTAAAGGTGATAGTCTGGTCTTGTTTAAACTCCACAATTCTTCCTTTGGATACAGATGGTATTCTCCATTGCAGATACCCTAAAATTGTTTATTGCACTGATGAACTGAGCAAGTCCATTCATGTTGTTTTTTTGAATTTTACAATTTTCCCCCCAATCTCACTTCTTTCCTCCCACTCCCTACAGAAGGCAGTCTGATAGTCATTACATTATTTCCATGCTATACATTGATCAAAATTAAATGTGTTGAGAGAGAACTCATATCCTTAAGGAAAAATAAAAATATAAGAGATAGCAAAATTACATAATGAGATAACTTTTTTAAAATTAAAGGTACTAACTAGTCTTTGGTCTTTGTTTAAACTCCACAGTTCTTTCTTTGGATACAGATGGTATTTTCCATTGCAAATACCCTAAAATTGTCCCTAATGAAATGAGCAAGTCTATTAAGATTGATCATTAACCCCATATTGATGTTAGAGTGTACAGTGTTCTGGTTGTGCTCATCTTGCCCAAGTCTTTTCAGGCTTCCCTGAATTCCCATCCCTCCTGGTTTCTAATAGAACAATAGTGTTCCATTACTTACGTATACCACAATTTGTCCAGCCATTCCCCAGTTGATGGACATTCACCCTTTTTCATGATCTCTTCAGGGTATAGACCCAGTAGTGGTATTGCTGGATCAAAGGGTATGCACACTTTTATTGCCCTTTGGGCATAATTCCAAATTGCTCTCCAGAAAGGTTGGATGAGCTCACAGCTCCACCAAGAATGTATTAATGTCCCCGATTTCCCACATCCCTTCCAACATTGATTATTGTCCTTTCTGGTCAATATTGGCCAATCTGAGAGGTGTAAGGTGGTACCTCAGAGATGCTTTAATTTGCCTTTCTCAAATCAGTAATGATTTACAGCAATTTTTCATATGACTATGGATTGCTTTGATTTTCTCATCTGTAAATCGCTTCTGCATATCCTTTGACCACTTGTCAATGGGGGAATGTTTTTTTTTTATAAATTTGACTCAGTTCTCTATATATATTTTAGAAATGAATCCTTTGTCAGAAATACTAGTTGTAAAAATTGTTTCCTGATTTACTACATTTCTTTTGATCTTGGTTACAATGGTTTTGTTTGTGTAAAAGCTTTTTTAATTTAATGTAATCAAAATTATCTAGTTTGTTTTTAATGATGTTCTGGATGGAGTTATTCTTAATATTAACAGGAAAATTCAGAATCAAAGAGTGTCTTAGTGAAATATTAATGATCTGTTTTGAATATATTGAAAAGGCTACAAGATACCCAGTTTACTATGTCTAAAAGGCAATTGGAGATGCATGACTGAGAGACAAGGACCAGTTATAGAGATCTGAGAATCTTCTTCACAAGGATTATATAAGTGAACCCTTGGGAGCTAATGAGATCATGAAATGAAATAGTATAGACCAAAAAAGAGAAGGGCCCTAGACAGAGTCTAAGAAAGAGTGGTTAACCTGTTAAGAGGAGTTCCAGTAGAGAATAGTGTCACAAAATCCCAGAAAGTCCTATGTATTTTTTGGTATTGCCCCAAACACAGGAACTTACTGCATTGCTACTATCTCTGGTTCTTTACATAGGAAGGCATTCTCCCTAGTGTCCATGAGCAGATACAGTAAATTGTCTTATTAACTTTGATTAACAGGTGATACTTCATTATATTAAAGAAGAATGTGTCAGGTTTTAAAGGAGAGAAAGAACAGTCTTATATCATCTCACAGATTAAATGAAATAATATTTGTAAATCACTTAGCCTGGTTTTATGGAGTTATCAGACTCTTTCATATAGAATATTCTGAGAACAGCAGCAAGGATACTTTGCAAATTCATCTAGGACAAGAAAGCAACTGAAAGTATTGAAACAAAAGGGTTGACTTATTGCTTCTCTGAAAAAATTACTTAATTGTAGAGATGAGGGTGTAGCAACCCATACAGCTTCTGAGTGGTTCCAGGTGACTGAAGATTAGTCAAGGAAGTACAAGCAACATTTTTCTGTTGAACCGACAAATTCCTTTTTCAAAAATGAACTTCTAATCTTGAACTCCTAGGTTTTGTTCCACCCTGGTGATTATAGCCTAAATGCTTTGGATATGAACCCCATGAAGGAACAAGGAATGAGTGGCAGCTACTACCCTGGTACTGATTACTCAGTGTCCAGATCTCGGACGTGCCCATGAATTTACTGTTGCATGAAAGGTTGTCTTCAGGTAATAGGAAGCAGTTAGCCTGGTTCAATCCTGATCTATAAATTGTCTTTAGCTGTGTTGACCAACTGAACTTATATTGTGGTTGGCTTCTTCAGTTGCTGAGAGGACTTGTAAAGGGGGCTAGTGTTTCACAAAGAGCCTGCTAGAGGGACAAGTTGAGTTTACTCTGGGAATAACTGGAACTTTTTTTTTTTGTTCTTGTGCTTTTTGTTTGAATTAAAAGCAATGCAAAGGAATTTGAGGAGTGACTCAAAAAACGAAGAATGTACAAGAAAAGATTACTAAAATGGAAGCAATTAAATTTTAGCTTTTTTTTTTTTGCAAGGCAATAGGGTTAAGTGGCTTGCTCAAGGCCACACAGCTAGGTAATTATTAAGTGTCTGAGGTCGGATTTGAACTCAGGTACTCCTGACTCCAGGGCCAGTGCTCTATCCACTGCACCACCTAGCAGCCCCAAATTTTAGCTTTCTTTATTAATTTTTAAATGTTTGTATTAGTGCTAAATTAGCTTATTTTGAAAGTAACTTTTTAAAAATTAACTGTTTTTAAGGGCTAGTAAGTTATAATGAATACTGCTATAGCAATTTCTATTTTAATAAGTCAAGATTTGGTGCAGAATACTAATTCATAATCATTATATATTTGAAATTATTCCTAATTAAGCATTTTAATATTTATCTTACTTTATTGAGAAAATAAAATTTTATTTAAAAAATTGTATTTATTTAGTCTCCCATCTCCTCCTAATAGGAAGAATGGAAGGAAGGAAGGAAGGGAGGGAGGGAGGGAGGGAGAGAAGGAAGGAGGGAAGGGAGGGAGAGAGGGAGGAAGGGAGGGAGGGAGGGAAGGAGGGAGGGAGAGAAGGAAAGAAGGAAGGAAGGAAGGAAGCTTTTCTATTTGTTGCCATCAGCCCCCCAGCTTACTTTTCCCATTCAATGACTTGAGATGATGTTTCTGTAAAAACTAGATAGGAATACAAAACCCAGAACCTATGAGTTCATATCAGGATCTGTTCAAACTCTAAATTTTATTGGGAAATGTTCTAGCTGCTCTCATTCCAAGTACTTCAACTGATTAGAGTTGGTATCCTGCCCAGTTCCATTTCCCTTCCTGGGGTAGCAACAGCTTTTTCTTCAGTTCCATAGAAAGAGAATTTTTTTTTATGAGAATAGGAGAGAGAGAAGGAGATGGGAGAAGTTATTTTTTTCAATATGGCTGGCTTATTCTAATTGTAGAAATGTATTCATTGAATTGTACTAATAAATTTAAGCCTCAGACATTACCAGGTCTCTGCAGTGACATTCAGTATCAATCAAAAAAGATTGGGCTAGCAATGAACACAGAGGGAATTTAACATGTTCACATGTAAGTAAATATAGAATATATGAAAAGTACAGCTAGATATAAATATAGATAAATGATTGATGGATATATAGATTGATGTATGGATGGATAGATGGATAAAAAGTGATTTTTGAAAGTGGAACTAACAACTAGGGAATTGATAAAAAGTCTCTTGAAGAAATTGGCTTTTGAACTGATCCTTGAATAGACCCAAGGGTTATAGGACATTTAGGTTGGCCAGCCTTTGGGAAATGTGTAATGCTTTCAAATGATCTCAAGTTGTCCAGAATAACAAAATTCATCCTCTGGTGATACTGGATGATTGTGAATCTTAGAACATAATAATCTCTAGAGAATCAGATTTGTAGGTGATACAAAGAGTAATATGGAAACCTATGGAAGATTTAAACAGATCAAGGACAGCAAGGATACTTATACAAAAGCTATAGAAAAAATCATCTGGGAAAACATGTTAAAAAAAAAGTGAGCTGACTAGGGGGTAATCTGGAGAAATGACAAATAGACAGCCTGAATTCTTTATTGGTTTCAAGGAAGATATTAAAAGATTTAGAGGAAAAGTTCTGCAATTTGGACTAATCTGCGGGAAATTTATAGAATGACATGAATGAAAAGACTGAACAAGTGTGATGGAGCACAATCTGTACCCAGTAAGGAAGTACCCACATCAGTGAATTATAGATCACATAAGGCAACATAATCAATGCAGGCAGTAACATTTGGGTTTTGGCTTTTACAGTCAGGGTTCCAAGTTGCAGGATATAAAATAAACCCACAGAAATCATCATTATTTCTATATATTACTATCAAAACACAGCAGGAAGAGATTTTTTAAAAAGAGGTTTCATTTAAAATAATTGAAAACAATATAAAATACTTGGGAGTCTGTCTAACAGGATAATCTCAGATACAATATGAACACAATTACAAAAGACTTTTCATACAAATAAAGATAGATTTAAACAACTGGAAAAATATTTATGAGTAGGGCAAGCCAATGTAATAAAAATGACAATTATAGAGGGTGGAACCAAGATGGCAGTGTGAAGGCAGTAAATCCTGAGAACTCCGACCCCGCCCCCCAAACCCCCCAAAAACAAAGGATGGCTCTAGCCAAAATTTAGAGGGGCAGAACCCACAGAAAGACTGAGTGATACATTTTCCCAGTCCAAGATAACTTAGAAGTTCCACAGGAAAGGTATGTTTCACCAGGACTGGGGACTGGAAAAAAAGCTGCAGCGCAGCCCAGCACAGCCCAGCGCACCCGGGAGATTACTGGTGAGAGAAGGGACTGTGAGAGAACTCTGCTGCATCTGGGTGAGTGTGGAGTGAGGAGCACCGGCTACAGAATCTGCAGTGAGAATCGGGAGAAAGCAGCCTGCACCCCCAAAGATGGTAAGGGAAGTCTGCAGAGATTTCTCTGCTCTCCCTGGGGTAGGATTCTGCTGTTTGCCTACACTCAGATATTGAAGTTTGGGCTTCCTTACTAAGATAGCTGGATCCCTCCTTATAGCCCCAGGGCAGAGGGAAATACTGGGTCATCTACATATCAAAGCACAGGCAAGAGAGCATAAGACCTAGGAGGAATAAAGGTCCCAGTGGGGTGTCCCCCCCCCAAAAAAAACCCCAAAGCCTTGGAAGTACAGTAAATTAGTCTTGGGCTGAGGAAATGAGTAAACAACAGAAAAAGAAGAATCTGACCATAGAGAATTACTTTAGTCCTATGGAAGATCAAAACACATACTCAGATGAGGACAAAATCAAAGCTTCCATATCCAAAACCTCCAAGAGAAATAGAAAATGGGCTCAGACTATGGACAAGCTCCAAAAAGACTTTGAAAAGCAATTAAGGGAGGTGGAGGAAAAATTGGGAGGAGAAATGAGAGCGATGCAGAAAAATCATGAAAACCAAATCAAAAGCTTGGTGAAAGATATACAAAAAAAAAAACCACTGAAGAAAATAATATGTTAAAAATTTAGGCGTAATGGAAAAAGCAAAACAAAAGGCAAATGAAGAAAAGAATGCCTTTAAAAGCAGAATTGGCCTGTTGGAAAAGGAGATAAAAAAAGTTCTCTGAAGATAATAACTCCTTCAAATGCAAAATGGAACTAAAGGAAGCTGATAACCTTACAAGAAATCAGGAAGAGGGGCAGCTAGGTGGTGCAGTGTATAGAGCACTGGCCCTGGAGTCAGGAGTACCTGAGTTCAAATCTAACCTCAGACATTTATTAATGACCTAGCTGTGTGGCCTTGGGCAAGCCACTTAACCCCATAGCCTTGAAAAAACTTAAAAAAAAAAACAGGAAGAAGTAAAACTTCCAAAAGCCAAAAAATTAAAAGAAAATGTGAAATATCTCATTGGAAAAGCAACCAAACTTGAAAACAGATCCAGAAGAAATAATTTTAAAATTATTGAGCTATCTGAAAACCACGATCAGGGAAAAAAAAAAGTCTAGATTTCATTTTTCAAGAAATAATACAGCAAAATTGCCCTGAGATTGTAAAAGCAGAGGATAAAATAGAAATTGAGAGAATTCACCAGTCACCTCCTGAAAGAGATCCCAAAAGAAAAACTTCCAGGAATATTATAGCCAAATTCCAAAACTCCCAAATCAAAGAGAAAATTCCAAAAGCTGCCAGAAACAAACAATTTAACTACTGAGACTGCATAGTCAGGATTACACAGGATCTGGTAGCATCTACATTAAGGGCTCATAGAGATTGGAATATGATATTCCGAAAGGCAAAAGATCTTGGTTTACAACTGAGAATCAATCACCCAGCAAAACTGAACATCCTCTTTCAGTGGAAAAGATGGACTGCCAATGAAACAGAAGACTTTCAAACTTTCCTTTTGAGATGACCAGAGCTGAACAAAAAGTTTGATCTCCAAGTACAGGACTCCGATGAACCATAGAAGGAGTGGAAGAGAGGAACTAACTATGAGGAACTTGATGATGAACTGTTTGTCTTCCTGAACAGGAAGAAGATATTGATAACTCATATGAATTTTCTCATTTATAAAAGCAGTTAGATGGAGCATATATAGACAGGACATATGAAGGAACGGAATATAATAATATGATGTGGTAAAGGGGTGGAGCCAATGGGTGATGGGGGAAAGTACTGGGAGGAAGGAAAAGGAGATGAAGAAGAAGCTGAGAAATTTCACATAAGCGTCGATAAAAAGATGTTTCAATGGGGGGGGAAGGCAAGGGAGAATGAGTGAGCCTTCATTCTCATCGGAAATGGCATACACACTTAATAGGGTGAGGAAATTTATCTTGCCCTGAAGAAAGATGGGAGGAAAGGGACAGGATAAGGGGGAATAGAAGGAGGGAAGGAAGGGAATAGGTGACAGAAGAGAGGGAAGATTGAGGGAGAGGGTACTCAGATTCAACACACTTTTGGACAGGGCCAGGATGAAAGGAGAGAGAGAATAGAATAAATGAGAGTGGGGTAATAGTAATAGTAACAGTAATACCAACTGAGGGAAAAATATTGAAGCAACTTCTCTGGTGGACTTATGATAAAGAAAGCAGCTCACCCCAGAGACCGAGACATTGAACTCTGAACACAGACTGAAGTACAATTTTTTTTTCTCTCTCTCTCTATTCTCGAGGTTTCTCATCTTCTTGTGTGTGTGTGTGTGGGGGGGTATGTTTATTCTTATAATATTCAATTTACATTGATGTATGGCATGGAAACAATGTGGAGACTGTCAGACAGCCTTCTGTGGCGGGGGGAGAAATTGTAGAATTTAGAGCTTTGCAAAAAATGATGGGTGCACATTACTATTGTATATAATTGGAAAACAAATAAAATGTTAAAAAAATAAAAATAAATAAAAATTTAAAAAATGACAATTATATGTTAATTAATTAACTAACTACCAAAGCATTATTTTAGAGTTAGAAAAAAATATCAAAGTTCACCTGGAAGAACAAAGATCAAGAATATCAAGGAAATCAGTGAAAAAAATATGAAGGAAGGTGGATTAGCAGTACCAGATTTCAAACTATATTCTAAAGTGGTAATCATCAAAACAAGTCAATCAACTAAAATATAATTATAGGGGCAGTTAGGTGGCACAGTGAATAGAGCACCAGCCCTGGAGTCAGGAGGATCTGAATTCAAATTCAGCCCCAGACACTTAATAATTACCTAGCTGTGTGACCTTTGGCAAGTCAATTAACCCCATTGCCTTGCCAAAAAAAAAAAAACTAAAAAGAAAATATTTATAATTATAATAATTTGGTTGTAATATATAGAAATACTGATGATTTATGTGGGTTAATTTTATTTCTTGCAACTTGGAACCCCTGCTTTTAAACACAAAACCCAAATTCCAATGCCTGTATTGAATATGTTGTTTATGTGATCTATAATTTCACTGATGTGAGTAGTTCTCTGGGTGCAGACTGTATTCCATTCACACTGGCCAAGAAAAAGAGTGGTAAATCAATGGAACAGATAAAGTACATAAGAGGTGGGAAATTACCATAGTAATCTAATGTTCGATAAACTCAAAGATCCTAGCTTTTTTGGACAAAAACTCACTATTTGACAAAAATTGCTGGGGAAACTGGAAAGCAATTTGGTAGAAACTAGGCTTAGAGCAACATCTGACAATATACCAAGATAAGATCAAAATGGGTACATGATTTATATATAAAGGGAAATATTATGAGCAAATTAGGGCAGTATGGAAAATATTGCCTATAAGATCTATGCATAAGGGAAAAGTTTGTGACCAAACAAGAGATAAAGAGGATCACAAGAAATAAAATGGATAATTTTGATTACATGAAATTAAAAAGGTTTTGCAAAAACAAAACCAAAGCAGCTAAAATTAGAAAGAAAGCAAGAAAATGGAAATATTCTTATAGTTAGTTTTTTTCTGATAAATACCTCATTTCTCAAATATATAGGGAACTGAATCATATTTATAAAAAATAAGAGCCATTCTCCAATTGACAAATGATCAAAAGACGTGAACAGGCAGTTTCAAAAGAAATAAAAATTATCTTTAGTCATGTGAAAAAATACTATAAATTATGATTCATTAGAGAAAAGCAAATTAAAACCACTCTGAGGAACTACCTATCAGACTGACTAACATGACAGAAAAGGAAAATGATAAATGCTGGAGAAGATGTGGCTAAGTAGAGACACTAATATAATGCTGATTAAATTATGCTGATTCAGCCATTTTGGAAAGTAATTTGGAACTACACCCAAAGAGTAATAAAACTAGGTCACACCATTACTAGGACTATATCCAAAAAAGATCAAAGGAAAAAGAAAAGGACCAATGTGTACAAAAATATTTACAGCAGCTCTTTATGTGGTGGCAAAGAATTGAAAATTGAGGGAATGCCCAACAGTTGTGGAATGGCTGAACAAGTGATTTATGATTGTAGAGTATTACTGTGCTATAAGAAATGATAAGTAAGATGATTTCAGAAAAATCTGGGAAGACATATACACAGTAACAGAAATATTGTAAGATGATCAACTGTAAAAAGACTAGAATATTCTAATAAATTCAGTGATCCAAGACATTTCCAAAAGAAACATGATTTTCAAAAAATGCTACTTTCAGAGAGAGAACTGAAGAACTCTGAGTATAAATTGTAGTATAATTTTTCCCACTTTATATATTTTTGTTCTTTTAAACATAACTAATATAAAAATATATATTTCATGGTTTCACGTGTATTGTTAATATCATAGTTATTGCCTTCTCAGTGAATAGGGAAGGAACTGATGGGAGGAAGAAAATTTGGAACACACATTTTTAAATTTCATTGTTAAATATAAATAATGAATTTTTAAAAAGTTAAAAGCCAGGTTGAAATGGCTACAGGGAACCAGATACATTTTTTCTACATGTAGTCCTATTACATATCACTGACTGACCAATCTTTTAGCATTCTGTTCTAGGTCATCAACTGGCAGAAGACTCCAGGAAACAAAAATCATCAATTTTTCTTGTGTGAAAATAACCCCCAGATAAACAGGGCATGCATGCATGCTTTTCAAGTTGTGTTTACAGAAGTGAGGGTGAGCACCACTGAGTCATCCACACTTCCTTGTCCAGTTCCTTGTGGAGGAAAGACTTTTTTTTTTTTTGATCAAGATCTGAGGTCAGTATTACTAGGCTCTTAAAAGGACTTAAACCTAGTTTTGACCCTTCACACTAATGAGAAGTTCAAATCACAAAAGGTTTGGGTTAAACACAAAGGAGGTCCAACACATTAGTAAGAATGATCAGTTTTCCTGCTTGTCCTACATTCAAGGAGATAAGAGATAACTTTGCTTAGACCCTTCCCTTTTTCTTTCCCCACTTTCTTTAGGCAACCTTCCCTGATCATCCTGGGCCACAAATTCTCTTTTATCCTGCAGTTCTTAGCATGCACATGTTCTCTTGTTGTTAGCAATCTATTTATGCTTATGTTTTGTTTTTTCCTACTAGTCTGTAAGATCCTTGGGGGCCAGAATTACAGGATGCATTTATGTCCTGGCATAAGACTGAACATGATTATAGTAGATGATTACTATCTTTTTGGTTGATTGATTCTCTAGCTCTTCCATCCTTCCTCTAAAGTCTGGTTAAGGAGATAATTCAAAGATTTCAACTCTTTGAATAACTTGTTCTCTTAGACATCCACTTCCTACCAATTCTTCCTTGGTACCAATGAAGAGAAGGCCTGGCTACTTTCTTCACCAATGGTTCTCCATGACCTCAGGATCCTATCTTCATTCTCTCATTTCTCTTTGGCTTTTTGCCCTCTAGTGTTTTGTGGCACCAGTGCAGAGAGAGGCAGGAAGTCCTTACTACATGTTGACTGCTAGAAAGACATTTAAATCTCTCTGTCTCAGTTTCCTCATCTGTAAAATGGTATAATAATAGCACATATCTCAACAGCATTATTATTTTTGGTGATAGCAGTCTGTGTGTTATAGCATACATCTCTAATATATATCATATATAAAGTGCCTTATAAATTGCAAATGGTATACAAGTGCTTGTTATTATTTTTAATAATAAACATTTGAGTAAATACCTTCAATATATGTATAGTAACTTATTTTTAAACTATAAACATGCACTAATAATTGTTATTATTAAATTTCCACCAAAAATAGAAATTTTAAAAAAGGTGAGTCAAAGGTGAAATAATATTTGATCCTAGAATCAATAAAGAGTTACTGGCATTTATAAAGCAGGGGAGTGACAAGGGCAGATCTTTGCTTTAAAAATTCAGTTTGGCAGCTTGGGGAGAATATAATGGGATCAACCTGAGGCAGGAAGATTAGAAGTTTAATTCAATAGTCTAGGGGAGAGGTGATCAGGAACTGAACTAAGGGTGGTGACTATGTGACCGAAGAACAGGGACAGAAGGGAAGAGACTGGTTCACAATCAGGATAAGCTTAAACTTCTCTTTTTCTCATCCCATTTTATGACTGGCACCCTCAATGCTCCTCCATTTTCCCAACTGGACATACTCTATACAGATCTGCTAGTACAAAAGCATGAGCATCCAAGGGCAAAGTTTGCCCACATGATGCCTTAGTTTTTGTGCTTTTAAACTTCATGGAGATTCTTTCAGGAGTGGTTTATAGTTGTTTTTCCTTTTCTCTTGATCTCCATATTAGATTTTCCAATTGGTAAGGATTCTAAATAGTATTAGTAAAACATGGATCCAAATCACTAATAATGAAAGAAACAAAAATCAAAAGAACTCTGAAGTTTCACTTCATGACCAGTAAATTGTAATGATGACAAAAGGGGAAACAGTATCTCAAATGTTACAGAATCAATAAATCATTAAGCATTTATTAAGCACCTACTATTTGCCAGGCACTGTGCTAAGAACTAAGGATACAAAATGATGCAAAATTCTTTGCTCATTAAGAGAACAGGAACACTAAAGTTCTGTTGATGGAGCTGTGAATTGGTCCATTCTGGAAAGCAATTTGAATTATGATTAAAAAAGAAAAAAAGAAGGGAGACCAATGCCCATGTCCTTTGACCCAGACATTGACATATCCTCCCAAAGAAGGCAAGGAGAGAAAGTTTCTTGAATAATAGAAACATTTTTTTTTTTGTGGTGACAAAGAACTGGAGACCAAAGGGATATGCCTCAATTGGGAGAATGACTGAATATATTATAGTATAGTTATATGTGTATACATTTTGTTTTTCTTGTTTTCTCAATGGGGGTGAGGGGGTGAGGGGTGAGGGAAGAAATTTATTTTTTTTTCTTTTTTAAAATTTATTTTTATTACAGATATTATTTGAGTTTTACAATTTTCCCCCAATCTTGCTTCCCTCCCCCCACCCCCCACCCCCCACAGAAAGCACTCTGTCAATCTTTACCTTTGTTTCCATGTTGTACCTTGATCCAAACTGGGTGTGATGAAAGAGAAATCATATCCTTAAAGAGAAGAGAAGTCTAAGAGGTAACAAGATCAGACAATAAGATATCTGTTTTTTTTTTTTTCTAAATTAAAGGGATTAGTCCTTGCACTTTGTTCAAACTCCACAGCTCCTTATCTGGATACAGATGGTACTCTCCTTTGCAGACAGCCCAAAATTGTTCCCAATTGTTGCACTGATGGAATGAGCAAGTCCTTCAAGGTTGAACATCACTCCCATGTTGCTGTTAGGGTGTACAGTGTTTTTCTGGTTCTGCTCATCTCACTCAGCATCAGTTCATGCAAATCTGAGAGAAGAAATTTATTTGGAACTAAAAATATAATAAAACTGATTTTAAAAGATGAAGAAATTTTTTTTTTTAGGTTTTTGCAAGGCAAATGGGGTTAAGTGGCTTGCCCAAGGCCACACAGCTAGGTAATTATTAAGTGTCTGAGACTGGATTTGAACCCAGGTACTCCTGACTCCAGGGCCGGTGCTTTATCCACTGTGCCACCTAGCCACCCCAAGATGTAAGATTTTTAAAGAGACAATTAATTTATAGTATATTATGATAGACTATTGTTTCATGAGAAACAACAAAGGGGAAAATTTCAGAGAAATCTGAGAAGTCAAGTGTAAATGAATAAAAAGTAAAGCCCGAAAAATCAGGAGAAAAATTTTATACAGTGATGCCAATATTGTAAAGACAAATAATTTTGAAAGAATAAGAACCCTGACCAATCCACATCCACCATGACACCAGAGGACTCAGAATGAATCTTGCTACTATTTCCTGACAGAGAGGTGATTGATAAAGTATGCGGAGAGAGACATTATTTTGGGGATATGATGATCATAAGAATTTTTTTTCTTGATTGTATATTTGTTATGAGGCTTTTTCTATCTTTTTCAAGAATATGGGAAGGCAAAGTATATTTTCATTAATTACAATAAACTTAATTTAAAAAATAAAGAATTGGAAACAAAGCAGATGATCATCTATTGAAGAATGGATAATCAAATTGTAGACCCCTACTTCTAATGCCTCCCTCCCCATGCTCTAAAAATCTATTTTGGATCTGCTTTGTATGTGTTTTATAGATAAGTTCCTTTTATCTTCCCAGGAGGATGTAAAGTCCTTGAAGCCAAGGACTTCATTTTTGAAATTTTTTGTCTTTTTTTTCCCCAGAACAAAGTACAGTGTCTGATTTATAATTTGCAATAAATGCTTATTAATTGATTAGTGGATTGTATAAATATACTGTATAAGAAATGATGAATATGAAGAATTCAGAGAAATGAAAACTATGTGAACTAAAGCAAAGTAATCAGAACATGACATACACAGTGACTTTGACAACACAAATGGAAAAAAAATTTAAAACCTGAAACAATATGCTAATGAAAATTAATGTTTGGATATATTTTCTAAAAAAGAGGTGTGGAAGCAGGTGTTTGGGGGTAATAGAAGACTTCATGTACTATTAGACTTAATTTTTGTGCTGGTCAGTTTTGCTAACCTTTAGAATTTTTCTCTTTCTTTTTTATTCTTTATATAAGGAATGACTATGAGGAGGGGAGAGGGGAGGATATATTTAGAAATGAAGATGGGGTAAAAAAGATATCAATAATTTTTTAATATTAGAACACAGGTACTAGAAAAGGATTCAATCTCCTCTTTGGTTTCAGTGTAATTTAAGAAAAAGAAACCCTTACTCTCCTTAAAACAAAAATCCACTGCAGAAGAGAACTCCTTAAAAACCAGAATTGTTGAACTAGAAAAAAGATGTGCAAAAACTCACTGACAAGAAGAACTCCTTAAAAAAGCAGCATTGATCAAATAGAAAAATAGGTACAAAAATTCACTGACTCGAAGAACTTAAAAAGTAAAGTTGGCCTGATGGAGACTTGCCCAAAGTTATACAATGTCTGAGGCCAGATTTGAACCCAGGTACACCTGACTCCAGGGTCAGTACTCTATCCCCTGCATCACCCAGCTGCCCTGAGACAGAACTTTCCTTCCAATCTGCTAAATTATCTTTGGATGGAAAATTGTTTCATTCTTTCTTTTTGTTAGTTCTTCAGCTTCAGAATTCATATTGAGGCATTATTTTAAAGTTGTTTGGAGAGAAATTTGGGAGAACTCAGGTGATTCTCTGTCTTTACTGCATCATCTTGATTCCATCCCTCAGTTGATTAAGGGCAGCTAAGTGGTGCAGTGGATCATAGCACTGGCTTTGGAGTCAGGAGAATGGGAGTTCAAATCCTGTCCCAGATGCTTAACACTCTAGTTCTATGACCTTAGGCAAGTCACTTAACCCTGATTGCTTTGCATCCAGGGCTATCTCCAGTCATCCTCATTTATATCTGGCCACTGGACCCAGATGACTCTGGAGGAAAAAGTGAGGCTGGTGTCTTAGCACAGCATCCTCTCACTCAAATCCAATTCATGTGCTTGTCTTGGCATCACCTCTCTAATGTCCTGGTCTTCTTCAAAAACATACAAACGTCAAACTCCCAACTGATTAATTTTTTGCAAGGCAATGGAGTTAAGTGACTTGCCCAAAGTCACACAGCTAGGCAATTATTAAGTATCTGAGGCCAGATTTGAACTCAAACACTCCTGACTCCAGGGTCAGTGCTCTATCTCTTGCGCCACCTAGTCACCCCCCAACTGATTAATTTTTTTAAAAAAAAAAAAGCTTAATTGATACCATTTGTTGTCACTATCACCTATATTTCCCAACATATTTCTCACCCTCTCCTACCAGAGAGTTGTTGCTCAAGCCAAAGAAGAAGAAAGGGAAGGGAAAAAAAATTTAGCAAACCTGACCCACACAGCAACCATGTCTGACTTGAGAAAGAGATATATTCTCATATCTCTTATTTGGGATCAAGTTTGCTTATCATAATTTTATAATATTCAGTTTTGATTTCATTTTCTCTGTTGTTTATTTATATAATTATAATCATTGTTTATATTGTTTTCCTGGACTCATTATTTCATAGATAGAGAAAATGAGGAACAGAATGAGAGAAGGTTTGTCTAAGATCAAATAACATTATTATTAAAGATGAGTTTAAGAGTCTTGGTTCATTACCCCAGAGACAGAGCCATTGTGATCTGAACACAGACTAAAGTACATTTTTTTCCTGTCTCTATTCTTGAGGTTTCTCATCTTCTGAGGTGGGGGGGGGGGGTTATGTTTAGTCTTAGAACACAGTCAATTTACATCAATGTATAGCATGGAAACAATGTAAAGATTATCAGACAACCTTCTGTGGGGGGAAATTGTAAAATTCAAAACTTTACAAAAAATGATAGGTTGTATATAATCGTATATTGTATATAATTGGAAAACAAATAAAAATGTTAACAAAAGAGTGTTGGTTCATAAGCAAGATGAATTAGAGACCCTCAATCAAATGAGGCAAATTTGATTTCAAAAATATCACTAAGACTTGATGGAATGAGACCCATGAATTAGATAAGTATGTATCTTAATCAGGAAAGCTAGGGGGCCCATTAGACTTGGAATCAGGAAGACTCATCTGCCTAAGTTCAAATCCTCCTAGCTGTGTGATCCTGGGCCAGACTTTTAAACCTGTCTGCCTCAGTTCCTCGTTACAAAATGAGCTGTAGAAGGAAATGGTAAATCACTCCAGGAACTCTGTCAAGAAAAATCCAAAAGGGGTCACAAAAAATTGGACACGATTAAACAAGATCAATGCCTTATTCAAAAGAAACAGGGAATGGAAAGGGGCTTTTCAGTTAATGAACATTTATTAAGTGCCTACTTGGCATTGTACTAAGTACTGGATTAGAAAGAAAAACAACAGAAAGTTCTTTCTATCAAGGAGCCCACAGTCTAATGGAGGCAACTATATGCAAGCTATTATGAACAAATAAGTTAAATGCAGAATAATTTGGAAATAATCAACAGAGGAAAAGCATTGGAATCAAAAGAGATTGAGAAAGACTTCCTCTAGAAGGTGGGAAGATGTCAGGGAAGTCTGGAGGTAGAGATGAGGAAGGAAAGGATCCCAGGCATGGGGGACAGTCAGTGAAAATATGTTCTTTTGGGGGAGATAGAGTGTCTTGTTCAAGAAATGTTAAGTAGGACAGTGCCATTGGATCACAAAGTGTATATTAGGGTATGAGGTGTGAAAAGACTGAGAACATAGGGGAGATGGGAAAAGGCAGGTTATATTAAATATAAAAAGGCTTTGAATGCCAGAGGATTTTCTAGTTGATCCTGCTGATGATAGGGAACCACCAGGGTTTATTGATTGGGGGAGGTAACATGGTCATGACAACTTTGAATATTAGAAGATCTACTCATATCATTCAATCTAGAAACTAGACAGCAAAAATATGAAGGAAAACATTTGAGAAAAGATCATTGGAAACAAAAATGAAGGAATATTATCATCAGAATGTACAACAGATCATCTGAACAGAAAGGTGAAACAGATGAAAACGTTAGTAAATAAATCATAAGTCTGGCACAGAATTACAAGAGAGGAGTAATGGAAGGAAGCTACAATGATCTCAATAAAGCAGGACAGCTAATGCTTTTTTGTTCCACTTGCCTTAATAAAAATTTATCCCTCAAAAGGTGAGGAGCCAGGGGGCAGCTAGGTGAGGCAGTGCATAGAGCACTGGCCCTGGAGTCAGGAGTACTTGAGTCCAAATGAGGCCTCAGACACTTAATAATTACTTGGCTGTGTGACCTTGGGCAAGTCACTTAACCCCATTGCCTTGCAAAAAACAACAACAACAACAGAAAAGGTGAGGAGCCAACAATAAGAAATTATATTTTGTATCAGATTTTCAACAACAGGAAGGAACTGGCTTTTGAGATGGAAGGGATGGAAATCTTGGAGGGAAGTAATCATTCCATCTTAGGATTTATGAGGGAGAAGGAGGGGAGAGATGGGAATTATCTGCTGTGAATTGGAGAGATTTGGAGAGAACATTTTCCAAAGGTTTAGAGAAAGGATAAGTAGGAGACCATGGAATAAAATTCTTTAGGAGATGTCTGCCCCCAAAAGATAAGAAGTCCTCAATCTGAAGATACAAAGGAAAATAATTCTAATAAGGAAGAAAAAGTAGAATAATGAGACTGATGTGAATTCACCAGCAACTTGCCAATTAACTTAAATTTGGAAAAAGATGTGTAGAAGATGAAAGCAAGATCTCATAATGGGATGAATAGAAAAATGTGGCAAAGTCCCATAAGGATGGTGTCAGGGGAGGAAGAAGATAAAGAAGAGAAGAAGGAGAAGGAGAAGGAGGTGGAGTAGGAGGGGGAGGAGGAGGGGGAGGAGGAGGAGAAGAAGATGAAGATGAAGAAAAAGATGGAAGAAAAAGAAGGAGAAGGAGGAGGGGGATGAGGAAAATTAGCATTTTAAATTGCTTTGAAGTTTGCAAAGTATTTTCCAAATATTATTTCTTTTTATCCTCATGACAACAATATGGATGACAAAGAAAGTTAATGACAGTAAGGGTTGCTTTTTCTTAAATTACATTGAAACCAAAAAGGAGGTCTAATCCTTTTCTAATCCATCCCTTTTAAAGGAATAGAACAGATGTTTGAAGTAAATGGGATGACAATAACCAATAACTGATAAAGGAAGAATTATTCAAGTCTTACAGAGCGTCTGTTTCTCTACCAAAGATAAAGATTTGAGAACTGGAAAGAATGGGACAAATATTGATCAAATGAGAGTTGATATCTAATGTAAGTAGGCAGAGTAATGGAGCACCCAGCTCTATTGATGAATTCAAGTCACCTGGCCCAAAGAAATAGCATATTAAAAGAAGGGGTAGTTGTGATTGCAGAACCATTTCTATGATTTCTGAAAGATGGTAGGGAAAGACAAGGGTACTATAGCATTGGAATAGGACAGAATTCCAAAGGAAAGATACTGGAATCTGTAAATTATAGATTACTGAGTTTAACTTTGATTCCTGGAAAAATTCTAGATAGTATTATTAGAAGAATGACTAGTGAATACCTTGAGAAGGAAGCATGGTATCTATCAAAGTCAGGTTATGCTGGGCCAACTTTATTTCTTTTTTTTTGCCAGGGAAATGATAGTGTTAGCCTAGATTTAACAAAGCATTTGAAAATGTCTCATGCTATTTCATGAAAGTGATGAAGAAAAATGAGCTAAATGTTTCTACAATTAGCCAAGTTGCTATCTTTTGCTTCACTTGCAGAGCTAGAACATAGAATCTTTCAGCTCTACAATTTATAATTAGCATTCATCTAATGCTTTAAGGTTGGCCAAGAGCATTACAAAATATTATCTCATTTGTTTCTCTCAACAACTGGGAGATTGGTGCTATTATTTTGTCTATTTTTACAAATTAGGAAAGTGAGGCAGACAGAAGTTAAATGATTTTCCTGGGATCATACAACTAGTGTCTGAAGTCACTTTTGAATCCAGGTCTTCCTGACTCCAGGTCCAGTTCTTTATCCAGTTCAGGATCAGAGGAAGTATAGATTCAGTCCATGACCAGACTGGTTAAATGGGCAGACTAAAAGAGCAATCATTAAGAGTTCATAAAAACATTAAATGAGAACTCCAGGGGAGGTTCCCAGGCATCTATACTTGGCTATGTGCTATTTAACATTTTTATCATTGACTTAAAGGGACAGAGAGCATGCTTAGTAAATTTGTCACTAGTCACCAATCTAGGAGGTTTAACTAACAAACTAGATGACAGTCAGGAGTCAAAAAGATCTTAACAGGATATAACCAAGGACTGGATCTAAAAAGGTGAAATCTAATAGGAATAAATGTAAATATTTATGTTTGGGTTCAAAAAGTCAGCTTCAGTGATACAAGATTCACCAATATAGGTATGGCTAGACTGTAGCTTGTCTGAAAAAGCTTCAATGGTTTTAGAGTACTGCAAGCTTAATCAATATGTCAACATGGCAATATGACAGCCAAGAAAATTAAGAAGCATATCTTCTAGAAGGAGGGCATTTAAGTGGCACAGTGGATAGAACATTGGGTTGGAATTGGGGAAATTCAGCTTCTTAAGTTCATATACTTAAGTTGTGTGATCCCTGGCAAATCATTTAACCATTTGCCTCAGTTTCCTCATCTGTAAAATGAGCTAGAGAAGGAAATGGCAAAACACTCTAATATCTTAGCCAGGAAATTCCAGTGGGGTCATGAGGAGTCAGACACAATTAAAAATTGACTAAATTGAGCATAAGTGCTCAGATCATCTGCTCAGCCCAGATCATACCATTTCTGAACTATTACAATCAATTTTGTGAGCCTCATTTTTGGAAGGATATTAATGAGCCAGGGTTGGCTCATCAAAGGAGCATAATTAAGATGATAAAAGTTCTCCAGTTGACGCTACTTCCACGGTCTCTGAAAAATGAGACCATGCCTTATGAGGATCATTTAAAGAAAATATGATTTCCTAACAATTAGTCAATGAACAAACATGTATTAAGTAATGACTATGTGCAAGTCACAATACTAATTCTGGAGATACAAAACAAGACAAAAGATAGTCCCTGGGGGTGGCTAGGTGGCACAGTGGATAGAGAACCGGCCCTGGAGTCAGGAGTACCTGAGTTCAAATCTGGCCTTAGACACTTAACAATTACCTAGCTGTGTGGCCTTGGGCAAGCCACTTAACCCCATTGCCTTGCAAAAACCTAAAAAAAAAAAAAAAGATAGTCCCTGTCCTCAAGAAGATCATAGTTTAATTAGGGGGACACCAAGCAAATATGTACAAGCAACCTACATATTGGATAAATAGGAAATAAATAACAGAGGTAAGGCCCTAGAATTAAGAGGGAACTTAGTGATTTAGCCACCTCAGAAAACCATGGCACACCTTCTCTGTTGCGGATAGCCAGAGGGCAATGGAAAGAAGGCAAGAGTTTGGGACCTGGGTGTTTCCAGGGATCGTCTATCACAGCTTCCTTCTCAGCCTTCACACCCAGCTCTGCCAGTTAAGAATTCAAACCATCCACAGGTGTTTGGCAGAGGACCATGCAGAATCCTAAGTCCTGACTTCAGTTCTGAGGTATTGAAGAATGATTGAAAATGAAGTCAGACCAGATTTCCTGCCAATCCTAGGGCAGGGCAGAGGTGAAGAGGGGGTAGAACTTGGTTCTGAACCTCAAATGAATATTCTGGAACTCTTGATTATATATATATATATATATATATACACACACTAATGGACATTGTGGGGAGAGGGGGAAGTTAAGGTGGGAAAGGATGACATGGATGACCCAAAAAGATTACATAATGGAGATTACCAACCTTCTTCATTTCCTTAAAAGGACTGATTTATCTTGGTGGGGTAGGAGGTGGAAGGTGGAAGGAGAGGACAGAGGTGGGAAAGAAGAGAGGAGGGAGAAAAGTCAAGTGAAGGCTACTGCCAAGAATTTTTGAGAGACATCCCCAACATCCTGGTAACAAATTGTCAATAATGTTTCCTATCATGATTGATCCCCAAGCATTTATTAACCATTAAGGTGGTTGGGAGAGAACAAGCTGTTTATTTGGGGATGTAGTTTCCCTTGTACAAATAGCAAGACTAAGGCAAAGGGAAGTGACTGACTAGAGATACCTCTCCCCATTAACTGTTTTCTTTGAGGATCATCCTGTCACTCCCTTAACAGGTGTACATGCCTATTTTATAGCTTACTCTGTCACAGTCAGTGGGTATCAGTTGCAGTCTAATCCATTTCTAACCAGAAGAAAATAGGGCGTTCTCATTTTTGAAAGGTTTTTTGAAACAAGTATTATTTTGATTACCGATGACCTTTATGGTCCATCTCCTGTCTCTGATTTTTCACAAGGCTGTCCCTTATACCTGGAACAATTTTTCTCCTCAACTCCTGAGCCTCCTTCAAAGTTTAGTTCAGATACTATCGTTCAGATGCTATCTCCTCCATGAAGTCTTTAATGATTTCCCTAGTTGTGTTTTCTCTCTCCTCCAATTATCTTGGGTTTTCCTACCTCTTCATGTGCTGGTTTCCCATAGAATGAAAGGCCCTTGAGAACAGGGACTCTCTCCTTCTTTTGTCTTTGTTTCTTCAATGCCAAGCACAATTGTTGTCATTTCCCTAAAGTCACAGAGTTGTCATTGTTGTTTGGTTATTTTCAGTCATGTCCAACAAATGATGCCATTTCAGGTTTTCTTGGCAAGAGTAAGTCTAAATAAAAGCTTTATTTAACTGAAATAGAGTTGAGTTATCCAAGGTCACATAGTGAATTAGAGGCAGAGCCCAGGTCTTCTACTCCCAGAGCAGTCCTCTTTCTACCATGTAACACAAGACTTCGTGGCAGTCCTTTGGAAAGGGAGAAAGGGAAACCTAGGATCTATGGGAAGAGCAAAAACTTTCCAGAAAGGAGGAATAGAACAGAAGAGGCTCCACTTTGTATATGATTTTATTGAATTCAAGAATTGATTTGGAACTCAGGGAAGGGACCCCCAGCTCTGGAAACTCTGATTGACCTCAGAGCCTGCTCCAATCCTAAAGGCATCCCTACCTCTTAGAAACAAAGGGATTTGGGTCAGAGCCAAATGAGAAATGAACCTACTCAGTATGACCCAAAGCGGGAAAAGGGTGAGGATGATATAGCCTTCTCTCTTTTATCCACAATAATCCTTCCTTCATGTAATATTTCCTGAGTTCTCAGTTAATAGTGTTTGTTCTCTCCTCTATTATCTTGTATCATCATAGTCCTCTGGTCTCAGCACTCTGTCCTGATATTCCAGAGGGGGTTCTGAAGATTGAGGGCTCTTAATCTTAAAGATATGGAGCAGGGGTGCTACCTCCAGGAGTTAGGATGTCAGCACAACTCAGGAATCCAATATTTAGCTTCAGTGTCACAGGCTGGAGAGGGAGTACAGTGGTCAATGGTGAGTTTGGCATCAGGAAGAGTTGGGTTCAAGTGAGTAGGTAGGGATGGGGAAGAAAGAGGAAAAACTGTTCACTGAATCAGAGTAGTTTCATGTAAAATAGAACTTCTTTACATGAAACCACTTGAAGGGTTTGGAGCATGTCATCAGATCTGTGCATCAGATAGATTTCTCTGATGGATTATGAAGGAAGATTTAAAGCAGGGAGATAGAGTAGGAGGCTATTGAAACAGAAAAAATGAAGACCTGAAATAGGTGATTTCAGGGGAAGAGGAAGGATGGGAAAGTTTTTGAAGATTTAGAATAAATCAAGAAAGGGCTTAGCAATTAATTAGGGGGTGGCCAAAATGGGGAGCAGAGGCAATGTGAAGGAGAGGGAGGAGGTCTAAGAGAATTGCCATCAATACAATAAAGAAGCTTGTAGTGTAGTAGGTATTATATATAGTGGTATATAGTGGTATAGCAGGGTGGGAGTTCTGGGGCCCAGGGTTCCAGTCCTCAGTTATTCCTACCCCTCCACAAATCACAAGGAAGCTTGCCCCAGGAAAGGGCAAGATTTTGACTACTGTCCCTGCACCCTTCCCCAGGTAGCTGTGAATTTCCTCATAGCAGACAGGGGCTGTCACCTTTAATTTCCCAAGGACCTGTGATATCCTCAGCTGGGCCTGTGGGAGCCAACTCAAACTCTCATAACAGAATAGTTGGAGAAGAGAGCTAGTGAGAAAAATGCAAAATGGTCCCCTTTCCCCAGATCAGTCAACCCTGGGGCAGGGGCTCTTAACCAGGGTCTGGTTCACGGATGAATTTTAGATGGGCCTTAAAAGAAACTCTTAGTCTCCCTCTCTTCCTTTCTTCCCCACAGTGTATCTGCATGGAGGGACTCAGGTTATCCTTGCTAAGTGATGGCTTGGGCAAGTCACTGATCCTCCATTATAGAGATAAGGGAAAGATCCCTGAGTGAAAAAGATCAAGATAAGAGACTTTGCCTGGGCTTGGTTCATTTCTAATTTCAGTATCTTACCCCTGTCTCCCCCAGTAGAGGCTTTAATAAATATTTTTAAAATGGATTGAATTTCCAGCTTATGGAATGATTTCACACCTGAGTTTATGAGAAAGGTAGGACAAGGATTATTACCTCCACTTTACACATCAGGAAACTGTGGCCCAGAGAAAGAAAAAAGGGATTGTTCAAGATCACAGGATTGTTAAGTGGCAGAACTAATTTGAGCCTACTGGCTCCTTGAACTGAAAGAGAAGAGCACTGGGCCGGCTTCCAGGAGAACCTGGGTTTGAGTGTTGACTTGTTTGTGGGATCTTGGGCAACTACAGGGAGGGTGGGAGAGGATCTATGATATCATCAGTATAGGGCACTCCAGGTGAGGAACCTTTCTCTATCCATGCAGTTCATTCAACTATTGCACAATTTATAGCCTTGGGAAAGTTGCCTGGGGCCACTGATAGGTCAAATCGACAGCAAGCATTTAATAAAAATTGGAAATACAAATAGAAGCAAAATAATAGTCCTAAACCCTCAAAGAACTTACATTCTAATGAAGGAAGGCAATATATAAAAAGAAACTGAGGTAGAAGAGAGTTCACAGAAGGAGTATGGGAAAGAAAAAAAGTTTGCAGAAGTCAGAAGCAGGTCCAGAGAGGTATGACTTGGGCCTTTCCTGAAAATGAAGGCTCCAGGAGGAACCGATCAATCAACCCCACAGGGGTTAAGGGATCTTCCAGGATGAGAAGGCCTCTGGGGTGTGGTAGAGAAAGGTGGCTAAGTGGCTTGCCCAAAGTATCTGACAAAGGTGAAATTTGAACCCAGATCTCCTTGTACTTGTACTTTGTCTGCAAAATAAGGTATATAATACTTTTTTAAAATTTCTTGTATGGGAAAAAGTTATCATGGGATTCAAACCTGAAATCTAAACTTCTCCCATCCCATATTTCCAGGTTTTAAAATTCTATCCATTTTTAAGGCTCATTTTAAATACTACCTCCCTTTTATATATTCCATGTTGTATTTTAGTTATATTTTATTTAATAATGGGAATAATCTTAGATGTCTCTGATCTCCTGCAAAATACCAAACTATGGAGCATGGGTGGAGATGGACCTTCTTCCCAGTTTTTCTGGTGGGTCAATGGGCTCTGGAATAGAACATGAGGACTTACACTTTAGTATGATATAGCAATTCCATATTTGTTCCTAAAGACTTGTGATTTTGAACATGGAGGGTACCCCTGGAAACATACATAAGGGCTATGCTCTGGCCTTTTGATAAAGCACATGTGGAAGGACCTCAGGGGTCCTATGGTCCCAAGACAGGTATAGACAAAATGATCTTGGGAATCTCTTTGTGGAATAGGCTCCCCCAAAACTGAACTCAGAGTACTTGTCCAGAGCTAATGGGGAGGGGGAGGGATAAGCACCCCTTGCCTGGTTGACCATGACAGATATGGAGTTTGATTGTTTTGAGATAGAACAAGTTCTTTTAAGACTGAGGAAATAGAAAGTCACTAGAAAAAGACTCCATCTTCCAACCCTACAGAAGAATTGGGCTAGGGATTAGCCAGATGTACCTTGCTCTAAGTGCCTTTCCTTCCAGCCTGCCTGAAATCTTTGACCAAATCCTTAAATGGAGTTTAGATATGGCTCATGTCTTAGGGTCTCCTCAAAAGGAATGAATGGAAATCTCTTTTAGAAAAGTCACTCAACATAATAGTTATCAGATATAGGACAACTATTTATTTCTCCACAACAAATGAAACATGAAAACATAAAAGACTGAAAAATGTACATTGACAAATATTTAAAAAGAAGAAATAATGATCCATCACAAAGGATTTACCTGAACCCTTAAACAGATACAGAAAACATAAAAGACTTTCAAATGACTCATAGAAACCCATACGGGATCTGTTTAGATACAGAAACATATGTCGTTCATTATACCTATTTTAATCACTCAGGAGTGGAGGGTGGGAAAGAAATCCCCTTTTCCTCATGGAGAAGTCCAGGGCAGAGCTGTTGCAGTCCCAAACTATATATGCCAAAGAGGAGAAGAAAGCAAGAATAACTTTTTTAAAGCTTACTAAACAGGCAGCTCCTCCTGAATTGTATCTATCATTGGTATCTGTCAAAAAGTATCTATCGGGGAGGCTAGGTGGCGCAGTGGATAGAGCGCCAGCCCTGGAGTCAAGAGTACCTGAGTTCAAATCCGGCCTCAGACAATAATTGCCTTGCAAAAATATTTAAAAAGTATCTATCAATATTTTTTTAAAGTTTTTTTGGGGGGGGAGGGAGGCAATGGGGGTTAAGTGACTTGCCCAAGGTCACACAGCCAGGTAATTATTAAATGTCTGAGGTTGGATTTGAACTCAGGTCCTCCTGACTCCAGGGCTGGTGCTCTATCCACTGCACCACCTAGCTGCCCTAACAATACTTTTTTGATATTGTCCTCTCCTCTCCATAACAGGGTTCCAAGTACCAATGTGGACCTCTAGTTTTGTGACTTTTGTGAAGAGGCCATATCCTGGTTCCATCTCTACACCATGGACTGACTTCCTTCATCCCTCCAGAACAAGTTCACAGAACAATAAAGGATTGCTACATCATCCCCAAACACAGGTCTGTTAGCACTGAACCAGAGCATTATATAGTCCACATAGCCATATCTGTTCTTTGTGATGATCCAATCTAGAAGATCAAGAAGGTCTCCCTGATTACTCACAAATTATGTGTCTACATATCATATCTCCTACTAGACTACAAGATTCCTGAGGAAGGCAGGCTGTCATCTTTATCTCTTTCTTAGCCCTAGCACCATATTGACACTTTGCAGCTGAATGGCTCAATGGATAGAGTTTTGGACCTGGATTCAGAAAGACCTGAGTTCAAATCCAGGCCCATTAAATTACTGTGTGACCTTAGGCAAACTACATAACCCTGTTTGCCTCAATTTCCTCATCTGTAAAATGAACTGGTAAAGGAAATAGCTAACCACTCCAGTATATTTTCTAAGAGAATCCCAAATAGGAGCAGCTAGGTGATGCAGTGAATAGAGCACCAGCCCTAGAGTCAGGAGGACCTGAGTTCAAATCCAGTCTCTAACTGAAGAGAGAGAGAGAGAGAGAGAGAGAGAGAGAGAGAGAGGAGAGAGAGAATCTAAAGGGGGTAAGAATTGGACACAACTGGACAACATTAATTTTGTTTTAAAGAATTGATTTTGTTAAATGCAGAACTGGATCAGTTGAATTAAACTGAATCTTGAAGGAATGGAATCAAAATTAAACCCTTTGGTTCAGTTGAGCAGCCTCTGCTAGATGATGAGGATACAAAAGCAAAAATGAAATAGACCCTGCACTCAATGAACTTAGATTCTACTGAACTTACACATATGTACACAAATAAATTGGTGGATCAATCAGGAAGATCTGAGTTTGAATTCAGTCTCAGACATGTATTATGTGACCCTGAGCAAGTCACTTAAACATTTCTGTGTCTCATTGTCCTCATCTATAAAATGGGGACAATCATAGCACCATTCAGGACTGTTGTAAGAATAAAAGGAAATGATATTTGTAAATCTTAAAGTATTATATCTGTTCTATCATTATTATTGTTGTTGTTGCTATTTTTACATGATAGCACCTACGTGACAGTGTAGAAATGTATACATCAAAGTGCTCTAAGAAAATTTGAGGAGGGAAAGACCATTAATAAATGGTGGAATCACAGGAGGTTTTTAATAAATTTGTGTTGAATGAAACTACTGTGAGAGAAAGGGCTTCAATCCAATGTAATTCAATAAACAATTATTAAGTGCCTAACACAGGGGATGCAAAACAAATGAAACCATCACTGTCTTCCAGGAGCTTATATTCTCCTAGGGAGATCTTCAACATAGCAATTTCCAATGGAAAATACATAGAAAAATAAATACAAAGCAGTGAATATAAACTAATTGGGAGGAGAGGGGACAATCAACCGAAGGAACCTGGGCAATGAGGAGGGAGAGCACTCAAGGATTAGAAGAAACCTTTTTGCAGAGGCAAGGAGACAGGAAATGGAATATGGAGTATGAGGAATATCAGGTACACAAATTTGACTGGAACCTACAGTGTATGAGGGGATATAATGTGAGATCAGTTTGGACAGGATAGGTTAGGGCCAGACCTTGAAGAACTTTTAAGGCCACACTGAAGAGTTTGCACTGTTTTCTGGAGGTAAATAAGGAACCCCTGAAACTCTCTGAACAAGTGAGTTGATATGGTCAGACCTGTTATTTAAAAATATCAACTTGGAAGTCAGGTGGGGAAAAATATATTGGAGAGTGGGTAGCTAGGAGGTGCAGTGAATAGAGCACCAGCCCTAGAGTCAGGAGAACCTGAGTTCAAATCCAGTCTCAGACACTTAATAACTACCTAGCTGTATGATCTTGGGCAAGTCACTTAACGCCCCCCATTACCTTGCAAAAAACAAAAACAAAACAGAATATATTGGAGTGATATTGAAGAAAGACTTAACTCTACAAATTAGAAGGCAAAATTGAAATTGTAGCCATTGTTCAAAGTCTCTTTTGCTTGGGCATGACTGTCTGTCCTGGTTATGCCCCAGTTTCTTTCGTTTTGAAAAGAACCCTCCCAGGAAACTGATGCCAGGAGAGACTAGGAGAACCTGTTCCCCCTGGAGGAGAGGGTGTTGACCTCTCTGAGCCCAAGGCAAAGCTTGGCTCTCATCACATTTCCGAGAAGGAGTCCTTTAGCCAGGTAGTCTCCCCCCCCACCCATCACCAAGTTTACCATGGGACTAAAGACACTCCTCTCTTACCTATTACAGTCAAATGCATTAAAGAAAACTTTTCTGATTATCTCACTGGAGTATTAAGATAATATCCTGGGATATATCCAAGAAGTTGACAATGGGACTCTGATTCTTAGACATTATCCATCCAGTCCCCACATTCACTCCTAACCTCTCAATACACACGCACACACACACATGCATACATATGTGTATATATATACATATATATCCTAGGAAATTAGAGAAAAGTACTTGGACTTGGAGGGAGAGTTGGTGGCATTATCAAGGGAACTTTGACTCTAGCTAGCCATGTGATCTTGGATAAATTTTTTCCTTTCTCTGAATCTCAGTTTCCTCATCTGTAAAATGAGAGACTAGAACTAGAAAATCCCCAAGGTCCCTTACAACTTTTACATTCTAGGTTGAGTCTGTAAAACAAGGAGGAGGTTGGCAAATAGATCCAATTCAGTCTTGTAGCTCTGATCCTCCCTGAGTCTATGGGATGAAGAACTCTAGACACACACCATTCTGGCCACTCATAGTCACTCTTCTCTTCTCAAGGGTGATCAGGGTGACAAATCACAAAAGTTGCCACTCAAGGATGGGAATAGACTACTGGACCAAGCTGGACAGAACCCTTCCAGGGGCTGTCCAATAGAAATAAACCCAGGATGTGTCCAAAATATTTCTAGTGTGGCCTGGAATTCTAAAATTGGTGCTTTACTCATAAACACAAGACTATTAAATTCAGCATTTCCAGGAGTCTTCCTCCAAGTCTGTGGTGTTAAAGCAGTTGATTCATTCCTGTCCTGGGTCAAAAGACAGATATCTCATTCTGGAAGGGGGACTGGCAATGTTATTACTAGCCACTTCTCAGTTCAGATTAGCTGATGGTCAGCTAAGATGGTGGCTATGAATGGGATGCATGGTGGGATGCATGGGAGTGGGGAAGGGAGAGGTGGAAAACTTCCATCAATTTTTGTAGGGGCTGAAGGTAAAACTGAAGGTCAAATTTGGGGCCTCTTCATTCCCATTGAATACTCTGTCAATCCTTTCTTTTGGCAGAATCATTCCCCTTCTATACTCTTCCGTCTCTAACATCTGAGTCTTCTCCCCTACCTGAGTCTAAGTCCTGTCATCCCCCAAATCAACTACCTCCCAAGGGATGTGCAAGGATAAGGGGTCATCAGCCTTTTCTATAAACAAACAGAAAGTGACTCCATCTCTTGAGAGTGGCAGGTGGGAGTCCTATTGCTATCATGGGATAACCCCCTCTGATTTTTGATCTGCTGGAAGGTGGGGCCTGAGGTCAAAACTAGGCAGGGGGGGGAGGAGCTGCTCAGATCTAACCACATTCCTCCTTCTTGGCCATAAAAGGTGCCGCAACTTTGGCCAGGGGCCTACCTGGCTTACCAGGAACCCAGGGAGAGGTGTACAGACCTGCCTTCAGCTCCAATACACAGACAGGTTGGTGTTGTGGCATTGTCCCCAGAGGGAAATAAATTTCTTTTTTTTAATTTATTTTTGGGGGGAGGTTGCTTTCTTAGATGAAAGATGGTTCTTAGAAGAATGATGGGAGCAATCTTCCTGTAGACTTAGAAATGTTCTAGTTATCAATCAAACTTTTCTTCCTCTCTATTTGGTCCTTCTCTAAGCAGTGTGGGAAAGAGGAGAGAAGGATACCCTCATGGAACTCTTATCCCATGAAGAGAACCATGAAGAGATGGGCTCAGTTTCGCTTTTTTAAATATTTTATTTATTTGTTTTATCAACCATATGAAATGCTAGTTTTTAACCAATCATTTTTTTGGCAAGATTTTGAGTTTTACATTTATTTCCCTCCCTCCTTTCTATTCCCCTTCCCCCAACAGAAAGCAATCTGAGATAGGCTCTACATGTATAACTATCCTAAAGATAAATCCTTATTGATCAAGTTGTGAGAGAAGAATCAGAAACATTAGCAAGAGAAAAAAATGACATAATATGCAAGACATATTTTAAATTAAATACTTTAAAAATTAAAGATGATAGGCTTTGGTCTTCATTTAAATTCCTTCTCTGGATATGGATATTGTACTGCTAAAATGAACAATCCATTATGATTGATCATCATCCCATGTTGTTTGTGGGTATAATGTTCTTAGAGCTCAGTTTCTTATAGATCAGAGAAGTTGTAGATCCTGGAAGTAGGCTACAAAGTCTTCCTGGATATGATGAGATGAACAAAACTGAAAAACTCTGATATTACCTTCCATGAACTATTATACCTTTGTGTTAAGCAAGTCACTTAATTTCTTTGGACCTATCACTCCTTACCATTTATAATTTTAGGATTCTAGGATTTAAACAGGAGGAGGAGAGAAGGCATTCCAGGTAGAAGTGGCCTGTGTAGAAAGTCGAAGTTGATGAAGAAGGGTGTCTATCTAGGGTCACAAATTGGGAAGGGGAGAGATTTGAAAGCTCCCAAGGCCATGGAGGTTAACTCTGGGGGGCAAGGTTGGGTAATCTGACCCAAACCCTCCTGGCTCTAGATACATAGCTGTGTATTTGTGAGTGGCAGCATGGGGAAGTCTGTCTCTGACAATCCCCTAACCCCATTTCCTCATTCAGAATTCTCTTATCCCTAAGGATTCTGTTTTTGGTAGGTTATCCCTTAATCCATGCTAAGAAATTTTCCTTCTCTCAGGACTTGAATTTTATAAGGGATTTTTGAAAAGACTGAATAACCTTTGTGAAGCAAAGAAAAAGTTCTCTAATGGTGGAATTTTAGACACTGTTACCACAGATGATTAGGAGAACTATTTGGAGCTAGGGACTTCTCACATCACACTTTATGGGTATAATCCTCTGGCCCAGGTCCCATTCATCAAGTCTTGGGTCTAGAGTTAGAGGTTATTAAAATTGTCACTAGATTGGCTATCTCTTCTTGCTGGATGGCATTAACTAGGGTCCTACTGGGGAGAGAGCAGTTAGCCCAGGAAGAGCATGCCAAGGGAGATGGATAAAGATAAAGGAGAATGATTAAAGGAAATGTAGGGAGTGGTATTTTGTAGTGGAAACAATTCTAGCTGAGACATCAGGAGAACTATGGTCTGCCCCTGTCTTGTTGGTGACCTTTAACACCTCTCAGGGAACTTTGTTCTACCAGCTACATGCAATGGTAGTTTTTAACCAATCACTTTTTTTTTTGCAAGGTTTTGAGTTTTACATTTATCTCCCTGAGACCTTTAACTCTCTCTGGGATTGTCTCTTTGCAACCTGAGGGTTCTGAATTAGGTGATCCCTGAGGCTCTTTCATCTATGATGCTCTATTAAAAAAAAACAATCATTGTGGGGGATAGTAATTCTGGGATACTCTTCTGCAGCTTTTCTGTAACTAATCCCTGAGATCTGCTCTTTTTCCTTTGTTGACTTAGCTTCATCTTCTAAACAAGACTGTTCCCCCAAGTTCTGGACTCCTTGAGTTTCTTCTCTTTTTACATATTCTCCTTTGGTGATCTTATTCACAGTCAGATGATTTGATTTTCTCAGTATTACATCCATTCTCCTTTTCTCTACTCACACAGGAATTGTGAGTAAAAGACTAATAGACTCAAGAGAATAACCAAAGGGCATATCAATGAAGGATGATATTTCTTGGGAGAAATTTATCAAAAAAAAGAGAAAGGACTACATGCAGAGGAGAGGACCAAATGAGTAACAAGAGACCCTCAGAGTACTAGGGAAACACTGTTGGGACCACATCTTCTGCTTCTCTGTGGAAGTTGCATGGCTTACAGTACCAGGAAACCATCCTCATAATTTGGGGGGTCATTCTACAAACTATATCCTGGTTTTTGCATCCTATGGAGAGTTCCCAAGTCTCTGCAGGATGTTCCTTCTAAAAGACTAAACTCTGGGCTAGTATATCTGGGAAATAAGACATTACCTCTCCAGAAAAAATAGAGGGAAATGGAAGGAGCATTTATCTACAGTTGAGAAAGGCAAGGCAAATAGAGGTGAAGTGCCCATCCCTAATGATCTAAGACAATATTGCTACTAAATGCTTGAGGCCAGATTTGAATTTGAGTCTTCCAGACTTCAGATCCAGGGCTCAATCTCCTGTACCCATCTGACTGCCACAAATGCCACAAATCAAGATGCCCACCCCCACCAAGGTTCTCCATTTTCCTTTGGAGGTACCTTAATTATAACTAGGGCCAAAGAAGTCTAAAAAATAGAAAACCATAGAAAATACAAAGGAAACCTTTTGAGTCAGGGCCCTCCCCAAGTCAAGACTTTTACCTGTGGGCCAATGAAAATGGGAATTTCCTTTTCTCTTCTGCCTCCACCTCACAAAAACAAAGAAAGAAAGAAAGTTGGGCATGACTGAGAAGTAGAAAAATCCCAAAGCATCTGAATAATTCACAAAGCCATCTCCAACTGGCAGGGACCATGAACTGGACTGTGGGTTGAAATGAGTTTCTCCTAATATTCTTCCAGGTGCTGAGGCCCAGATACCATGTGGGAAATGAAAGGGTCATTGTTGACTCTGGTTTCTATGGCTGTGTGGCTCCTTGGGGGTGAGTCCTGAAGACACTGGAGCATGGGAAGTGGATATGGAGAGGACAGAATCACACATTTCTGATCTCACCCTTTCTTTGTTCTCCTTGATTCCCCCATGAATCCAGGTCCCCCAGGAGCAGAGGCCCTGAATTCGGTAAGTTTGTTCCTTCTCATTTTCATTCATTTATATCAGATGTTCAAATAGTTGTGAGCCAGAGGAGCTAATATCAGAGTAGAGCCTGGGAAGCTCATTAGGGATAAGCCAGTAAGGTAGAGAGCTGCCTCCCATACCTGACCAGGTATTTGTGCTTCCTCTGTGGTGGAAAGATCCCTGGAGCGGGGAATCATGGAACCTGGTTTCCTGAACCTGGTCCTACCCCTGGCTAAGAGCTGGTCCTATACAACCCTGAACTGATCACTTAATGTCTTTAGGTAGATTAAAAATAACAAAATCCTTATTTGATTCTCCTTCACAAGTTTTAATAATGAACAATCAATGACATTCCAGATGAAAGAGGATTTAGGCATTCATTCATTCACTTAATCATTACATTTTTACTGAGTCACTATAGATTTTTATACTGGATCCTTCTAAATGGGGGTGACTTGCCAGTGGTCTCAAATAGCTTTCTTTTCATGGCTTATTACTCTCTTTAGATCATATGGAAGTTAAGTCCCAAAGGTCAAGGTTATCTTCTCACTCTTTTTTTTCTAACACCCAATTTTCTCTCTCCTTTCTCCCCAGTGCCCAACTCTACCCATATGTAAGTCAGCCTTGGAGTGAATAAGAGGATCTTCCCCTATTCCCCAAGGACCAAGTCTGGGTTAGAAGGTCCTGGGAAGGGGGTGGGGAGGAATGGGGTCAGGGGATTGAGAACAAGGGAAGATGAACACCAAGTGGGATGGGGCCTGGTAAAAATGCCTTAGGAATATACCTTTTCCTGCCCCATTGCTCCCCCCATCTTCAACCACCCCTGTCCAGTCCTATATAAATCCCAGTTTCCTAGGCTCCTTCACTGATGCTTTAAGGTCTTTTTCTCCTACAGCTCCAACCTACTGTGCACCAGTGAACAGGTAAGTGATAGAACTCTTGAGGGTTCAGGGGAAGGCAAAAGTTCTCTCTCTAAGGAAGAGAAACTCTTATAACCAGAGAAAGGCCATGCCCCTATTCCACTTGCCCAAAGGTTGGGACATCCTTGTGCCATGGGAGCCTTTGGGAGCAAGATGTTCTAGGAGACAGGTACAGAGACTGCCCCTTTCCCAGTCTCCTGTGATAATGGTGCCTTTTTCTTTGCAGTGCCAATGTGAGTGTGCCCTCTGACCAGACAGCCCTGTGTACAGCCTTTACACTGGCCCAGTTCGCCTGTGCTAAGGTACAGAGATTCAAGACTATAATAACAAGTTGGGGGAGGGGTGAATTTCCATCTTAAACTTCCCATTTTCATCCTTTCACTCATTCCTTTGCTCATTCATTCAGTTATTCATTTATTCATCCACCCATTCAATGAACACTCCCAGATGCCGACTGTGTGGGAAGCTCTGTAGGGGGCTATTCTACAGGGGAAATAGATGAATTAATCATGGTCCTTGCCCTCCTTGCACTTACTATTTACCATATGAATAAAATATGTACCCAAATAACTAGGGTGCAAGACAGGATATAAGAAGTTCAAAAAGGAGGTACATAATAGGAAACATTTTATGGAGGAGGAGGACTTGAAAATTAGATGGCAGAGAAAGAAGTAGGGAGGAGAAAACCATCAACCTACGGGTATCATTCAACAGCAAGGGCAAAGCCCCTAGGGTAGGAAAGGTCTGGGTATGTTTGGGAAACAATTCCTGCCTGTGGATGCCTACTAACTCTTTAATGTCCATTCTCACCAGAGTAACAATCTGACATCAAATCAGCTTGCTGCAATCTTGAGCTGCCACATCACGGGGCCAGCTCTCACCCTCGACCAGAATGTTTTCCTGCTGCTTTTCCACCAGGTCAGCGTGGAGACCCTCCGCCTTGCCCTGAACCATATCAGTGTGCAGGTAATGGTCCCTCCCCTTCACCCCTCTGCACAGCAACCTCTCATGACCTTGTAAGCTCAATTCCTCTTGAAGCATCTTCAAAGATGGAGGGTACAGCATCCTCCCACCCCAATTTACTTCTTCCTTGGGTACTCTCTGTTTGCTTCCTTGGTATTCAGATTGACAGTGCCCAGATTCCTACAGACACCAAGCAGTTTATCCTGACAGCAGCATGGGATGTGGCCAAGACTGACCCCCAGGCAAGAAATGCAGGTTTCTTGGCTTCCTGGTTTGGAGAGACGCTCCATGCCTACCTGCCAACTATAGATCTTGGCATCCTGGAATGCCTAAGCCAGCTACCCATACAGTGTGATGGGCTGGCTGCCATGTAAGTGTTAATCTCCCCAATCTAGTCCCCACCTCACCCCAGGCCAGAAATTCCATCTTTTTCCCCATCCCCTGAACCCAAGTCAATGCCTGGGCCTCTCCCACACATTTGTCACATTCTATCTTGTATTGTAATTTAATTTTTCTGAGTTCAGTTTCTTCATCTCTAAATGGAGGATATAATAACTAATATTATCAATTCTAACAGAGAAATAACTACCAATCCCAAAGCATTTTATGTGTTAATTAAAACCATAGGTTTTTTTCCCAAATGTCTTATCATTTCCCATCATATCATAAACTCCTTAGGTACAGTTGAAACTTGGATCTCAGTTTTATCCTCTATAAAATGGGATAAATAATTCCTAAAATCATGAATTTCCCAATTGGGAATCCAATCCAATCCCCCCTCATTCTGATCCTCCTGAAACCCTTTTGTGTACACACAGAGTCCAGGCCTTGGACAGTGTGTACTCCAGAATGGACAGCAGCAGACAGTGGGCAGTTGCCAGTTGGATCAAACGCTTCCTGACCACTTTTGGTGAGTGGCACAGTCCATCAAAGAGCCCTATTCCCACAGGTTGAAGATTCAGAACCTGATATATCTCTTGTTCCTTTTCTCAGAATGCCCCAAAAGCTCCTCCCAGGAGTGGATCATCGTCAACTGGAGAAGCTTCCGGAACCAAGTCTCCTACGCTGAGTTGGTGGGCACCTGGAGAGCCTTTGATGGGGTGAGCCTGCCATCGTTGTAGAGCTAATGTGAATTGGGTTCAAGAAGGGAGAGTTAGAGGGAGGGGACCTGGATACCCTCACACCTGACATATATCTCTATACCATAGTTTCTGTTCTTCCCTCCTCTAGGCAGATGCTCTGAGTGCTTTGACTGGCCCACAGCTGGCAGAGTTTACCACCAGCCAGGATGTCTTAGCCAATGCCACCCTCGCCCCTCAACTGCTTCAGCTCCTGAACCACAGTGACATCCGCTTCACTGAGGCCTTCCTGGAAGCCCTCCCTCGTACCCCCCGAAATATTTCAGAGTCCAAGGCCTTGCTGGAGACCCTGCTGCATAAGCTGGCCAACAACCTCCCAGATCTCTGCTCGCCCACCCTGAAGCGTTGGTTCCAAGAGCTTCTGATTGGTCTTCTGCCTGCCTTTGACATGGAATTGCTCAAGTTACTGCCCACTCAGGTGGGCTGTACAGACTTCCAGGCCATGTGAGTACCTCCCCACCCTCACACCCACCACCACCAGTGGCAATGCTTTCCTATTTATATTCCTTTTCCAGTGAGGAGTAGGAGGGAGAGCCTATTATTGCTAGAGAAACATGCTCAGAAAGACTTAGTCACTCATTAAAAGTCTCAGTGAGTCAGTGGCACTGGTCTAGTCAAGATATCCAAGTTTTCCTGTGATCCCTGGCATGTGTCTGGAGCACAGATAAGACCTGGCCACTGTGATCCCAATCTGTAAAGACAGAGGGGACCTTCCCCTCAGGTTGCTCACAGTTTGGGGGGCAGACAGGGATAAAACAGATCTGAGTATTTCTCTCAGGGAACTCACAGTCTTTAAAGACAGAAGAGAAGCAAACTCTGGGCCCTGTCTGGGAAAACCCAAAAGAGAATGAACCTGAGTCCAGACTTTGGGGAGCTCTCAGCCTGGGATGATAAAGAGAAGAGACAAATCTGAGCCTTGCCTTCTGTTCCTCTGCCCCTGGGCTTTCTGAGGGTCCTACCCTGGCATGCTCTCTGTGCCAAAAGCTGATCTCTCACCTCAGGTACAAGGGTCTTGATCTTGTGTATGCTGAACTGTCCCCACCCACCCAACAGGCAATGTTTCAGGCCAGGAGGAACTATCTGAGACAACAAACTTCCAAAGAAGGTGATGGAGGGGGGGGGGGGGCTGGACACTGAAGGACACTCTCTTGGGGGTAGGGATGGTAAGGTAGGGCTCTCTCTCTGAGAAAGTCATCCATTCTGATTCATATCTTCCTTAGCCCTTCTCCCTTTGAATTCTCCCCATCTGATTCTGATTCTTCCCTTTATTTCTGTTTGTCTTTTGACTCTCTCTCTCTCTCTCTCTCTCTCTCTCTCTCTCTCTCTCTCTCTCTCTCTCTCTCTCTCTCTCTCTCTCCCCTTCCCCCCTTACTGAAAACTAGGTCTCTTCTACTGATTTTCCTGTCTCTTTTTTGAGTCTTTATGCTAAATCTCCCTTCATATTCTTCTCTTTCATTCTTCCCCTTGTGCCTCTCCCTTCTAAATCTCCTCCTAATTCTCTCATAGACCCCAAAGACTTCTCCCTTCATTCCTTTCAAATCACAGGTTCTGCGTGTACATTTTCTGCTGCCAATAGTAGCATCTGGCTCCAAGATAACTTTGGCCTCTCCAGTGTTTTTGCTAACTACAAAGACTTCCTACAGCTGAACCCAGGCTTCAGAGGGGTGAGCAAAGACAGCGGTCCTGAGTGGAAGCTATGAAATACTTTCTCTGCCATGATGAGGGCTGCAAACTAGAATATACATAGACAAATAAAGGAGCTTATACTACTTAGGTTTGCACCTTGTGAACCATGGTTTATCAAAGACCCTTGTCATCACTTAAATAAAGAAATCACTACTTAATTAGAGGATAGAGGTGATGCAATGAATATAACCTTCAATTGGCTGAGTCTCTGGTCTGAAGTAGGAGTCATACCTCTGAAGAGAGGGCTTCTCTTTCCTTTGCTTCGCATTCACAAAGTACAGACCTTGTAGACATTGCCTCCATATGACTAACAGAGTTTTCAACTGCCCTTTTCCTGCCTCTAGTTTGAGGTGACAGACCTACTCACAGCCACTCAACTTGGGGAACTGCTAATCTCCTCCAACATCCTCATGGACACCACCAACTCAGATGCAGAATCAAATGCCCTCAAAGTCATCGAAACCTTCCAGCAGAGGAATATTTCAGAGCTGCAAATATTCCTGCAAACTGTGACCTCTTTGGCTACTCAGGTGAGTTTGTCTAAGTAGTTGTGGCTAGGGACAAAGAACCAGTCAGACCTTTGTACTTCCGACTCCACTATCTTGGAACTCAAGATTGTTCTTTTTTTTCTTTCACAAAACCATTTATACTGATGATTTTATTGTTAACACTTTCATTTCTAAATATATTACTTTTTCTTTCTCTCTCTCCTGGGAGTCATCCCTTGCAACAAAACACAACAAAATTTAAAAGACTAAGAAGAAGGTAAGAAAGAACAGTTCAGTAAAACTAACCAATGCATCAATCAAGCCTGACAAAGGTCCACATCCATCTCCTCATTTCTGAAAAATTAAGAGCAAGTTTCATTTTTTCATCTCTTCTTCAGGGTCAAGACTGGTTATTATATTACACAGTAATTAGTTCCCATTTTTGTTATTCTTTCATTTACATTATTGTGGTATGTTTATTGATCTTCTGTTTTGCTTCAGTTTATTTGTTTTCTCATGCTTCTCTATAGTCTTCACATCCATTGTCTCTTATGACAGCTATACTGTTTTATGTACTGCAGTGTATTTGGCCAATACCCAACACTGGGCATCTGCTTCATGATAGATCTACTTGGAATAATTCATAGGATCTTAGATCTAGACTTGGTGGGGTCCTTGGAGACCATTTAGTCAATCCTCTTATTTTATAGATGAAAGAATTGAAGCCTTGGAAAGTTAAGTAACTTGCCCAAGATCTCACACATTTAAGGTGGGATTTGAACCTATGTCATCTGACTTCAGAGTCACACACACCCGTATGAAATTTACCTTTATATCTTGTCTACAAAATAGGTTTCATGAGATAATTATGTTCTATGACAATGTGATTAACATCCCCATTTTATGACAAACTTTTAATATAATTATTACCATTATTAACAGAAATCCACACTTATAGTTAAAAAGTGCTTTCTTTTTTTTGTTTTTGTTTTTCCAAGGCAATGGGATTAAGTGACTTGCCCAAGGTCACACAGCTAGGTCACTGTTAAGTGTCTGAGACTGGATTTGAACTCAGGTCTTTCTGACTCCAGGGCTGGTGCTCTATCTGCTAAAAGGTGCTTTCTTCATAATATCCCTGTTAGGTAGATATACAAGCATACAGATGGAGAAACCAGGGCTCAGAGAGAGCAGGTGACTTTTATACTGTAACCCAGATGCTAAATGGTACAGCCTGGACTTGAATCTATGTTGTCTGATTCCAAGGCCTGTATATCCTTTCCATTCCACCACACAGGAGGGCATGTTTAAAGGACTGAGAGAAGACAATGCATGTAAGCATCATATGTTCCCAAGGTCCTTTTTTTTTTCTTCTTCCTCCTTTAAAAAATTCTCATAAATGCATTTTATTTTATATCATAAATAGATCCATTTTATATCACAAAATATACCCTTCCTTCCTCTCCCATTCTTTAGAAAATCTTCCTTGTAACAAAGATTAAGAGAACAGAAAGGAAAAAAAAGACAGTTCAGCAAAACTGACCAACCAATCAACTAAATCTGACAATTTCTACAATATCCTACACCCATAGTTCCCAACCTCTGCTACAAAGGGATGAAATACATTTTCTAGACTCTTTTCTATGGCCAAACTTGGTTGTTATAACTACCTAGAATTTAGTTTCATTTCAGTGTTTGTTTCTTTACATTGTTGTAATTATTGTGTATGTTGTTTTTTTGGTTTTACTTCATCCTGCAACAGTTCATATAAGTCTTATCATACTTTTCTGTATTCTCCATTACATCATGTCTTACATTACACTAAAATTCCTTTACAATGATATATCATAATTTATGTAAGTAGTCAATAAATGATTATTTTGTTTCAGGTTTTTTTTTTCTTTTTGCCACCACAAAAAAAAAAGTGCTGCTATGGCTCTTTTGGCAAATATGGGGTCAATTTTTCCTCTCTTTGACTTTCTTGGAGGTATTTTGTCTGACAGCTGAACTGATTATAGGATTTTTGGATCAAAGGATATGAACATTTTAAACACCTTTTTATAATAATTCTAAATTTTTTTCCAAAGAGACTGGACCAATTCATAGCCCAACCAACATGTATCAATGTACCTGTCTTTCTATAGTCCCTCCAACTTTGTTTCCCCTTTTTGACATCTTTGCTGAGTAACAGGCAAAACCTCAGAGTTGCTTTAATTTATATTTCTTTTAATAATGACCTGGAGAAATCTTTCAAATGGTTGTTAATAATTTGTCATTCTTCTTAAAACTCCATTTATATCCTTTGATCACTTAGCCAATGTTTTCCTTCCCTTTTTTAGAGAAACATCACATCCATCACCAACACTCTGGTTAGCAGAGTAATCCTCACAGGCACCTTCCAAGTCCTGAGAGCGGAATTACCCTTTATGAGCCCAGTCAACATTGAAGATTGGTTTGGTGGAAATTTGTCCTTGTACCTAACCTACATCACCTCCAGAGAGTTAACTATCCTGTCCTCTGTTGCTACCTGCCAACAGCTGCAGGCCATGTGAGAAGTCCTTTTTTTTTTCCTCTTCCAAATCCTCTGTCCTTGAGGATCCCAAGGGGCTAGACTGGATATTCAACACTGAGAGAGGTTGGAGGTTCACATCTGTAAAATCTGAGAGGGTACAGAGAGGGAACTAGCCATTGTCCCCCAAGTCTTGGATATTAATCAATCACTTTGCATTTATTTCATACCAGACCAAAAAATGAACCAAAACATGCCCTTGAAGGGTTTATATTCTATCAGAACTAGCAGGACCCCTGAAAGATGGATACAGGGGGAGTTTCCACTTATACACACAGACCCATAAAGATACATACAGTTTACATATGTGAATAAATTTCATATATACAGCATATACCTGCTTTTGTACATGTACTGACTCAGTTCCACCTTTATATTCCCCCATAGTGTCAAGGGCATGGATTTAGCCTTTGACCAGATGGGCATAGATGCCAGAAGTGATGTGACCCGATGGGTGGTAGGAGTCATCTCAAGACTTGGTGAGTGTCTTTCCCATCAAGGGGGCACTGAGGACTGTTCTTCCCAGACCAGAGTACTTTATAGGTCCTTGGTCAGACCCTGGTTTGGATTCCACAGATGGGCATTGAACAGGAACTGTTCTTCCTCTGGGCAGAAGCTATGTGTGTGTGTGGGGTGGGAACAGTCTATTTTAGACCCTGGACCCCAGGAAAGAGAGATCACTGGGGTTGGGTCTTTGAATTATCCCTTTATTCCCCCTGCCAGCTTTCAGTCTCCTTAAATTTACAAGTTCTGTTGTCTTGAATAGACCACTCCCTTCCTCTAGTTCTTGATTCCCTAACCTAATAAAGTATGTTTGTGGGTGTGTATATGTGTGTGTCTCTGTGTTTATGTGTGTATTTGTGAGTCATATGTGTGGTGGTGCTTATTTTGGAAAGGAGAACAAAATAATTTTGAGTTTCTTTCAAGTATTAAAATTCTTTAAATCCTGTCCCTACCATGGACATTGCCTCTTGCCTCAGCCCTCAAAGCAAATGTTGCACTGATAGTGGGGAAACTAACTCAGAATACTATTATCATATACAGGTATGTATATAACTATACATGTAACTATGAAGCTATACATATAACTATAGCTATACATACAACAACAGTATAACTGAGCCTACCAAGTGCCTATCTGTTGTAGAACAGTTTGCTATGAAGGGAATTGGGTTTTTTTTGGTTTTGATTTTTTTTACCTAATGTCTTATCTGACCGGGAAAGTGAGGGAAATCAAATCCAGAGTGGCTTCCTGGAGGAGATGATATTAAGTTGCCAGAGAACAGAGAGAAGAGATAGGGAACTATGGACAAGAAAAAAATTCTTTTGTTCAGGAGACAAAGGCTGTGGTGAAGACTTGAAGGTCATAGAGTTGGAACTCCTTACCAGAGGGGGAAAAGGAGTATTTCTTTTTTTTTAATTTTTGTTATTTTTATTAAAGATATTATTTGAGTTTTACAATCCCCCCATCTTACTTCCCTCTCCCCATCCCCCCCCCACAGAAAGCAATCCATCACTTTACTTTGTTTCCATGTTGTACATTGATCCAAATTGAGTGTGATGAGAAAGAAATCATATCCTTAAGGAAGAGACAAAAAGTCTAAGAGAGAACAAGATCTGACAATAAGATACCTGTTTTTTTCCCCTAAATTAAAGGGAATAGTCCTTGAACTTTGTTCGAACTCCACGGCTCTTTATCAGGATACAGATGGCACTCTCCTTTGCAGACAAAAGGAGTATTTCTAACACCAAAGGAAAAGGATGGTTGGGAGGTCCTCTTGGTCTCAGAAAAAAAAAATAGCAAAACACCACAAAGTGTTTCTTTGCTTTAGAACTTCTCTTTTCCCTGAAATCCTCTCATAGACCATTGATATTTCTCTTGGTTCTAGGATGCAACATCTCAGGAGATGAACTGGACCACATCTTCTGGAGGTTCAAGACCATTGTGAACATTACTGACCTTGTAGCCATTGATCAGAACTTTGATGTGGTAAGGATGGACCCTAGACTGCTAAGGGACCAGATCAGTTCTCAAAATCAGAGCTGAGGAAGAAATCCCTGCCACCAGCCCACCTAACACATATTCCCAATATTGAAATTTAATAAAAAGTTCCTCAGCCCCTCTGTGCCAAATATTTTTTCTCCATGCCAGTCTCTGTATAACATGAGATTATTCATCCCTTTTGAGGAAGCACTGATTTCTTTAGAGGCTTCCCTTTTTAAATACACACTTTCCTAGGGTTATGTAAAGTAGTGTCTAGATAACCAAATTTAAGTGTTACTTAAGTGGATGGAAGGGTGGGCACAAGAGAAGGTCTGGGCTCAGAGTTCAGGTCTTTAGTGTCTCTAGCCTGTACTTCAATGTTAGCCCAAAACCTTTTGTCTTCCTTGTGGGGGGGAGGAGGAAAGGGGGAGAGGGATTAATGTGCTCTCAGAATTACAGGTCACAGAATATCAGATGTTTTAAAAAAATATTTTATTACTGTTCCAATGATAAAAACATCATAGTTTCTACCTATCATTTTTAATAAGGTTTTGAATTTTACAATTTTCCCCTCACCTTCCCTTCCTTCCCATCCCCCACAGAAGGCAGTCTGATAATCTTTACATTGTTTCCATGCTATACATTGATAGAAATTGAATGTGTTGAGAGAGAAATCATATCCTTGAGGAGAAAATAAAATATTAGAGATAGCAAAATTATGCTGTACATAAGACACTTTTTTAAAAAATTGAAGGGAATAGACTTTGGTCTTTGTTTAACTCCACAATTCTTTCTCTGAATACAGAAGGTATTCTCTGTCCCTTATTATTGTGCTGATGAAATGAGCAAGTCCATTAAGGTTGATCATCACCTTCATCTTGCTGTTAGGGTGTATAATATTCTTCTGGTTCTGCTCCTGTCACCCAACATCAGTTCATACAAGTCTTTTCAGGATTTTCTGAAATCCCATCCCTCTTGGTTTCTAATAGAAAAATGGTAGAACATCAGATCTAAGAGAGACCTTAGAATATCTGATTACCTTCAATTTTTTTTTACAAAAAAGTCATCTTATGCACTGCATAATTTTGCTATCTCTAATATTTTATTTTCTCCTCAAGGATATGATTTCTCTCTCAACACATTCAATTTTGATCAATGTATAGCATGGAAACAATGTAAAGATTATCAGACTATCTTTGGGGGGGAAATTGTAAAATTCAAAATCTTACCAAAAAATGATAGGTAGGAAGTATTTGGTTGATTTTTATAGATAGGAGAAGGAGGTCTGGTTAAGGGAAACAACTTGCACATTTCAGATACAGCGAGTAGAGGAGCTGATGCCATTTCAGCTGGGCCAGCTGTGGACTATTCCTGGAGCTATCTCTGTGGCCAGTGTCCAAAAGGTGTTTGACCGCCTGGCAGCCATCCCTGGAGCCCAGACCCTGACTGATTTCTGGGATGAGCTCAGCAGCCCCCAGGCAAAGGTAGACAAAGGGACCCAGAGTGGGGAAAAGGACAAGTATACATCTCCAGCCGCAGGGTTAATGCCTCCTTCAGAAGTCAATCTCTTGTATGGGCCTTTGCCTCCTGGAATCAGAAAGGTCCTAGGCAGCTGGACTATAAAGACTGCAGTGGGGAGATCCATTAGTCATCCTCATAGAGGACTGTCACACAGAAAACACCCTTGTTTTGATTGAAGGTGATAACATAATTGTATCTGTTTATTTATATGATAGATCCCATCCTTTCTATTGAAGAGAATGCACAATATAGGAGAGAGACCACTGAACTGGAAAGTCATTTCTCTAACTAGAGAAAGATCCTGAGTTTGGGTTGTGGTTTTTGCCCTGAACTACCTGTATGGGTTTGGGTGAGACAAATGAACCTTAGTTTCCTTATCTGAGGAATGGTTGGACTAGAAAGGTCTCTAAGATGGCTTTCAGTTCAGACAATGTTCAGCCAACCAGAGCCCCTATAACCACATGCTCTGAACCCATGTTGCCAAAATGCCCTACCAATAGCAGCCCAGAGAAATAGTGATTTCACAGTATGATATAGTATGTCCACAGACCAGTCTTGAGACTTTGCCTTCTAGGGCTGGTTGTGGATGAACCTTTCAACCTAAGGGGCTTTCTTAAGGGGAACCTGCCCTCTGATTTCCCCTTAGCCTTGGAATGTCTCTGTGGAAGTGAGGCATACCATGCTGGTCCGGACCCTGGAGCAGCTGGGACCCCAGCTTCCCACCCTGGCTGAATCTGAGGCTAACCAATGGCTTGTGAAACGGCTGGCATCTGTCTTGGACACCATTGATGCATCTGTACTCCGTCACATCCCTGTCACCTTGCCTTGTGGTCCCTATAGAGCTCTGTGAGTTGGGACAAAGGGGGCCAGAGAAAGAGATAGAATTGGGCTGGAGAGAGGGGAGAGGTCCATGAAAGGAGAGCCAATGAAGCTGTGAGGCTGAGGTTGATACTCAGAATCAAAGACAACTCATTCCCAATTACTAGGGGCAATTAAAGGTGAGAGACAGATGTGACTCAGTGGGTAAAGTAATGAACTCTTCTAAACTCAGAATCTTATGTGCTATGTGACCCGTTCAAGTCACTTAATCTCTGTTTACCTCAGTTTCTTCAACTGTAAAATGAGAATAATAATAGCACTTACCTCACAAGATTGTATTTTCTAAAAGCCCTTAGCAAAATATCTGGTACATAGTAGATTCTAAAAAAGTGCATCTTCCCTTTTCCATCTTCTTCTGACCCTTATTTGCTATGTGACCATGGGCAAGTGACTTAATCTCTCAGTATCTCAGGCAACTCCCTATTTATTGCTGATGAGCTGCAATATGCATCTCTGAAGAGAATTCCTGTAACAGGATTTCCCTTTGCTAATGAAATATCAGATGGGGATTTGAAAAAAATTAAGGACAAGGTGAACCTGGATAATAAAAAAATCACCAATAATCCCCGTGTCCCCAAGGTTGTTTCCACTTACAGCTGAGGTGTAGCACACCTGTAGAGGTGAGCTAAATTTAGATCTGAGCTTCATCTCTAGGAGGTGAATGAAGGGGGAAGCTCTGATGCCAATAAAAGGGGGAATTAAAGCTGAAATAACCATGTGTCAGCCCTTAATCGAGTGAATATTGGCAGTAATTTTATCATTGAGTTCTCCAATCCTCTTCACTGGGAGGAACAAATACAAAAGTGCATAAGGGGCTGAATTTGATGTTAGAATAGACCAATTCAAATCATGCTTCAGACACCAGCAGTAAGGCCCTGGGTAAATATTTAATCTCTCTGTGTTTCTGTTTCCTTGTCTATAAAATGAGAAAGTCATTTTGGTTTTCTCTGATAATGGGACAAGAACCAACCAACCAAAATGAGACAATGGAACTCATTGTCTTCTAAGGTCCCTCTCAGTTCTCAATCAATGATCCTGAGTTTTGTCAGGAACTTAGATGTTATAGATGTTATTTGCTCTCTCTCTCTCTCTCTCTCTCTCTACTCTCTCTCTCTCTCTCTCTCTCTAATTACTATTGGAGACAACCATATAGCCCCTGATGGAAAATCAGGGGTGGGAGGAAAATTGGGTTGAAAATTTTTTTTAGCCAGCAAAGGTTTTCTTAGGCTTTGGTCTAGCTTTTAGAAAGGAGTATTATAAATCACTATAAAATATGAATTTTTATTAAATTTTGCAAAGTATTTTCTTCACAACAATTTAGAGGTGAGTCATGCAGATATTATTAATTCCATTTTTTAGATGAGGAAATTGAGGTTCAAAGAGCATTTATCTGTGGTCACATAGTAATTGTGACAGAGGACTGGAAGAGATGTCCTCCCAGCCATAGCATAGCTACTTGCAGACCTAACAGCCTGACCACTTTCCTTTTCTCAGAATCACAGCTGTCAGCTCTAAGTATGAAGACTTGGTTCAGTCTCAGAAGACAGATGTATTCAATTTTCTGACATCGTTTCTAACACAAAAGTCCCCAAATACAGGTAACAAACCCCTCTCCTCACCCTGATGATATTGTCTTCTAATCTCCTCTAGCTTTACTCTTTCCATCCTTCTCCCCCTCCATCAGGAGAAAAAGGCTGCAGAGCGACAAATCTCAGAGACCAGACTCAGTACAGCAGCTCTGAGGGGACACAGCTTAGAAGTAGGTGGGGGTAGAAAGGAAAGGATGGGCAACTAAGCAGATTCTGCCTAAGAAGGCTTCTTAGAATAAGTAAAGCAGCAAGGTATGACTGTCCAGTGAACATGGATTAATAGAGAGGGCCAGGGAGGAATTTCCAGGAGGAAAAGAGGAAGACCAAAAGGAAAGATCTTTTTCTTTGGATCTGAGATAGCATGGTGTGGTTGAGTAGAGCTATCAGTCCCTCAGCCCAGAATACTGCCCCAATCAGATTAAAATGTAATTGAGGAATATTTAATAAAATACACAAAAATTTAATAAAATATAAATAACATTACATTTTAAGATTAAGACAACATGCATCCTGCCCATCCTGCCTATACCACTGTGTAAAGCGGTATATTTAGAGACAGAGACCTGGGCTTAAGTCACTTCACCCATTTCCCCTTCCATAAAATGAGGGTTGTGAACCAGATAATCTCAAAGACTCTTTAAGTTTCAGCAGTTTGTGATTTAAGGCAGCAGATAAGATGGGCAAGATACTTAGGTCTTGGTGGGGGACTGAGGTAGTGAAAAGTTATCTTTCCTGCTCATCATCTGCACTTGTTAGGAATACAATAGCTCATTCCATCCTCACAATAACCCTGAGAGGAAGTTGTTGTTATTATGCCCATTTTCCAGAGGGAGAAATGGAGGCCAATAGAGGTCAAATAACCTGTCCAACATCACACAGCTAGTACATGTCTAAGAGAAGATTTGAGCTCAGGGCCTTCCTGAGGTCCAACTGTCTAGCCACTATACTATAAAGCTTCCTTGCAATACCAATGCCACTCAATTCATAAATATGACTCTGAGAATTGGTAATTCCAAAGATCAATGATTTATCTCTATTAAAATGACATTCCTGATGTCATCATTTAACTACACACTTTCTGCTATTCTCCTTTTGGTTCCAAGACACCATTTTTAACCCTTCCACAGTTCCAGCTTCCCAAGAACTCACCAGAAGGGGATGAGGAAGACTGGTTCTAAATTAGCTCTTTGAAGTTTCCTGATGCATTTCCAGCTCTAATACCTGAGGCCTTCCTAATTGGCTTCCTAATCTAATCCCCTGGGCTGGAGGCCTGACTGACCTACATCAGTTTCCAAAAGATTCCATTTTAGAGAAATCTAACAAAGAAGACTTTCCCTTTGACCCTAGGACTTTCATCTTTCAGTACTTGGTAAACCTTTCAGATTGCTAAAACTCTAGACTTCTTTAATCACTGAATTTGCTGAGGCCTCAGGGGTCCAGAGATTTACCAGACCCAGCTACTGCCTTCCCCTTTTCATCTACCACCACAGCTGCCTAACCAGGATTGGCATCTATTTTCTCTTTCTCACACTATTCCTGTTTGTTATATATCCTCTAGACCATAAGAGTGACTTTTCTAAGACTTACTTAAGAAAGAATATAATAAAAGAGAAAAATAAAATAATATGCCAGACTAAGGTAATTAGCATCTAAAAGAAAGCTAGCATACAAAATTATCCAGTTTTATATTGAGTGTATACAAATTAATCTCACTAGCTTCAGTTCCCTGAGGCACATGATTCTCTCAATGTTCAGTTCCAAATCACCACCACTGCCAAGTTTAGGAATTGACTTGCCTTTATCAATTGAATCAATCAAGCTCATTTGTCTGTTCTATAATTCTAGGTTTATGAACAGCCAATCAGGATCCTGGTTGCTAGAGGGCATTTGAGGCTCTATCTTATTTTAATCACTTAGCTAAGGATAAGAGATTAATAGTACTATATAATAAGCTTTTAAAAATTTTATCCCAGGGTGGCTAGGTGAGGCAGTGGATAGAGCAGCAGCCCTGGAGTCAGGAGTACCTGAGTTCCAATCCAGCCTCAGACACTTAATAATTACCTAGCTGTGTGGCTTTAGGCAAACCAATTAACCCCATTGCTTTGCAAAAACCTAAAAAAATAAAAATAAAAATAAAAAATAAATTCAATCTAAATTAAAAAAAATTTATCCCATTACCTAAAAATATAATACAACTGATAGAAAAGCAAGGGTATGTTAAAGCTAGTTCCACTCAGACAGAGAGCTGTTAGATTTTTCAGTGTGAGTCTTTACACCTCAGAAATCAGTAAATGCTGCAAGTCAGGGTTCAATGCATTGCTTTGTTCATTATCCAAACAAGAAAAGAGATGGAGAAACATTCAAAATACTGATTGAACTTTAAAATGTTATTTTAAAAATGTCATAAATACATTTTCCAGAGAGCCAATTACTAAACATTTACCAGTGCAACCCTGTTGTAAGTTACCTCCAAAGTTCACAAAAGTCAACACTTTACTGATAGACTGTACCCTGTTCTAGTCTTTCCTTCTTGGGGAACTCTCAACAGTCCTTCCACTCATATCTTCCTTTAGACTGTCATATTGGGTATCTTTTACTGTAGGTCCTGCTTGTGATAAACAGACCAACACTAGGAACTGGTTAAACAAGTATTTGGGGAAGTTTTCCCAGGAGGCCACATATCTCCAGTTGGTCAACTACCACCAAAGGTTTGATGTGGTAAGTCTCATTAGCAGGGAGTGATCCAAAGGCAGAGCTTCCAGAACAGCCTTATTGAAGGGTCTGCGGACTTCTGCCTGTATCTTGGACTAGGATAATGACAATAGTAATGGGGGTGGGTGGGTAAGCCAGTTCTATAAGGAGCAGATATGAGTTTGGGGGCTCCATATTGGGAGGAGACATGGAGGTACAGAGGAAAGAGGAAAAATAGCTGTGCCCTTCAGTGTTCAGAGAACGAAAGATCTCCTGATCTGAGAAAGAGATACAGGCATACTATGAGGAGTCCCTATTCTGATGGAGAAGACATGACTTTAGAGAGCCCTGAATTTGAGACATGTAGAATTTTGAGAACAAAAGGAGACTAGCAGCATCAATGTGAGCTGCACTGGTCTGCTCTGAGAAGAAATTTCAACCAGTCTTTATTCTCCCAGGGGACTGTGTTGGATATTCTAACCAACAGTCAGGTGGGGGATGCTCTGGTCTGTTCAGACCTGTTGACCACAAAGGAGTTGGACCCTCGTTTCACACGGTTCTTCCAGCAAAGTTCTACAGAGGCCATACACCAGATCCTGACCACATTTACCAGGACTGCCCATTCGGTAGGCAGTAGGGCCAATCTACTCTGCAGGAGAAGGACTGTTCTTTGTTTTCTTCTCTAAAGTATTTACTTGGACTTATGGTCAAGTCTCACACGACACAGTGGGTGCCAAAGTAGGGGAAGCATCACCTTCTAAAAGAGTTCTCAGCCAGGGAGAGACATTCTTTTTTTTTAATGAAATGATTGGTTTACCTGATTTTTTTTTTCTTTCCATCCTCTTTTTTCTTAAAAAAATTCTTTATTATGGCTTTCTCAGAATGGGAGGGGGGATTTAAGGGAAAATCTAAGTGATGCAAAAAAAATTTATTTTTTTAAGGATAGTCATTCTCCTACCTTTTATAAGGGCTATATAAGCCCTTCTGAACAGATGAGTCAGTGACAAATTCATTCTTTTAAAGTCACCTTGATTATCTGTTCTCAGTGACAGTCTTCCCCATCAAGAAGCTTTTCCTCATGTTTATCCTCAGTCCCTCAATGCAGGGAAAGATCCAAACTTTACATCTTTCTTATTTGAGGGTTCCTCTCAATGCAAAATTGAAGTCCCACTTGATGCAGAACCTGCAAGGTGGCTCCTGACAAGTTTCCTGACCCTCACATTAGTTGAGAGGGAAACCTTCACCACCGCAGACTGGAACACCACCTTCCAGGAAGAGCTGATCTTCTTTCTGCCCATGTTCAATGAATCTACACTGGCATTGGTTGTCCCCCGGGACATTCATTCCCTAGTCACTATGTAAGTCCTGGGCTCTACCTATGACAGTCATCAGAGAGTGTTCATGTCTGTGTGACTAACTAACCCTTCTACCTAGATAGGACTTCTTTCTCCTCAGGTCTATGGATGGTGGGTGGAGACCCTGGCCACCCTCCTTAACTCCAAGAACTACTGCTGAGGGACTGGCAAAGTATTTAGATGGTGGAGGCAGATGCTGTTGACCAAAAGACTGGTCCTAGCTCTGAATTTCACCTTGTCAGCCATGATCCTCTCTTTGTGCCTGGAGATGCTGGGTGGCAGATGATGGAATATAGATAGAATATAAGCTTCTTGAGGGCAGGGATAGCTGTATTTTTGTATTCCAAGCACCTAAGAGGCAACATGGTAGATAATAAAAATGATATTGGAGCCAGGTGGGACCTGGGTTCAAATCTCAACCCTTAACACATTATGGTTGTTATGACCCTGAGTAAATCAACTAACCTCTCAGTACCCTAGAAAACTCTTTAAAATTATAAATTACAGAACAGTTGCCTATCTGCATTTGGTAAAGAAAGTGTCTTCACCAGATATTCCCTTTTAGAACTAAGAACTCCTTGAGAGAAGGGACAATTGGGGGGGGTTGCCTTTCTTTGTATCCCCCAACATTTAGCATAGTCCCTGGAAAATAATAGGCACTAAATAAATGCCTACTGACTTATTGAAAAGTAGTTCTTTGATGCCCATCACATTTAGGAAGCTTAATAAGTGCTAGTTAAATTGAAGTGTATTGAAGATTGCCGTGATGGTTCCCAGAATGTCACGATAGCTTCTTAGCTGCACCAGGATGCACTGACTGGAAGAGCCTGGGACAAGGATAAGATATTATAAGAGCCACAAGTATAGCATGACAACAGCCACCATCTTGCAATGACTTCTAGGGTGTTGTGACAGTGCCACACTCTCAAGGTCAGGGAATCTAGTGATGGTTAAAGCATGTCAACAATAATGAGTGCTATCCAGGGCATGTTTCTTCTCTATATCCACCAAGGAGAGCACACCAAGTTAGAGAGGATGTCTAGGTTCAGGAATGCCCTTTCCTACCTGTTGGAGATAGGAAACCCAAACCCAAAGTTACCATTCTTCTCTTCTATTTCCCAGTGTGTCAAATTTGGACACAGCTCACAGTCTCATGCCTGCAGCCTCCCAGAGAGCAGTTGCTCTGTGGATCCTGAAGCATCTCAGGATCTTGAATGGTGGGTAATTCCCTGGTGACTCCCAGGGTTCAGATTACTCTTTGTTTGATGTGTTTGGGAGATGTGATCTAGATTTAGCTGAATGTCTCATAAAGACAGGCTAGACCTGGACTTCTTTGGATCTATCTTCCTTCCTGATGAGCTAAGGGAGTTGAAACTACTTTGGGTTTTTTTTTCAGCTATTCCTGTGGAGCCTTTCAATGAATGGATAAAGAGTACATGGGGGTCCTTTTTCTCCGAGGTGACATTGGAGGAAGTGAAGTCTCTTAGTGGAAATTTCAATCCAGTACGTGCTTCTCTGCTAGGAACATATTACAGTGGAGGTTGGACTGGACCCCCCAGTGATTCAATCTTGGGGTTTGAGCCCCAGGTCATGAATTCAGTCATTAACAAATTGAGCCCCTAAGCCTGAACCCGGACTGAGTCACAATCCTAGACCAAACTAATATAGACCTGGTCTCAATCACTACTGAAAATTCCCTAATCTGCACATTCTTCTTCACAGGCTGATGTTCTAAGTTACTTGGATGTCCGACAGAAGGTAGAGTTTATGGTTACTCCAGATGTGCTCTCCAATGTCACTGCAGTGGAGGCTGTTCTAGAGAGTCTGGTATCCAACCAGGGTAGGATCCCATTGATCACAATGGAACAATTCTTGTCAGAGTTCAACCTGGCTCTCACCAAGGTGAGCAATTCCACTGTAGTAGTCCCTGAATACTAGGGAAGAAAATACTGCTTTAGCTTCTAGTCCCTAGCTTGGTCTAAATGAGATAAATTACATTCTTGAAATCTTTAAATTTATAAGTTTCAAGATCTATAGATCACAAGGGATGGAACTACCTCACAGAGGTGGAATAGTGGAAAGAGTATTGGATTTTCACTGGCATGGTGGATAGAGTATTGGATCCTAGAGACCTAGGTTCAAATCCTGGGCTTTGTCATTTGTATGAACTGAGAAAGTTTCTTCCTTTTTCTAGATTTTGACTTCCTTATCTTTAAAATGTGGACATTGGTATAGATAATCCTAATGTCTCTTCAGTCTTTAAAATCTAGCAGCCTATGACCAATGGATCTTGCCCTGGGACTCTTTCCTAGGCAACAAAGGAATAGCAAGGTCTTAAGGCTCAGACATGAATCTTCTTAGCTTGGTCTTTTTAGGGTAGTCCCAATTGGCTCAAAGAGCCAAAGTACTTAACTTGAGGCAAGTATCTTCCCTACTCCCCTCCCCCCTGGCCTCATTTTTCTTCTCAGTAAAATGAGTGGAGTGGACTAAATGATCCTTACAGTTTTTTACAATTCTTACTATTTAGTGTGGGAGTGACTTGGGACTGATACAAGAGAATGCAGAGGATTGGGTAAAAATGGGAGCAAGAGTACATAAAAGGCAGGCAAGCCTGGAGGATCTCTGGGGGAAGGGGGAAAGGTAGGACATCCCACGGAGCACAGGCTGATATTTTCTATTTCCTCACCTTAGGACAAGAATCCTACCCTTCCAGCCCAAGTGAAACAAAGTATTTTGGATATATTGCTCCCTAGCCTTGCCTTTCACTTCACAGTCTTCTCTGAGAAAGACTATGAGCTCTGGTTCCAAAAGAACTTGCGTGTCCTGCTTCCTGGTATTTCTGCCCAGGGTCTCAGTCTCCTCCCACTGGACCTGAGCTATTCTTCTTACAATGCCATGTGAGTCCCCCTAAGGCCTGGGTGAATAGATCCCTAGCTAGATGTAAATTTACATGAACATAGAAGAGATGGTACAAACCCCCACCCAGTACCAGGTAGCAAAACCTCACCATCACTAAGATCCCTTTGTAACCAACCCTGTTGATTGGCTAAATGGGGAGGGGGGCAAGGGAAGGAGTGCTAAAAGGAAGAGAAGAGGAGACTAGTCTAGTGTTTTGTACATAATAGGTGCTGAATGCAAGAAAGAATGAGGAAATAAGAGAAAATGTATTTGGCACAGTGAGTAGAGTGATGAGCCTAGAATAAGGAAGATTTGAATTTAAATCTGGCCATATTTGCTAGCTATGTGACTCTGGGCAAGACACTTAACCCATGTTTAAATGCTTCAGTTTCCTCATCTAGAAATCCATTACACTGTACAAAATTCTATATAAATGTCAACTATCAATATTATTATCACTTATTATTCATCATGCAACAGGCAATGTGCCAAGTGCTTTATTGATATTATTTCATTTGATCCTTACAATATTGGAAGGTAGGTGTTATTATTATTCCCATTTTACAGTTGGGAAAACTAAGTCATACAGATATCTAAGTGACTCACTCAGGATCATGCAGTTTCTGGGATTGAATTTGAACTAGGTCTTCCTGACTGCACCCCAGAATTAATAACCACCACCATCCCCCTTTAGGAGCTCCCAGTCTGGTTGATTCTTAGGTCTCTGTTCAATTAGACATCTATTAAGTGTCTGTTACATTCAAGGGACTGTCATGGGCTCTCAAAGAAAGACAAAAGCAGACAAGAAGTATGTAATCCTATAGTCGAGTTAAGAAGGGCTTTTGTCCTTTTTCTGGTCCTATGTCAGGTTCTCCCATATGCACCCATTCTGTTTTCTGATTGATTCTAACTTGCCTCAAATCTACTGCCAACATCTGGTCACTATGTCAACCTTGTCACTCAATCCTCTCACTTTTCCCATCTAGACAACCATGATTAAACTACTTCTCTCCATCTCCACCCCTTTTTCCTCCCTTATCACAGTGTTCGTGCATTTGATGATGTCTTCTCCCAGTGCTCCCCTCAGACAACCCAGAATATCTACGGCTTCATCCAAAATGTTCTGAGTTACCAACTTAGCATATCAGGTACCCAATTCCATCCCTGCTTTTCCTATGGCCACTTTGTGGGAGTTGGATGGGGTGGAAATCACATCACATACTATGCAACAGCATGGCCAGGACAGGTGCTAAGAACCTCTCCCCAATAATTGGGAGAGAGGAGTTGGGCTGGGGAAGGCTCCATAGAATCATACAATATCAGAGTTGAAAGGATAATTTCCCATTTTATGGATGGAGAAACAAAAGCCTAGAGAAGGAAAAAGTCTTGGCCAGTATTATAAAGTCAGATCGGAATAAATTAGAGGACCTCCAACATTGGGGTCAGCATCCTTTAAGAAGTAGATAACTCTTTCCTTCTGGCATACCAGAAGCCAATGGAGAAGAGAGGCAAGAAGAAGATGGAGGCAGTGTGGTCTCTAGAAAATAGATAGGACTACAAGTACCAGGATCCTAGATCTTAGTGAGGGAATGCAGGGGAGGGTTTAATGGGTGTTAAGGAGTGGTGGTAAAATATAGAAAAAGCAGTGAATTTGGAATCTGAAAAACCTAGGATTTATGTTTACAAGCATTGTGACTCTGGGTTAATTGCTTAACCTCTCTGCCTCAGTGTCTCAATCTATAAAATGGGGATAATAATATCTATAATACTTATCTCTTAGGGCTATTGTGAAAATCAATGAGTATTAAATACTTTTGTAAACTTTTAATTTATATATATATATATATATATATATATATCAGCAAATTTTATTGTAAAAATTTTTTAGAGATTGTGTGATGTTGTGAATAGAGAGGAAGACCTAGGCTCAAGGACTCCTAATAGAGAAGGAATGACCCTGGGCAAGTCACTTAAACTCTCAGGGAGAACAAGTCCTTCTCTAAGACTATAAATTATGGTCAGTTGTGGTGGTACATACTTGTGCTCCCTGCTCCTGGGAGAGACTGAAGCTAGTGGATAATTTGAATTCAGGAATTCTGAGTTATTAAAGCCAATCAGGTGCCATATTCCAATATAGGAGGTGGGGGACTATAGACTGCCAAAGGAAAGATGAATCCACCCAAATCAAAATCAGAGCAGGTTAAAATTTCCTTGCTGATCAGCAGCAAGGTGAGCCCTATGAGTGACCACAATACTTCCAGCCTGGACAAATTAGGAAGAATCATTCTCAAAGAAAAAAAATAAAATAAAAGGGCATAAGTTACAAATAAGTTGCTAACTTTTACAGATAGAGGCAGTCCCCATGCTGGAAATTTCAAATACTGACCAAAAATAAGGTTATTTTATGGGTTATTGCAATGTAAGCAGATTAGAAATTGAAAAATGTTGTAGAAATATGGACAATCATTATTAATGACTCTTATTGCCTTTACAATAATTGACAGTAGGGGGCAGCTAGATTGTGCAGTGGATAGAGCACCAGCCCTGGAGTCAGGAGAACCCGAGTTCAAATATGACTTCCAACACTTAATATTTAGCTGTGTGACCTTGGGCAAGTCACTTAACCCCTTGCAAAAATAACAACCAAAAATAAAAGGATAATTGACAGTTAAGTATTTCCCCTAAAGTCATTGATCTGGAGGACTGGATAATGTATAGTTAGGAATATAACCCCTAGATAATAGGGAAATAAGGGTACCTTGATATTAGCAGGACCCTCCCTGATCCTGACCATTCTTTCCTCTTGTTTCCTGGTGGGCCAGGTTCTGTGTTCCCTGGAGCCTATAACAACAGCCAGAATTATCTTCAGCTCTTTGGCCAATTCCTAAGTTTTGCCAATTACACGGAACTCCTTACTTTCTACTCAGCATTTAATGGGGTAGGTATGGAACCTGCAGTCCTCAAGGTACAGGGACCCACAGGGCTCAGAACAGGCTAGATTCTCTGGAAGATCAAGGGTCAAGGACAGAAGGACTTTTCAAGCAGCCTTTGCTAAGTCATAGATTTCTCTCCCTATCTCCTTTCCCAATCCTTGACCCTTGAGAAAACACTGGTTTCAAGAAACCTTCATTTAAGACCAAACAAACATATGATGGACTTGAATCTGTGTTTTTGCACAAATTCCCTTGGACAACTTTCTTAGTCAGTCAATCCACTTTTACTTCTAATTAATTCCAGTATCATCTAGTGCCTACTCTTGCCAAGCACTGGCAATACAAATATAAATATTGCAATAATCTCTACTCTCATATTTAATAGGAGAGACAACAAGAACATATACCAGTATACACAAAATAAATATAAAGAGAATAAGAACAAAGTAGTTAGATATGATTAGTCAAATATAAAATTAGCTACAAGCTCAAGAGGGAGGGTGCTAGCAGTTAAAGGAGTTGGAAAAATCTTCATAGGAAAGATAAACATCTTGTGTGTGTGTGTGTGTGTGTGTGTGTGTACTTTTTGTTTCCAACATTAGAATTTAAACTGTGAGTAGAAATTATTTCTTTTTTTCTTTAAACTGTATCCAGTGTTGTGTTCAAATCAACTGGGGATAGTCAAATGTTAAGTTTCTAGTGTGAACATTGACACCTTGGAAACAGGCTATCACTAGAAATCAGGTCTTGATTTATGGTTTTGTTGATTATCTAGGCTTAAGAGAGTGATGAAGAAAGTATTAATAATTCAGATTAAACTTAAAAGTGTGCCATGAATGAATTTTTTCCATAGAGATGGTAAACATTTTACCAGCATTTCTAGCCCTTTTTGCCTAGAACAGGGTCTGGCAAACAGCAAGTGCTTAATAAATACTTGTCAATTGGTTGATCAGAGTTTCAACTACATATTAAAGGAAAAGAGGGTGTTGATGAGAAGGTAAGGACAGCCAGTGAAAAGGCAAGAGGATGGGAAGACAGAGGGCCAGTGTAGCTAGATCATAGAGTACAAGAGGGGAAATAATGGACAATTAAGCCTGGGATGATCTTTGGGAACAGATTGGTAAGGGCTTAAAAATTAAACAGAAGAGTTTATTTGATTCCAGAGGCAATAGGAAGTCACTGAACTTAACCGAGTAGGGGAGTGACATAGATCTATATTTAAGGAAAAATATTTGGCAGTAATGTGAAAGATGGTGAGATTGGAGGCAGGGAGATCAATAATTTAATCAAAAATTGCTATCCTAATGGCAGCTAAGTGGTACAGTGGATAGAGCACTGGTCCTGGAGCCAGAAGGACCTGGGTGTAGCCTTAGTCTAGGTGACTCTGTTTGTCTCAGTTTCCTCATTGGTAAAACGAACTGAAGAAGAAAATGGCAAATCAACTCCAGGATCTTTGCCAAGAAAACATCAAAGTGGTCACTAAAAGCCAGTTATGACAGAAAATAACTAGACAATAAAAACAAACTATTGTGATGGTAGTGTGAGTAAGGAAGAAGTCTGCCTGCAGAGATATGACAGAAGTAGAAACAGCAAGATTTGTACATTGATTTAATCTGTGGGTTGAGGGAGGGTGAGGTGAAGAGGTCAAGACTATGGTTATGGACTTGGAAGACTGAAAGAAAAGTGGTACCTTTGACAGAAACAGGAATTTTTGAAAGAGATCTTAGGATCTTTTTGGTTGTGTTAAGTGTGAGATATCTCTGGGACATCAATTTTGAAATATCCAATAGTCTATTGGTAACGAGATTGAAGCTCAGGGGAGAAACCAGGACCTATATATAATTCTGGAGGTCGTCTTCAAAAAAAAAATTAGACCCATGGGAGATGATGAAGTCACTAAGAGAGAATGTAGAAAGAGAAAGAGAAGAGAAGGGAACCTATAAGGTTAAGGAATGCCCCCACTTACTAGTCATGACTTGGATGATGAACCAGCAAATGAGACCAAGAAAGACCTTTAACCAATGCCCTGGCATACCCAATTTAGGAGACTACTGTCTACTTGGGGACTCAATGTGTATTTAGATAAGTAAATAGAAGATATTTTGAGAGCATGAACAACTGGATCATAGAAAAGTTTCAATGAAGGAGATAGCCCTTGGGGAATATTTGAAAGAAGACCAAGATTCTGACCTGAAATATAAGATAATTGAGTGGGTGCTCAGGAATTGAAAGAAGGGAAGAAATCTGGGAATGGGGTAGCATTGAAGGAGTTAAGGGAGGTCTCCTAGAGGAGACAGGATTAGTGCTAATCCTTGAAGGACAGGAAAGGCTTGGATATAGAGAAAGAATGGAGGTAGAGCATTCCAGGCAGAGGAATGAACAAAGAGGCAATGGACTCCAGGTGTAGATCAATAGATGGTCAAATGAAGGAATTTGTTTGATTTGCCTTTGCATGTTTTTACAAGGATTTCGTTTTTATTTTTTCTTTTCTCCAATGGGAGGAAGAAAAAAAGGCAGAGAAAATGATTTTTTCTTTAAAAAACAACAACAAACTTTGAAAAAGGAAAAAAAGGAAGGAATGAATCTAGTTTGTGCAGAAGACAGTAAAGAAACTGACCAGTGAGATAGATTCTCTGTGCCACAGTTTCTTCATTTGTCCAATGAGAATGTCAAATGGGGAATGGGAATGGTGGCACATTAGACTGAGGATATGACAGTAACACAGCATCCAGTGGATACAAGAAAGTATCAATTTTCCTTCTCTCCTCATCATTCATAGTATGAAGTCCTGGATAGGCTCTCAGCCCAGCAGCTTGGGGAGATGATGTTAGTAGTGGGTGCAATAAGGAACGAGCGTTTAGCCATCAGAATTCTGTCAGAGATGGAGCAACGACCCTTCAAGGACATGGTTGAATTCCTGGCCAGGTTCAATGTTGTGGCCCAGCTGGTAAGTGTCCTCCTCTTGAAGGACAGACCCATCTCCCTTGGCTCTATCTCCAAAAAGCTAACTGCTTTATTGTTGGAGACCAGCCTTGCCTATTTTCTCATCAGTTCCCCTTTCCCCCTCAATGAATCCCTTCCTCAGTCCATCTAGAAGCTTTTGCTTTCTCTTTCTGAGCTCCCAGTAAAGCTCCTGTCACCCCATCCCTGCAAGGGTGATGAATGAATCCTGTTTTATGTGCTCAGTTCTCACACCTGGACAGCACTTTGATCTTTCCACAATGTTGTCTTTCTTTTATAAAAGATCTGGTCCTGGTTTGTGCCTTTAGGAATACCTTTCTTATTCTTTTTTTCCTTAAGTCAAAATATTCCCCTAATCATATTTATCATTATATAATGTTGTACAATACACCATCAATGACAGAGCCTGATAAGGTGCAGACTCTCAGTAAGTTTTTTAATTGATGGACCAATCTCACATTCTAGGTATCACTCCTAAAGACAACCTGGTTTTCTATTTTTTTGACTTTTCAAACTATCTCTGGGTTTATTTGGTGTTTTCACTAGAAAAGCCCTTAGAGGGCATCTAGTTTTATTTACATGTAAGGAAATTGAGGCCTTGAGAGGCATTGTCTTAGGTCTCAAAGCCTATCAAATGGTTTTCCTCTCCTTGTCTGTAATAAGGATGCGGTGGAGAACACTAGTTTGAGAGTCCTAGCCCCAGCTTTGATCATTGGTCAATTGTGTGACTTTGAGGAGGTCACTTGTCTTCGAACTTCAGTTTACCTCTCTGTAAAATAGACTGCTTTCTATTATGACCCTCCAGAGGGGCATCACCATTCTGCCAGATACTCGCATCCGGACCCTCACCCTCGAGTCCATCTTCCAGCTGCTCCCATTCCAGACCTTCACAGCCCAGGACTATGACTTCTGGTTTGGTCATCTGATGCCTCTCTTCCTGCCTGGTCTCAATAGCAGGCTCCTGCTGTCGATTCCCCAGGACATTGACTGCCAAGCCCAACAGAATTTGTAAGCTCCTAATCCTTGACTTCACCCAGGACCTTATTCTAGGGTCATGTTTGATGGAACTGCTGACCTCTGGCTGACTCAGCCCAGCTTCTCTTAGCATATCATATCAATCCCAATGGCTCCTGTCCAGGACCTGAGAACTCAGGTTTGGGTCAATCTAGTGGTCCAGAATTATTCTACTCGAGATCTGAAAATCTTTCACCTCTTTTCTTTCTCTTCCTCAGTTCTCTCTGCTAAGTCTCAATTCCACCAGTTGTGGGAAGGCAACAACAGTAGAAAAAACCATTGGGTTTGGAATCAGGAGATCTGGGTTTAAATCCTAGCCCTGATACCTCCTAGCTGTGTGTGTTTTAAGAGATATAATGTCTCTGAGCCTCAATTTTTCCCTCTATAAGATGGAAAGCAATAACATTTGAACTATCTATTGGTCAGGGCTATTGTGAAGAAAGTATATCATAAATGATCATTGCTATTGCTATTATCCCCATGATGCAGGGTGGCTGCTCTAGATGGTGTTTTTGACCATTTAACAGATGAGCAAAGAAGATTAATTCATAGATGGATCCAAAGCTACTTGGAGGCCCTTCTTCAGACACAAGGTTCTCTGTCCTAGAGCCCACTGAACTTACTCAGTCTCCTGGGAGATCAATGAACTGGGATTTTTAGAGTGATACATGGAATTAGTAATTAGGGATCAGTTGGATGGATAGCAGATACAGAGTTGGATCAGAGCTGTATCTGGAGTCAGGGACAGATTTGAGTCTGTGACTGGGGAATAGAATCAAGCTAGAACTGAGGCAGAAGCACAGCCTGGGGCCACAGATCAATGATCTGGCCTGAAGTCAATGATCATTCTGTGGGAGATCCAGTCATGCCAGCTTTTAGTCAGATGGGATGGGTAACATTAGTGAATTGACCCACAGGCTCCTCTTCATAGGTACAACTTGCTCTGCTGATGCCACCAGCAACCTCTGGATCACCCACAATTACCGGCGTTTCCGGACTTTTGCCACCATGGAAGAATTCTCAAACCTCAACCCAAATTTCAATGGGGTGGGTACCCCAGCCCTACCCTCCTTACCTTCCTCTTATGATTGCACCCTTCGATGTGTACACCGGGAAAGAAAGAAGTGACAAAAGTTGGGGAGAGTGTCAGTCACTACTGGGCTTGCCAACCACATGCATTCACAATTCTTCCCATCCAAAGTATCAGCTCCAAAAACCAAGAGGGAGAGAGGAGAGAAGAAAGAAATGCATTACCTCCTAATTATTCATGCCAATAGTGGAGACATATGGGTAGATAAAGACATTATGATATATAATCCAAAAGATTAGGCAAATCAAAATACCAGATGATGTCTAAACTACAGAGGACACATTGCAGAGTGGAAAGAATGACACACTAACTCCCTGGATATCTGGGTTCAAATTCCATCTCCCATGGTACCCTGGACCAGTTACTTTATATTTCAGAATTTCATTTTTCCTCAACTATAAGACAGGATTAATAATATTCCTAGGGTTGTTGTAAGAAAAGTATATGGTAAACCTCTAAGCACTGGAAATGTTTGTCCAAATAATCATTCAAAATGGAAGGATAACCAGTAATCTGAAGATCATTTCAGCTGGAGGCATCATAGGATATATTGTCATGATTTCTACTCCCTAATTGAGCTATTATCCTAATGAATTTACCTCACTTCTGTTGATGAGGGAGTTTCATAGCACATATCTGACCACACGGTATTTTCTATTGGTAGTTTTCAGCCCTGACTGAGCTATCTGCAGGCCAACTGGCCCAGGTCATGATGCAGACGGGAGCATTTGCTGATGAATCTACCATTCTGAAAGTCATAGGCCAGATTAATACAACCTTGGACCTGGCACAATTTTTTAACAGCCTCAATACCCTGGCCCAGGTGAGTATTGGTTCTCAGATCATCTAGCCTTAGTGCTGGGCAGGGTTAGGGAGGAAGCTTCATGGGTATTCTCTGGAAGGAATGTTTAACAAGGGTCTTTGAGATTATTTGCATGTTAATTTGCATAGCTATTCTAGGAAGTTGTTCTATGAGAGTTATAAAGTCTGATTTGGTTGTAGGGATGGTGGCTATTACTGCAAGAATAAGGAAGTGAAAAATAATTGGGAGCCTCTCTGATGCAGTTAGGGAGTCAAGACTGGGCAAACCTAGGACTTGTGAAGCCCTGGGCCCCAGTCGAGGCAAGAAAGCTCGAATAAACCAATATTGGTCTTGCAGGCACAGCTCCAAGGCAGCGTCCACAAAGACCTCCTGCTCAGCCTGGCCTTCCAGCACCTATCTCTCCACTTTCCCAAGTTCCAGAGCACAGACTTTGCCTACTGGTTCCAGAATGGCCTCCAGAATGTACTGCAGGCAGTGAATGAGACCTTTGTTGCCCAGATTCCCCAGACCATCTCATGTGATGCTTACCAGAACATGTAAGTCCTGAGGTAGGCTGGGAACATTAGCTGACCTCTATATAGCTGTCCCTATATTCAGGAAACAAAATCACTGGACAGATTGTTCAGGGCCTTTTTCCTAGGGAAAAGGAGCATGATGACGCATCATAGGAACAAAGATTTAGGGCTAGAAGGGACCTGAGAGGTCATCTAGTCCAAACCCCTCATTTGCAGATAAGAAAACTGCAAGAGATTAATTTTTTTCTTCTATATTCAATCAGTAGGTATCTGAGATGAGATTTGAATTTAGTACTCCTTGCCTCCAAACTCAGGCCTTTCCACTTCCCCAGGGCTTTCCTCCACGATTCTCCTAGATATATATCTCACTCCAAGAGTAGTTGGTTACCCCTCCCTCAAAAGGAACTGACTCAATCAGATCCTGATTTCAGAATGATAAATAGCAAAGAAGTTTAGTGTCCAGAGCAAGGGAAGTGACTAATTCAATTCATTCAATCCACATTTGTTTAACACTTACTACACACTAGACAGATGACAATCCCTGCCCTCAAGGAATTAACATACTACAGTCCAGAATTAGACAGAGACTATGTGGAGACTTTAAAATCATAGTTTTAGTACTGAATGTGACACACACACACACACACACACACACACCCCTTCCCCTTAGAAATGAAAAAAACCAAGAACAAGTGGGGAAGTGACTTCACTTGGGTCCCCTAGCTTCCAGGGTAGTAAGACTTCCACTGTTCCACACTGCCCTCTGTCTGATCAGATCTGTCACATTTCAGAAAGGATGACCAGATTAGTAAAGAGATTGAATATGCACTAGATAAAGATTGGTTGAAAACATCAAAGAAGATTAGCTGGAAAATCCAAGACTTCAAAGGACACCTGATATTACCTTCCCCAATCATCTTAAGGGTTTTTGTGTGGAAGATAGAATAGGAATGTTCTACCAAGCCTCAGAAGAACTAGGAACAGTGGATGGGAGTCACAAAGAGACACAACCAAAAGGAAAATTTCCTGATAATTAGTGAAGTTCATGAGCGAAATGGGCTTTATTTCAGGCACTATCTCTGAAAATCTCCAGACACAATTCAGTTGCCTACCTGCCAGAGACATAGCACAGGGGCTTCCTGGGTGTCTGGAAGGTGCAAAGTTGACTTCTGAAGTAGGGTCCTTTCAGTTCTATGGGTCTCCAAGGAAATTCACATAGGTGACTGGAGGAAACAGAACTTGGGGACCTGCAGTGCTGATTTGGTTACTCGATTACCCAAGTCTGTGCCCTCTATCTGGAACCTGTTAAATGGTCTCTTGACACCCAGAGAGAAAAGGGATTTTTTTCCTTCCCCTGGGCCTCATTTACTGCCAGGGAGGGACAGAGGCCCCAAGGAATGGGCCAACCTCAAACAAAAACAGGACAGAAATATCCCTTTAAATGTTTTCCAAGAGCCTCATTAGCTACTGCAACTCCTGTTTGTTCCATACATCAGAAAACAAAATTTCCAAAAACAAAATGGCCACAAGTAGATTTCAGCGCAGACCAGAAGAATGAATTGCCCCGCTCAATGCATTCATTCATTCAGTACTGTTTTAACACACTGAGAATTGTATCAAGCATTGGGGAAGAAACAAAAATATATAATGCTGGCACGGGGACTTACTAGTTGTGTTCCTTAGATAAGTCACTTAGTCTGTAAAAGTAGTTTGTAAAGTTTGTAAAGTAGTTTGAACTAGATAATCTCTGGGTTCTTTGTAACTCTAAATCTATCATCCTAAAATCCTAGAACCTGTTCCTGGTCTCAAAGAGCTTGCAGTTAGCAGTTAGTACTATTTACAGTCAACATACTAAACATTTTTCCTAGTTAAGGTAGGGAATAGGATTTCTTGTTCCTTGTCTAAACTCTAGAGGACAAAAGCCATTATGAACAAAATCCTTACTTGGTTTTCATGTGAAAAATGGTTTAAGGGTCTTCATACGTAGTTAGACTTTGTTGTTTTTTTTTTTTTTTGTTTTTGGTAAGACAATGGGGTTAAGTGGTCACACAGCCAGGTAATTATTAAGTGTCTGAGTTCAGATTTGAACTCAGGTCCTCCTGACTCCAAGGTCAGTGCTCTATCCACTGCGCTAACTACCTGCCCCCCATAATAGATGTTTAAAATAAATATTGATTGATTGATTGGATGCCTGAAGCAAGTCATTTCAATAATGTGGGCTTCAGTTACTCCATCTGTGAAACAGTGGTGTTGAACTAGATGGAATTCCACTTGTCCATATCTATAACACCCTCATTTCTGTGATTTTTCATTTTCATACTCTCCTCCTCCCCCTCAGATTGAAAGGATTCAATAATATCTACCAGCTCATCCCTGCCCCCAATGCCCCCAGTGTATTTGGATTCTGCAAAGCCTTCCTCACAGCCAAAGCTCAGTCAGGTATGTGACTATTACCACAATACCCATGTCATTGCCTCATCCTTTATAGATGTTGTCTCTTTTGTTATGTTTGAGCCACATTGAGTCATTCATCCTGCTCTGTAACCAAGGATATATATTCAAGAGATGGATGTTGGGATTGGGGGGGGGTATTCTTGAATCCAAAACTGTGCTAAAGCTGGACATGATGTTGGGGCTCTAGCTAAAATTAGGGTTAGGGATTAGTCTGGAGCTAAGATTCAGGCTCAGTCAGAGACTAGAATGCAGGTCAGTTTGAAATTAGGATTGGAATCAATTTGGGTCTAGGTTTAAGGGTCATGTTGAAGTTAATAATAAGGAGTCACCCTAGGACTGTGATTAAGAACAATTTATAGATGAATAAAAGTTTTATTTGACTAAGAAGGGGTTAATACAATTCTCTGTCCACATTTACACCAGCTCACTTGTGGCTGTAAAAATGAAGTATGCAAATCCCAGAACCATTAGCTACTCTATCCCATTTGGACCACAACATCTTAGAAAGGACCTCAGCAGTCCTTCCCCAGAAGACTAGGTTTCTAACCCTTGCCCCTGAAGGGAGGCATTCATGAGCAATGAGGTAGCCAGAGGATGGGCAGGGTATACCCAAAGAGGAGAGAATTCCAGGAACCTAGAATGATTGCAACTAGGACAAAGCCCCCATCACAGATCTATACCTCTTAAGGAACACCCTGTGGACATGACATACCCAATTCTAAAGTTTGGCTGGACACGTACCTGGGGAACTTCAGTGTCTTTGCTGACTATCAGGACCTGCTCCTTTGGAATGAGAAACTCCAAGGGGTGAGTGAATGATGTCTGCTCAGGTGGATTGGACATGAATTCAGTTGGAGGATGGGCTGTCCTTCCTTTTCTTCTCAGGATCCCCAGAAACTATTCCATTACATTCTTTCAGATGCTGAGGTCAACTTAAATCTCTCCTCTTTTTCATATTTCTTTACCTCTGAGGTTTGGCCTAAATTATCTGATTATGGCAGGTTCAGAGTGCTGGGACTTCTGGGACAGCTGCTATTGTTATTATTGCTCCAAAGAGGGCAGAATAGAATAGAAAATTAGGTAAATAAAAATAAAAAAATAGATAAACAAAACAAGATTCCTTTTCGATTCTAGAAAATAACCACAAAAACTTGAACAAGTTACTTAATCTCCCCAAGCCTCAGTTTCCTTAACTATAAAATGAGGGGGTTGGATGAGATGATTTCTAAAGTCCTTTCCAGATTGATCCCTTATAATCCTCAGTCTTTTTATTGGGTTTTTCCTTCTGGTTATCTTTGTTATGCATTCATATTAGAGTCTTCAGTTTCTGTATTCACACTGTTTTCAGGTCCAAGGGGATATCAGGAAAGCAGATGGCCTGAGACAGACTATTTATTTCCAATCCCCCTACCAATAATGCAAAACTTAGAACAGAGTAGACATAGGCTGCAGACTCTTCAGAAAAGTCCCCTCAGTTCTCAAGCTCAAGATCTTAACTACAAAGAGCCTCCATCTCACTTTGTCCCTACATCTTCTGTAGCTGTCTTTGCTGGACAAAATGACTCCCATCCAGTTGGCCTCATTTGCCATACAGTCTGGCATCATCAGCCTTGAAAAAGACATGGATCTGGTCCTTGCCAGGCTCCAGAGCATGCCTACAGAAGCTGTGGATCAGTTCCTGAGCCAACTCACCATGGAACTTCAGTTTGTAAGACCTCCATCTGGCCCTGAGATTGCCAGCAACTGGAGAGGAGTGGTTGGTTGCAAGATTCAGGGCTCCCTTGCAGGTTTAACCTGTTTCCCTTTTCTCTACCATTCATCCTTGTCCTAAAATTCCTGAAGCCTTCTAGTGACCCAATCCTTCCCCCTCACCCATTGCTTGGGTCATCTCTGTAGTAGGGCAGCCAACCATATCCTCCAAAGGTCATATCTGAGATTCCAAAATTGCCCTTCTCCCCCACCCCAAACTCTATCTAAACTCACATTCCTGAATGAAGATATTACTGGGAAAATCGACCTGATGAACTAATTCCTTCTGGTGTATTACTGATATGAGGATGGGGAAAAGCAGCCCCAACCCCCCAAAAGGGTTTTGATTCTCAGATCAAGATGGGGTTCTCTCTCCCATTCCAATTATCCACCCCCTCCCATGCTCTTCTCATCAGTCATCTGGAGCCATCCGAAATGTAGTGGTCAGAAGGAAGATGCTCAAGCAACTGGTGGGCCAGATTCAAGGAGAATTCTTAAGCTGGAGACCAGAGGACTGGACCCTTTTCCTCTCAACCAAGCTCCTGCCTCTCCTTCCCAGTCTGGGTGCTGAAGATGCCCAGCTCCTTTTGTCCCATGTCTCTGGATGTGACAGCTTCCAAGCTTTGTAAGTGGACATCAAAGGAATCCTAGGTCAAAGCAAGCTGGGGGATGGGGGGGGGGACTTTGGAGGGAGGAAAGATCAGTGACAAGAGTTGACCTTTTTCCTGATCAGTTCAGCCAGAGTTTGTTAAATGTTCAAAGTGTGCCAGGTTCTATGCTAGGCATTGGTGTGAAAAAAAATTAAAAATAGCAGAGTTTCTGTTCTCAAAAAGTTTATAATCTCCTATCAATCAACAAGTAGTTTTATAGTGCCTATTCTTGGCCAGGCACTGTTCATAGCTTAGTATAAATAAATGTTTATTGATTGATTGATTGATTGACTGATTGTTCATGCAAACATAAAAAAAAATTGAAACAACTCCCTACTTTCAAGGAGCATGTGTTGATGTTTCTTCATCTTCATTCTTGCAGAAGATTATGACATCAAGGAGGTGATGCCATAACAAGCACATGAATTGGATTTGAGTGAGGGGGTACTGTGCTAAGTGACCAGCCTCATTTTCTCCTCCAGAGCCTCCAGGGACTAGATTTGAATCAGGACAATTGGAGATGGTCCTGGATGCTAGGCAATCAGGGTTAAGTGACTTGCCTAAGGTCAGACAGCTAGTAAGGATCAAGGGTCTCAGATTAGACTTTAATTCAATTCCTCCTGACTGGTGCTAGTGCTCTATCCCCTGTATCACCAAGCAAGTATTCTTAGGGAGGAAATATTCATAAAAATAAGCATATTTTGTTGATGTTCAGTTCTTTCAGTCGTGTCCAACTTTTTGTGACCCATTTGGGATTCTTTTTGGTAAAGATAGTAAACTGGTTTGCCATTTCTTTCTCCAGCTCATTTTACAGATGAGGAAACTGAGATAGGCCCACCACTTAATCCACTGTAACATGTAGCTGCCCAATAAGCATATACAGAAGAAAAATTTAAAAAAAGAATAAAAACAAATGAGCCATAATAGTTCATAATAGGCAGGAAGAATCAGAAAAAGCTTCAGATAGAGAATATGGCTTGAGCTGAACCTTGAAAGAAGTGGGGATGAAAGGGTGTTCTATAAGACAGAAATGTGGAGGGAGTGCATTCTGGGCAGAGGACATGGTCAGGTACTGAAATGGAAGATAAATATAAACAGAGTAGAGTGTGTTAAGAGCAAAAGAGAGATTCTAAAGTACTTGGAAAAAACTCTGAGGAAATAGAGATTACTTTCAACTTGAGGAGAAAGCTCAACAAAGGAGTCTTAGAGGAGATGGTACCTGAGCTAATTCTTGAAGGAAGAGAAGGATTTCAACAGGTAAATATTTGGAGACAAGACATTTAAGGCATGAGAACTCAAGAAATATATGTAGGAAAAGGATCATAGGAATCTTCTTTACTAAGAATGAAACCCATATTATATTGTTCTTAGGCATGGTCAAGGTCACATAGATTGTAAATAGAAGGTTTTCTTTGTGCTGGGGCTGCTCAAAGATGTCAACTGTAAGGATATTCTGGAGGTAAAAAGGAGCAGTCTTTAGTGGGAATCAGGAGCCCTGGCTCCTTCAGTAACTCACTTCATGACCTTGAGCAGATCATTTCCTTCTCTAGGTCTGAGTTTACTCATCTTTAAATCAGGAGGTTGGGGGCAGCTAGGTGGCGCAGTGGATAAAGCACTGGCCCTGGAGTTCAAATCTGATCTCAGACACTTAATAATTACCTAGCCGTGTGGCCTTGGGCAAGCCACTTAACCCCATTGCCTTGCAAAAAAAAAAAAACCCTAAAAAAACCCCCAATAAATCAGGAGGTCAAACAGGTCATCTCTGAGATCTCTTCTAGCTCTCATGCTATGATTCTGAGATTCTGCTGAACATGGGAAGGGCCAGATGACTAGGGTTCTATGAAACAGTGAACTTGTCCCAATGTCATTTGTTCTTTCCTCAGCGTGGCATCTCTTGGGGCTGCCTACTCCTCCATGGCACCTGAGAACAGACAAGGTGTGGCCCAGTCCTTGGTGGCTTTTCTTGGAATGCAGGCAAACACTACAGGTAAACCAAGGGATCCATAGAAGAAGGAGAACAAGGGGAAGTTTTATCCAAAGTATTTATCCAAAGTATTCCATAGCAGCCCTGGATAGGAAAACACTGAGTGTACCTGGTCTTAATAAAATTTCCTGAAGTTTTGGTTCAGAAATATCTCCTATTCCCACAGGTTCGGCCTGTGATGGAAGCATAGAAGCCACAATGAGGAGTCAAGACTGGCTATGGAAGAACTTTGGGCCATTTGTATCTGATACTGAGTATAGAGATTTCATGAAACTGAAGGATGACTTCAATGGCGTGAGTCCTGGTACCCCATCACTTGTTGAAAAAGCATTCTTGCTGCAGTAAATAGTCAACTCAGGGGCAGCTAGGTGGTGCAGTGAATAGAGCACTGGCCCTGGAGTCAGGAGTACCTGAGTTCAAATCTGACCTCAGACACTTAATAATTACCTAGCTGTGTGGTCTTGGGCAAGCTGCTTAACCTTGTTTGCCTTGCAAAAACCTAAAAGTAAATAAATAAATGAATGAATGGATGAATGAATGAATAAATAAATAAATAAATAAATGAGCAAATGAATAAATAAAAAAGTGAATAAATAAATAAGTAAATAATGAATGAATGAATGAATAGTCAATTCTCCATCAAGGGCTTCTTGAGTCACCTGTGTGGGCCCATGCTATAGTCAGGAGAAGGAGAGAATTCAGACTTTGCCTAGGCAGCAACAACACAGGGACTATGGGACTCATGCATGCAGTATAGAAATGAATAGAAGGCTGTATACAATAGGTGTCTAATGAGTGTTTCTGATTAAAAATGTCATCTGAAGGAGAACAGCTTTGTAGAATGGCAAATTATAGAGTGCTCCTTGGAGAGAGTGAGACAAGCTATTTAACAGATCTTTAGGAATAGTTGGGATTTAGAAAGGCATGGGGGGGGGGGAGAATTCCAAATCAGAGTATGAATTCAAATCTCACTTTTGACACAGCAAGGGTTTGATCATTTGACAAGTAACTTCTTTGGAACACAGTTTCCACAATTTTTAAAATAAGGGGATTGGATTGAGTGGCCTCCCAGGTCCCTTCCAGGTCTAAGATTATGATCTTATGCATAGTGTCTGATTTGAATTCTCCCCCCGCTAGGCAACTCACTATAGTTTAACAAGTCATCTTCCTGGGGAAGGTTTAAGGTCCTTCAAATGTCTCTTTTCATGTGTTCTATCAGTCAGTAAGAAGTAAAGTAGGTTTTTTTTTTCCTGGCTCCTCCTTTCCCCATGAAAATATCTCTTTAGAGATACTTGTGTCTACACTAAGTGATTCCCTGGGTTCTGAGTTCATTTCTGCCTCTTCCTCACTGGGGGATCTTAAGCAACTCATCAGATTTCTTTGGGTCTCCATCTATTCTTTTGTCAATGGGGATAATGCTCATCCAAGGGATGGTTTAGAGCTAAGAGAGATGACTGATATAAGAGAGAGGGGAGGAATGGAGTAATCTAAGGTACAGTAATTATATTTCTTTGCCAGTTCGACATCCAGGAAAATCTCACATCAACACAGCTGGCCCATGTATTTTTCGGCCCTGGCATCCTAGAAGACATTGGCTTTGTGGGCACCCTCCTATCGACACTAGAGAGCAGAACTATGTCCAGCATGATTGCCTTTGTCACAGAATTTGTCTCCATGGCCCAACAGGTAACCAAAGATTCAGGCAACTAGGACAGAGGTGCTAAATATAGTGGCAAACAGATTGGGGGACTTCTAGGCAGACACTGGGCTATTTCCAAGGTACACAAAGAAATCAGAAGCAGAAAAGGAACCACATACCCTCCCAATAGAGGTTCCCATTCTTATCATACCTTCTGCCCAGGCTTGGTTACTGCCCTCAGGCAGGGCTCCCAAACAGATCAGTCAAGAGGCATTTATGAAGCGCCCATTGTATTCCAGACCCTGTGCCAAGCATTGGGAATACAAAGATAAAAATGTCCCTGTCCCTGTACCTAAAAAGCCTTTATATAGTTCAAATGTAACCAATCTTCCCTATACCCGTCTATGCTGGAGCCAAAATTCAGAAGAAATGGAAACATTTGAAGGTTCTGAGTGGGTGGTGGACACAACTGAGAGGGGGCAAGAGAAGGATGAGAATTGTACTCTGATGCCAATTCTAGGGAGAAAGAGAGAGAGGGAAGGGGGAAAGAGAGAAATAGAGGGAAAGAGAGATGAGGGAGAGAGGGAGGAGAAAGGAGAGAGGGAGAGAGGAAAGGAGAATGGGAGGGAGTGAGAGAGAAGGGAGGGAGAGAGAGAAAAAAGGTTAGGGAAGGAGGGATGGGGCGAGAGAGAGGAGGGAAGAAGAGAGGGGGAGAAAGAGAAATGGAGAGGAGTGGAGGGAGAGAAGGAGGAAGGCAGGGAGGGAAGGTGAGGGGTGAGGGTGAGAGGGGGATGGAGAGAGAGAGAGAGAGAGAGAGAGAGAGAGAGAGAGAGAGAGGAGGGAGGAGGAGGAGGAGGAAAAGAGAGTAAGAAAAAAGGAGGAGGAGGAAGAAAAGAGAAGAAGAGAGGGGAAAGGAGGGGAAAAGGAGGGGAGGGGAGGGTTGGGAAGAGAAGACTTGTACCTATAAGGAAGGTACCTAAGTGGTACTATGCACAGTGAATTTGACTTAAAGTCAGGAGGAGCTGAATTTGAATCCTACCTTAGACACTAGTTATATGACCTTGGGCAAGTGGCCTAACTTCTTTCAGCCTTTGTCTCCTCATTTATAAAATAGGATTCTTATAATAACTACCTCTCAGAGATGTGATGAGGATCAATTGAGATAACGTGTGTAGTTTGCAACATTTAAAATGCTGTACAAATATGAATTATTATTATTATTAATAATACTCATATTTATAGAGAAATGAATTACTCTTTGAATTGAATATAATCAAGGCCTGAAAATATGACATGGGAAAATTATCCCCACTCTCCCCCCACCATGGGCCCAGAATCCCAGGAGGGTGGGAACCTGAAAAGCCCAAGTATGTGATGTCCTGTTGCTCCAGGCTCCCTTTGGTTTTACAGCAGGGGATCTCAGCTCTGACCAACGTGCCTGTCCGAGATGCCATGTTTGCCACCATCTTCCACAAAGTGCGTTCCCGCCTCACTCGACTCAGCCCCCAGGAGTACAAAGACTGGTTCAGATACAAGCTTGGCCTTTGGCTTCCTAGCATCACTGCTGAGGCCCTTACTGGCCTCCCCCAAAACATGCCTTGTGGCATTTTCCAAATTGTGTAAGTGATCCCCGCCTCTAAGACTTCTCCTTGTATAGATATAATATTTGCTCACTGGCTGACCTTTAGCAAGTCATTTAACCTCTGTGGACCACAGTTTCTTTATCTGTAAAATGAAGGAGTTGTACAGTTTAGGTCTTCTATTCTATAGTGGGAGAGGGAATAGGTATTTGTCTGATCTCCACAGGGCCCAGCTTGAAGTAAGAGACAACTTTCTCCTGACTGACTGACCCATCCCTGAGTCCAGGCTAGAAGGGAACCCCCCCAGAGGTTCAAATCATACTGTCCCTGCCAGTCACTCCTCTGTTAGAGCAGGGTTCCTAAGGCTAGGGTTGACTATCCCTTCAAATCGCATAACCCTTAGGATTGTTGCATTTCATTTATCAGGAAAGGAGAGGTAAAAGTTGACTTTGGGCTTCATTCAACGCAAAGAAGCTATGGTCAAGACTTCATTTGCAGAAAGGAGCTATAATAGATTCCCCAGGACCCAAAGCTGGTACTCCTAGGTTTTTGAAGGATTTTTTATGGCCCTAGGACCTACCATGCTAAGCAGGAAGATAGAAACATGGGACAGTGAATGATAGGCAAGAACAATCATGGTATGTGGACAGACAGTATATAGAGCAGGATTGAAATCCAGGGTCTTCGGACTCCAAACCAGGGCAAAAGAGTGAGAATCCTAAGAAAGCAGACCCCTGACTCTTCCCTTCTGCCAACAGCATGAGTGGCTTAGAGCAAAGTTTCCCCCAGATGTCTCTCACTACCCGGCAGGACGTGTTCAACTTTGCCCAAGGTTATCTGGTCTCTCGCCCAGTACAGAGAGGTAAGATCCATTGGCATTCTTGATGTTCAGTGGTACTTCTGAGGATTCCCCCAGATCCTACCCTTCTGTCTACTCAAAAGCAAGGGCATTGAGTGATCCAAGGCCCACATTAGTTCATTGGTTCCAAAGAGAACTGAGGACCAGAGTTGAGGGCCTAGTTAACAGACACCAGGGCCATGATAACACCTTTGACCATGCCCACACCTGGGCAGTGAAGCCTTTCCTGGTTTGAGCTACCTTTAAGGAGGCCCTGGTCTAAAGGGGAGAGAGAGGCACAAGTAACCCTGCCTATTGGAAGCCCACACCCTAGCTGCTTCCATACAACCTGCCTGCTCTTTTCCAGGTGCTCCATGCTCTGAGAATACTCAAGGCAGTCTTGGATGGTTGCAAGCAAACCTGGGCTCCTTCAGCTCTCTGGCCTCCTACAAGGACCTTGTCAAGCTGTACCAAGATTTCAACGCTGTAAGTAGTGCCAATGTTCTTCAAAGTGACCCCCTTAGCAGGTCATGGGGGTCAGTCTCCTATCTCCTGGTTGCAATATGTGCATATTTTAGAAGCTGTCCAGGAAAATATTCCTCAATCTCCACATTTCCATTCTGACTTCTAGGAAGTCCTAATATCTAGCTCAATCTTCTTTTCAGTTTGAACCTACTCCCTCCTATTTGCTCCACAAAAATAAGCCCAGTTGGGCACAGAGAGATCTTTGACTACCTGCAAAGACTTGCCACTATTAAGTCACCAGATTGTCCAATACCATCTTTTACCCCAACTCTTACTGGTCTCCTTTGCCATTCTTTGGTTATTCTGATGACTGTTCCCTAGACTTTCCCCATTTCTATATCCAGCTGAAAATAAGTCAGTCACTGAGTAAACACTTACTATCTATTAGAGCATGCTAAATGGGGCTACAAAGAAAGGTTAAAAATATAGCTCCTAGGAGCTTACATTCTATTGAGAGAGACAACATACAAAAAAAAAATGAAATTACAAGGTCTATACAATAAGAGAAAGGTGATCTCAGAGAAAAGAGAGTACAAAAAAAAGACTTCCTGCAAAAGGTGAGATATCCATTCCCTTTCTCCAGGGCTCAAGGAAGCTAAAAATAATAATAGTAATCATTATAATAACTAGCATTTCCATAGTTCTTATGATTTACAAAAATGGGCAGCATGGTGGTACAGTAGATAGAGCACCAGCCCTGGAGTCAGGAGACTCGACAAGTTCAAATCCTGCCTCAGACACTTACTAGTTGTATGACCTTGGACAAGTCACTAAACCCTGTTTGCCTCAGTTTCTTCATCTGTAAAATGAGCTGGAGGTTAGGGCTGCATCTTTTGGTGGGGGGGGGGGGAACAAGAAAAAAAAGATTTTACCAAGAGTTTTAAACATGTTTTCCCTCCATGAGTTGTACTTCCCATATCCTTTACCCCTGCCCTCTCCTGCAGATGGATGCACTGAGCACCCTAAGCCCTGAACAAGTGGCAGGGTTCTTAGTGACAAGTGACATCTTGAGAGACAGTGTCCGAGCAGGCAAGGTCATGGCATCCCTAAACACTACTGACATTGGATCATTCTTGGATGCTTTCAACATAGAGGCCCAGGAGGTAAGTGCTGATCCACAAGGCCAAGTGTTGACCCATGGGATCAAGGTACTTATTTCCAGCATCCTTTTCTGGGTCCTTCTTATACCCACTGACATATATCTGACAGGGAAGAGACAGCTCACTCCCTGGACCCTTGCCCCAGGACAGTGCCCTAATCATAGACCAGTCTTGCCCAGATTGTGTCTATGTCTTTATTTCTTCTGGGCCATGGGTTCTAGCTCCAGGCCTCTCCTTTGAACCCATGGGCCAGGTTGACTCTTGTATTTTTGGACTCTCCTGACTACAGCATCACCTCACCCAGCTTCCGAATGCTGAAGTGGGGCGCACTATCCTGGGGCAAATCCTTTGCCACCTGAGCCCATCGATGCTGACATTTGGCCCAAAGGACTACACTGCCTGGTTTGGAGACAGACTGGCCCTCTTCTTGACTGGCCTGGATGCACAGAACTTTGGCTCTTTACCGGTTGACATGTCTTGTGACTCCCTAGCTGCCCTGTAAGCCTTGATGAGCCCAGACAAAATAAATAGACATAGAAAAGATAACTGATGTCATCAGATTTTATGTCCTGAGGACTAAATGAGGAACATAGGGATGAAGGAGGTCAGGGGGAAATCACCATGTTCCGGGGGGTCCTGGAGGAGAAGGACTTGGATCATCTTAAAGGCTAAGAATTAGGATTTGAATGAGAGAAGCCTAGCCAGAGCATGGAAAAAATGATGAAGAGAGAAAGAGATAGCATGATAAAAAGAGCCTTGAATGCCTAATTAAGGAGTTTGGATTTTATCAAATTTATCAAGATCATTTAGATCTAGTCAGGAAAGGGGCCTCAGATGCTGGCTATTCCAAACTTCCTCACTTTAAAGATGTGGAAACTGAGACCCAGGGAAGTTAAGTTACCCAGGGTCACACAGGTATAAGTATCAAAAGTAGGATTTGAACCCAGGCTTCTGACTCCAGAGATAATTAATGCTCCTATTGAACCAGGATGCCTTTTTAAGCAATTGGAAAGCATTGATGGGTTCTTAATAGAGGAAGTGTATGTATAGAGTTCTATTCTAAGACAATCCCCATGGTGCACCACTACTGACTAGTGGGGTTAAACTCCTTTTATTAAATGCAAGCTTCTCTGGGAGGAGTTGCCCATTCAGTCCTTCATACCATGGTACTAGTGAATTTGTCAAAGGCTTCTCCCTATTCAGAGACCCCAAAAGGCAGTTCATCAGGAATAGCAAATCAAAGAGGCATCTTAGTCCTAGTCCAAGGGATAACCAATAAAATTGTCTCTCTGCCCCTGAATGAATTATTAACCCTGTCCTTTCCAGGGTCCAAGTCCTGGACACCCACAAGGCAAATGGAACATATGAACATCCAACAGATATCTATGCTTTTGTGCAGCGAGTACTGATGACCCAACAGAAAAACACAGGTATCCAGGAGTGGAGGATGGAGAGGGTCCGTTAAGGCAAGGGTCAGAGATTCACTGGACAAGCCAGTCATAAAACCCTGAGATTCCCCTTGCCCCTAGTCCAATTTATCATGTGGAGTTTCTAATATGTGGTCACCAGAACTGTAACTCTGATTTAATGTAATTCTGATCTAAGGCAGAAATGGACTCAATAGCCTTCCAAACCCTCACCTTTGAGCTAACGCAAACCCTCAGCCCCAGTCATGAGGTTCTCTCCCTTCTCTGCCTTCCATAGCAGTAGGCAATGGGCATCGTTTGCAGGGACAGAATCTGCTCTGAAGAATGTTTCTGCTGTGGTTAACAGTTTCTGCTGTGATTTTTAAAAATCAGCCCACTCCTGGTACCAGAATGTGAATGAGAAATGTGCCTTGGTACATGCAGATCTATATGGCTCCTTTACTGTCTTGATTCTCTCTAGATTCTAGATCTAGAATCTAGGTCCCAGGCTTCCTCATTCATCCATCCATCACCCTGACCCACATATTTGTACCTATGTACTATCACCACCTCCTGTCCTAGGACAGAGTCCCAGGAACCCTCCCAACCTTCTCTCTCCCCGCAGGCTCTGCTTGTGCCCAGGATGCTGTGTCCGACCAACTCTGGCTACACAAATACTTTGGCACCTTCAGTTCCTATGCTTCTTACAAAGACCTCATTATGCTGAAGGGTGATTTCCAGGGGGTGAGTATGAATTCTGATATCCTAGGCATTCAAGGATTCAAGGGTGTACTACTGTTCAACCAATCAAAGTAATCATAAGGTAGAATGCAATATTGTAGGAAAGAAATGTAAACATGGGATTTTATGGGAACTTCTGGCAAAATTCATTAAAGGGATGACTTTGTAAAGACTTTATAAAGGAATCAGTGATCACTAGGCCCCAGGTTCATGAAGAATAAGTCAGATCAAATTATCCCCAATTTCTTTTTTGACGAGGTTACTAGATTAGCAGATCAGGGCAGCTAAGTGGAACAGTGGAGAAAGCACTGGGCTTGGAATCAGGAAGACTCATCATCAGGAGTTCAAGTCTGATCTCTGACACTTACTTGCAGTCTGACCCTAGACAAGTCACTTAATCCTACCTGCCTCAGTTTCCTCATCTGTAAAACGAGCTGGAGAAGGAAATGGCAAACTACTTCAGACTCCAAATGAAGTCACAAAGAGTTGGACATGACTAAAATGACTAAACAAAAAAGATTAACAGATTAGGGGAATGTCACAGAGTTGGTTAACCTGCATTTCAACAAGGTGTTTGATAGCCTTTCAAGCCTCTCCTTTTGGAAAAGATGGAGTTATGGACTAGGGGATAGTATAATTTAGTAAGTTCAAAAATGGCTTAACCCAATAGCAACTTGAATATAAAACCAAGTGGAGTACCATAGGTCTCTGTGATTAATTTTTAAAAGTTGAATAGATCAGGGTTAAAGACTTGAATAAAGGTAGAATAAGTACACATATCAATTTTGATGAAATTATTCCATGAAAAATAGTTAATATATAAAATGATAGCATCAGTAAAAATAAAGTATGAGAGATCTATTGGTATAATAGTTGAAAAGGACCCTGCTCACAAGCAGTCCTTCAGATTTAATCACAAAGGAATGTGTGCAATAATACCACACATTTCTAGATACAATATAACAGACATCTGTATATATTGGTTGTGCATGCATTTATACATACCCTCATTCTAGTATTCATTCTATACACTCACAATTATACACACATGCACACTCATTCTCAAGGGGCAGCTAATGGTGCAGTGGATAGAACACCAGCCTTAGGGATAGGAGGACAGGAGTGCAAATCCAACCTCAGACATTTACTAGCTGTGTGACCTTGGGCAAGTCACTTAACCCTGATTGCCTCACATCCAGGACCATCTCCAGTTGCCCTGATTCGTTTCTGGCCACTGGACCCAGATGGCTCTGGAGGAGAAAGTGAGGCTGGTAACTTAGCACAGCCCCTCTTCACTCAAATCCAATTCATATGTCATCACCTCCCTGATGTCATGATCTTCTTTAGGAATGAAGGACAAATGTTATCATTCTCAAAGAGAAGCTGCTCTTCTCATCTGTTCTAACATATGACTAACTTTCAGCTGGATTCCCTGGACCTCGTCTCAGACAGTGTCCTAGCCCAAATGACCATCCACAGTGGCATCATCTATAGTCCCTCTAGAGTTGGTTCTGTCCTCGAGGCCATCAGGACCCGGAAGGATCCATTGAGCCACCTCTCCTCCTACCTGGAAGACTTTAACACTTTCATTTTGAAGGTAAGCCCCAAGTGACCCTTTCCTTCCAGGGAACAAGAATCCCACCTTTCTCTTTTCTGCCTTTCTGATTTCTTTCTCCCACTTACTTTTGTTTTCTCCTATTCAATCAGTCAATCACTATTTATAATGTGCCCACTATGTATCAGGTTCTATGTTAAACATTGAACATACAAAAAAATGGCAAAAGGCAGTCTTTGTACTCCAGGAGCTCACATTCTGATGGGAGAAGACAATTAAAGAAAAAAAGCTGAAAAGGGAAAGAGGAAAGGGTAACCCACAGGACAGTTTGATGAAGCCCTAATGGATGCAACAAGGTGGGAAATAAAAACGTGGCTGGCATTGGCAATCACATTAAATGGAGGATCTGGGAGGAGCTCTTGTTCTTCTCTCTCTAATTAGCAAGAGGGAGGAACCCCAAGGGTATGGGGGTATTGACACGATCTTGCAAGATTATGAGGTTTAGAGAGGGGAGCAACTCAACCCTCTGGGGGCCTTCACACAATGAACAAACATTTATCTAAGCCCTCCCTCTCTAACAACCATTATTAAATCATTAATAGAGGAGAATCTTATATTGGTGTCCTATATTATTAGATCAGGGTCCATAAAGACTGGGAGAGGCTTAGGTTCTTGGCACCTGCCTATCCTATCCTATTCATTCCTCTTTCTGTCTTCTTCCTCTACCACCACCCCCAAACACTATACCAGAGGTTCTCAATTTATCTTTATGTACTGGACCACTTTGGGAATCTGGTAAAGCCTATGGACTCTTTCTTTCAATGTTATTAAATACATAAAATAAAATACTTAGGATTACAAAGGAAGCCATTCTACTGAAAGTGTTTCACTTCAGATGAAGGACCCCTAGTCTATATGGTTTCTAACAGAATGGGGTGAGAAAGTTAACCACATTCTGTTCTAATTACTCCTTCTTAATGCCTGTAGTAAACCAGAGGTTTACCACACCTGCTCTCTTTTTTAATTAATATTTTATTAAGTTCAAATCTCCCCTCTGATTATCTACTATATGACCACTGTCAATTCATTTAACATTCTGAACTTCAATTTCCTCTTCTATCAAATGGATAGAATAATACCTTAGTATCTTTGCTAAAGGCTTATTGTGAGATACATGTATACATATATATATATATATATATACATATATATGTACATATATAGGCTTAGCGCATGAAGCCTTTTATTAGGACACCTTACTTGAAGTATTTTGCAAACTCTAAAGCACCATCCCCCTGGCCCAGAGAGCAGAGGTTACTTCTTGCAAATCAGTTGCAGAGACTAGATTTTTTTCTGACTGTCCAACTGCCCCACTATATAAATGAAGTGGGACTTCAAAAGTAGGAAAGATTTAGATGGTCACAGAGGAAGGGAGAGAATTCTCCACTCTAGTGTAGATTAAAGCATGATCTGAGGAGACTATAGCATGATTGAGGTCCAGAGACAAGAAGGAACTCAATACAGTTCAGAGATCAGTGAAGACACAAGTCTGGCAGGATCAACCCTAAGGTTGTATCGCTTCTATTCCTTATGAGAACAGAAGATGTGGATTGAAGTTTAGAGGAAAAGAGGACTGAAAAGGGAAGTTGAGGCCAGAGTATATCTAAATAACCAAAATTTAACACAGATCTTAGCCATTAGGCAATGTGTGTCCTCATTCATCTAAGACCAATTAACCAAGGTCCCCAAAACACAGCTATACTATCATCTGACTCAGGTTAAATAAACATGGACTTACTATGTATGGTTTTTTTTCTCTTTCTCTCTCATGTCTTGGATGCAATCCCAGAACCCTGAGGTGCTAGCCAACTCCAAGGTACAAGACGTCATGATGTTCAAGGCAGCAGATATGATCTTCCCAAAAGTCCCCACCATGTCCTTGGAAGAAGCCAACACATGGTTTGCCCGCCTGAAGGTCCTGCTCCCTGGGGTGAACATCACCAGCCTAGAGATGCTGCCACTCTCTATGACATGTTCACATTACCAAGCCTTGTAAGTATCATACTGGCCCTTAGACTGGGGGCACTTATTGTCACTAGGGGAATCCATAAAATCTGAATTAGAAGAATATTAAAGGTAATTGCTGTCAAACTTCCTTTCTAATGGAAAAAAAAATTCTCTTCATTCTCCCTAATGGACGATCATCCCCTGTCTATTTAAATACTTCCAGTATCAGGGAGATCACCACCACCTTTAAAGGGACAAATTTTCTTCCTAGACTTTGATCTCTTTGTTGATCTATAGTCATTGTTTCTGGTCCTGCTCTCTAGGGTCAGTGAGATAAATATAATCTTTCTTCCACATGGTAATATTCAAATATTTGAATATTAGTATCATCATCTATGGCAGCAGGTGATATAGTGAATAGTGGACACTGTGCCTGGAATCAGGAAGACTCATTTTCCTGAATTCAAATTTTACCTCAGATACTTACTAGCTGTGTGACCCTGAGCAAGTCAACCCTGTTTGCCTCAGTTTTCTCAATCTGTAGAATGAGCTAGAGAAGGAAATGTTAAACCACTCCAGTATCTTTGCCAAAAAACAAATAGGTTCATAAAAGAGTTGGATATGACTAAAACAACTGAATAATTATAACAAATCATAGTCTAGAAAATAAAAAGTTTGGACTAGATGTTCTGCAATGTCACTTCCAGCTCAAAACTCCAGTGAGTCTATGATCTCCCCACTTCCTATAACCTAAATCTTCTGTTCAGGAAAAAAAAAATACCTCAGTTCCTTCCATCAGTCTTTGTATGACATTGAGTCCAGTCCCTTCATTATGTTAATCTCACTCCTTTGGACAGGTTCTGATTTGTCTATGTCTCTCCTGAAATGTGATACTCAGAACTATATTAATTTGTTATGACCTGATCAGAGCAGAAGAGTTTTCATCATTTTTATCTTTTTAATTTTATTTTATTCTGAGTTTAAGAAATAAAATAAGCAAAGGCAGCTAGGTGGCACAATGGATAATCGAGCACCAGCCCTGGATTCAAGAGGTCCTGAGTTCAAATTCATCCTCAGACTTGATACTCACTTAGCTGTGTGACCTTGGGCAAGTCACTTAAGTCCATAACCTTGCAAAAAAAACAAAAAAAGAAAGAAAGAAAACAAGCATTTCCATAACATAGTAAAATACAAAAAAAAAGATTTCACATGAAACTGAAAATCTACTATATACAACTTGCTATTTCTTTTAAATATATAATTTGATATTTCTATTAATGAATTCTATGATCATGAAGTCTTTTTGGTCACTATACCACATTGTCTTATATCAATAATGCATACTGAGTTTCTAGTTGGCTAAGACCTCTAAATTTTCTGAATATGTACTGATGACAGTTCACTTGAAATAGTAATAGTAATCCTAGCTGCATTTATTTATATACATTTTAAGTTTGCTGTGATTTCCAGTGGCAGTAGTTACTATATGAGCCTAAGACTCCATCCCTGCCCTTTAGGATTATCCAAAATGATATATACTATTCATACAGCTGCCTCACTATAAAAGCAGGGATGGGGAATCTTTTTATCTGCCAAGGGCCACACAAAATCATCAACTTGAAAATTAGCCTGCTATATTTGGTCAAACATTTAATTCACCCCCTAGAAACCTCTTAGATTTATTGAATTTCAAGTCTCACCTAAGGTTACTATGGCAGCACCAGACCAAATGATTTTATGGATCTTAAACAATCTTGGCACCAGATATTCCCTGTCCCTGCTTTATAGAATGGCTACCTTCTGGTCAAAAGAACATTAGATTTGGAGACAGAAGACTTGTATTCATGTCCTATTAACTACTTCTATGACTTTGGTCAAGTCACTTAACTTCCCTGAGTCCCAATTTATTTAATCTGTAAAATGGAGGGGGTGCTAAATTATATGATCTCAAAGATCACTTCCTATTTAAAATCCTATTATTTAAGAAATGAGTATAAAGGGAATCCTACTTTCACACTGGCTTTAATTGAGAAGAGGAAAAACATCTCCAAAAACTGATTTGAAAACTTTTGATGAAGAAGTTAAGAGATTACCCATACAAAGACATCTGTAGGTTAGGTCTGCTCATTTTCCTTTATAATATTCTGAGAATTTTTTTGGCTCTTTTCCTAAACTCTGTATCCCCTCTCTCACTAATATGTCTTTCTTCTAACTTCAATCCCAAGGAATTTCATCCCTAGGGATCCTCTACCCTGACTCTTCCTCTTTTGAACTATTTGCAATGAACAGTAGGTAGAGCTGGACTGCAATATCACTGTTAGCCAGTAAGTGTCACCATCCAACATACATTATATTACTCCCAGAAAATTCTTTTTTTTCCAATTTTTCTTAGCTTTTTCATTCGGGTGCCTGCCGAATAGAGATGAGTTGGGAGGATCTTATGAGAGAAAGACCTTGGTAAGGTGCTTAGACTTAACCACCACTCTGGTTGTTTATTTTTTTAGCATAAAAGTCATTGGGGGAGTGTTCCAGGAATTATCACCTCATCAGAAACAAGCTATATATGGATTTCAGAAGAAGTATTTGGCTGCACAATTGGCTGATACAGGTAGGATCTAAAATCCCTAATCATTGACTTAATGACCTTTGCCCAAAATGATGATGATGATGATTGTAATAATAGACAAATAGGGGTTTTTTTTAAGTTTTATCTTAAAAAACTAGTCCCCCAGAATGCTTTAAAGTTTACAGATTACCATTTATAAAGCACTTCCTTTCTTTCTTTTCTCTTTTTTATTCTCTCTCTCTCACCATCCCTCTTCTTTCCTTCTCTCTCTCCTTTTCCCCCTCTTATCCTCTTCTCCCTTTCCCTCATTCCTCTCTTTTCTTCTCTTTTTTTTCTTTTCTCCTCTCTTTCATTTTCTCTTCTCCCTTTCCTCCATTTTTTAAAGACCTACCCTCCCTATATACCAGCCTCACTGGTCCAGACCCACTGATAATTGGCAAGGGAACTTTGAACCAGTTTACTTCTCTCTAGGTAACTAAGGTGCTCATGACATTAATACCAAACTTGGTGAGGACCCTATCAACAGCCCACTGCAACTCCAATCTATCTCCCAGACTCAGCTTTCCTGGTAGCTGAGATTACAGAGGGGCTTCAGCACACCCATTACTTTATACATTTTCAAAGCACTTTCCCCATACCATCTCATTGAACCTCCTGCCACCCATTTAATAGATGATGAGATGACATCCCAGGTCATGCAGGGTTAATGAAAAAGTTGAAACCAGACCCCAGGCTCTTCCCCCAAAAAGGGATACCAGCCAGAATTTCAGCCCATGCTGTTTGTTCTAGAACCTTTCTAACTACTCATCTCTGGTCCCACAGGCTCAGCATGTAACAGGCAAGGGTCTGACACCAGGGACTGGTTGCAAATGAACCTGGGCCCATTCTGCTCACAGGCCCTACTCGGTGACCTACAGGCTCTTTACCCAGACTTTGATGGAGTAAGTTTTTCCAGTCGCTGCCTCACCAACAGCACCAGTCTCAGCACTTAGCTTCAAGGACTTATGCTCCTAGCAGAGCCCAGAGAGCTCTACATCTCTCCCCTTCCTAATTGGGACAGTATTATTCTTCCTCTGTCCTCAGCATGGATATCTCCAAACAGACCAGGGAAAGAATCAGACTGGACTAAGATGGCAAAGGGAATAGAGGTTACCCATATAAAATAAGAGTTCTTTTATTGCTTTGAATTACTCAATTTTTTTTCTTTCCCTCATCTCTGGGTCAGTCTCATCTTGATCATGGGCTTATCAGACCCACTTCTCTATCTCCCAGTTCTCTGAACTCAGGACAGACTTTAGGTTGACATGGTCTAATGGAGATTATCTCTCCATAAACCATCTCTAAGGTCCGAGGCATATGCCTAAACTATAGATCCTGTCTGGGAGGGTTTCCATCATTCCAGGATTTAATTCATAATTGAATTTTCATAGAATATGTGGGACTTTCAGGATCACTTTCAACCAGCATGTACCTCAGTTTCTCCTAGAGATACATAAAGATACCTTCCACTTATGACATTCTGCATTTCTGATTTTTCATTTTCAACTCACTCATCTTCAAATCTACCATCTTTCAAACCTCCCTCAGTTTTAGTGAAATCAGTAGCAATAAATTTGGTTATTCCAACGTTCTGATGAAACCACATCACTTCAGTTGAAATGCTCTTCAATTCAAAATTCCCTACAGAGCCCCAGCTCTGTAGGATTCTGAACGGGGAAGAGACTGAGACATGACACTTCTGGGAACTAATTTTTTTTTTAATTTTTGCAAGGCAATAGGGTTAAGTGACTTGCCCAAGGTCACCCAGCTGGGTAATTATTAAGTGCCTAGGGTCACATTTGGACTCAGGTCCTCCTGACTCCAGGGCCAGTGCTCTATCCACTGCACCACCTTGCTGCCCAGATACTGGTAGTTCAAATCTAATTTTTTTTCCTAGCACTCCATGACTAAGGATAAGCTTGAAATTGAGACCAATGATAGTAGGAAAGAGTCTGGGGGCCCCCAGACAGGGCAGTATAGAAAGTTTCATAGGGACCCTCTCTCCTTAAGTACCTAGCTCCTATGTGGCAAAAATGAGGGTTCTAGAGGGAAGCACTAGGTTCAGTGGGCAGGAATTATAAGGAAATGAAAAGAGCTCAATAATTTAGGGATGGCTCAGAAAATGGGAAACTGAATGCCTTCAACTAGAAAATGGCTCCCTGTTGGAGGAGGCTAGAGAAAAAATTCCTTTTCAACTATGAGATGGACTAGGAGATGACCTCTAAGGTCCTTTCCAACCTAGAAATTCTATGTCTGTAGTTGAGTGTGTATCACATACCTGGCCAGCTGTGTGGCCTGAGTTGCCTCCCAGATGTTCCCTGTACCGTAATACATCTACTATGTAACTGTTTCTTCACTTACCAATAAAACTGTTTCCACAATCTGACTGGCTAAGTTCATAATGGTATTTATTTAAGGGATTGGGGTGGATTTTTAAAATTTTTTTAATTCAAATAAATACCAATAATAGTAGCCACTTGGGGCCCCTTCTCAATGTTTTCAACCAATTTCATCCGAGGGTGGAACCCCAGCCCCCCAGTCTTCCTACATCTATCCCCTCAGGAACCTTCCTGAGTCAAGTACAAATTTAGTTCTGTCCTTTTAATAAGCTCTCCTAGAACATGCTGCCCTCCCAGGGCTTATGCCCTTCCCAGTCTGCACCACTTCTGAAAACTCTCATATCATCATCACCTATTTAATGAGATCACATGCTACTGGTTGAACTAAAATTACATAAGAGGTATCAAAGAGTTGGGGGTGATTTGGAGAGGGAAAGTTGAATGAACTAGATGATGCTAGGAGTCATTTGGATGAGAGGAACAAGTTATACAAAGCTACATAAAATCAAATTTTGAGGAGGGACATTATTAACAAGTTTAATTTTCCAGAAAAAGGTGAAAAATAATGCTGAAGGAACTCAAAACTAGGTCATACAGGAATCAAAGAACTAAACTAAGGAGAATTAATATGGAGAAAGAAAGATTCATGGGGAAGAGGAAGCCAGTCTTCAGATAGCTATATGGGAAGACTGTTATATGAAAGAAAGATTAGACTTACTCTGCTCCATAGATAGTGTTCTGCCCATAGACTTTGTTTTTTAGGTTTTTGCAAGGCAAATGGGGTTAAGTGGCTTGCCCAAGGCCACACAGTTAGGTAATTATTAAGTGTCTGAGTCTGATTCTTTATCCACTGCGCCACCTAGCTGCCCTGCACATACACTTTTGATAAATATTGATGATGGCTAGGTGGAACAGAGGATAGAGCTCTGGGCTTGAAATTAGGAATTCATTTTAGACACTCTTATTTAGACACAACCCACAGTTGTATGACCCAGGGCAAGTCCCATAATCCTATTTTTCTCATTTCTTCATCTGTAAAATGAACTAGAGAACAAAATAGTAAACCACTACAATATCTTTATCAAGAAAACCCCAAAACAAGGTCACAAAGAGTTAAAAATGACTAAATAACAACAAAAAGTATTAGTGGAATTTTATTGAATTAAGATCTAGAGAAACAAAGAGGAAGTTTTCCACTCAATTGAAATAATATTAATAATATTAATAGCTAAAATTTATATGGTATTTAAAGGTTTGCAAAGTACAAACATATATTGATCTCATTTGAGTCTCATAACAACCCAGTGATGTTATAATTATCCCCATTATACAGATAAAGAGACTGAGGTTGAATGAGAATTTCCTGATAGAGCTGTCCAAAAGTCAATAGCATGGTTCATGAGATATTGAGTTCTCCACCACTACAGGAAATATATAATAGAGGATTGATAACTATTATTAACAGGATTTTTATTGAGTCAGTCTCTAATCTGGGTATGTTAGAGAAGGCCAGAGATAGAGTGCCAGTCATCAATGCAAAGAATAGATTTGAAAAGTTGAATTTCTCCACCTTACTGCAGTAGAAGCAGAGATTATACACATTATCATAAGTGGAAAGAGGGAGGAAGGTGGCTAATAGAACAATCAGATTGGGACTTTAGTGATTCTCTCAGGTCAAGACCACCAGTGCAGGACATTACAACACTTACAAATTTTAGGAGTCATGACCATCCAAGTATTACAACATAGGTGTCCTCGAGTCCTCTGGAAATGGTCAATTTGATTACTGAGACTTGGAGGTACATTATGATTTTGTTTGAGTCCAGAACAGGTTATACTGATTTACTTCACTTAACACTGGCAAGTACAGGTCAGGGGAAGAATGCAGACTAGTTAGGTTTAGTGATTGCTTCAGGCTTCTTTGTTTTTACTGATTCCTGTACCAGAGCCTACCTGTAGACTAGAAACTAAATTATTATTATATTCATTATACACATTGATAGATATGGAAATCATAATTCTTTTTTATCACTCTCAAGAGACACATTGTAGAGGGACTTCCTACATGGGGGTAGGGATAGAGAATAAAAAAGAGAAAAAAGGAGGTTGGACTGGATGAACTCTATAGTTCCAGAGATTCTATGATCTGTCACTAAAATTAGGACTTTTCAGCAAGGAAGATTAGGACAAAGTACAAAAGAGCTCTAGAATCTCATAAGAGAAATTTGATATAAGTTTTCTCTCTATTCACTAATACCTCCCTGATTTAATATTGGCATTTTTATAATCATGACTCTTGTGCATCAAAGCCCAGATATTCCATCTCCCTTAAAGTTAGAAGATTATCTCAGGTGAATCATGAACCAGCCATGCTCCTTCACATAAGGGAATAAACATTGTGAGCTCCTTCCCCTGATAGGTGGCAGAATTTGGAATATCAACAGGGTCCAAAAGCATCTTAGAATCATAAATGTAGAGGCATTCTGATCTAACTGCCACTTTGCAGATCAGAAAACTAAGCCCCCAAAGAACTGAAACTAGCCCAAGATCTAGAGAGTCAAAGTCAGCATTAAAAGAGGAACTGGAATCTAGAACCTTTTGCTCCAGTCATTCTTTCCACTTGACCACAAAATCCCTCCACAATTCATCCATAACAGCTGATTCAGAAATGCTTTGAGATGTTTAAGATGCAGCCCTGGGGCAGCTACCCAAATTCTAATCAGGCCTCAGACAGTTATAAACTGTATTACACTGGGCAAGCCAATTAATCCCAATTGCCTTAGAAGGAAGGAAGGAAGGAAGGAAGGAAGGAAGGAAGGAAGGAAGGAAGGAAGGAAGGAAGGAAGGAGAAAGAAAGAAAGGATGTAACCCTAACCTGTGAGAATAAATAGCATGAGAACAACCATATTTTCCTATAACCTGTTCCCATCAGGGCTCCTCAGCAGAGATAGAAGCCAGAGCCAGAAATGCTGTCAGACTACCCTAGTTGCCCCCTGTGGGGGAAATGCCACAACAGAAATTCAACAAATTCAAGTTCAACATAAGTAAATATCTACTATGGTACTGATCCCTGGGCTAGGTATGGGGAAAGAAAAATGGAATAAAAAAATAATAAAGTAAAATTCCTGCCTTTAAGGGTTTTATAGTCCAATAGAAAAATGACAATTTTGCAGATGATCTGCCTTCCACATGGGGTGATAGTTTCTTTAAAATACAGAGAATAGTCTTCTTTGAATTTGTGGTCTGGACCTGATTTCATTGGCATAGAAAACTTCCTATGTTGATGTTGATCAATAACTATTATTTAATTTATAATCTTAGAGAGTCACCTAAGAGCCTGAGAGGTTAAATAACTTACCCAGGATCAGAGAATGGGTCAGAGATAGAACTAGAATTCAGATCTTCCTGACTCCGAGGCTAACCTTCTATCCACTATACTATTCTGCTTCTCTGATTTAGTAGTGTCTCCTTTATAATCAGTGGTAAGAGTGCATGAAAGAAAAGGGAACTATGAGGTAGAACAACCTGGGGAACATATTTCCATATCCTCTCACTTCTATCAATCAGTGAACAGTTTTCCATGATTTTGTAGGGATACATTGACACTCACAGGGCAGCCTACCTTGGATAACAAATATTGCCTTCTCTCCTCCTGACCTTGTCCATTCTGAGCCCAGGGAATAATACAGTGTGGAACACTGAAAAGAATGTGTGAGTTAGGATCATATCCTTGCTCATGATACTTAATTTCTCTGGAGCTCAATTTCTTCATCTAGAAAATAAGGAAGTTGAATTACTTGATCTCTGAGATCCTTTCTAGTTCTAAATCTATAAAACTATGATGATCATAAAGAAAAGGAGATATAATGAGATCTTATATCAAAGTAGTTAAGCCTGAGCTAAGCCATGTCCCTATGTACCAAAAGAACCAATTATAAAGTCTAAGAAGTTCAGAAAATACCATAAGACCTCCCAGATGATTGGCAATTCAATTCAGTTTTACTTTTTTAAACAAAAACTTATTTTCTCTCCTCTCCATTGGTGAAAAAAAAGAAAGAGAAAAACCTTATCACAAATTTGTCAATTCAGCACCTATGTTTCAGAGCAAAGTGAAATGCAAAGTTTAGATAAGACAAGCCCTCAAGGAGCTTTCAGACTATTAAGAACATAACAATCTCTAAAACACAATATTATATAAGCATATTATATAGAAAGATGCAAAAACAAAGTGTTAATAATAAAGGATCTCTTTACATCTATTAGAGTGAATGCTGCTCTGGCTGTTTTACCGAGAATAAATCACATCATTGTTCCTCTCTGAATCCTCTCTGGCAAAGATGTGCTAGTAAATATTTAACAACCAATTCTCTGGGGGGGGGAAGATGCATGCACATTTAACTCTTAGGTTAAATTGCTTTATTAACATTGTCCCTATCAGTTTCTAAAGTCTAGATGATCAAGTCCTGAGTTGTAGCATTTTCCAGTTTCCAAAGTGTAAATGCTTACACTGAGAACTTAAAAAAGTGACTCTTGGGAGCTGATAGTCAGCACATCTAGGCCAGAGAAAACAGGTTAGCTTTGTAACTTGCTTGTAATTTGATCAAGGTCATGGGGTAGAGATAGGGCATTAGAGCAGCCTCTCCCCGGGGCCATCTCTGCCTCTGGCTAATCCCTTATGGTATGCCAGGCATGTAGCTAGATAGAACCTGTTAGAGCAACCCAGGGAGCCAGCCAGTGTATGTTTCCCAAGCTCTGGAGTGGGCAGAACTGCCTTTGCCAATCCATCAGGCAGGGTCCTAAGCAGGCTCCTCTTCTCTCAGACAGAAGTATTATTCCCCATTCTCACTTCTGAAGCAATAGAAAGTTCTTGACTGGTAGCCAGGGACCCCAGCTGGGTTCTAGAACCATAGAACCTGAGACTCAGAGAAAGAAAGAGATTTATCTATGGCTGGATTGGAGATTAGGGACTAGACCTCAGATCCCCTGATTCCAAAACCACTTTAATGATGTCGATACAGACTTAAAACTAGGAAGTGAGTCATTAACTCATTATCAACTCTTTCCTACTTTCTAATGTGTGCTCAACCTTCTGTTTAACCAAAAAGGTAGTCAAGAGATATAGGAAGAAACGTGGCACTTACCATCTCCTGTCTGGGGGCTAAGCAGCATAAATCTATTCCTTCTTTCATGATATCCATTCAAATATTTGAAGATTCCCTTATGAAGAAAAGACAATTAAGACAAAGTAGCTAGGAAAGAATAAAGCACTATAGTGTATATTTTCAGCTAAGTGCTCCAAAGTGTTATAGGAGATCACTGCAGTGAGATCAATACCAGGCAGGGAAAGCTGCCTGAAAGAAGTGAACCTGGAAGGATGGGAGGATTTAGATTGGGAGGAAGGGATAAGTTTCTTCTCATCTACATGTCTCTAGCTTTCTGCTCTCCAACTTGATCTGTCCCCTTAGGTTCAAGGCCTGGATATCAAGACCCCCAAGGAGATGGCACATCTGATTGTGACCTCAAATCTGAACAACCTGGAGAGCTCCCAGGACATCTTGGAAGTCCTAAGCAAAGATCTGTGCTTGGATGTCTCTACCTTTATGACCCAGTTTAATGAGTATACCCAGCAGGTGAGTGTCCACAGGATTCTTGGCCTTCACCTCCAAGCTCATCCACAGGCAGAGGGGGAGCATCTTCATTCCTTAGGACTCTGGCAACCACCCCAATACTGATATTATTCTTAACTCCTAGTACAAACTGGCTACAGACTCTGTCCTTCAAGGCCCCAGCTCAGCTGGAGGAGTATCTGTACTAGCAAAGGTCACAGCATCTAAGCTTCCCTCATCCCTGTTCTTCCATGACAAGGAGAATTTCCTTGAGGATATCAGCACTCATTTTCTCAGAGAGTGGGACTTCCATGCACATCAACTGTTTTCATGTCAAATTATACAAATAATATACAGAAGTCAGCATTTTTATGCTTTACTATTTACATATAACTTTCCATTGCAGTTAATTGTTCGACAATAGATTTGTAGCTAGGTTCATATCCTGGTTCTTTCACCTTGGGGAAAATTTGCTCCCCCTCTCTCTCTCCCTCTACAGTTTATTCATCTGTAAAAAGAGAAAATGAGCTAGATAATGTGGGTTCAAATACCACCTGTAAAGCTTATTACTCATGTAACGTTGGGCAAATCACCCTTCCCTGAGCTTTAGTTTCTTCCTTTGTAAAATAAGGGATTTAGAGTAGATGGCCTCTGAATTCCTTTCTAGATATAAATTTATATGCTCCTGTGCTTGGTAAGAAACTTCCACCTCCTCAGATTCCCATAGTATTGTAAAGTTTACATAGCACAACCCCAAAGATACATAGTACAACTATTGACCTCATTATATAGACAAGAAAACTGAGGCCCAAGGTCACATCATTAGGAAGTGGTAAAACTGAGACTCAAATCCAGACTCCAAAGACTTTTTCTAATTGTATTGAATAAATTCCAGTTCTTACCTTGAACACATTATGTTACCAACCTGCTCATTGGTCAAAGGTTTTCTTCTATTATTTCCTTTCCTCTAGCCAAGGCTATATTGTTCCTCTTAATCTATGTGTTATACATAGTTTTCCTAGCATCTCCTATCTCTTGACATCCTTTCTTGGGAGGAAAAGACTTTTCAATGATAATAATCATGTTAGTGTTGTTGAGAGCTATGAGTTCATTGGTATAGTGAACTCCCAATGTAGAAATTCCCTCCAGCAATAGAGATTGGCAGCTTGTCCAAAGATTAAGCCAAGGATTCTTAACCTGCAGTTCATGAAGTTGGATGGGGGGAAAAACTTCATCTTTACACTTCACCAACCACTAACTGAAATTTAGCATTTCCTCCAATTATTTAAAAACATTATTCTGAGAACAGTTCTATAAGTTTAAAAAGGGGGTCCATAACACAAAAAGGATTAAGAATGCTCAATTTAGATACATGTGAACTAAGGGCAATGAGAGGGGAAAGGTTGTCTCTCATCACCATTCACATTTATATATTGCTTTAAGGTTTGCAAACTGTTTTCTTTATGTTAGCCCTGTAAGACGTAGTACTTCTAATATTCTCATTTTACAGGTAAGAAAACTGAGGTCAGAGAGATTAAATGACTTGTCCATAATTATACAGATACTAAGTATTTGAAGTGGAACTAGCTAGATCTCTTGACTCTGAGTCATATAATGTACTCTATCCACCGCCTCTCTTAGGGTTGGATATGGTGGAAATAACAATTAATTTAAGGTTTACAAGGCACTCTATAGCTAATATCTCACTTAATCCTCACACCACAATCCCAATACCCCCAATTTGTTGTTGTTTAATCGTTTCAGTTATGTTCAACCATTCCTGATCCCATATGGAGTTTTCTTGACAAAGATTCTGGAATGGTTTGCCATTTCCTTCTCCAGCTCATTTTACAGATAAGGCAATTGAGATGAACAAGGTTAAGCGACTTGCCCAGGGTCTCATAGCTAGTAAATGTCTGAGGGCATATTTGAACTCACACAGATGATTCTACCTGACTTCAGGTCTGGCACTCTATCTCTGCTACCTAGCTGCCTGTTCCCATTTTACAGATGTATAATTAGAAGCTCATAGACTCATCCCTCATTGACTAGGGTTATACATTTAGTGAATGGCAGAATCATGATCTAAAAGCTGGATTTCAGACACCAAGGATAAAAGCTTGTTCCACATGATCCCCTGCTTCCATCTTAATAACACATTCAGATAATTATGGTAGATTTTAGTTCACCCTATGAACAGGACAGATGGAATACAGAAGGCAAGACCATGCTAATGACTTGGTGATAGAACAAGCTGATAAATTGAACCTTGAGACTGAACTCACTGAAGTTTTCTATTTTAAGATTAAATCCTACCTCTCAGAGAGGGACTATGACAACTAGCCTCCAGGGTTGAACAGAAATTAGATATAGGACCATATACATTTAGTCAGAGGCAAAGTCATATAGGCTTTTGCTCAAGGCTGCCAAAATTTAAAGGTGCCTTCAGACTTTAAGTAGTTCAGCAATTTAGGAATGATTGATCCTGCCTGCTCTTAATAAAAATAATTTGTTAAAATAGAAAGCTAACTGATGATTGCTTCCCTCTAGTAATAGTGCTTATCCCATGTTGTTATGAGGATTAAAATGAGATCATTATTATAAAACACTTGGCAAACCTTAAAATGCTACATAAATGCTAGGTATTGTTATGTAATTAAAGATAGTCTCTGTCCTCAAGGAGTATCAGAATGACCTAGAGAGCCAGTTCTGAAGTCAGGAAGACCCAGGTTCAAATCCTATTTCTGGTATATAAATATATGGGGCTGTGTAACTGAACAAGTCATAGCCTTTCAATTGTTGTAACTTAGCAACTAAGACTCTGCATTGCAAAGAAGTTGATGACCTGCCTCAATATAAAGTTTCCTCCTCAGGAAACTCCAGATATCAGTAAAATCACAGGTCTAACCCCTATCCCTGTCTTTGTGAAGCTTATAATTAGCAAGAAAACAGTGGTTGAAACAGACCCAACCTTGTCTGAGGAAGTTCTTTGCTGAGTCAAATATTTAGTCTTAAAAATCAATAAATAATAGATACAACCTGAGAAAGAATGAAAAAGGGAGAAAAGAAGGAAAAGATAGAAGGGAGAAGGAAAAAAAGAAAAAGAGGAAGGAAGGAAGGAAGGAAGGAAGGAAGGAAGGAAGGAAGGAAGGAAGGAAGGAAGGAAGGAAGGAAGGAAGGAAGGAATGGAGGGAGGAGGAAAGGGAGAGAGGAAGGAATCCTTCCTTAAAAGGATAGCAAGATTTCAAACAACTTTGTATTGAAGAGCTCCATTCCATCTGTGCCATGGAAATACCCTTTTTGACTACAAAGATTGGACTACTGACAAAAGGCAGATTGGAGAAACCAAGGACACTCCACTGACTTTCTCCATTGTTTCCATTGTGCCAGGGATCATCTTGGCACTACTTTTGTGCCAACACCCTAAGCTCCTCCCTCACTACACCCCCACCTTCCATCTTGTTCTGCAGGCTCACCTGATTGCCCTACCTAATGCAACGGTCGGGGCCGCCATCCTGAGAGCTGTTCTAGACAGGCTGAGCCCCAGCTCCCACCTCTTCCCTGCCTCTGTGTGGGCAGAGTGGTTCCAGCATCAGCTCCCCCTGCTCCTCCCATTTGTGACAACATCTACCCTTGCCAGACTCAGCACCAATGTCTCCTGTGACTCCTATCAAGCTGTGTGAGTGCCAAGACACTCCTCTGCTGCCCCGCAGTCTTAGGTTCCCAGAGGGGCTCAGGGGAATACAGAGTTTTCCAGGATATCTAAAGGCATTCTGCTCTAGATGATCACAAATTGGTCCCATGTTCCTATTGTGCTTTAGAATTTATAAAAATGCCTTCCCTAGGATAATGAGGTGGCACAACGGACAGAGCATCCTCCTTGGAATCAGGAGAACCTGAGTTCCTATCAGGTCTCAGACACATGATACATTCTAGCCATGTGACCTTTGGCAAGTCACTTAACCCCCTTGCCTTACAAAAAAAATTTTTTTTAAATGCTTTCCTTTCTGCAACCTTTTGAGGGAGGGATAGCAGAGATACTAAGGTCCCATTTTATAGGTGAAGAAAGCAAGACTTGGAAAAGTCATTTGACTTTGCTTCTGAATACACCATAGTGCCAGGACTAGTAGGCCCTTCATAAATACTTGTTGATTGATTGATTGCCCATGGACATATAGCTAATAAATGTCAGAGCCAGGGCTAACTCTAAGCCCACTGTTTGCATACAATTGCATAAAGTGTCCAAGGCTAATGAGGGTTTTCTTTCCTTTCAAAAACAGAAAAAATGGGGGAGAGGGAAGTAACTAGCAGACATTTTCCATATTCAAGTATCTCCCATTATAGACTTGAAGGTCATTTTCTTTTTTTTTCTTTTTTTTAGGTTTTTTTTTTTGCAAGGCAAATGGGGTTAAGTGGCTTGCCCAAGGCCACTTATTAAGTGTAATTATTAAGTGTCTGAGGCCAGATTTGAACTCAGGTACTCCTGACTCCAAGGCCAGTGCTCTATCCACTGTACCACCTAGCCACCCCCTTGGAGGTCTTTTTTCTAAATCAGGGTGAGGAACCTTTTTTTCTGCCAAGAGCCATTTGGATATTTATAACATCATTTGCCAGCTATATTTGGTCAAACAATTAATTCACCCCTAAAAAGCTCCAGGATTTGTTGAATTTTGAGTCCCTGCCTGCTGTTGCATTGGCAATGCCACACTAATATAGTCAGAGGATCCACTCCAGTTCTAACCCAACTTTCCATCATTTTCTTACCTCTGGACATTGCTCACATCCTACAACTACCTTCTGTCCCTAGACACAGCCTACTCACCTATCCAAATGGGCATTTCCTTCTCACCTTTCCTTGAGAAAGCTACCTGTCCTGAGCACAGGTCTCCTTGAATCTCAGTGGGACCCCTAGATAGGGACAAGCCCAAGAAGAGCAACTTCCCAAAATCTTAGGATACAAAGACAGAGAGAAACATCACTAGTACCCTGATTCAGAGAGAGGCCACCTGGAAGTAGGAGATGCCCTAATCAGCTGCTGCTACAAATGAGATGTGAAGTGGGAAGCCTCATATTTGTCTATAAACAAAAACATTAGTCTACTAGGTCAGTCCTCTGGTTCTTTCCCAGCCTAACATTCTAGGTTCTAGGTTCTTTTCCATCAATCCTCTGCTATGTTTCTATGATTTTTCAATCTGTCTAGTACAGAATACCAACAGGATGAGGAAATTCCCTCAATGTAAATTGGAATTTTAGAGAGTTTCCTGGGTATCTGAAAAGGGAATGATTGTTCCTGTCTTTTCGCCCTGCTCTCTCTGATATGCCATGATATTTCTTTGTCTGCATAATCCTAACCAAGGTCAGTGACACAGCAACATTTTTGAGTACCCAAGCTAGCTGGATGCTCAGTAAGAAGCGGTTTCACTGTGTTCATAAAAAGTCAGAGGGGAGGAACCTGATACTGAGATTTGGAGAAGCCTTTGAAGAGCTCCCTTAGCTTACAGCATTTACAAAATTTCCATCATGTGTAAAGCCCTGGATAAGGACATTCTTTTGTGTTTGTTTGTTTGCTTTCCAGAGTGAAAGGATTCAATGCAGTTTATGAATCTCTCTCAGCCGCAGCAAGAAGCGACATCTACAATGACTACATGAGGAAATACTTATTACAACAAACTGACTTAACAGGTGTGTCATTTGTCCTATTCCTGGAAGCCTTGGATTGGTTTCTGAGGTCCATGGCGTTAGGTGAGGGGTAAGAGGTAACACTTCTTGCTGCCCATTGCTCTTGAATAAGTAGTAATATAATCATTATAATTATCATCTCATTCCTCTCATCCTTGGAGTTTACTTGTCTTAAGGCAAGTTACTATCTTACTACTAACCTTTTTTCTTTTTTTCTTTTTTTTGGCAAGGTAATTGGGGTTAAGTGATTTGCCTAGGGTGACACTGCCAGTAAGTGTCTGAGGTCAAATTTGAACTCAGGTCCTACTGCCTCCAAAGCCAGTACTCTATTCACTGCATCACCTAATTGCCGCTACCCCCCCCACACACACACACACTATTATTCTTTTAGGTTTATTGTTCTGTTTACACATAGTAAAGGATAAAGGGGAGAGGAGCAAAGTGAAAACTTTTTTTAAATGAATAAAAATATGAGAATGTCAGATCATCTTCTCTAGGTTTACTAAAAAGCAACTCTGGGACAACTTGAAAAGCAGATGGGATGAAAGGGATTATATAGAGTATTGCAAAAGTCTTGGCACAGCTTTATTCTCTTAAAGTTTAAAGCTATTAAAAAATAAAACTTCACTAACACTTTTAGGCTATCCTATAGATACTTCTTCCTTTTTTCACATATTTTAAATTTCTTCTACTAGGTCTCTAAATTTTGAAACATTTTTATTCCATGTAGTTTAGAGAAGCATACTGCTAAAAGTAATTATGCTGCAATACTTTAAAAGATTCATTATTTCATCTGTGGATATACTCCTTCCTCAAATCACCAAAGCAGATGATATCCTGACCAGTCTTGAATTGCAATATACAAAACAATTAAAATTAGGCAATCCCCCAGCAAACATGCTCCTGGAGACAGGTATCATTGAGTCTGCTTAACTAGACTGGTCCTCCAAGGATAGAGTCTATGGTTAAGCCCTTCTCAGTGTTATAGATGTGTCTAGTTACATTTCACTAGCAGAACCTTCAAGAACCCTGGGTTTCTTTGATAATACAATATGAAATTTAATGGAGGAATATTAACACTAGCAACAACAACTGATACTTCTACAGCACTTTACAATTGGGAAGGATTTGGAAAGTATCTCATTTGAAACACATAGTACAGTAATTGACATGTAATAGGGACAATCAATGAATTTGGAAAGAACAGCACCATTAGGTGCTATTGGATTATTATTATTCCCATTTTATAGATGAACTTAGACAATGATCTGTCTTAATTCATACAATTGGTGGCAGAGCTAGGACTACAATTCTGGTCAATCAACTAGTCAACAAAACTTTAATAACTGCTTCTGGGGACCAGGCACTCTGGTTGGCACTAGAAATACAAAGAAAGGTAAAAGACAGTCCCCACTCACAAGGAGGAACCTGGAAGTTCTCAAACTCACAGTGAAATGGGGAAGATAGTATGCAAACAAATATGCACAAACAAGATATGAACAGCATGAAATAATTGGAGATAATTATTAGAGTGAAGATATTAGAATTAAAGGGATCAGGAAAGGCTTCCTGTTGAAGGTGAGATTTTTGTGGGGACTTGAAGCAAAACAAGAGATGACAATGAGGATGGAGAACATTCAAGGAATGGGGGGACAGCTGGTGAAAATACCAGGAAGAAACAATGGAACATGGAAGATATGAAGGAGAGTAAGATGTAAAAAGAATGAAAAGGTAAAGGGGGTCAGATTATGAAGGGGTTTTAAGTTAAATAAGATATTATATTTGATCTGGAGGTGAGAGGGAGTCACTGGTATTTCTGACTATACAGATAACATGGTTAGACTTAGGAAGATCACTTTGACAGCTGAATAGAGATTGGACTGGTGTGGGAAGAAATATGAAGTAGAAGGAAAAACCAATAGTTATTGCAATGATACAGGGATGAGATGATAAAGACTTGGAATCCCTGCAAATACCTTGGTTGCTGTCCTCTGTATTTGATCTACATCACTGATGTTTTTCCTGAAATATGATAGTCAGAATGAATATAATATTCCACATATGATCTAATCAGGGTTGAATACTGGGCAATTATTGCCTCCCTGACTCTGGGCC